>NC_089494.1:200471104-201221104 GCF_036850765.1 Saccopteryx bilineata
ATTCACTAGTGCTGACTAGGAAATATTAGACTGATTAGTTTAAAATTCCACACCTGGGAGAGGGTGAAACTATAATTTCGTTAAGTATTAAGTCGATACAAGGCTTACCACAAGTGACTCTATTTTGGGTTTGTTGTTTCTTTTGATAGACATAACAACATGAATGAACCTCAAAAAAAAATACTGTACATACAGTAGTCCCCCTTTCCATAAGGAATATGGTCCAAACCCCCCAATGGATGCCTAAAACAGTGACTATTACTGAACCCTGCATATGCTATGTTTTTTCTCATATATACATACCTATGATAAAGTTTAGTTTATAAATTAGGCACAGTAAGGCATTAACAACAATAACAAAATAGAACAATTATCTTTATTATATGCAGCTTAAGTGTCTGTTTGTCGCCGATAGCTTATTGGTTGCTTGCGTAACTGTACTAGCCAATGAGGTGAAGTTGCCATGGCTGAACGCAAATTGAGCGGGTCAGGGGGAAGGTGAACATTTGTTTGCATTGGCAATCATCTGCTTTTGAAACAATTTAAGGCTGAACGCAAATTGAGCGTGTCAGGGGGAAGGTGAACATTTGTTTGCATTGGCAATCATCTGTTTTACATAAAAACTACGTCTTAACGAAATTTCTTTTAAGAATGCCTCCTAGAAAATACAGCACTGAAGAGGAGAGAAAAGGAGCTAAAGCTGCACAAAAACGGCTTTCTCAACAAAAAGAAACCACTGAGCAGAGAAAGACAAGTCGCAGAGCAAATGCGTCTTTCTTGGCAAAATGAGACTGATGAGCATAGAGAAACAAGGCTTGCCTCAGATGCAAGACAAAAAAAGCCTATCTCGACAAAATGAGTCCCTTGAACAAAGGCAGGTGAGCTTAAAAATGATGGAAAGATCTACACAAAAAATGTTGTGTACAAAGAGATTTTTGACATGTGAATTAACATTTTATTACTTAAATCACCTTTATTTATTGAGCTAGCGGTGGCTCTTAAGAAATGTACCACCAGTGGTTTCCTTCATTGCACTCTACTTTAAGCAATTAAGCAAGTAGAAGGGGGAAACCTCGTGGGACACTAAGCAAAGGGGCATCCTCACCGTCTGCCCTGGGTAATTCAGTTTGAATTAGCAGACACCTTTGCACAAATCATTTTAATTACAATTTATAATATCTAGAACAGCGGTCATTTTGTATGACCGCCAGGCTTTCTAGTAACAATATATTGTAATAAAAGCTATGTGAAGGTCATCTCTCTTCTCAAAATAACTTATTGCACCATGCTTAACTTTTCACTTAAGGAAGCACTTTATAGCTTCTCTTTGCCATATCTGAATTGCCAGTACCACTATTCTTGTGCTTTGGGGCCATCATTAAGTGAAATAAGAGTTACTTTGGGTACGTATTCAGTGGGACACTTGAATCTATATAAACACAATCAATTAAAATCAATAAAACAGTTTAAATACTAAAAAAAAAGAAAGTTACTTTGAAGGGATTAACACCAACAAGAAAACCCTCATAGACAGAAAACAGTCTGGTAATTATCACCAGAGAGAAAGGGGGTTGGAGGGAGGTAGGAGAGGGTCAAGATAAATGGTGGTGGAAGGAGACTTGACTTGGAGTGGTGAACATACAATATAATACACAGATGATATATTATAGAATTGTACACCTAAAACCTCTATAATTTTATTAACCAATGTCACCCCAATAAATTTTTTAAAAGATTTTATTTATTGATTTTATTTATTTATTTATTGTTGTTCAAGGGTCAACTCTAATTGCCTTCCAGAAAGTGGCCCCCATTAGGGAGAACAAGGAGCCAATGAAGAAAGAAGAAGATGGTTCCAGATTGGTATATTGGTTAACTTGGAGATTCTGTTTTCCAGCCTTGGAATGATGACAAGAAAAAGACAATGAAGTTATGTTTTGCAATAAAACAGGGATATATGGACTACCCCGCAGTCATACAAGTGGCCATCAAAATGTGCCCTGGGCACCAGCCATGTTTCCTCCTTGTTCAGCTTGTACAGTTCTAGATGAAGCCATAGGGGATGTTGGAAGGACATCTTTGAAGGCAGATAACTTGGTTCAATTTTCTTCCTTGCTACCACTAGTTGTGTGAACTATGGCAAGTTGCTTAATAGCTCTGAGAGTCAGTTTTCTTTTTTTTTCTTTTTCTTTCTTTCTTTCTTTCTTTTTTAAGATTTAAAAAAATATTGATTTTAGAGAGAGAGGAAGATAGAAAGAAAGAGAGACAGAAACATTGATCTTTTTCTGTACATGCCCTGGCCAGAAACTGAACCCACAACCTTTGTGTATTGAGATGATGTTCTAACCAACCAAAATATCTAGCGATGGCCAGTTTCCTCATCTGTATAATCCAAAGTCATGCTATGAGGATGAGGAAGATGAGGGATAATTTACACATATAATGATGGTTATTATTACAAAATATAAAAACACTAAGCCTTGGCCAAATAGCTTAGTTGGTTAAGGCATCATCCCAAAGTGCAGAGGTTGTCAGTTTGATACCCGATCAAGGCACATACAGGAATAGATTGATGTTCCTGTCTCTCTGTCTCTCTCTCTGCCCTTTCACTTTTCTCTAAAATCAATAAAATAAACATTAAAAATTTTAAAAAAGCTGTTAGTTTTAGTCATGATGATTTTTAATGTAAAATAATGTGGCAACTATAAAATAGAGTTGACTAATGTTTTACAATATTTTTTAAATATTATTGATAGATTGGTAAAGATACATTTATTGAAAAGTCACACAGTTGTGAGATTATTAAGGATATTGATTTAGCACAGGTTTGTGAAAGGAAGGCAAAATATGCCTTTACATAGTGAGCTTATCTAGTGTAGGTGATATAAGAAAATAACCCATTCTTATCTAAGCAATTAATGTCAATGGATATCTTATATATTAAATAGGCAACCAGTAAAGAAATTTTACAAGCAGAAGCAACAAGACTAACATATCTTTTTTTTCTTGGTAAGCACCATTTTATTTTTTAGATTTTATTTTTTTTCTTTTTAGAGCGGGGAGAGAGAGAAAGGGGAAGGAGCAGGAAGCATCAACTTCCATATGTGCCTTGACTGAGCAAGCCTGGGGTTTTGAACCCATGACCTCAGTGTTCCAGGTCAATGCTTTATCCACTGTGCCATCACAGGTAAGTTAAGACAAACATATCTTTAACACCTAACAATAAACATAAAAATTACATGTAATAAAAACATGAGTATCGGCTATTTAAGGCTCAGTTTTTATATGTAATAAGAAAGATAATGCTAGTCATAGACCTATTTTCTATAAAAAAAATATACTCAGTATAACAATGTCTTTAGCCTTCCAAAAATAAGCTTAGTGATGTTTCTAAATGCTTCAGTAAAAATAAAATCCATAATTTTGAAAAAATAAAATAAAATCTATGAATTATTTCTGGAGTTTTCTATATAGTATTTTTGAACTTGCCTATAGTTCACCATAGCTTGACTGACTCAAATTACAATTCTCGGCTATTCCCAAGTAAACTCATTTTGCTGATAAAATAACTGGATATTTTATTTTTGAGGTTGACATTTATGGTTCCATCTACATATTTTAAGTCAGACAAAACTAATCTATGGTGAGTGAAAATCAGAAAGAAGGGAGAAATAAGGAATGATGAGAATTTACTGGGAAGTAGTAGGAAATGTTCTATATGTTGATAGGGGTATTGATTATATGAGTGTGCGGATTTAGCAAAGTGCATCAAACTGTACTCTTAAGATCTGTGCATTTCACTGAATGTAAAACCTCAATTTAAAAAGGGAACAAAACCATGCTTTTTGTTTCATAGCCTTGTATGTATGCATTGAATTTAGTCTTCTGAAGTGCTTTTATTTATGTATTAATATATTTTATGGTATTTTTTATGGTATGTCTTCTGCCTTCTGAAACAGTTTCAAAGGCCAAGGCTCATCCAGCCTCAGAGGAAGAGATGTCTTAACACAATTGGTCTGCTTCCCCAAAGCTCCACAAGTGTCAAGATGATCAGCATTTCCTCTTACAAACAATGCTGGGTCAGGTCCTATCCCTCCTTTTGGAGGTCTGTGGATCTTCACAAGCTATACTCTTTCTGTTAGCCCAGTGTATTCTGATCCTCTTCCCCTTCCATCTTTACACTCACTATAACCTTAGGCTTCATTCATGCCGCCTAATGCACACTGTGTCTATCTGCTGGTTCCCACAGAGTCATGTTTCAAGTGGGGTCATACACATAGTTGAATTGGAAGTGGAGAGATGGGTGAAAGACATGTGTTAGCCTGATTCATTTTTGTAGATTACAAGGTACACAGAACTGTGTGCTTTGTATTTAGTAAGTACTCAAATAATATTTGTTAAATTGAGTAAAGAACATGGTTGGGTAAATAGAAGACCCAGAAAATCCCAGCATCATTGAATGTGATGTTGTGTCCATCCGAATTGCCCTTCTCACTTAAATCAAGAAGTACACAAATCCAAAGATTGATTACAAACTAATCAATAAGTCAGAAAGATGGAGAGGATGATCTGAATATGACACCAACTGTGGCAACAGCCAGAAGCAGAGCATGAAACTTGGGTTGTAAAGCAAGAGCTCTAAGAGATAGAAAGACAAGTAGGAAGAAATGGCTTAAAAGAGTAAGTAGGACTGTCCTGGATAAAAACTGATGAGAATTTTGGTCCAGCAATCAAGACACCTATATTTTCTTAATTAAAATAACTCCTGGGCCCTGGTTGGTTGGCTCAGCAGTAGAGCATTGGCCCGGTGTGTGGATGTCCCAGGTTTGATTCCCGGTCAGGGCACACAGGAGAAGCGCCTATATGCTTCTCCACCCTTACCCCTCTGTACTTGCTCTCTATCTCTTTCTTCCCCTCCCACAGCCAAGGCTCCATTGGAGCAAAGTTGGCCCCGGTGCTGAGGATGGCTCCATGGCTTCTGCCTGAGGCGCTAGAATGGTTCCAGCCACAACAGAGCAACGCTCCAGATGGGCAGCATCGCCCCCTGGTGGGCATGCTGGGTGGATCCCGGTTGGGCGCGTGCAGGAGTCTTAACTGCATCCCTGCTTCTCACTTTGGAAAATACAAAAATTGATCAATCAATCAATAACACCTGAAGGATTTCCAGCTTGTGCCTCAGTGTAGAAAGCTGAAGACCCCACCACCACAACAACAATAAGCTAGATAATCTATAAAATCATAACTTTTACTGAGTAAATCAAAGGGCTGAGGTCACAGGGCTATAACAGCCTAAAATGTAAGAAAAGACTGATGCTTCTAAACACAGGAGAGGTGCAACCCTGGGTCATCTGTGGCAGAGCATAGGAAGAAAGATTGTGCAGCTATACGAACAGCAAAGAAGAATTCTGCGAAATTTTTAAATAAATTGCTAAAATTGAATGTGGACTGTCATGGGAACCCCATGGAAACCACAATCATAAGGGAAGTTTACATTCTCTCCCAGGCTTTTCTCCAGGGACCTGCACTGGGCACCCATGACAGAGATTGGGGGCAGGGTGGCAGGCAGAGAAAGACTGCAGGTGGTACAGGGTTAGAAGAGAGGAGTGGCTGCCACCACAGTAATGGCCACAGGAAGCCCAGACCCTTGTCCTCTAAGGATCAAAATACTTAAGCTGATGGAGGAAGGCGGTGAACCCGTTGGTCCTCAAGGCACAGGTGACAAATTAGAAAACCTCTATTCCAGGGAAAGGCTTGGACACTGTCCTGGGCAGAGACCATAAGAGGTCATAATGCTGAAGAGGGTCAGGATCACCAGACCCAGGAACTCAAAGCCTGCCTAAGAATGAAGTTGGAATAGGATCAGAGAAAAGCTGTCTCTCTAACCCTCACCTTCACAAGCACCAAGTAACAAGCAGTTTAACAAGCAGTCTAGCAAGCACCAAGTAACAAGCAGTTTACTACTGTCTAACAAACAGTCTAACAAGCAGTCTATGCGCAAGCACCAAGTAACAAGCAGTTTACTACTGTCTAACAGTCTAACAAGCAGTCTAGCAAGCACCAAGTAACAAGCAGTTTACTACTGTCTAACAAACAGTCTAACGAGCAGTCTAGCAAGCACCAAGTAACAAGCAGTTTACTTGACTCTCTCTTTATGGAAGGCCTAAAGCTAGACTTATGACAAATGGACTCATGAACAAAGGAAAGTCTGAATAATGTTTTAGAAGCCAGTCTAGTTTAAGAAAACTTTATCAACTACAGTATATTTTGTACCTATCGGCATGCCTGGCACAGAATAGGTATCCAGTAATACATTCTGTTTTTTCAGGTCCCTGACTTTAATGTGAATACTTGTACCATTTCACACTGTGTTTTTTGGTAACCGTCTTTATCCAATTAAGAAAATGTGCTTTTATTTCTAGTTCACTAAGAATTTTTTAAATTCAGAAATGGATGTTGAATGTTATACAATGCATTCTTAGATAATATCATTTGGCTTTTCTCCTTTAATTTGATAAGTTACATGAGCAAATTTCTTAAATTTTTTTTGAGATTTCTTAATGTTAAACAGCCATTCTTGGAATAAACTGTACTTTGTCATGGTGTTCTTTTCTTTTTTAATTTTTAAAAAAATGTATTGATTTTTAGAGGGGGGGGAAGAAGAGAAGCAGAAAGCATCAACTCATAGTACCTTGTGTAGCTTCCCATGTGTACCTTGACCAGACAAGCCCAGGTTTCAAACCAGCAACCTCAGCGTTCCAGGTTGACCTTTTATCTACTGCACCACCACAGGTCAGGCTGTCATGGTGTTAATTCTTTTTATTACTACATTACTGAATCTGATACCTTTGTTTTTGTTTTGTTATTTGTGTTTTTTTTAGATGAAACAAGGGGAGCTAGTGAGGCAGCTACTGCACTCTCACCAGTATCCACTCAGCAACCCCATCTGGGGCCGATGCTAGAGTATTGAGCTATTTTTAGCACCTGCTGCTGATGCGCTCCAACAGAGCTATCCTCAGTACCGGGGACCATGCTTGAATCAATTGATCCACTGGCTGAGGGAGGGAAAGAGGGAGAGAGAGGGGCTAAGAAGCAGATGGTCGCTTCTTTTGGGTGTCCTGGCTAGAAACTGGACCCAAAATGTCCATATGCCAGGCTGACACTCTACACACTGAGCCACCAGCCAGGACCTGGATCTAGTATCTTTTTTTTTTATTTTTATTTTTTGTATTTTCTCTGAAGTTGGAAACGGGGGAGGCAGTCAGACTCCCGCATGTGCCTGACCAGGATCCACCGGCATGCCCACCAGGGGGCGATGCTCTGCCCATCTGGGGCGTTGCTCTGTTGCAACTGGAGTCATTCTAGCGCCTGAGGCAGAGGCCATAGAGCCATCCTCAGCGCCCGGGCCAACTTTGCTCCAATGGAGCCTCAGCTGCAGGAGGGGAAGAGAGAGACAGAGAGGAAGGAGAAGGGGAGGGGTGGAGAAGCAGATGGGCGCTTCTCCTGTGTGCCCTGGCCAGGAATCAAACCCAGGACTCTTGCACGCCAGGCCAATGCTCTACCACTGAGCCAACTGGCCAAGGCCTTGGATCTAATATCTTAATACAAATATCTCACTGTAACAAAGTCATAGCGAGAAAGGAATTTCCCACTTCTTTTTTTTTCTTTTTTTGTACTGTTTGTTTGTCTTGGATTTTGGCATCAAGGATATGCTAGCGGCTAGCCTTTGTGGAATAAACTAGGGAATTTTCTCCATTTCGGGGGATTCTTTGTTTATCAGAATTCACCTGGGTTTGGGTACTCCTTCTCTCTTCTTCCTTTTAGAGGTGTCCCACAGTACCACCAATCATTTAACCATGAGGATATTTTCTCACAGGAGCTTTCAAGGCTCCTCCTAAAGGGGGCCCACCTACTGATCCTCAACAAAGCATGTGTTATCATTCATCTTTTTCACAGTCCTTGCACAGGCACTTTAAAGCTTTTGCTAAAGTCATTTCACTTGCCTTGCTAAATCCTAACCACTGAATTTGAGGTGAGAGGTACAGGCTGTCTCTCTGACTCCCTGCTTTTTCTCACTTAAGAAAAAAAAAAGAAGCATCAACTCATAGTTGCGGCACTTTAGTTGTTCGCTGATTGCTTCTCATATGTGCCTTGAGGTGGGGGGGGGCTCCAGCCCAGTCAGTGACCCCTTGCTCAAGCCAGCAACCATTGGATCCTGTTGATGATTCACACTCAAGCTGGTGAGCCTGAGCTCAAGCTAGCAACCTACAGGTTTCAAACCCTGGATCTCAGCGTCCCAAGTCTAGGTCCCTATCCACTGAGACACCACCAGTCATGCAAGGAGAAATCATTTGAGGCGGAGACTGTAGCCGCTTGATACCCTTTCAACCCTCAGATTCCTGCAAAGCTTTATTTTTAATTCATAGATGAAAAAAGGAACTTGATAAATGTTGTACACTAGTAAGTGGTGGTGCCAGAATTTAAAACCAGGACTTTTTTGGCCCTGGCCGGTTAGCTCAGTGGTAGAGCGTTGGCCTGGCATGCAGGAGTCCCAGGTTCAATTCCCAGCCAGGGCACACAGGAGAAGCGCGCATCTGCTTCTCCACTCTTTCCCCTCTCCATCCTCTCTGTCTCTCTCTTTCCCTCCTGCAGCCAAGCTCCATTGGAGCAAAGTTGGCCCCGGGCGCTGAGGATGGCTCGGTGACCTCTGCCTCAGGCGCTAGAATGGCCCTGGTTGCAACAGAGCGACGCCCCAGATGGGCAGAGCATCGCCCCCTGGTGGGCATGCCCGGTGGATCCCGGTTGGGTGCATGCGGGAGTCTGTCTGCCTCCCTGTTTCCAACTTCAGAAAAATATAAATAAATAAATAAATAAAATAAAACCAGGACTTTTTAATTTCAAAGTGATTGCTGTTTACACTGCACCTCAACTCCTCCATCGTTCCATGGCTACAGTCTTTCAGGTTTACCTGTATGCCCTCCATGCTCCATTAGCAATTATAGACTGTACCACAGTCTTTTACTTTATACTATTTTGTAATTTCTATTGTTTCTTCTGTGTAGTTCATCTCCCACATGGAGCAGTATTAACTGAATAATCTCTCAGTGCCTGTTTATCCAACTCCAAGTCTAGGCACCTTTTCTTATTTTATAATGAAAGATAAGTGGGGGAAAAAAATAAAAGTAAAAGGTGAATAAATACAAAGAATTTTGATTGTGTTAGTCTTAACTAAACACTGTAAATTTCTCCCTTTCAAAATAAAAATAACTCTGCGAGGTCTCCAGGGGCTTTTTAGCTACCTCTACAAAATTAGTGCCTAAAAAAACCAAGATTTAGCATTTGTGAATATGGATCACTTCCACACCAAAGCACATCAAACAGCGTCAGGATGCTAGAAATCGCACCTGCAGCACGGACTTCCTAGCAAGAAATGCTAGACGAGGCAAGTCCTCCAATTGCTGGCGCAATCCCACTCTTCCCCCTCCCAGCCTCAGCCGGATGGAACATTCCGTGCGAAAGCTTTGAGAGCGCTCCCACTCGGAGTCACGTGGAGCTGGAGCGTACAGACGGCGCCTTGCGGAATGACGCGAGCTTGGGTTGCCAAGGGGAGGGCCCGGCGCCGCGGAAAGGGCGGGGCGGAGAAAGTCAGAGGGAGAGGCGGGGCGGGGGGAGTGGAGGGGCGGGCGGATAGGGACGCACGGGCGGGCAGGGGAGGGCCCGGCGTATTATGGGATGCGGAGGTGGAATGGCGCTGGGCGCGTGATTTTGAACAAACCAGGGTCTGTGTCTCGGAGGCGCCGCCGCCGCCGCGGCTGCTGGGAGTCCAGGGAGCACGGCGCGAGGAGGAGGCGGCGGCGCCGCCGGCTCTGGTGAGTGTCAAACCTCGGGGTGGGGGCATCTGGGCGGGCGGCCGGGAAGGGGCGCTGGCCTCTCCTGCGGGTGGTGGCGCGGGCGGAGGGCGCCAGACCGCCCCCTTTGGGAACCAGGGCTGCCCTTCCGGGAGCCCGGGCTGGTGGGTCGTGATGGAGAGCGGGAACCTGCAGGCTGGGGGTCGCCGCGCCCCACCCCTGGGCTGCAGTGGGCGGGAGGATCCTCCGGGCTCAGCCTCTTCCCGCCCGCACCCGGGAGGGCGGCTGTCACCCGGCAGCCCGCCCTTCCTGGAGGTCTGGAGGAAGACCTCCCGCGGCTATTGACACGCACACTGCGTGGCCCGAGGAGCCGGCCGTGTCGGCCCCGGGTTTCTGGGAACCGGTTTTGCTGCTGTGTCATTTTGTACCAGCCCCTCCTTTCCCTGCTGCCCGCCGCCCCGTTCTTTCTACGCCCCTTCGTATGGTATCTTCGTGTGTGTCCGTTTTCCTCGCGAAGCCCACCAGCCAAATGTCATAATGTCCCCGAGGTGCACGGGGGAAGGGAGCGGGCCGGGACTTAGCTTGGCCAAGCAACGGTAAACACCACGCAGAGTGCGGATGGACGCGGCTGGCGGTGTGGAAATAAAGTTTAAAGATGAAGACTCCGGGAAGACTTGATACTTTTAAGCCTCTAGCAGGCTGCATATAGAGACGGCGATTAGACTGGGTGATAACACTAGTTTAAGCCTGAATCTACCGACTTTTATATGGAGTTGCCATTCAAGCAAGGTAAGGAAAATGGCTTTTTCAGCTTATACGTCGCTCTTCTTAGACTAACTTTTAAAAAAGACAGTAGAGTGGACCTATTCGAACCTTGACATTCAATTTGCTTATTTCAGATTGGTCTTTTAGAGCTTATGACTGTATTTGATAGGTCTAGAATTCAGCCTTTGAATGGGTGATTGTCATATCT
Source organism: Saccopteryx bilineata (assembly GCF_036850765.1). Taxonomy (NCBI): domain Eukaryota; kingdom Metazoa; phylum Chordata; class Mammalia; order Chiroptera; family Emballonuridae; genus Saccopteryx; species Saccopteryx bilineata. The sequence goes on from NC_089494.1 coordinate 200,481,923, forward strand.
TTCTGAAATTAACAAAGTAGACAGTTTAGGTTTTTGAAAAATTCTGGTCTAGTCAGAAGCCTTGCAGCTTGTTTTCTTATTTCTTTGATGATTAAAAAAATACCTGCGTTCTCTTTTTGTTATTTATTACACTGCATAATGAGAGGAGCTAGTGGGGGTGGATGGGTAACTCCGGGGTCTTGTTCTAAAGCAAGCTGTTTATTTTCACTGTATTGGACAACGGTAGATATTTTTTTCATTTGGTGACTTAGATCCTAAAAATGTGGCAAAGAATTTTAGCGTGGAGGTATATTTGCTATATTTTAGAAACTGTTCATCCACAAATACATTTTAAACGTAGTTGCACTTTGACGTCTTAAACCAGTGACCAACTGGAAGTTACAGTACTACTCATGGACAGAATTTATCAAATAAATTTACGTGGAGAGGAAAATAGTTCAGAACTTTGTTTTGCACAGTATCTGCGTAAGGATCAATGTCTGTAATTTGCAAATATGTCAGTGAGGTCAGACGTGCATATGGAAATAGCTCATTCTGTTAGAGTAGTGCTGACAGTGGAGGAAAAATGTCGAGTTGGTCTTGATTAAAGGTCTTGATTAAAACATTAAAGGTCTTGATCTTGTTTTATTGCCTGAGATGAGCACAGTGAATAAAATGCATTTCATCACCTCAAGTTTCTTTTTTGAAAATGAAAGAATGTGGGTTCTTTATTGTCCTTATGTCACCTTCCCATGGCTTTTGCTCTTCAAAACAAAAATATGCCGGACTAGGGACCCCGCAGGTGGCGCGACTTCCTTTGGCGTGGCTGCCAGGCCCTCAGCAGCACCATTTTTCGTTGTGGGGTGGGAGGTCTCGGCGTGGGCTGTGTGGGCATTTGTGTCTTCCTGTACATTTGAAGGTTGGCGGGGCCGGCGGGAGGTTTCCCCGGATATGTGGGTGTGCGCCTCTCGGGAGGGGAGGGCAGGGAGGGGAGGAGGAGAAAGGGGGAGGTTACTGGCGGCGGCTGCAGCCGGGGCTCTGGCTGTCGGGGAAGCTGCTGAGCTGTGATGGTGATGACGAGGTGAAAATGGCGGATCTTTCGAAATACAATCCCGGCCCCTGACATACCAGAGGCGGCGGCAGTGGCGGCGTCGCCACCCGGGCTCCCTCCTCGGCCCCCGGTTTCCCCGGAGCGCTCCACTTCGGGCAAACTGGGAAAGGAAGCATCTGGACAGAGCTACCGTGCACAGGCAAAACAAGCACCGCCCGGGCTCGGAATTGCCCGGGACCTTCTGGAGCCCCCACCTCGGAGCCGGAGGGAGGAGAAAGCGACAGCCGCTGGAGGTAGAGAAGGGGGTACCAGAGGGCTTCTCTGTCTTGAGATCTCTTTATTTGAGGGGTGGGAGGAATAGACTTGCATTGTGGATCAAGGAATGACTAATCCAGAGTGCAAAGAATCAGTAGCCTCGTAATGACATCAACATTATTCTTTGGGTGTTAAGAGGGCTCGAGTTTGCTGATATCTAAGGCTGCTGCTGAGGCCTAGAGGAGCCGCCAGCACTTATCATGATTTCCTGACTTAATATTCAAAATATCCACTCTGGCGGGTATTGGTTTGATGATGTCCAGCAGTTTACGAGGTTATATCTTTCTTTATGGAAGCAGAGCATTGCCATTTTATTCTGCATTTAAGCTCTTGATTTAGATCATAGTCTAGAACTTGTTGGGGTATGGATACTCACATTTTTTTAGTGCATGTACCAGTTTTGTAACAATTAACAATGTTGTGCTTTTCTTTTATGGCTCTGTCATCCATAGAGTGACCCCCTTTGCCCCTGCCATTGGCAAATAACAATTGAGATACTGTCACGCGGGTTTTATATTTATGTTTTTCTCTGTCCCCTCCCCCATTCATTTAATCAATTCAGAGAATAAAGTTATGAAAGATTTTGCAGAGGATTTTATAATCCAAGTGAATTACAGTTCTGGGAGCTCTAGTTTTGTCTTCATTGTTAAGAAGTTGTGAGATAGCTTGATGCATACATCTGATGTGTGTCATTACGTTGGTAAAGATGAGTTGAGAATTTTTATATTCCAGAATACTGGTCCCTGTTGTTTAAAGAGCTGGAGACCTGTTTTGATTGACTTTATGACAGCCATAATTTAGTTTTGTTAGGTTACCTAAAGGTCCATGTGTGTTTTAGATTGTGCTGCAGAACCCTAAGGAATCTGTCTCCCTGCACCAACAGTACATGTGAATCAAATCTTTATATACTAATATCAAGCCCTGTATTTTTCCAGCTTTTGTAGTGGAGGATTGGGTCAGTGATATTAAGTATATAAGAGAGAACAGAGAAGTGAATATTTAAGAAATGCCTACTGGTAATTTTTTGATTAGCAATATTTTCCTTATCCAAGTTTCCTATAAACAGATGATGTCATAGTATGTCATAAATATACATTTTTTTTATTCATAGGGGAAATATTTTGTGTGTATGAGCATGTCAATCTTGGACATTTGTCTTTCATTCATTAGAAGATTAAACCAAAAAAAAATTTTAAGGGAACTGAGAGATACTCAGAAGGCTTAGTTAATGAATTTTTTTTTTTTTAAAGGTTGAATTGTTTAATTTTATTTATTTTTTACAGAGACAGAGAGTAAGTCAGAGAGAGGGATAGATAGGGACAGACAGACAGGAACGGAGAGAGATGAGAAGCATCAATCATTAGTTTTTCATTGCGCGTTGCAACACCCTAGTTGTTCATTGATTGCTTTCCCATATGTGCCCTGACCGCGGGCCTTCAGCAGACCGAGTAACACCTTGCTGGAGCCAGCGACCTTGGGTTCAAGTTGGTGGGCTTTTTTGCTCAAACCAGATGAGCCCACGCTCAAGCTGGCGACCTCGGGGTCTCGAACCTGGGTCCTCTGCATCCCAGTCTGACACTCTATCCACTGCGCCATCGCCTGGTCAGGCTAGTTAATGAATTTTTAAAACTCATTTGTCTGATGTCCTTGTACCTAGTAGGACTTTGATTGTTTTATTTTGTTTTTTCTTAGAGATTTTATGTTGCAATTATTTGGTCCTTGCCAACCCAGCTGCTAAATTAGTAGTAAGACTAAGAATTTTAAAAATAATAAAGAGAGATTAAAATGTTTTCCTCCCCATTTGCTTTCTTTTTCTTTTAATCGGGAAGGGTTGTTGTCATCCTTTGTGACTGTCTTTAAAGACCAGTTTTTAGATTTTTGTGGTTGGAACAATTGTCTGTTAATAATTAAAGTGTGTTAGAAAGAAATGAAGGAAGAATTATGCCACTGGAGATAGTCTAGTGTCTTTTTTGTGGGGAGAGGAGCATTATACATTTCCATTAATTTTTTTCAAATATTACTATTGGTTATCTTATCTGTTGTGTTCTACATACTATGCTAGTGAAAGGGAAAACCTTGATATTATTGCCTCAGGAACTTTTAGTTTAGGAATCGTTAGAGGTAAGTTGGAAGGATGGGGTTGAGTTGAGCCTTAATGCAGAAGGCTTGAGAACTATAGAAAGTTTTTAAATAGGAGAGTGGCAGCCTTAGAGATCCTCTTGAGGAAGATGAATCCTGTAGCTTTAATGTAAGATGTTGAAGGTTAGAGGAGATGGAGACAAAAATAGCATAGTAGGCTAAAAGCTTTGAAATTTTGGAAATTCTTGGTTGTAGTGGGAAGGAGACATTGTGATATATGACTAAATTTATAGAGAGACATTAAGGATGACAAGACCTTACACCCTGCTGTTTTATAGAATAGAATATTGAATGCCATAAAAAAAGCGAAATCAGCCTTGGCCAGATATATTGGTTGGTTGGAGCATTGTCCCAAAGTGCAGAGGTTGCCTGTTCAATCCCCAGTCACCATACATACAGGAATGAACAATGTTCCTGTCTTTCTCCCTCTTCCCCTGCCCCTTTCTCTCAAATCAGTATAATAAACATTTAAAAAAGAGAGAGAGAAATCAGAAGAAGCTTTTTTTGTGTGTGACAGAGAGAGAGAGACAGAGTGAGGGACAGATAGGGACAGACAAACAGGAATGGATAGAGATGAGAAGCATCAATTCTTTGTTGTGGCTCCTTAGTTGTTCATTGAGTGGTTTCTCTCATGTGCCTTGACCTGGGGGCTACAGCAGAGCGAGTGACCCCTTGCTCAAGCCAGTGACCATGGAGTCATGTCTATGATCCCATGTTCAAGCCAGCAACCCTGCGCTCAAGCTGGTGAGCCCACACTCAAGCTGTCCTCAGGGTTTTGAACCTGGGTCCTCTGCGTCCCAGTCTGACGCTCTCTGCTGTGCCACAGCCTGGTCAGGCAGAAGAAGTAAATTAGCTTAGAAGAAAGGAATTTTCATTTGAGGTATAATGTGCCACATAACTGTATTCACAGTTATCATGCAAATAAATGAGGCTTAGAAATTATTGCTTAGTTTTACACATTAGTAGGAGAGCCAAGATTTGGAAGTGGATATTTCTGATTTGAATCTCTTTGTTATTTCCATCATGTTAGTCTTAAACATGAATGTAGCCCTTTAAAGGTAGGAAAATACTGTGAATCCCTAGTATTGGCCTAAATACACTGCTCACAAAAATTAGGGGATATTTTATTGCTTCTTATTTATTTTGAAATATGCCCTAGGTTTTGTGAGCAGTATAATTTTATTTTATTAACATATTTTATTTTAAATGTATATACAGTTTGTCCGTAAAGTCATGGTGCACTTCTGACCGGTCACAGGAAAGCAACAAAAGATGATAAAAATGTGAAATCTGCACCAAATAAAAGGAAAACTCTCCCAGTTTCATACCTATTCAGTGCAGGTTGATGTAGGCTCACGCACAGATTTTTTAGGGCTCCTTAGGTAGCTATCCCGTATAGCCTCTACAGGTACAGACTCGTCACTGACTGATGGCCTATCAGAACGGGGTTTCTCCACCAAACTGCCGGTTTCCTTCAACTGCTTATCCCACTGAGTAATGTTATTCCTATGTGGTGGCGCTTCGTTATAAATGCGCTGATATTCACGTTGCACTTTGGTCACAGATTTGAATTTAGTGAGCCACAGAACACACTGAACTTTCCTCTATACCGTCCACATCTCGACTGGCATGGCCGTGGGCTGCTCTGCTGTATACACGGTGTTACGTCATCATCTGTGCATGCGCACATGCTGCCACATCACCCTACAGAAACTGGGAGGGTTTTCCTTTTATTTGGTGCAGATTTCACATTTCTATCGTCTTTTGTTGCTTTCCTGTGACCGGTCAAAAGTGCACCATGACTTTACCTTGTAAGATTCTTCTGTGCCTTTTTCTTTAGTTCACCCTAATTCTAGTACCATTGATTGTGGATATGAGGTGACTATCTAGATGTTCCACAATATACTTTAAAAAATATGCCTGACCTGTGGTGGCACAGTGGATAAAGCGTTAACCTGGAAATGCTGAGGTCGCTGGTTCAAAACCCTGGGCTTGCCTGGTCAAGGCACATATGGGAGTTGATGCTTCCAGCTCCTCCCCCCTGTCTCTCTCTCCTTTATTTCTCTGTCTCTCTCTGTCTCTCTTTCTCCCCTTTCTCCCTCTCTGTCTCCTCTCTGAAATGAATAAATAAAATAAAAAATAAAAAATAATATATTACCAAAATGAAAATATAAAAATTTAAAAATCTTTTTCAGGACTCATAACTTTCAGTCTGCTGCTCCCAGTTAAGTTCGAGAAATGTTCTGTATCTAGTTTTTGAGTTGTTAATGTTTAATTTTAGAAATCAAAGGTAAAATCCAAATGGTATAGTGAACCAGTTAGTACTGGTGATAATCACCAGGTACAAAAGTATATTTCTTAAACACTCAGATATTTCTGTCTAAGCATCAGCAAATTACTTATTCATCTCTAATAGGATAATAGGTCATCACTTTATTATTATGTATAAGAATTAAACAGTTGTTCACCCAGGTTGTCCACCTGTAACTAAGAAAAGAACAGTAATAACACTGGTAATATTCTATAAGAAACTTTTTTTAAAGTTTCTATTCATCGATTGACTTTTAGAGGCGGGGGGGTACACTGATTTGTTGTTCTACTTATTTATGTGTTCATTGATTGATTTTTGTATGTGCCCTGACCGAGGATTGAACCCACAAACTTGGCATATCAGGACAGCCCTCTTACCAACTGAGCTACCTGGACAGGGATATAAAAAAACTCTTAAAAAATATAAAAACAGGGCCTGACCTGTGGTGGCGCAGTGGATAAAGCATTGACCTGGAAATGCTGAGGTCGCCGGTTCGAAACCCTGGGCTTGCCTGGTCAAGGCACATATGGGAGTTGATGTTTCCAGCTCCTCCCCCCTTCTCTCTGTCTCTCTCTCCTCTCTCTCCTCCCTCTCTCTCTCTCTCTCTCTCTCTCCTCCTCTCTAAAAATGAATAAATAAGAAAAAAATATATATAAAAACATAGAGCATTTGTCATTTCTATCTTATGTTGTTTTTCATTTTATATTTAATTCATTTATTTTAATTGTCACTATTCTATTTTTTTAATTTTATTTTTATTTTATTTATTCATTTTAGAAAGGAGAGAGAGGGGGGGAGAGAGAGAGACAGAAAGAGAGAAGGGGGGAGGAGCAGGAAGCATCAACTCCCATATGTGCCTTGACCAGGCAAGCCCAGGGTTTCGAACCAGCGACCTCAGCATTTTCAGGTCGATGCTTTATCCACTGCGCCACCACAGGTCAGGCAATTGTCACTATTCTAAATCATACCCTCCATTTATCTCTGTCTTGAACTAAATACTATTAATATAATTGCCTCCTAACTTGTCTCTCTGCCTACAGCCCAATAAGATACTGAGATGAAGTTAATCCTCCCAAAGTACAATTATGATCATGCCACTCTATTGATTTCTATGCTCTGTCAGGGCAAGATCTCTGGTTAATTTCCAATAATGCCCTGCACAAACTTGGGAAGCAATTAGTATTTGTTAATTAAATGACTGATAAAAATCTTAAGCTAGCTAAAAGCTAAGAGAACCTTAGAGATTTTCAGATGAGATGTAATTGTAGCATTTATTGTTTAAAAGCTAAATCTAAGTGTTTAAAAACTTATTTGAAAAGGAATTTCTCAATTTGTTATGATAATGTTACTTTAAGTATTATGAAGACTCAGAGCATTATATAAACCTATCTTTCTTAAATAGACAAACCAAGGTTATCTTTCAGAGCCCAGTGTAAATAAAACTAGAGTTTTAGATGACACCCCTTCTCCATATTTATTTATTCATCCTTCAGATTTGTGTTGACGTAGCACTATCATTTGCCAGCTCTGTTCAAGGCACTGGGGAAAGGGGATACAGTGGTGATAAGTATAGACAGATCCCTATCCTCATGGAGTGTGCATTCTAAAACAAGTGGGGGAGGAAGAATCAGACTATAAACAAAGGTACTTTCTGATTGTGGTAGATGCCATGATGGAGGTGTCCAGGTGATGCGATAGAATGCCTAGAATAGTGGAGATGAGAGTGGGGGTGCCATTTTAGAGACGTCTTAAAAATGTTATATAATTAGATTTAGAAATCATTAAACTTTCTGAGATTCAGTCTTTAAGTATCAGTAGGTTATAATCATTTAACCATGTTGGACTGGGAGGGGGAACCTCAATGTCTTGACTTTTGTAATCGTACTTTGCCTTTAGAACTTCGGGGTTTTTTTAGATTTTATTTATTTTTAGAGAGAGAGAAGGGAGGAGGAGCAGAAAGCCTGAACACCCATATGTGCCTTGACTGGGCAAGCCCAGGGTTTTGAACCAGTGACCTCAGCGTTCCAGTTTGACGCTTTATCCACTGCGCCACCACAGGTCAGGTGACTAGAACTTTGTTTTATGAGCAGAAAATATAGGAGACATGGGGAATGCATTGTATATTTTGCATTCTTTTCCTATAATCCCTTCACAAGTAACCCCTTGTATAGCTGAGGGGACTGGAGCTCTCAGTCCTGTTGGCTTGTGATAATACTCTCTTTTTTTTTTTTTTTAATTTTTTTTTTATTTATTTTTTTACAGAGACAGAGTCAGAGAGTCAGAGAGGGATAGACAGAGACAGACAGGAATGGAGAGAGATGAGAAGCATCAATCATCAGTTTTTTGTTGCACATTGAGCCACCTTAGTTGTTCATTGATTGCTTTCTCATATGTGCCTTGACCGCGGGCCTTCAGCAGACCAAGTAACCCCTTGCTGGAGCCAGCGACCTTGGGTCCAAGCTGGTGAGCTTTTTGCTCAAACCAGATGAGCCTGCACTCAAGCTGGTGACCTCGGGGTCTCGAACCTGGGTCCTTCCGCATCCCAGTCCAACACTCTATCCACTGTGCCACCGCCTGGTCAGGCTGATAATACTCTCTTTTTGTTGGAGTGGTCCTCCAAACAGGGATAATGAGGCTGCATGTGCTATTACATATCTTCCATTCCTAAGGGGTAAAATTAGAGCGATGATTCATGTAACTAGATGGCCGTACCCTTTCCTGCCATGCCCACAAGCTCCTTTTTGAGAGTTTCTTTTAGCATAGGCTGCTCTGCTGGTGACCCTGCTTGAAACAGATAATGAATTTCTACTCGTAAAGTAATTATCATCATCTGTTCAGTGGCTGATGAAGTGTGTTGGCTCCAGAACTCTGCACAGACCCATACTACAGAGATTGGTTAAAACAATCAGACCTTTTCTTACAAGTTTGAACTTTATTCTCAGTTCAAAGGTAGACTCCTAGTCCTGTAACTCCCAGGCTCTTTTAATAGGACAAAGAAAAAGACATGTTCTTCCTAATGACAGAGCTTCAAAATGCACGGAGCAGAAATGCACAGAAGGGAAGAAATAGACAAATCCACAATCATATTAAGGGATTTTAACAGCCTTTCTCAGTAATTGATAGAAGAGGAAAAAGTAAGAATATAGAAGATATGAACCACAGTGTCAACAAACATGACCTAGTTGACATTTATAGAACAGTACTCCTCGGTAACTATGGAACACATTCTTTTCAGATGCACATGCAGTGTTCACCAAGATAGACCATCTACTGAGTCATAAAACATCTCTAATTTCAAATGATGGAAACATTGTGGAGTATTACATTCTCTGACAATAGTAGGAGTAAATTAGAAAGCAATAATATGTTTTTAAAAATCACCAAATAGTTGGAAATTAAATAGCACACTTTTTTATTTTCTCGATATCAAAAATAAAGTCATAAGGAATATTAGAGAACATTCTAAATGAATGAACGATAATAAAAGCATTAAATTAGTAGAAAGCAGCTAAAGCAGCATTGGGGGAAATTTTTAATGTTAAGTGTTTATTTTAGAAAAGAAGAAAGGGTTGACAAACTTTTACTGTAAAGGGCCAAATAGAAAATATTTCAGACTTTGCAGGCCATGTAAAAAAATTATATGTTAATAATCATATATATGTTATAATATATAATTATTAAAGACGTAAAAATAATTCTTTGTTGCAAAGTAATACATAAACAGACCATGGTCCTGATTTGGTCTATGGGCTGTAGTTTGCTGATTTGTACTTTCATCTTAAGCTTCTAGAAAAAGAGCAAAACAAACCTAAACTAAGTAGAATGAAGGAGATAACAATAGTCAATTAAATTTTTTTAAAGTGTGATTATTAATGACATCAAAATGGTTCTTTGAGAAGATCAATGAATTGCTAAATCTCAAGCCAGATTGATCAGGAAAAAAGGAGAAGACAGAAGTTATCTAAATGAGGAATGGAGAGTTGACATTTCATAAACATTAAAATAAAAGAATATTATATATAACTTCATGCTAATAAATTCGGCAACTTAGAGGAAATATACAAATTTCTTGAAGGATGCCAACTTTCAAATATCAAGTCATTCCAGAAGAAAGAGAACCTGAATAACCCTACATCTCTTGAAATTGAATTTACAGTTTAAAACCTTCCCAAGGCCCTGGCCAGTGGCTCAGTGGATAGAGCATCAGCCTGGTGTATGGATGTCCTATGTTCAATTCTGGGTCAGGGCACACAAGAGAAGTGACCATCTGCTCTCTCTTCCTCCCTCTCCCCTTCTCTCCCTCATCCCCTCCTGCAACCAGCTGCTCGATTGGTTTGAGTGTAGGCCCCGGGGTAGCTCAGTTGATTCAATCATCGGACCCAGACGGGGTTGCTGGGTGGATTCCTGTCTAGGGCACATGCGGGAGTCTGTCTCACTATCTTCACCCCTCCTCTCTCTTGGAAAAGGGGGAAAAAAACCTTCCCAGAAGAAAATTTTATGTCTAGATCGTTTTACTGGTAAGCTTTAGCACATGTTTCAGGAAGAAATAGTAGCAATTCTATGCAAACTTTTCATGAAAATTAAAGAGGAAGGAATATGCCCTAACTCATTTTATTAGGGTAGGATTATCTCCTGACAACTACTGCAAGAAAAAACCCTACAGACCAATAGCCCTTATGAATGTAGACAGAAATGCTTAACAAAATATTAGCAATTAGAAGTTGGCAATAATATCTCAGTTCGGATGCAAACCGCTCTGCCTGCACAGCATGTTCCTGGGCCAGTCGCTGTCTGCTCTGGGGTTGAGAGCAGTAAGGGAACTGATACATGCATGACGCTCATGATCCTTGCTGGACTGTGGATAATAAGTCCTGTCTCTCTCTTTGTTTTTGTTTTTAATTTTTATTTATTGATTCTAGAGAGGGAGGAAGGGAGAAAGAGAAACATTGATTTGTTCCACTTATTTATGCATTCATGGTTGATTCTTTTATGTATTCTGACCAGGGATTGAACCCACAACCATGGCAATTCAGGATGAAACTAACCAACTGAGCTACCAGGCCAGGGCCAAGTCCTGTGTCTCAGACCTAGGACTACTGTGTCTGCCAGTATCAAGGAAACAGTAAAGGTCTACTTAGCTTGCTTGGAAGGTCAGAAATCTCAAACTTGCCTGGCCTATGGTGGTTCAGTGGATAGAACGCCGACCTGGAATGCTGAGGTCACTGGTTCAAAACCCTGACCTTGCCCAGTCAAGACACATAGGAAAGGCAACCAGTAGCACAACTAGAGTAAAGCAATTCTTCTTTTTTCTTTAATTTTTTTTATTTATTAATTTTTAGAGAGGAGAGAGAGAGGGAGCGAGAGAGAGAGAGAGAGAGAAGAGGGAAGGAGCTGGAAGCATCAACTCCCATATGTGCCTTGACCAGGCAAGCCCAGGGTTTCGAACTGGCAACCTCAGCATTTCCAGGTCGACGCTTGATCCACTGCGCCACCACAGGTCAGGCCAGCAATTACTTCTTATTCCCTCTCTATTGTAAAACCAATAGATAAAATCTTAAAAGATAAAAAAAGAAATCTCAAACTCCATGCAGTTCTTGACAGTTTTGGCCTTGAGGATAGAAGGCTCACAAGAGACATGGCTTTCTGAAAGAGGCAGGTTGAAGGCTGTGTGGGCTGAGTTAGGGGATAGGAAAAGACTCCGCATTTCGTAGTGAATGTTTTTTTTTTAAGGAATTTTTTTTTTTTTGGTATTTTTCTGAAGTTGGAAACGGGGAGGCAGTCAGACAGACTCCCACATGCGCCCGACTGGGATCCACCCGGCACGCCACCAGAGGGCGATGCTCTGCCCATCTGGGGCGTCGCTCTGTTGTGACCAGAGCCATTCTAGCGCCTGAGGCAGAGGCCATGGAGCCATCCTCAGTGCCTGGGCCAACTTTGCTCCAATGGAGCCTCGGCTGCGGGAGGGGAAGAGAGAGACAGAGAGGAAGGAGAGGGGGAGGGGTGGAGAAGCAGATGGGCACTTCTCCTGTGTGCCCTGGCCGGGAATCAAACCTGGAACTCCTGCACGCCAGGCCAACGCTCTACCACTGAGCCAACTGGCCAGGGCTATTTATTTATTTTTTTGACAGAGACAGAGAGAGAGAGTCAGAGAGAAGGACAGACAGACAGGAAGGGAGAGAGATGAGAAGCATCAATTCTTTGTTGTTGCATACTAGTTGTTCATTGATTGCTTTCTCATGTGTCTTGACCGTGGGGCTACAACAGACCGAGTAACCCCTTGCTCAAGCCAGCTACCTTGGGCTCAAGCTAGTGAACCTTGCTCAAACCAGATGAACCCGCACTCAAGCTGATGACCTCAGGGTCTTGAACCTGGGTCCTCCACATTCCAGTCTGACACTCTATCCACTGCACCACTGCCTGGTCAGGCTAGTGAATGTTCTTATCCAAGTGGTGGGCAAGGGTGACGGGCAGGGAGGGTAAGAGTCCTTCAGAGTTTTTCCTTTTAATGAACATTAGAAGCTGAGCTGAGAGGTGGTAGCCTGGATGGTGTTTGGATGTTATACACTCAACTCCATGGCCTTGCCTGAAAGACTGTGTGATTGCAGCAGCTGAATCAAGGAGTCCCAGAGGTGATAAAATGGTGTTAGAAATAAGGATGGAGCCCTGGCCGGTTGGCTCAGCGGTAGAGCATCGGCCTGGCGTGCGGGGGACCCAGGTTCGATTCCCGGCCAGGGCACATAGGAGAAGCGCCCATTTGCTTCTCCACCCCCCCCTCCTTCCTCTCTGTCTCTCTCTTCCCCTCCCGCAGCCAAGGCTCCATTGGAGCAAAGATGGCCCGGGCGCTGGGGATGGCTCCTTGGCCTCTGCCCCAGGCACTAGAGTGGCTCTGGTCCCGGCAGAGCGACGCCCCGGAGGGGCAGAGCATCGCCCCCTGGTGGGCAGAGCTTCGCCCCTGGTGGGCGTGCCGGGTGGATCCTGGTCGGGCGCATGCGGGATTCTGTCTGACTGTCTCTCCCCGTTTCCAGCTTCAGAAAAAGAGAAAAAAGAAGAAAAAGAAAAATAAGGATGGAGAGCTTTGAGTGGATTGAAAACATTAGGAATTCATTTAGTTGAGAGGCAAGTGTGGGTGCTTGAAACTTAAAGTAAATGCACTGTCAGGCCACTATCGCCTTCATGGCGTGACTTTCCCTCTTCCTACACCTGACTTCAGGTGCGTTAAAAGAGAAAGATAAATAGGGGTTGGGCTGAGGTCTCTGTATCCTCAAAGAAGGATCAGATGCCAAACCCACATGTCAAAATATGCTGGGGGAACTTCAGGAAGCTGAGGGAGTTCATCTTTTATGGCTCTATTGGGTACTGGCACCCAAGTCGTTGTCTTGCCTTATTCTGTGGGGGATGGAGTGTTCAGATGCCAGTTGGGGCTTGGGCTGGGGTTGCACCCAGGGAAGGAAAGGCGATGTGACATTATTGGGCTGGGTTGGGGGGTGTTGTTGTGTACTGTTGTGGCTTCCATTGCTAAGGTATAATTGGTGTTGAGTTCACATGCCTGTACTGTAAATTCCCATAACTGCCAGAGTGTATTCTCCTGGTCAGGAGGAGCCATATATAAAGAAGTGTTAGTACTTTGTGGTCCCACTAGTACTAGTGATTCCTTTGATGTACAAGTTATTGTGACTGATGATTTTGTAATAGATATAAAGAAATCATCCACTTCAATAAGAAGCAAAAAAGAAAAAAGTATTTTAAGAATGGTAAAGATTTTGACAGGCACTTTTCAAAAGAAAATATACAAATAGACAATACACATATGAGAAGATACTCAACATCATTAAGCATCTGGAAATTTCAAATTAAAACCATAATGAAATATCACTTTATACCCACTTGAGTGGCTAAAATTGAAAAGACTGATAATACCAGTTGTTGGCGAGGATGTGGAAAAACTAGAACTAGTGTACATAGGATGGTGTAGCCAAGTTACCAAGTTGTTTGGCAATTTTATGCAAAGTTAAAAATAAACTTACCTTATGATCCAGCAAGTTTACTTCCAAGTATTATTCAAAAGAAAAGAAATTATGGCCTGACCTGTGGTGGTGCAGTGAATAAAACGTCGACCTGGAATGCTGAGGTTGCCGGTTCAAAACCCTGGGTTTGCCTGGTCAAGGCACATACGGAAGTTGATGCTTCCTACTCCTCCTCCCTTCTCTCTGTCTCTCTCAAATGAATAAATCTTCCCAAAAAAAAGAAGAAGAAAAGAAATTATACATACAATAAAAATTGAACTTGCTGACCAGGCAGTGGTGCAGTGGATAGAGCATCAGACTGGGATGCGGAGGACCCAGGTTCAAGACCCCAAGCTCACCAGCTTGAGCCCAAGGTTGCTGGCTCGAGCAAGGGGCCACTTGGTCTGCTGTAGCCCCCTGGTCAAGGCACATATGAGAAAGCAATCAATGAACAAAACTAAGATGCCACAATGAAAAATTGATGCTTCTCATCTCTCTCCCTTCCTGTCTGTCTGTCCTTATCTGTGACTCTCTGTCTCTGTCACCAAAAAAAAAAAATTGAACTTGAATATTCATAGCAGTATTATTCATAAGAGTCCAAACTGGAAACAACCCAAATGTCCATCATTTGGTGAATGCATAAACAAGTCATGGTAGATTCTTACACCGGAATATTACTCAACAATGAAAAGGAACAGAACTACTAATTAGCTCAAGAATAAAGATAAATCTCAACATGCTGAGGGGGAAAATTCATATCATATGATTCCTTTCTGTTATGAGTAACATTTATGTGAAGTTCTAGAATGGGTAAAAAGGCAAAGCTAATCTATAGTGACAGAACAGATTAGTGGTATAGGCTGGGATTGACTATAAAGGAGTAGACTTATTTTTTTCCGTTTAAAAATACCAGTGGTAAAACGTTAAGGCAATATAATTTTGTGATTAAAATTATGAACTTTGGTATCATAAAACATATCCTGAGTTTGATTCCTGGCTTGTTCATTTGATAGCTATGTGACCTTGGGCAAATTATTTAACCTAAATTTCTTTATCTGTCAAATGATACCATTTTACATTTGTTGAGAAAGCAAATTAAATTGTCATCCATCACTGGTAGATAGTAAGTACTTAATAATCATTAATTTTGGCACTATTAATATTTATCAGTGCTAATAATTATAACTTGCAACTCAAGTCTGTTACTTTTAATCTTGGAACAGGTATTGCATTTTATATTTTAAAGGGCAGAAGAAAGAATTGTTGATTAGGTTCCTATGAATCTTTGATACTCTACGGACAAATATGTAACTTAATATATAACTTAGTCATAAACATGATATACTTTCTTTAATAAGTGAAGGTAATGATACTCTTATTGGAAGTTCTACATGATGTTTGGCTAAAAGCATCACAGTTCTGATTTGTTCATAATCTGCTTCATTATTACTACCATTTTTATTCTTTATGAGGACTGGCTGTATACCTCTCAAATTGTGCTTTTATTTGACATTTTAAATGGCTGAGGAGAGTTTGAGAATCTTCTTTTCAAATAAGGGTTTCTTTAGTATGAAACTAATTGATCAAACTTGGGCCTAATAAGCCTTTTGATCTTCACTTGCTGGGGTAGATTACTCTAAAAACTTTTAACATTGAGTATTTAATGGATTTTAATGAAAGGTATAATATCATCATTTTAGGACCTAGCTCACTTGAAATTTGGAGATATTTTTCCAATATCTATTTATATTTTAAAATCTTTATTTCTTTGTGTGTATCAGCAGTTTTGAAGTCTGTCAGTAGGGCAAAACTGGGAAGAAACAACATGATCATACATGTCAAAGACTTGAAAGTTTTATGAGTGGGCATTGAAAAGGAGTTTTCTGTAATTATGTGACTTAGTGTTGTCTGAATACGGTACACTTTTGGATTGAGGCATGGTGAATGAGGATATCTGCTTCTAGTTTTGTGTCTCATATGACTTATATTTCTGATTCTTGAAATTTGAGGATGTTAAAATGGTTTAACCAACATCTGCATAAGGAACAGCCTCAATTACACAGCATTAAAAAAATGTCATTTTAACTTTATTATTTGCATTTTTCTGGAATAATTTTTTCCTTCTCAAATCTATTTTGAAACCTAGTAATTTTTTATTTTTCAACTTTTATTGCAGTGCCTGATCAGCTTTCTAGCAGGAGAACGATCATGGAGGTGGTGCCAGCTGAGGTGAATAGTTTGCTTCCAGAGGAAATAATGGACACTGGTATAACTTTAGTGGATGATGATAGTATTGAGGCTGTTATTGTTTCATCCCCAATTCCTATGGAGACAGAACTGGAAGAAATTGTCAACATAAATTCTACTGGTGACTCTGCAGCCACGCCCATTTCCACGGAACCAATCACAGTGTACAGTAACCACACTAACCAAGTTGCAGTGAATACCACAATTACTAAAGCAGATTCTAATACCACAGTGAAACCAGCTTTTCCAAGTGGCCTTCAAAAACTTGGTGCTCAGACTCCTGTGACTATATCTGCCAATCAGATTATTTTAAACAAAGTATCACAGACATCTGATCTTAAACTTGGCAATCAGACCCTTAAACCAGATGGACAGAAGTTAATTTTAACAACTTTGGGCAAGTCTGGTTCACCAATTGTTTTAGCACTACCCCATAGCCAACTATCCCAGGCTCAGAAAGTTACAACTCAGGCCCAGTCAGGAGATACTAAGTTACCACCGCAGCAAATTAAAGTAGTTACCATTGGAGGGAGGCCAGAGGTGAAACCTGTCATTGGTGTCTCAGCATTGACCCCAGGAAATCAACTGATTAATACTACAACTCAGCCCTCTGTGTTACAGACCCAACAGTTAAAAACAGTACAGGTAAAAAAAAATAAAAAGGGGGCTTATGAATTAAAATATTAAAATGCATGTTAAAATTAAATTGATTGGTAGTGTGTTTGTAGGGTGATTAAATGCTTAGTTGTTACTGAATTCTCTTCATGTTGCATTTAGTAATGTGGTTTTGTAGAGTTTGATGTCTAATCCTTTAATATTTTTGCTAGAGAACTTAGAGCAAACTTAATCTTGATTAAATTCTAGATGAGTATATTTATAGCTTTATACTAATTTTTAAATGCATTTTATTCTTAGTAATAGTTTGATTACAAGAATGTTCTGCTGGTATAAAGATGCCAGAATTGCTAGTGGGCTATCAAAACATCATTCAGACATGATTTTTTCAGTTAACAGATGGCCAGAATTGAGGAACACTTGCTGCTCTGAGAAACCCTTGGAGCTAGAAATAGTGCATACTAGCCAGTGTGTGCCTTTCTTTGGAGTTTACTGTCCATTACCATCATTCATGTTTGCATTTTGGAATATATGCTTTAGATGGGGACAACTAGATTTGAGTCACTTCTTTGCTACCCTATTACCTGTGGAACTTTGGATAGGTGACTTATCATCTCTGAGTTTTTTACTTTAGCTGGAAGATGGCTGTTTGATCATGATGAAATACCGTATTTCCCCATTTATAAGACACTCCATGTATAATACACCTTAATTTTGGGGCCTGAAACTTGAAAAAAAAATGTATTACATAAAGTTATTGAACTCAAGTTTTATTCATCATAAAATTCTTACAACTCCTCATCACTGTCGAAACTCCCATCCATTAGCTTGTCCTCATCTGAATCTGAGTCTGATGACGAATTGCTGTCTTCATATATTGCCTCATCCTCAGTTCCATCTATGGCATTTGAAATGCCATACTTCTACAACCACTGTGCATAAGACTCACCCAGTTTTTAGACCCCAAATTTTTTGAGAAAAGGTGAGTCTTATACCTGGGGAAATACAGTACATAGTAACATCAAGTTCTTAATGTAGTTCTCAAAACTTTTAGGATCCTTCAAAATGGTACTTACTATTAGCATGATTAGGACCTTAACATAGAAGGTTAACAGAACATTTATTAAGTGGTTTCCTGTTTTTTATGCCCAAATAGGCCTTTTTTGGTCACCATTACTCTTAGAAATACAGTGATCTACTTAAGACCAGGGAACACAAATACATTCCCTGTTTGAAAGAGGTGACTTTTAGAAAAAGGGAGGAGGCATCAGTTAAAGAACTAAAGCAGTGGCATAAAAAAATAGGAAGGTTTGAGGAACTATCCACTCTCCACTGATACTAAAATAATGTTTGGTTGGCAAAATATTAGAAACTTTTTTTCTGTGGGCTTTATATTTAAGAACTTTGTAAGTTTTCTTAAACCTTGTAATTTGCCCAAATCCCTTCTGCCACTGTTAAACATTCTCTATTCTTTTGTTGTTGTTCATTATACTTAACTCTGAATTTCTTTTAATTCTTTATAAAAAAAAATTTTTAATTAATTTATTTTAGGGAGAGAAATAGAGAAAAACATTGATTTGTTGTTCTTCTCATTCATGCATTTATTGGTTGACTCCTGCATGTGCCCTAACTGGGGGTTGAACCTGCAACCTTGGCGTGTATGGGGTTGATGTTCTAACCAATTGAGCTACCCACTACCCTCTTTTACTTCTTTTAATGAGGGTTTCTTCCTTTTTTTTTGTTGGTTTTTTTTTTTTTTTTTTTTTTGTATTTTTCCAAAGCTGGAAACGGGGAGGCAGTCAGACAGACTCCGCTATGCGCCCTACCGGGATCCACCCGGCATGCCCACCAGGGGGCGATGCTCTGCCCATCTTGGGGGCCTCGCTCTGCCGCAATCAGAGCCGTTCTAGCGCCTGGGACAGAGGCCATAGAGCCATCCTCAGCGCCTGGGCCATCTTTGCTCCAGTGGAGCCTTGGCTGCAGGAGGGGAAGAGAGACAGAGAGACAGAGAGGAAGGAGAGGGGAAGGGGTGGAGAAGTAGATGGGTGCTTCTCCTGTGTGCCCTGGCCGGGAATCGAACCTGGGACTTCTGCACTCCAGGCCGACGCTCTACCACTGAGCCAACCGGCCAGGGCCTGATGAGGGTGTCTTGAATGAGATATTCTATCATCATCAAGCATCTTTTCCTCAGCTTGGTTTTTTAAATCAGTTTAGAAATATTTTTCTTTTTTCTTACTAGAAAGTTTATTTAGAAAAGTTACAGAGGTAGAAGCGAGTCATAGAAGACATGGGCTCAGGAAACAAGTGACAGAGGAAAAAGAAGAACCCCTGGAGCTTAGGCTACAGAGAAAGGCAAGAAAACGTACCTGGGGGAAGGAGGTGGGGAAAGGTGGGCATACTCCATTAAAAGAGCTGCTGAAACTTGTTTTTTATTGGTTTTCCAGAGTATATCCAGCTTTGGGGATATGGATCCTAGCCATGTCACAAGAAACTGATAATGTAAATCAGAATGTCATTCATTTACAAGGACAATGTATTACATACTGTTTTAATGACTAAGTTATTTATATCCATTAGTTTTCTACTATAATCACAATAAAAACAAAGACTGAGACCTAATTCTTTTAACTTTTTATTGTTACTTTTATAAACCCTGATTCTATTTGTTAAAAAGAACTTTGGGTTAAAAAAATAACAAAAACAAAAGAAACCCCATTTAGGATATTATTCTACTTGTCCAGTTATTTTTAGGTAACCCAAATCCTTCTAACTAAAAAGTAACCTACAAAGCTCTGAAGCACAGGAAAAAACAAATCAGCAACACATCTATATGTTTTCTTCTTAGGCATCAGAATATTTGGTTTATTATTACACGGTGTATATGATTGTCTGGTTTTTTTTTCCTAGATAGTCAGTCCTCAGAGTTAAGTTTAATGAGCATTGAAACTGTTAGGGTATGGACAGCAGGTAAGGGTGGAAGAAGGAGACCCATCTTGAAAAATGAAGGAAAGAGGTGACAATTGAGGCCAGAGGCAGTAACAAAGAGGTATAGTTATACTTAATTACAGATATATAAACATTTCCCCATATTTTTATGCATAATATATAAGAGTAATAAATAACTAGGAGTTTGGAAGAGTGTAACTCCTAACTAGTTCCTATATCGCTACAACACAGTGCCCAAAATTACCTGCATGTATTATCTATTCAAATATTTGATAGTCTTAATTTGTAAATATCCTTTTTTGATTCATGTTGGCCTTAATCTGCTGGTTGGATAAATTTGTTATAAATGATCCGTCATGCTTTGTTTTACCTAATGAAATAATTTTGTTTTAGGGGAGTTTAGAATTCATAATGCAAAAATCATGGTTCCTTAATGGAACCAGAAATCATTAGTTTTCAGCAAAGCTCCATTAAAGAAACATAACAAAAGGGCAGGTTGAGATTGTTTATTTGATAAATCACTGTGCTTTTAGTTGTATTGTTTATTTTTTTTTCTGATTGGTAAGTATTCATATAGTCATATAATTGTGAAAATCAGTTAAAAATAGGTAAATACTCCTAATCTTTATAGCTAAGATTATTTCTTTTTTTTTTTTTTTTTTTTTTTTCATTTTTCTGAAGCTGGAAACGGAGAGACAGTCAGACAGACTCCCGCATGCGCCCGACCGGGATCCACCTGGCACGCCCACCAGGGGCGAAGCTCTGCCCACCAGGGGGCGATGCTCTGCCCATCCTGGGCGTCGCCATGTTGCGACCAGAGCCACTCTAGCGCCTGGGGCAGAGGCCACAGAGCCATCCCCAGCGCCCGGGCCATCTTTGCTCCAATGGAGCCTCAGCTGCGGGAGGGGAAGAGAGAGACAGAGAGGAAAGCGCGGCGGAGGGGTGGAGAAGCAAATGGGCACTTCTCCTGTGTGCCCTGGCCGGGAATCGAACCCGGGTCCTCCGCACTAAGATTATTTCTTTTGAGACATGGATTTTAAGACTGTCAATACTTCGATCTCTTGAGATTATTAATACTAAGTTAATAGGTGGCATATTATGGCTTGCTTTAGAGTTTCCGGCCTATAAACACAGTTAAGGAAAACACGTATGTCTCCCAAATTACATATATTTTTTTAAAGTACAATTATGAACTCATTTGAGTATATCAGGGTTTTTGCAAGTTGGGTGTTTTTTTAATATAGTACTGGATCCCCTTATTTTTTAAAAAAATGATTTAAAATTTATTTACATTTTATTTTGTCAGTAATATGTTCTGAGTGCCCGAAAGTAATATATGCTGTGTAACAAAATATGTTAGTTTAACTTATAACTTGAGCATAAAGCTAATATTTACCTAGTTCTGTGATCTGTCACAGCTTCCTGCATATTTCTGTCATTCAAGTTGGTCATGTTTTTTCATGTTGAGTCCTTTTTAATAATAAATAGTATTTTCAGGGCCTCAATGTTCATGTCTGCCCAAAGATAAAATTAATATTTAATGTTCTTCCTGCTCTAAAAGTCTAAGTGTATGCTTCTAACTTTAAGAAGAAACTATGTTTTTGCATACACTTATAATTTCAATATAAAAACATTGGTAATTCTAACTTCCTTGACTTGTGGAGAGTTTTCGTTCAGGTCAACAGTGTACCAATATATAACCTAAGATCAGAGATGAGTAAAAGACCCTCCCTTCAAGGAATTTATACTCTAGTAAACAATGTCTTAGTAAATAATATTACATTTGAGAGGATTTGCCTTTAGAATAATCTTTGTTTTGCCAAAGTTGTCTCTGCATCTTAGGATGTTAACTTGTTCAGTTCTTTGTTTATCTATCCCTAACATATATAGATGTAAAGCTGAACATCTAGGCATAAGTCCATCTTATGTATTTATATTCTGCTTCTAGGAGTCAATCTAATTTAATTATATTTGCAGATGGCTTCATCATTTGCACTATTCTTTCTTACTCTAGTCCATCTTTTTATTCTTGAATAATTTTTTAGTTTGAAAAAATATTGCTGTGCCATAGTATTTTGTTTCTATTATTAAATGTTAAATAAACTATTTTAAACATTTTTTTAAAATACTAATTTGGTTTTAATTATATGTCTATTCCCAGGGACTAAAATAAGGATTTACTGTGAACTACAAAGTTATTTGGCCTAAGGATGTTATCATATTAATATTTTGATGAATGGCTACATTTTAAATGTTTTTAACATTAATACTTAGATAATATATGTGATATATTTTGTTAAATGAGCTTGTTTTATGTGTCCTTCTGTGTGTCAGTCTTTTGTCTAATTTTGATTGAATAGGTGTTTTGTAAAACCAAATGGTCTTCATAGTTATTTATATATTTCAGATTGCTAAGAAGCCTCGAACACCAACCTCTGGTCCAGTAATTACGAAGCTGATCTTTGCAAAACCAATTAATAGTAAAGCAGTTACAGGACAGACAACTCAAGTATCACCACCAGTCATTGCAGGTTATATTTCTTTATAGTTCATTAAGCTATATTTTTACCTTCCTTTTAGGTTTAAAGAAAGGCTGTTCTGCCTCCTTGAAATACATTAGTGAAACAAGTATAGCTTATCATAAACCAAACTGATTAATAAGAAATGTTACACTTTTTAAATTTAAATGTGTGATTAAAGTAAAACACCTTCTCTTAAAATCAGTCCATTATTTTAGTCTCCTTAATTTTGGGTAGAATTTTAGCATGAAAGTAGTACAAAGTCTTAAACTCTAATAATACTACCTAATATAGTGGTTACTATATGCCCTGCACTATTCTTGGCTCTTTACATATAGTGACTTCTATAATCCTGGCAGTTATGTGAGGTAGGTACAAATACCAGCCCCATTTTGTCACTGGGAATACGGTGGTGCTCATCTAGTTAATGGCCAAGTTGAAATGTGAACCCAGGCAGTTTGTCTCTAGAGCACAGGTGCTCAGTCTAATTGTTTTAAATTAATACATGTGGGAGTATACTAGTTCATGGTTTTAGTTTGACTTTTTAGTTTCAGTATTTTAAAGTGCTCTATATGCAGTTTTGTATGAATAGAAAATTGTCGTGATGCTTAAGTGATAACAGAATTTTAGGTATATTTTATCAGCAAATTTCTTAGTGTGACCCGATTCTCTTTTATTGTATACTTTAAAATTGGTCATCACCCAGTATCAGTAAGACCTCAGAAATCTTGATTTTAGTATTTTCTTATTTTTATTCTAGATTATCTGCCTTTGTACTCCCATTCTGGCAATTCTTTGACTTTGAAAGCTCTGGTCCATTAACCCTCCCACTTTCTCATTAATAACTGTCCTCTTCCTGTCCTTACAGTCTTCCTTATTCAGCATGGAGTCCAGGACCCATCATTGTCCCCCCTTGCAAACATCACAGATGATCTTTTCCCTGTATCTTTCTGTAATAGCTTGGTTAAGTCCATCTCTCTTCTTACTCTTGCCAGGCCAGCAGCTCAGTATTCCTAGAGAAAACCACACAGCCATGATAACTGGTCTTTAATTCAGAGTTAAACTGGCATTATTCCTAATGCCAATTTGGAACTCATTTCTAGTTTCCATTGTGCTGGAAGGAAGTACCCCAGGACGGTCGACTTTGGCTAAAGAATTTCAAATGCTAATTACCCATTCCTGTATGGTGTTTTTTTTTTTAATGTTTTGTTCTTTTTTAAAGATTTTATTTATTGAGTATTAGAAGAGAGGGAGAGAGAGGAAGGATGAGGGATGGGGAACGAGAAGCTTGCTTCTTGGGCAAGCCCAGGGTCTTGAACTTGCGACCTCAGCATTCCAGGTCAACACTTTATCCACTGTGCCACCACACATCAGGCCTTGTATGTATTTTTTTTTTTTTTTTTTTCTGAAGCTGGAAACAGGGAGAGACAGTCAGACAGACTCCCGCATGTGCCCGACCGGGATCCACCCGGTACGCCCACCATGGGGCGACGCTCTGCCCACCAGGGAGCGATGCTCTGCCCACCCTGGGCGTCGCCATGTTGCGACCAGAGCCACTCTAGCGCCTGGGGCAGAGGCCACAGAGCCATCCCCAGCGCCCGGGCCATCTTTGCTCCAATGGAGCCTTGGCTGCGGGAGGGGAAGAGAGAGACAGAGAGGAAGGCGCGGCGGAGGGGTGGAGAAGCAAATGGGCGCTTCTCCTATGTGCCCTGGCCGGGAATCGAACCCGGGTCCTCCGCACGCTAGGCCGACGCTCTACCGCTGAGCCAACTGGCCAGGGCCCCTCGTATGTATTTTTGAATAACGTTCTTCAAATGTTAACTAACCATGGATAGGGTAGGACTATATCGTAAAACCACCTACTACTGTCTTTGCTAAACAGACAGCATAACAGTAGGCAATTCTGAAGTCAGTGGCTGTGATTAGCCATTTTCCTGTGGTTTGGAATTGTATGTAGGTAGACTTCTCATTTTAGCAGATGTGAGAATGCATGGAAAGATTGTGATTTGAGGGCAGTGTTGGGTGAGTGAATGTTTTCTTTCTCTTTTGTCCTCAGTAGAGATTTGGGATGAATATAGAAGGCTGGTATCTTGAGGGCTGCATGGTAGCAGGTATAGTCCCAGAGGAAAGATTGGAAAAGGGTTGGAATTTGGAGCTGGTTTAGGAAGTGGGCTTCAGTTGGCTGAAAGTGAGCAAGGCTTGGATGTATTGAGGAAAAAGGGGCTGCCAGCTCCCTGGGAGGTTTTGGGGAGGTAGAACAGGTTAAGCAAGAGGAATGTCTCGGTGCAATGTTCTTTACTGTTTTTGAGTCTGAGAGAGTCCCTTAAATTTTTTTTAATTATGTGGGAATATTGTATGCTAAACAGTCAAGGTCTTTATAGAAGTGTCTGAATGTATTTTTGGTTAGTGTCCAGATTTCACCTCTTACATTTGACTATAATAGATGTCATTGTTGGATCTTTGGTTAATTTATAACACGTTGCACACTAATCATAGCTTCGTCTTTTAACTAGTTTTTATTAGCCTTACCAAAATGTATAGAGATAGACTTCTGTTAAATTTCACTAGAGTTATTGGCATTATGTTCAGTTTGGAAGGATAATTTCTTCTGTTAAATAGTTATTTATAGCCTTTTAAATTCATGTAAACCAAATTTTAAACTGCTAAAGTAGCTCTCCTGTTGAATTGTCTTATCACAAGAAGGTTCCTACCAGACCAGTCAGTGGCACAGTGGATAGAGTGTCAGCCTGGGATGTAAAGGACCCAGGTTCCAAACCTCGAGGTTGCTGGCTTGAGCACGGGCTCACCAGCTTGAGCGCAGGATTGCTGGCTTGAGGGTGGGATCATTAACATGACCCCATGGTCACTGACTTGAGCCCAAAGTTCGCTGGCTTGAGCAAGGGGTCACTTGCTATGCTGGAGCCCCCCCAGTCAAGGCACATATGAGAAAGCAATCTGAAAAACTAAGATATCCCAACAAGGAATTGATGTTTCTTATCTCTCTCTCTTCCTGTTTCTCTATCCCTCTCTCTGACTGTCACTCTGCAAAAAAAAGAAAGTTCCATCATCTTTATATTGTAGCTAATGATCTTTCAAAGCACATTTAGATTGTTTTTTAATTACTGTTGGGTTTCTCACTGAAGCTGGATATCTTTTTCTGACTCTTCCCTCAAGACAAACTTATGTTTGTATAAAAGTGATTTTCCTAAAATGGAAATCTGATCTTGTTACACTGTTGCTTAAAATTTTCTTGGCTGTATCCTTTCCTGGGCTTTCATCCATTAGGATTAAGTTTAAATGCCAGTGCTTTCTTAACATTAAAGACATTTATGGTGTATGTAATACATACCTTTTTCGTTTTCACCTCCCATAAGCTCTAGATCTACTGATTTAATTTATTTTAAGAGATTACCAAATGGACCATTGTTCTCTCAGAATTTAGGATCTTGGCACTATTCCTTTTACCTGAAATGCCTTTCTTTGCTCTTGCTCTTGACTACTAACTCTTCCATTTTATCTTTGGATTACCACCCCCTACCTTGAAAGCTTTTGACCCCTAAGTAACTTGCACACTGCCTTTTAAAATTTCTTAGTCATACTTTATTGTAATACTTGTCTTTCTTGTCCGTCTCCCTACTAAATTCATTTTTTTTAAATGGCAACTTTTTTTTGTTTTGTTTTGCTTGCCATTTTATTTATTTTTTTAGAAATTGTGGTAAAAAGATATATATACATATATGTGTGTGTGTGTGTGTGTATATATATATGGCATAAAGTTGACCATTTTAATCATGTTTAAGTGGATAATCCAGTGGTATTAGATACATTCACATCATTGTGCAACCGTCACCACCATCCATTGCCAATACTTTTTCCATCTTGCAAGACTGAATCTACTGCTCACAAAAATTAGGGAATATTTAAAAATGAATATGAAGTGATAAAAAAGGCATTTGATTTTTTTTATTAAACAAAAACATCAGAAAAACAAACGACAAGTCAAAGAAAGTTGTTCAGTTATGCAAATGAGATGCAAAAACAACTTATTTTATTGGTGAAAATGCACTATACAAAAGGCTGAAAGTACTGGAGTATCTGCACGTTCCCTGATCCCCTAATTTTTGTGAGCAGTGTAGTTATCCATTCTTCCCTCCTCCCAGCCTCAGTAAAGACTTTATCGTTTTGACTTTGTCCTTTTATGACTGGCTTATTTCCTCATGGTCCATCTATGTGATAGCATGTGTATATATAGCCAATTGATGGTAGTTCTTTTGTCTCTGCTTCTCCAATACCTAGAACAGTTTCTTGCACATAGATATGGTTTAGGGAACGTATTGTTGAGTGAATATGTGTATCATGGAAGCAGTGTAGTGGTGTGGAAGAGCTATTGTGTTTTAGTCATGGCTCTTCTATTGATTTTCTCTTTGATCTTGAGTAAACACAGTATCTGTTTATCTTACTCATTTCTGTAAAATGTTGATATCACCAACCACTGCACAAGACTTTTGAGATGGTTAAGTGAGACACAGGTCCTTCTTATCAGATTTCCCAAGGTATAAGGTTGCTACTGTGGAGCAAACTTCATCAATGTAAAAATACTCACTAGTGAATTAATTTCTTGTTGCGACACCTTAGTTGTTCATTGATTGCTTTCTCATATGTGCTTTGACCGCGGGCCTTCAGCAGACCAAGTAAATTAATTTCTTATAGAGCTAGTTATCACTCAGATATGCTAGCTCCCTGTCCCATACAGCCCCCCGATCTGTAGCTTTCTGGAATATGTCTCTTGATTCAGGTGAAGAACACCTGACAGTAGAGTGTAAATGCCTTGCAAATACAGTTTCCAGGTGAAATTGTATTAACTTGCATACTTGCATGAATTTGTCTACAGAGCTAAGGCTAAAAAGGGATTTGGAGATTAGATAATGAGAAGTGCTCTCTGGGTGAAAAACAAGCAGGCCTCTTAGAAGATTTGATTATCCAGCATCTGCTTGAAACGCTTTCAGTGACTAGAAACTCACTTGTGTTGAAACAGTCATTTCAGTTGGAAATTTTTGTTAGAAGTTTTTCTCAGTGCTGAACTGAATGAACAGTTTTTGTTTGTATGCATTACTGCCGTGCAACTGATTATTCTAATCCTTCAACTTGACAGCCTGGATCAGTCTGGAGAATCTTGATTTTCCTGCTGTAAACAATCTCTAAATTCAGAAGTTTTAGGGTTTTTTTTAATCCCCCAAATTTATTTTTTTATTCATACTTAGTGATTTTCAAAGGGCGTTCTTCTCGTGGGTCTCTCAAGGACCTGGGCTGAAGAGTAGCCATTATCTCAGGCGTGGCAGAGAAAAAGAGCTTTGAAAGGCCTTGCTCAGGCAGTAAATGTTCTGGCAAAGAAAAGACACACCTCACTTGTACTCATAATTCATTTGCCAGGACTAGTCACGTGGTCATAACCTAACCACACGGAGTGGGGAAGGGTAGAAGTGCAGTTCTATCTAGTGTCCGGAATGGGAGAGAACCAGAATACTTGATAGATGGCACTAATAACTACCACACAGTCTTTTAAGAATTTGAAAATGTGTCATGTCTTTGTATTTCTCTTGCCTAGGATAAAAATTAATATTTCAACTCATTATAATATGATTGCTAATTCCCTAAGTCCCTGGTCGGCAAACTGCAGCTCGAACTCTTTGACCCCTTGAGTGTGGCTCATCCACAAAATACCACGTGCGGGCGCTACCTCAATAAGGAATGTACCTACCTATATAGTTTAAGTTTAAAAAACTTGGCTCTCAAAAGCAATTTCAGTCGTTGTACTGTTGATATTTGGCTCTGTGGACTAATGAGTTTGCCGACCATGGCCCTAAGCCATCTAGACACAGTTTTTCTGTTCCTGAAGGTTATTGTCCAGAAGGGAACACAGTATTTCTGTATTCTTGCTGGAATCTAGATGGGAAGATTTTTTTTTTTCCTTTTGGCAGTCTAAAATCAGACAGTATTAAGCCAGACAGTGTTCAAGTGAGTCCAAAAACTATATTTTTATAGATGTGGATTTAATTGTGGCCTGTGGTTTAAGTTCAAAGAGTAAGACAGCTCCAGTACAGTAGAAAACAGATTGAAGTTTTAAGACTTCAAGTCTTGACTTTCAGCAACTCTGTTTGCACAGCATTTTGCTTAGCTATCCTGAGCCTATTTTCTGATAGATTTAACAAGATTGGTGAGAATCTGAGCAGAGGTGTTTTCATGGGCTTTATGTAAAGTGATGTTACAATACTATTACTAAGACACATTGTTTTGTTTCTTTTTGCTTAGATTCATAATAGGTCATTAGGAACTTAATTGAGTGTTTTAAGTTCATATGTGGATACATATGAAATAGTAAACATGTCCTACAGTCCTTGTGAGCGTAGATACATTACATACATTTTTGTATTATTATTTTAAAAAGTCAAACTGATGTGCTGCCTCTCATTTGCAGGTAGGGTTCTTTCACAGTCTACTCCTGGGACTCCATCAAAGACCATAACAATATCTGAAAGTGGTGTTATTGGATCAACTTTAAATTCTACAACACAGACACCAAATAAAATAGCCATCTCACCTTTGAAATCACCAAATAAGGTAAAAATAATTAACCACAAATGCCAAATACTGTGGTTAATGCCTTTATTTTCTTACTAGTCACTTCAGATGCCTTGGTTTTAACATACAGTATTCCCAGACAACTGAATAGGTATTCAGTGATACTGAATTCATTTTGAAATCAGGGATATATGACATAAAAAACTAACTCTAAACACATAGCAACCTAGTAATCATTTTGCGTGCTAAGATGATTTTCATGGTCCATATGACTAGGTACAACAAAGCTCTCTTGGATAAGGTACGTTATATGTTTAGTACTTCAGTTAATATTTGTGCAGAATTACTGTTTTTGAGTAGTCATTTATATATATATATAAATGACTATATAAGTCTAAAATGGTAAATATAAGTCTTTTTGATAAAATATTTTGTGTCTTTTTCTTAAGTTGCCCTGGGTTTTATGGAGAATTGAACTTCTGCTGGGTAACAGAGTACCCAGAGACTAGAAATTGCCATCAGATGTTGGTAACCATATTATCAGAGCTTTAAAGCTTATGTGCAGTTCATTCGAAGCATTTGACAGCTTTTCATGATTTGTTTTCTTTTGAAGGTAGCAAAGTACCCACTATTTTACTCTTAGTTCAAGTAAGTAGTCTCAGTTCACTTTCCTAAAATATACAGAAGTCATAATAGCCAGCAAAACTTTTGAGAAAGTTATGTTTTAAAGGACATATTCAGTTGGAAATTCAAGTGTCATTATTCTGTAAGATACCACCCTTGTGATTCTAGAAACATACTGCCCTTTGTACTGCCTTTTTCCTTAATTTGTAACTTTTCATAAATAGAACAAGCATTAAGTATTCACTTTCATTTTTAAGCAGTCTAGCTATTGATTTCTGTCTTAATGAGACTTGAATATAATTTATAAATATGATATCTTACAGTTTGTTAAAATGGGGTTCTAACTGCATAATAATATAGATCTTTATTAAATGGAATGAATTCAGCAAAGATTGAGTGCTTATATATACTGTACATAGTAATAGGTACTGGAGATAAAAACATAAATCAGATAAGTTTTTAATTTTCAAGTAGTTAAATAGGAAAGACTTAAACATTAAGAATTGCCCTATAGAATCATTAACAGTCATAGGTAGATTGATGAGCTCTGCTGTGTATGTCAGGGAGGGTTTATACAAAGGAAACTATTCTTTTTTTTTTTTTTAAGGAAGGAAACTATTCTTGAAAGGTATTAATGTTAAAAAGCTGGTTTTGGTTTTAGCTGTAGGTAAGCAGAGAAGGCTTTCTGGATTAAGGTAATACTTTACACAAAAGTCTAAATGTGTGGCCCTTTCAGGGAGCCAGGTTGCTTTGGTAGTGTGAGAGGTGAGGGGGCTAACATTAATGGAAAGTCTCATGACCTTCAGGGGAGTTTGGATTTTGTTATTTTTAAAGACTTTCTGTTGCTTCCCATTGCTGCTAGGACATGGGTCTCAGCCTTGTCTGCTGGAATTACCTGGGGAGCTTTAATACCATTGTCTGGTTCTTATCCCCAGAGACTCTGTTTTAATTGGTCCAAAGTTTGGCCTAGAATCACAATTTTTGAAAGCTCTGTGCTTCTAAACCACTGCTCTAGGATAATAGGAGGTTTATAGTTTTTAAAAGAGGAGTCTTGTGGCATTATGAAAGACAGTTTGGAGGAAGGGAAGCCTGGATTCTGGGAGAGACCAGTTACGTTAGCAGTTCTCAACCTTGGCTGCACTTTCAAAGCACCTGGGGAGCTCTTGTAAAAACTAGTGGCTGGGCCTTCCCTGGAACCCATTTAAATCAGAGTTTCTAGGCCAGGGGTCGGGAACCTTTTTGGCTGAGAGAGCCATGAACGCCACATATTTTAAAATGTAATTCCGTGAGAGCCATACAACGACCCATGTACGTTACACATTATCCAATAAAAATTTGGTGTTGTCCCAGAGGACAGCTGTGATTGGCTCCAGCCACTCGCAATCATGAACATGAGCAGTAGGAAATGAATAGATTGTAATACATGAGAATGTTTTATATTTTTAATGTTACTATATTTTTTATTAAAGATTTGTCTGCGAGCCAGATGCAGCCATCAAAAGAGCCACATTTGGCTCGTGAGCTGTAGGTTTCCGACCCCTGCTCTAGGCTAAGGCCTAGAAATTAGATTTAATACTTTAAAATTCTGAAGTATAGGCCAGGATAGAGAATCACTAAGTTTGGTTATTGTAGCACTTGAGGTGAGAGCTAGACTAGTAGCTAAGGGGTTAGGGAGGAAGAGATGTGTTGAAAGCGGTTTAAAGCATAATGACTGGATGCTGGGCTGTTAGGGAAGGGTTGAATCCACAATGATGCCTAGATTCCTGACTGGCATAATGGAGTATGTGGTGGAACTGGAATGACACCACTGATGTGTGGGCTGTATCTGGAAGCATAAAAACAGGAACTAGCCTTATTTTTCTGTCATCCTTGACTTAGCCACGTCATGTTGGATCTTCTTTTCCTGGCCCTTGACCGGAGGTCATTTTTAACTGTAAGCCTTACTTGGTGATTGAATGTACAGTTATGAAAATTTGGTCAAAAGCTGACATCCTGTTGAAAGCTGCTTCTCTCAACTCAGACCTTGAATTGGCCCAGGGATCATGTGGTAGAAAAGAGGAGTACAATCTGTTTCTTGACTCTTATCCCTTCTCCTCTTTTCTGCTTTTGACTTCTGATTGGAAGGAAGATTAGGAGAAAAAGAACAAGGTTTTATATGCCTAGCACTGTTGTATTTGTAATCCAGCTGTTGGTACCCACTTGTGACAGGTGTCCAGGTGTGGACTTTTTTGGGGGGTGTGCATTTAGAAAGGGTTTTGGAGACTCCTGTGGGTATGCCTACACTGCCCAGTTCTCTGTCATGGGTGTGGCGAACACTCCAGCAACCTTTGGCCGTTTCCTCCTGACTCTCCTGCCTCCTGTAGTCCACCTTCCAGCCTGTTACTGCTGAGCGGCCTTACTTCAGAAGGCCCATCAAGATTGGCCCATCAAGACCCTTTAACCATACTGCAGCATCTGCTTGGCTAACGGGAAACCTACGGGACAGAGATGGAAGTGCAGCTTGCCTGGCTGTCCTCTGAGTCCTTGCTGTGCCATTTTGACAGTTCTGTCCATCCTCTTGCTTTCAAAATTCTCCAGGATGGGACCAGTTTCTGTGTTCACATATGCCCTAAACTCCTGGGGATACCTGCCACATTCTCCTAAGGACTTCCTCATTGCATTTAATTCTGGTAACTAGACCAAGATGGGCTTAAGAGTTTCTTTATCGTAATGCATTGTCCTGCAAAGATTCAGATGCCAGTTTTCTCTCCTTGGAGAGCTCTTCTGTCTTAGATCCCACCCTGGGGTAAAGTTCTAGCATACTCTGTGTTTATTAATTTACTTCTATTTCTAATCTGTCTTATTTTGTTTCCTTTTCAATGGCAGGAGGTGTATGATAATAGGGATGCTCTCTTTTAGTAAATCTGACATGGGTGTTTTGTCTTCCTCCTTAGAGTTGTGGGCATTTATCTTTTGTAGTTCTTATCTTTGGGGGCCTCACTTCAGCCAAATTTTGAGGTAGAATAAAACATCCTTTTATCTTCTTATATATATTTGAAGGGATGGCTGATTTGAGCAAAGAGGTACATTGTTTTGTCCTTGGAGATGTTTGTCCTTGAAGTACACACTGATTATCTAGAGGAGAATGTCCATTAGGAAGCTGAATATAGGCAGTGCTGAAAAGTACTGCATATAAGTGAAATCAACAAGGGAACATGAGGCTTTGTGAACAATGGAAAGAAAGCAGGGCTGAAGCACAAAGTAATACAGGTTTGTAGAAGAAAAGGAGCCAGTGGAAGAGAATGAACGGTAAGAGATAGTAAGAGAGAGGGAAGGGAATATGATTTCAAGAATGATACTGAGCTGCAATTTCAAATGTCATAGAAAAGTCAATTTAAAAAAAGTCTAGGCCTTGGCCAGTGGGCTCAGAGGTAGAGCGTCGGCATGGTGTATGGAAATCCAGGGTTCGATATCTGGTCAGGGCACACAGGAGAGGTGACCATCTGCTACTCCACCCTATCTCCTGCACACCCCTCTCTTCCTTTCCATGGCTCGTATGGTTTGAGGAAAGTTGTCCCTGGGCACTGAGGATGGTTCCATGGCCTTGGCCTCAGGCACTAAAATAGCTTGGTTGCCCCTGGCAACGGAGCTGTGGCCCCAGCTGGGCAGAGATTATCGCCTGGTAGGGAGCTTGCCAGGTGGATCCCAGTTGGTTGGGGCACATGCAGGAGTCTGTCTTGGCCTCTCCACCTCTCACTTAATAATTTTAAAAAAAAGAAAACAAAAAGATTAAAAAGTAAGGATTGGCTGGAGATCTCCCTACTTTTAATAAAAAGTGGTCACAAGGAAACCCCAAACACCCACCCTTCTCTAGCTATCAACACTCACGCTTGACCAGGTGGTGGCGCAGTGGATAGAGCATCAGACTGGGATACGGAAGGATCCAGGTTCGAGACCCCGAGGTCACCAGCTTGAACGCGGGCTCATCTGGTTTGAGCAAAAGCTCACCAGCTTGGACCCCAGGTCGCTGGCTCGAGCAAGGGGTTACTCGGTCTGCTGAAGGCCCGCAGTCAAGGCACATATGAGAAAGCAATCTGAACAACTAAGGTGTCACAAAGCGCAACGAAAAACTAATGATTGATGCTTCTCATCTCTCTGTTCCTGTCTGTCTCTGTCTGTCCCTCTCTCTGACTCTCTCTCTGTCTCTGTTTAAAAAAAAACAAAACAACAACAACAACAACAACAAAAAACCATTCACAATGTGACCATTTGCTTTGACTATTCCAGGATTTCTCTTGTTATTTATCCTTGTGTATATTAGGTACCACTGAAAGGCCCGGATTCCTAGGTCACCTTTCTATAATTAATATCTTCTGTTAATATAAGGTCTACCGTAAAGTTCTGTTCGTTTTTGGAATAAAACAAAATACAAATTTTTCTTACCGTCAATAAACGTTATTAAATAATATAATTGCCATTATTATTAATGATTTCTTGCCAGTGTGAGGGCAATTTGTATATCCCATTTTTGAAAAATGTTTTATCTTTTGATGAGAAAAATTGAACCAGTGCTTGTTTGATATCTTCTTCATTTTTGAATTTTTTGCCCTTCAAAAAATTTTGTAAGGACAAAAACAAGTGATAGTCGGTATTATTCCTTCACCAAACACTTTCAATAAATTTCTACATGCTTCTGTAGCATTTCTTCCTTGTTGAAATTTGTAAAAATTACAGTGGCGTAAATGAACTTTATCAGTAGCCATGGGTACACTATCGCTTCACACATAAGACTAATGTGAATCAACTTTGTTTTAGTTCATTTGCTACGTCAGTATGTATACATTAAGTGATAAAAATAGAGAGGCACACATGCGCCAAATAAACGTGCTTATGTGTCGAAACTTGTGATAGAAACGGACAGAACTTTCCGATAGACCTTATATATACTTATTTGTGAAAATGACTTTCAGCATTTATAAAAGGAAAAGATGCTGGAACTCTCATTCTAGTAATAATGTAATATTTACCTATGGATCCAAGAAGTAATCCTTAAAAATGATTTCCATCATCTATCCTTTTTTTTTTTTTTTGGTATTTTTCTGAAGTGAGAAGCCAGAAGGTAGAGAGACAGACTCCTGCATGCACCCAACTGGGATCCACCCAGCATGCCCACTAGGGGGCAGTGCTCTGCCCATCTGGGCCGTTGCTCCGTTGCAACTGGAGCCATTCTAGTACCTGAGGCAGAGGCCATGGAACCACCCTCGACACCCAGGCCAACTTTGCTCCAGTGGAGCCTTGGCTGCGGAAGAGGAAGAGATAGAGAGAAAGGAGAAGGGGAAGGATGGAGAAGCAAATGGGCACTTCTGTGTGCCCTGACCGGGAATCTAACCCAGGACTTCCACATGCCGGGCCTACACTCTACCACTGAGCCAACTGGCCAGGGCCTTGATGACAACTTTTTTATAGTAGCAGTCCTAACAGATGTGAGGTGGTTTCTCATTGTACTTTTGATTTGCATTTCCCTAGTTATTAGTGATGTTTATATATCTTTTCATGTGTTTATTGGCCATTGTATATCTGTTTTGGAGAAATATCTATTTCAGTCCTTTGTCCATTTTCTAATTGATTTGAGATTTGGAAGTTAATACACTCTGGATCTTAGTTTCTCATCAGATACATGATTTGCACATATTTCTCCCATTCTGTGAGTTGCTGTTTTACTTTTGACAGTGTCTTTTGAGGTACAAACTTAAAATTTTTCATGAAATCTAATTTGTTTATATTTTTATTGCCTTTGCCTTTAGTGTTATATCCAATAAATCATTGCCAAATTCACTGTTGTGAAGCTTCACCCTGTGTTTTCTCATAAGAGTTTTCTAGTTTTAGGTCTTGCAGTTAGGTTGTGGATCCCTTTCAAGTTGATTTTTACATTTGATGTCGGGAAAGAGTCCAACTCCATTCTTTTGCATGTGGATATCAGTTTTCCCATCACCATTTGTCAAAAAGACTGTCTTTTTCACAGTGAATAGTTTTGGCACCCATGTTGAAAATCATTTGAACATATATGCGCAGGTTTATTTCTGGACTCTTCTATCCTCTTGGTATATGTGTCTGGCTATATTCCATTGTTGGTTTTATTTTTTAGGATAAATCTTTGAACTATTTGGGATTGTTACAAGGATTCTGTTATTAGGGACCCAGCTATTTTTCTTCAGACCAAATAACTAATCCAGTTAACTTTTTTTTTTTCTCGAGAGAGAGAGAGAAAGAGAGAGAGACAGAGACAGAGACAGACAGGATGGGAAAGATATGAGAAGCATCAACTTGTAGTTACTTCACTTTAGTTGTTCATTGATTGCTTCTCATACATGTCTTGACCAGAAGTTGGGGGGTGCTCCAGCTGAGCCAGTGACCCTTGCTCAAACCAGCGACCTTTGGGATCAAGCTAACAACCATGGGATCATATCGATGATCCACACTCAAGCCAGTGACCTCACATTCAAGCTGGTGAGCCCACGCTTAAGCCAGATGAGCCCACATTCAAGCCAGTGACCTTGGGGCTTCAAACCTGGGATCTCAGTATCTCAGGTTAATGCTATATCCACTGCACCACCACTGGTCAGGCCCAAATAACTTATTAAATATCTTGTCACTTTCCACTGATTTGATTAGTGTTTATTTTTAAATTTTATTGATTGATTTTAGAGAAGGGAGTAAGAGAGAGAGGTAGGCAGGGAGAGAAACATTGATTTGTTTCACTTATTTATGCATTCATTAGTTGATTCTTGTCTGTGCCCTGACCATGAATTGAACTTTGGCATATCAGGATAATACTAACCAACTGAGCTGTCTAGCCAGGACCACTTTCCATTGCTATGAGATGCCAGCTTTCATTGTGAACTGTTTAATATATGGTTTATTCCTTTTATCTTTGGCAGTCTGTTCCTAGGCCAATCCTATACTGTTTCATTTACCCTATCTTGGTACTATGTTTTAATCCTTAGTATGGTTGGTTTCTTTCTTTTTTTTAAATTTTTTTTTATATATTTTTTTTCTTTATTAATTTTTAGAGAGGAGAGAGAGAGAGAGAGAGAAAGAGAGAGAGAGAAGGGGGAGGGAGGAGCAGGAAGCATCAACTCCCATATGTACCTTGACCAGGCAAGCCCAGGGTTTTGAACCAGCAACCTCAGCATTCTAGGTCGACACTCTATCCACTGCACCACCACAGGTCAGGCCAGTATGGTTGGTTTCTGACTTTCATTAGGCTTATGACTTATAAAGCAGATTGTCTAACTTTGTCTGGTAGGGTATTTATTAGTTCCTTGAATGCTTGTATCTAATTCATCACATTTAAATTATTCATCATTGCTACTATAATAACTATGAATAAAATATAAGTTGGGCCTGACCATGGGGTGGCACAGTGGATAGAATATTGGAATGGAATGCGGAAGACCCAGGTTCCGAACCCCTAGGTCACCGGCTTGCGCGCAGGCTCACCAGCTTGAGCGTGGGGTCACTGGCTTGAGTGCAGGATCATAGACATGACCCCATGGTCACTGGCTTGAGCCCAAAGGTCACTGGCTTGAAACCTAAGGTCACTGGCTTGATCCCAAGGTCGATAGCTTGAGCAGGTTGTCACTCGCTGTGCTATAGCCCCTGCCAGTCAAGACACATATGAGAAAGCAATCAATGAGCAACTAAGGAGTCTCTATCTGTCCCTCTGTCCCTCTCTGTCTCTCTCTATGTCTCTGTCACACGTACACACACACAAATATAAATATATATATATATGGGTTAATATCCATGGAAAATAGCAAATGAATGCCTTACACCTATTTAATAGTACCTCACCAGTCAATAAGTCAGTGCTGAAAGTTGTAGTATCCATCTCTATGTTTGAAACTGTCATTATTCATACAATACATATAATCTTCATTTTCTTTTTTGTCTCTTCTAGCTTGAAAGCATTTTAAAGCTTTCAAATTTGCTTCTAATGGTAGATTTATTTATTTTAAAAGCCTAAAGTTTGGGAATTAGGATAATGTAAACATAGTTATTTTATGATAACTCTATAAATATTGTCACAAATTTTTAAAAACATATTTATAACCTGACCAAGTGGTGGCACAGTGGATAGAGCATTGGACTGGGTTGTAGAGGACCCAGGTTCAAAACCCGAGGTCACTGGATTGAGTGCAGGCTCAACAGCTTGAGTATGAGGTCAACGACTTAAGTGTGGGATCATAGACATGACCACATGGTCTCTGGCTTGAAGCCCAAAGTTGGTGGCTTGAGCAAGGGGTCACTGGCTCAACTGGAGCCCTCGGTCAAGGCACGTATGAGAAAGCAAACAATGAACAACTAAGGTGCCACAATGAACAATTGATGCTTCTCATCTCTCTCCCTTTCTGTTTGTCTGTCCCCACCCCCATTAAAAAAATAAGTAAAAATGTCCCTGTTTATTTTACAGGGTTTAGCCAAGGCATGGAAACACCTTAAGTCTCTATCAATGGATGATTGGATAAAGAAAATGTGTTTATTTGTACACATGCATGGAAATTATTCGGCTTAAAAAAAAAAAAGAATGAAATCCTGCTATTTGCAATAACATGGATTTACCTAACGAGGGCCTTATGTCCAATGCAATAAGTCAGATAGAGAAAGACATACTGTGTGATCTTACAAGTGGAATATAAAAAAACTAAAAGTGAACTTAAAGATACAGAGAACAGATTGGTGATTGCCAGAGATGGGAGTGTGGGTGAAATGTGTAATGGCGTTCAAAAAGTACAAACTTCCAGTTGTAAAATAAATAAGTTCTGTGGATGTAATGTGCAGCATGGTGACTAGTTAATAATACTGTATTGTAAAAAGTATACAAAAACTTTAAAAAAAGGCCCTGGCTGTTGGCTCAGTGGTAGAGTATGAGCCTGGCATGTGGAGTCACAAGTTCAATTCCTAGTCAGGGCACACAGGAGAAGCAGCCATCTGCTTCTCTACCCTTCCCCCTTCCTTTCTCTCTCTCTCTCTATATATATAGATATATAGATATATAGATATATATATCAGTCCCAGGTGCTGAGGATTGTTCCATTGAGCCTCTGCCTCAGGCACTAAATATAGCTCAGTTAGAAGCATGGCCCCAGGCACTGGCCGGTTGGCTCAGTGGTAGAGCGTCGGCCTGGCATGTGGGGGACCCAGGTTCGATTCCCGGCCAGGGCATATAGGAGAAGTGCCCATTTGCTTCTCCACCCCCCCCCTTCCTCTCTGTCTCTCTCTTCCCCTCCCGCAGCCAAGGCTCCATTGGAGCAAAGATGGCCTGGGCGCTAGGGATGGCTCCTTGGCCTCTGCCCCAGGCGCTAGAGTGGCTCTGGTCTCAGCAGAGCGATGCCCCCTGGTGGGCAGAGTATCGCCCCTGGTGGGTGTGCCGGGTGGATCCCGGTTGGGTGCATGCAGAAGTCTGTCTGTCTCTCCCCGTTTCCAGCTTCAGAAAAAAATACAAAAAAAAAAAAAAAGAAGCATGGCCCCAGATGGGCAGAGCATTGGCCCCAGGTGGGGTTTGCCAGGTGGATCCCTATCAGGGTGCATGCCGGAATCTATCTCCCCTCCTCTCACTTGGATAATAAGAAGAAAAAAATACTGTATTATATATTTGGAAGTCACTTCATAAAATTTTTGTTATCATCACAGGAAAAAATAATTTGTAATTATGTGCAGTAGTGAATATCAGCTAAACTTATTTTAATCAATTATATATAATATCATTATATTGTATAACTAAAAATAATGCAATGTTTTATGTCAAGGGTAGTCAATCTTTTTATACCTACTGCCCAATTTTGTATCTGTTAGTAGTAAAATTTTCTACTGGTTCCACAGTAATGGTGATTTATAGAGTAGGGAAGTAACTTTACTTTGTAAAATTTATAAAGCAGAGAGAGTTACAGCAAGTTAAAGCATATAATAATAATTACTTACCAAGTACTTTATGTTGGATTTTCGCTAAGTTTGGCAGAATAAATCTTTATAAAACAACTTACTGTAGTTAAATCTATCTTTTTATTTATACTTTGGTTGCTCCACTACCGCCCACCATGAAAGCTGGAATGCCCACTAGTGGGTGGTAGGGACCAGGTTGACTACCACTGTTTTATGTCAATTATAAGTATTTCAATAAAAAAGGAAAAGAAAAAGACAGGCTCTTTCCCAATAAAAAGTATGCAAAAAATTAGCAGCCAGTTAATCTAGATTAAAAACTGAGTCTCAAGTCATATTCTAGGCAGAGATGATATGAATTGCTATTTTAAGAGATTTTACACATAAGACATTCATGCCTTAGGTTGCTTAGGATTAATTATTTCTGCCCCCCCCCCTTTTTTTTTGTAACAGAGACAGAGAGAAGGACAGATAGGAACAGACAGGAAGGGAGAGATAAGAAGCATCAGTTCTTCATTGCTGCACCTTAGTTATTCATTGATTGCTTTCTCATAAGTGCCTTGACTGGGGGCTATTGCAGAATGAGTGACCCCTTGTTCAAGCCAGCGACCTTGGGCTCAAGCTGGTGAGACTTGCTCAGACTTCATGAGCCCCCACTCAAGCTGTCTGTCCTATTTCTTATTATAACTTCTGTGAAAAAGTATTTCCTGTGGAGTGTCTGTACATGATACTATATCTGCCCTGCTCTTGTCACCCATATATTATATACAAACTTACAAAGTGAAGTTCCTCCCCACAAAATGCTATTGTTATTTATAAATAAGTTTAGGAAATACCATATTCCTCTAGGAGATTTTTTAATGCTTATTAGCATGTTAAAGGCTTTGAGCAGTCCTGCAGAAAAGGCCTTTGTTTACCTGGGGATTTTATCAATTGACTTGACAAAGGTAGGCCATTTATTTCATCCTGAAGAGCTAATATTTAGTGAAATAAACACTGTAGTAAACACTACCCAAGAGCATTAAGGAAGTTATTCTGATTTTGTGATAGATTAAACAAATACTATTTATAAAAAAAAATTTTTATTGAATATATTGGGGTGATATTGATTAATAAAATTATATAGGTTTCAGGGGTACAGTTTTATTGAATACATCATTTGTATATTGTTCACCACTCCAAGTCAAGTCACCTTTCATCACCATTTACTGCCCTATACCCTCTGTAAAGCCAGTATCCACGGCCACCATCACAGCCGCCTGGCCCATGCAGGTTCGCATTTGATTCGGACAGTCGGTAATGAAACAATGGAGCCAAGAACTGGTGGGCCATCATCTTTAATCCTAGCTGCACCTGGCGGGCAAGTAAAAATACACACTGGGCTCCAAAACCCACTCACATTCAGTGCTCACAAAGCTACTGACTTAACCAAGTTTCCTAGAATCAAAGGTTTCTAGCTCACCAGACTTATTCACCTCTGTTCCCCATCTCCTTCCTTCTCCCTGCACAAACTGCACAAACTGGCTTCTCACTAAACACTCCACCATCTTGGCTGCTTCTCCTGGCCTCTTCCACGTGGCTTTTCTCTGCTCTCTGCTCTCTCCTCTCTCCTCTAATGCTAATCTCAGGAAGCTCCCGTTCTGCCCCCATTTTATAGTGCAGAAATCAAAACCTTTAATCCAATATACAAAATAGGGAAGTCTCTAATACAGAGTCACTTATTTGGGGCATGATGGGATTGCACCACCCCACATCAAAAAGGGTGGGAAAGGCTTAGTCCTAAAACCAAGCCCCAGGCTACAAGGATCCTGCCTGCCCACAGCCAGCCCCCAACACACATTAATATCATCTGGGCAGCGAGCTTCCATGTGGGCAGCGCCATCTTTAACAAAGTGAGCATAGTATATTTTATCTGCCCAACACCCTGCTTCACACTCATCTACCTCCCTCCATCCCCCTTCCCTCTGGTAATCACCAACAGTGTGTGTCCCAAAGCACTATTTGAATTTCTTTTTTTTTTTTTTTTTTTTTCTGAAGCTGGAAACGGGGAGAGACAGTCAGACAGACTCCTGCATGCGCCCGACCGACCGACCGGGATCCACCCAGCACGCCCACCAGGGGCGACGCTCTGCCCACCTGGGGCGTCGCTATGCTGCGACCAGAGCCACTCTAGCGCCTGGGGCAGAGGCCAAGGAGCCATCCCCAGCGCCCGGGCCATCTTTGCTCCAATGGAGCCTTGGCTGCGGGAGGGGAAGAGAGAGACAGAGAGGAAGGAGGGGGGAGTGGAGAAGCAAATGGGCGCTTCTCCTATGTGCCCTGGCCGGGAATCGAACCTGGGTCCCCCGCACTCCAGGCCAACGCTCTACCGCTGAGCCAACCGGCCAGGTCCTTGAATTTCATTTAGTGGTAGTGTTCTCCTTGGTACAAAGAAAAAGGTATAAAAATGCAATGAATAGCTTGCCAAAATACACACAAGACTGAGACTAACTGGAACAAAAGCTCATGTCTGAATAATGACTTTTTTTTTTTTTTTTTTTTTTAATTTATTCATTTTAGAGAAGAGAGAGAGAGAGAAGGGGGGAGGAGCAGGAAGCATCAACTCCTATATATGCCTTGACTAGGCAGGCCCAGGGTTTTGAACCGGCAACCTCAGCATTCCAGGTCGATGCTTTATCCACTGCGCCACCACAGGTCAGGCTGAATAATGACTTCTAAGCCATGTTTGCAAACAGAACCAAATTGCAAATTGTACAAAAGAAAAAAAAAGCAGGCATATTGATATGGAACCCTACAAATTCAGTGTTTTCAGGATATTGGTTGAGCCATCTATCTATATAACTGTCTTGTCTCCAACATTAGCAGATAAAATAAGAATCCTCGCCTGACCAGCTGGTTGTGCAATGGATAGAGTGTCGTACTGGGACTCAGGACCCAGGTTTGAAACCCTGAGGTTGCCGGCTTGAGCACGGGCTCACCAGCCTGAGCTTAGGGTTGCTGGCTTGAGCACAGGATCATAGACATGACCCCATGGTCGCTGGCTTGAAGCCCAAGGTCGCTGGTTTAAGCAAGGGGTCACTCATTCTGCGGTAGCCCCCGGTCAAGGCACATATGAGAAAGCAATCAATGAACAACTGAGGAGACTAAGGTGCTGCAATGAAGAATTGATACTTCTCATCTCTCTCCCTTCCTTCTCTCTGTCCCTATCTGTCCCTCTCTCTATCTCTGTCACAAAAATAGAGAGGGAGGGAGGGAAGGAAAGAAGGAAAGGGAAAGGAGAGGAAGGAAAGAAAAGAAAGAAAGAGAGAGAGAAAGGAAAGAAAGAAAAAAAGAAAGAAAAGGAAGGAAGGAAAGAGAGAGAAAGAAAGAAAGAAAGAAAGAAAGAAAGAAAGAAAGAAAGAAAGAAAGAGAAAAGAGAAAGAAAGAAAGAAAGAAAAGAAAGAAAGAAAGAAAGAAAGAAAGAAAGAAAGAAAGAAAGAAAGAAAGAAAGAAAGAAAGAAGGGGTGAAGGAGAGGAAGGGGTGGAAGGGAAGGAGGGAGGGAGGGAAGGAGGAAAGAAAGAAGACTTTATTAGGTGAAGGCCCTGGCCAGTTTGCTCAGTGGTAGAGCATTGGCCCAGTGTGTGAATGTCCTAGGTTTGATTCTCGATCAGGGTACACAAGAGAAGTGACCATCTGCTTTTCTACCCCTCACCCTACTCTTTCCCTTTCTCTCTCTCTCTCTCCCTCCCTCCCTCCCTCTCCCTTCTCCCTCAGCCTTGGCTTAATTGTTTCAAGTGCTGAGGGTGGTTCCATGAAGCCTTTGCCTTAGGCGCTAAAAATAGCTTCATTGTTAGCATGGCCCCAGATGGGCAGCGCATTGGCCCCAGACGCATTGGCCCCAGACGGGGGTTGCTGGGTGGATCGCTGTTGGGGTGCATGTGGGAGTCTGCCTCTCTGTCTCTCCTCCTCTCACTTGGAAAAGAAGAGGAAAAAAAGAATTTAGTAGACAAGTTCATCAACAAATTAGATATAGCTAAAGAAAGGATTAGATTTTTTTTTTTTTTTTGAGAAAATGAGAGAATTCCTCACCAGCAGGTCTGCACTTAATGAAAAGACAGAAAGGCTGAATTTGTGTGGTATATATAAATGAATGTCTTTTGGAGTTTAAATTATATGTAGAATTAAAATACGGAAGCACCAAGAGGAGGCAAGAGTAAATGGAGTTTGTGTTCTGTGGTTCTTTCATTGTCTGATATGTAAAGTGTTAACTTAATTCCTTCATTGTAATCTCTAGGGTAACTACTAAAGAAT
This sequence comes from Saccopteryx bilineata, assembly GCF_036850765.1. Taxonomy (NCBI): domain Eukaryota; kingdom Metazoa; phylum Chordata; class Mammalia; order Chiroptera; family Emballonuridae; genus Saccopteryx; species Saccopteryx bilineata. The sequence goes on from NC_089494.1 coordinate 200,525,457, forward strand.
AGTAACATAATTATAAATAACAAGTTAATGGAGTGGGGAAATGAACTAATAAAATATTTAACCAAAAGTAAGGCAGTAAAGGAGAAAAAGGAACAAAAGAGAGGATATGTAGTTCAAATAGGAAGATGTACAATGGTAGATTTATGTTCAAATATTTAACTATGTTAGATATAAACAGACACTGATTAAAAATATAGTCAAATCTGATTATTTTAAAGACTAAATTATATATATATAGCAGGGGTTGGGAACCTATGGCTCGCGAGCCAGATGTGGTTCTTTTGATGGCTGCATCTGGCTCGCAGACAAATCTTTAATAAAAAATGTTAAAAATATAAAACAGTCTCATGTATTACAATCCATTCATTTCCTACCGCTCATGTTCATGGTTGCGGGTGACTGGAGCCAATCACCAAATTTTTTATTGGATAATGCATAATGTACACAGGTCATTGTATGGCTCTCATGGAATTACATTTTAAAATATGTGGCTCTCTCAGCCAAAAAGGTTCCCGACTCCTGATATATAGCTTGTAAGAGCTGTAGCTTGAAGTTTAGGATATAAAAATTTGAAACTAAAGAGGTGGAAACGATATGCAATGCTGTGCCCCTGTATTGGTACTATGTTTTGTCTAGCTCATAAAGTTGTTCCTAGACTTAAGTCAGATCATCTTAGAGGGTTTTTTTGTGTTTTGTTTTTGTTTTTTGTTTTTTTAGAAACCCCGTGTCCCCCCATTCACAATACATACCAGGCAAAGAGCCAGGGCTGAGGTGTAGATGGGTGGGTTTACTCTGCCTCCTCTTTCTGTACAGTAGTGTAACACAGCCTGCGGTAAGCGCTTGACCTGTGGTGGCACAGCGGATAAAGAGTCGACTAGAAATGCTGAGGTCTCCAGTTCAAAACCCTGGGCTTGCCTGGTCAGGGCACATATGGGAGTTGGTGCTTCCAGCTCCTCCCCCTTCTCTCTCTCTGTCTATCTCTCCTCTCTCTCTCTCTCTCTCTCCTCTCTAAAAATGAATAGAAAAAAAAAGTCCACAGAACACAGCCTGCGGTAAGCACTGGGAGGCCGATAATCTTAGAGGGTTTTTTTGTTTTTGTTTTTGTTTTTACAGCGACAGAGAGAGAGTCAGAGAGAGGGATAGATAGGGACAGGCAGACAGGAATGGAGCGAGATGAGAAGCATCAATCATCAGTTTTTCGTTGCAACACCTTAGTTGTTCATTGATTGCTTTCTCATATGTGCCTTGACCATGGGCCTTCAGCAGACCGAGTAACCCCTTGCTCAGATCAGCAACCTTGGGTCCAAGCTGGTGAGCTTTAGCTCAAGCCAGATGAGCCCACGCTCAAGCTGGCAACCTCGGAGTCTCAAACCTGGCTCCTCCACATCCCAGTCTGACGCTCTATCCACTGTGCCACCGCCTGGTCAGGCAATCTTAGGGTTTTTTTAAAGCATTGTCCTGTATATATATTAAGTAACCAATACTCTTAACTGTTGTTTGAGGCACCTTGTTTTTGAAGACAGAATCCTTCCTCCCATTTTGAGCTAATACAGCAAGGACTGTATGTCTTGCACCATTGTATGTTATTTATCTCATAGGTTGCTTGATTTTTCAGTAGCTTCCATATGTACACATTTTATTCCCTTAAGCTATATATTTTCATTAAATGCACTTATTTATGGCTATTTTATTTTTAATCTGCTTTGTGGTATCTCTGCCTAATGATAATATGATTTATTTGGAGAAAGAGAAACATTGGTTTGTTGTTTCATTTAATTATGCATTTGTTGGTCAATTCTTGTATGTGCCTTAACCAGGGATCGAACCTATAACTTTGACATATTGAGATGACGCTCTAATCAACTCAGCTACCCGCCAGGACATGTGTTAATTATTTTATGCTTAAGTAAGTCAATGGAGATTGACTATTAAATTTTCAAACTAAATGACATTCTTCTTTTTCATTTCCTGAGCTTTAAAGAAAATATTCAAGCCCTGGCCGGTTGGCTCAGTGGTAGAGCATCGGCCTGGCGTGCAGAAGTCCTGGGTTCGATTCCCGGCCAAGGCACACAGGAGAAGCGCCCATCTACTTCACCCCTCCCCCTCTCCTTCCTCTCTGTCTCTCTCTTCCCCTCCCGCAGCCAAGGCTCCATTGGAACAAAGTTGGCCCGGGCGCTGGGGATGGCTCTGTGGCCTCTGCCTTAGGCGCTAGAATGGCTCTGATTGTGGCAGAGCGACGCCCCAGATGGGCAAGCATCGCCCCCTGGTGGGCGTGCTGGGTGGATCCCGGGCACATGTGGAAGTCTGCCTGACTGCCTCCCCGTTTCCGACTTCAGAAAAGTACAAAAAAAAAAGAAAAAGAAAATGTTCAAATTCTTCAGAATTATTCTTTCATAAATTGTTATTCACATAATGAGTATAGGTCTCCATCATGTTAGTTACCTTTTAGCATGAGGGCTTTTTAAAGAAGAGGTGGGACCTGACCGGGCGGTGGCGCAGTGGATAGAGCGTCAGACTGGGATGTGGAAGACCCAGGTTCGAGACCCCGAGGTCGCCCCCGAGGTCGCCAGCTTGAGCGAGGGCTCATCAAGTTTGAGCAAAAGCTCACCAGCTTGAGCCCAAGATCGCTGGCTCGAGCAAGGGGTTACTCGGTCTGCTGAAGGCCCGCGGTCAAGGCAGGTATGAGAAAGCAATCAATGAACAATTACGGTGTTGCAATGCACAACGAAAAACTAATGATTGATGCTTCTCATCTCTCTGTTCCTGTCTGTCTGTCCCTGTCTATTTCTTTCTCTGACTCTCTCTCTATCTCTGTTAAAAAAAAAAAAAAAAAAAAAAAAAAAGAGGAAGAAGTGGGGATGTAATTCTTTATAAAATAATATTACAGAAGTAGTTAGAGGATCTTTTCTGGATCTTTGCTTTGTATGACAGTCTGTTATACATCAATTAAACCTTGATTGGAGAAACTTAAAAGTTTGTTTTGCCTCTGATGTTTCATTTAGCTTTTTAGGAAGTCACATAGCTTTTTGTTGGACTGAAGGAGAAAATTAAAAATGATTATGTTGACTCAGATCTGAATCACCCAAAATTAGTTTCCCTGGACAACCAAAGTTGGTGTAATTCTGGACTGAGTTTGGCCTCCTACCCGTATGTTAGTGGGTACATTTGTATCTGTGGAGTGTTTTAAGCCTTTCAGAAATTACTAAACCAAAAGAGGGCTTTTCTTTTGGGTTTCTTTCTCCTTTAAAACATGGGAAAGTGCAATTTGCCGTAGTTAATTTGGTGGGTAGTAATAAAGCCAAATATCTGCATCCTTCTTTTTCTTTTGTCTGTGTCAAATATGGGGCTTAATCCTGAGAGTTTTTAAATAATCTCTTTCTTCTAAATTTTACCTGGTATTAACAAAACTCTACATACAAGATTTTGTAATTTAAGTAATAATTTCTTCATAGCAAGTCATCTGACCTGGATTACCAACTGGAGATGGAAGACAGAACTCATTGTGGTTTCACTCCTGTATTTGTGACTATTCTTTTTATTTCTCTTTGAACAGGTTGTTCCTTTCAACAGCTTTTGATGAAATACAGGAATATACTTTTACTTGAGCTATTGTCTTAAATTAAAAGGTGTAGGAAAGTTAAATACCAGATTGATGGTAGCCATGTTGTATTGTTTAATAGGGAGTGAAATCAGCTGTGCAGACCATCACTGTTGGAGGCGTGAGCACATCACAGTTTAAGACAATTATTCCTCTGGCAACTGCTCCCAATGTCCAGCAGATTCAAGTGCCTGGAAGCAAGTTTCATTATGTCCGGCTTGTTACTGCCACAACAGCCAGTAGCTCCACGCAGCCAGCTAGTCAGAGTCCCAGCACAAACACTCAGCCTCTTCAGCAAGGTTAGTAACCATTTCTTTAAATAGTAATTAATACTTTTAACATTATTAAAGAACATCGTGTCCTTTTCTTGCTGAAAGCCTGATGAAGTATGGCATTCCAGTTGCGAGTTTGAATCAGCAGCTATTATAGAAAGCAGTGAAATAGTCATAGTTATATAGTTGTGACCATAGTATTTCATTCTGCTAGATGTTGTTGGTCACAGTATTATAGTGCCAGCTAATCATAATTATTTGTCAATTTGTGGTTGACCATTATATTGCTGGTTTAAAAGCCTACCATTTATGCCAGTGGGATAGATTTAGATGGAACCAAATTATGTATTTGTCTTATTTTTTTAACTATCAAGATGCTTGATAAGATTTATGTCAGTGGAAATGACCAGTAGACAAGGTATAAATAGGAAATAAAGATTTATATAACTTTCATTCTTATGTTGAATCTGTAATTGCTAATAAAAAGTTATTAAAATATTCTGTTACTTTGCTCAGTTGTATCTTTCCTGTAGGGTATTTCTGTTTATAGTTTTTCCATTTTCTGTTTGTGTTTAATCCTTTCTACCACCTGAAACACAGACTCATACACATAATCTTTCTCCATATTTATCTACTTAAAAAGTTGAATGGTGTGGCCTGACCTGTGGTGGCGCAGTGGATAAAGCATCGACCTGGAAATGCTGAGGTCGCCGGTTCAAAACCCTGGGCTTGCCTGGTCAAGGCACATATGGGAGTTGATGCTTCCTGCTCCTCCCCCTTCTCTCTCTCTGTCTCTCTCTTCTCTCCCTCTCTCTCTCCTTTCTAAAATGAATAAATAAAATAAATAAAATTAAAAAACTTAAAAAAAAAAAAAGTTGAATGGTGTGACAGAATCAGAACAGGGCTTTATTTATTTATTTATTTATTTATTTATTTATTTATTTATTTATTTTTGAAACTGCTGCATATTCCAGTGATGTCAAAAAGCAGTTGATGGCAAGTGAATGATGGCAAGTATTGTTTACTAGATGTAACTAGAAGAAATAAGATCACTTCTTGAGGCCCTGGCCAGTTGGCTCAGTGGTAGAGCATCAGCCCAGCATGTGGAAGTCCCGGGTTCAGTTCCCAGTCAGGGCACACAGGAGAAGCGCCCATCTGCTTCTCCATCCTTCCTCTTCTCCTTTCTCTCTCTCTCTCTCTTCCCCTTCAGCCGAGGCTCCATTGGAGCAAAGATGGCCCGGGTGCTGAGGATGGCTTCATGGCCTCCACCTCAGGTGCTAGAATGGCTCCAGTTGCAACAGAGCAACACCCCAGATGGGCAGAGCATCACCCCCTGGTGGGCATGCCGGGTGGATCCCGGTCGGGTGCATGCGGGAGTCTGTCTTTGCCTCCCCACTTCTCACTTCAGAAAAATACAAAAAAGAAATAAAAGACCACTTCTTTATTTCTTTCATTTTATTAAGAAATTGGAGGATGGAGCTATCTATTGCTAATAGTTTACCTGAGGGAAAATCTATTTCATTAATTACTGGTAGGAGAAAAATGAGAATACATGAGGGAAACAGTACTTTGGTGTGTATTTCATTAAAATTAAATGTATCAAGTAATTAATTTTCTAATTCCTTTTTAAACTGATAATGTTCTTAATGAGAGGAAAAATGAAACAGATTGCTGCCTGACCTGTGGTGGCTCGGTGGATAAAGTGTCAACTTGGAATGCTGAGGTCACTGGTTCAAAACCCAGGCTTGCCCTGTCAAGGCACATATGGGAAGCAACTACAAATTAATGCTTCCCATTCCTCTCCTCTCTTTCCCCTCTCCCTAAAATGAATAAAAATCTTTTAAAAAAGAAAAGAAACATTGCTTCCTACAGGACTTTCATTTTATATTCTCTCAGTACTTAAACTTAGTAGGGTACTAACAGAAGTACAAGTTCAGTTTCCTTAGATATCATAATGATATAAAGATATTAGTTGTGTTTTATGTGTGTGTTTGTCTGTACCCATATGCTGAATGTCTATTTCTAGTGTAATGTTAAGACTAATTTACTCATTATCAGGAATAAGCCTTTGGTATAAGTAAAAGAGGGAGCTGAAGATGCAGGAAGAGTAGAGAAGCAGTTGGACATTTCATATTTCTAGTATATTTACTAGTGTCTTCTTTCCCAAATTCAAGTCTGTCTTTCTGCCTTTCTCTATGTCTCTATTGTCTTTGCCTCCTGGAAATTCCTCACCCCACCTTCCTCCCCCTTCTGCCTCCCTGCCTCTTCCTGTTGCTTTCCACCTTCAACTTCCTCCCTGATCTCCCTTCCCACTCTCTGGATCCTTCTCTGGGTATAACTTCTTCCACACTCAAGTACACTTATTACTCATGTGATTCCCCTTATATCTACTCAGATTTTTCTTTTTATTTTTCTCTTTTATCCCATGAAAGATGTGAGTATATATAATATATTTTTTTTCACATAAATAACAAATTAAATATGCAGTTTTTATTGGAAATGCACTACTTTATCAGAGTTGCTCTACTTTATCAGAGGTATATCTTTCTAAGGACTTAATTTTCTATGAGCAATTTACTTATGCCGGAAGGAATTGGGCTCATCTTGTACATTTTCCCACCAGAGCCTTACAAAAATCAGTGTTCAAAGGCTGCATACTATTAATTGCTGGCTGGATGACAGGCAGCACTGTAGAAAGACCCAAAAGAGTGCTCAGTTAGCCTTTTAAGAATATAATCTCCTGCCTGACCAGATGGTGGTGCAGTGGATAGAGCTCCTGACTGGGGCACAGAGGACCCAGGTTCAAAACCCCGATGTCACCGGCTTGAGTGTGGGGTTGCTGGCTTGAGCATGGGATCATAGACATGACCCATGGTTGCTGGCTTAAAGCCCAAGGTCACTGGCTTGAGCCCAAGGTCGCTGACTTGAGCAAGGGGTTACTTGCTCTGCTGTAGCCCTCCAGTCAGGGCACATATGAGAGAGCAATTAATGAACAACTGAGGTGCCACAACAAAGAATTGATGCCTCTCATCTCTCTCTCTTCCTGCCTGTCCTGTTCCTGTCTGTCCATCTCTCTCTTTGTCTCTGTCACATATATATATATAATCTCCTACCATCTTGGTGAGGGAGGAACTCAATTTAAGAAATTTAAAGTCTCAAGAACTTGCATATATGGTTTCTGAAGCTTTGAGTGGGCTGTTATAAAAGGATTGTTTAGAATTTCTGTTGAAGACTAAAAAACAAAAGATGACCGCCAGCGTCTGTGAAAACTGCAGTAGTGGTAATCTGAGACCGCTCAAAAGTTGAGGAGGAGAAAGACTCTGGACTTAGTAACTGGACATCAGTATTACCCCCTCCCTCCCTGGGTAATACTGTGTTCTGTTTTCTTCATTTTCCAGGTTTCAGTTAAAACTCGAAATGCAGATGCAAAACTATTTCTAAACCTAGAGTTCCCAAATTTTCTAGCTCTGTGTTTGCACTCAAGTGCAGGGACAGTTACCTTTCGTTATTATAATAACAATCATCCTAGTCTAAGGACAACCCACTTCTTCCCCATTATTTCACAGACCATTAGGAGGTTCTTACATTCCTCTAGTTTTTGGACTCGCTTCAGAATCACTGCTCTATATGCAAGTGGTATAGGGGTCAACTCTTCTGTGTCCCAAGCATGAAGGCTTTTAATTCACATTTTAATTCCTTATAGCAGTGGACCCCAACCCCTGGGCCGGGGACCGGTACCGGTCCGTGGGCCATTTGGTACCGGTCCGCAGAGAAAGAATAAATAACTTACATTATTTCCGTTTTATTTATTTTTAAGTCTGAACAATGTTTTATTTTTTTTAAATGACCAGATTCCCTCTGTTACATCTGTCTAAGACTTACTCTTGACCAGGGGTCCCCAAACTTTTTACACAGGGGGCCAGTTCACTGTCCCTCAGACCCTTGGAGGGCCAGACTATAAAAAAAACTATGAACAAATTCCTATGCACACTGCACATATCTTATTTTAAAGTAAAAAAAAACAAAATCGGAACAAATACAATATTTAAAATAAATAACAAGTAAATTTAAATCAACAAACTGACCAGTATTTCAATGGGAACTATGGGCCTGCTTTTGGCTAATGAGATGGTCAATGTGCTCCTCTCACTGACCACCAATGAAAGAGGTGCCCCTTCCAGAAGTGCGGCGGGGGGCGGATAAATGGCCTCAGGGGGCCGCATGCAGCCCGCGGGCCGTAGTTTGGGGACCCCTGCTCTTGACGCTTGTCTCGGTCACGTGATACATTTATCGGTCTGTGTAAATATTTTCTGACATTAAACCTGTCCGTGGCCCAAAAAAGGTGGGGGACCACTGCCTTACAGTATTGCTGAGACCAGTCTGCAATGGTTATTATAATTTCACTAAAGATAATGAGGAGAAGCAAACAGAACAGGAAACACTCAGATCAAGTATCACGTGTCACTGCTCCTATAAATCATGGCCCTATACTCTTTGTATAGCTACTTTATTGAGATACTGTATATCCCTATGTATAAGGCGCACTTTAATTTTGGGGTCCGGAATTTGAAAAAAAAAGTGTTAAATAAAGTTGTTGAACTCAAGTTTTATTCATCATAAAATTTGTACAACTCCTCATCCACACAAAAAAGCAGGAAATGCAAGCAAGAAAATCTACAGCCACTGTATGAGATACACCCAGTTTTTAGATCCCAAATTTTCGGAGGAGGAGTACGTCTTATACTTGGCAAAATTCCACTTTGTTAAGCATGTCATTTAGTTGTTTTTGTTTTATGTTCAGAGTTAGCCATCATCACCACTAATCATACACTTCCTGGGGTTGCCCCCTTCTCCCTAGTTTGTTACCTTGCTGCAGGGGCTTTTTCCTTTCAGGTCATTAGCACTAATGTTCTTCTAGGACTCTCAACTTCAATTGTTTGCCATCAAGCCTTCCAGCCTTTCTATCAAAGGAGGTATATATTTATTTATTTTTCTTTTATGGTAGAGCAGTTTAGGTCCTATTATCTCAGCATCTCTCTTTCAGACCAGACTCTGGACCATCAGCATGAATAAAACTAGCTGGTTGGGTCAGTGGTAGAGCATCAGCCCAGCACGTGGAAGTCCTGGGTTTGATTCTTGGCCAGGGCACACAGAAAAAGCGCCCATCTGCTTCTCCATTCTCCCCCCCCCTTTTCTTCTCTATCCCTCTCTTCCTCTCTCGCAGCCAAGGCTCCATTGGAGCAAAGTTGGCCCAAGTGCTGAGAGTGGCTCCATGGCCTCCGCCTCAGGCTCTAGAATGGCTCCGGTTGCAACGGAGCAACGCCCCAGATGGGCAGAGCATCACCCCCTGGTAGGCTTGCCACATGGGTCCTGGTTGGGAGCATGCAGGAGTCTGTCTCTCTGCCTCCGTTTCTCACCTCAGAAAAATGCAAAAAATAAAAAAAAACGAAGGGATTTTCTTTCTGTCTCTCTAAAGCCTTTTTTAGACTGTAAGTGGCAGTAACTTATTAAACATTGTATTTCTTTTGGTCCAAACATAATAAGTCTAGTGCCAATCTGTCTCCTGAATTTCATTATAGCATTCCTATGTCAGGTTTCATCTTGCCTTAAAATCAGCTCGTCTGTGATTTTAGTTTTAACAGCTGTCATTTTCTCAGTCACTTGAAAGCTTAACGAATACTTTTCTTCTCTTATAACTACAGTTTCTGCCAAGCAAATGGTTGCTAACTCACGTTCCTTTCCCCTCCACAGTGTCCCTGCAGCTGCTCGCTTCTTTCCATTCCCAGCGCTGTCACCCCAGATTAGACCCTCATTTTTGTGTTCTTCTTTCTTTGTTTCTTGCAAGTCCATTCTGTTTTACATACTGCTTCCAAATACAGTGTCTTTTTGTGCTATTCAGTGGTATTTCTGTACTTCAGAATCCTCAGAAACTTCCCATTGGCTACTGAATTAAAAATACAGATTTCTATCATAACATTCAAGGTCTTCAAAACAGCTGTAATCCCTCTTTCTGCCTGTGCTTGCCAGCTTTAACCCTAGGTTCCAACCAAACTGGTCTGTTCACCAACATTTTTGTGAAATGCTTTGCAGCTTCCCAGCATCGAGCCTCCACTGCTCATGCTCCTGCCTCTGTGTGGATTGTCCTCCTCCTATCTGTGTGCCCTCTCTGCAGCCTGCCCGCTGACCAGCAACCATCTCAGACACGGTCCTCAACGCACTGGCCGCACTCCATCCTCTGCCAGTCACCTGCATGTTCTGTCTCTTTTGAACTCCCATAGCTTTCTCTTTTTTAACAGTATTGACTTTATTTGGGTGCTGTCTGATCTGTTCTACTTGAACATAATCTCTCTGAGCGGGTGTCTTATACTTTAGTTTCACTGAAACACTGTCTCCAATGCCATGTATATAGTATATAGTAATGGTTGTAATAATAACAACAGTAACAGTAATGGCATCTAACGTTTATTGAGCACTTACTATTTATTGGGCACTATTCTAATAAACTTCTATGAATTAACATTTAATCCTTATACTCTTTAAGGGAGACACTGTCTCCATATTGCAGAAGGAAATATAAGCAAAGGGAATTGAAGCAGTTAGAAGGTACCAGAATTGGAATTTGAACCCCCATAGCAATTAGAAATAATATAGAACAGCATTGTTACCCAAGCTCCTGAATGGCAGGTTTTTATTTTATACAATGTTTCATCTGACTGTATTTAGTAGTGAATATATAAATCATGTGAATAAAAATTGAAGTATTTTTAGAAGAATGTCTTAAATGACAACAACAAACATTCCCTTATAAAGCGACTATAGCTACCTGGTAGGTGGGTTAAGAAATTTTGATTTAAGTTCCCTGGTAGATGGGTTAAGGCAGTGTTTGCAACTGCCAGTGCTGGTCCACCAAAGAGTTAACCACCCAGACGTTGTATGAAGAAAGAGGCTCTGGCAAACTTGCACTGGAGTACGGGGCTAAGGAATTTTGAAAGATAACTATCCTGGATAAAGATTACTCCAAATAGGAAGCAGGTGGAATTCTTCAAGCTCTTTCCTGACGATATCTTAAGAAAACTAAGTACCTTAAATGCTTTAAATACTATTTTCTGAAAGTATATTGTCCCTCTTTTTCTTCTCTTTTAAAAAGCAAAGCCAGTGGTTAGTACCACTTCAGTGCGGATGTCCGTTCCACTTGTATCTACACAGACTGTCAAACAAGTGAGTATCATCTAACTTCCTTTCTCAGTCTTTCCCAAGCGGACAGTTCACTTTTAAAATTGTAAGTTTAGATTTTTTTTAATTAAGCTCTAGCCAGTTTTATTTATTTTTTTAATTCGCATGACTTACTTCTTACCAGTCTGTTCTAGCATGCTTCTAATGCTGTCAGAGTCGCTTGGGGCAGTGACAGTGTGCACGCTCTGTAGTATTTTTCACACGCTCTACAGTTCCGTATCGTTGCCACTGTGGTGATGATGTCAGTCCTGGCCAGCAGGGCCTAGAGCCCTGTTCGCGATTTCCTCAAAGCTGGACAGTAGGCAAGGATGACCATTTTGGCTTTGCCTAGTCTGATCATTTTCGGTGTGCTTGTACCCCAGCATGTACTTTTCACTTTCCATACCAAGTTGGAAGCTAGAGTTGATCAACTCTAGTGACTTTTTTGTCTTCTTTGTGGCCACTATCTTCCTGCCTTACGTGCAAGATGGCCCCCAACCAAGAGCAGCCACCGAGATGACTGAGGGTGAAAGTTTAAGATTTAAGTATAAGAGGTGTATTGAGAAGCTGTGAAATTTATTTTTGTAATAATTGATGTACTTTCTTTTTAGGTTGTCCCCAAACCAATCAATCCAACTTCACAAATAGTTACTACTAACCAGCCACAGCAACGGCTGATCATGCCTGCCACTCCACTGCCACAGATCCAGCCCAACCTCACTAACCTGCCCCCGGGCACTGTGCTGGCACCGGCCCCGGGGACAGGGAATGTGGGTTATGCAGTGCTGCCAGCTCAGTACGTTACTCAGGTATGAGGCAAACATGAAGTCAGTGTATTCCCGAAAGGATAACCGGGTCCAAGATGTCGCGTTGTCACATTCTGAAAACTACTCAAAACCATCTAACTCAGTATTAAAATGACTGTTTCCAAAATCTTAAAATGTCAATGAAAACTTCTGAGTTCATTTTTATGTTTCTTTAGCATTGAGAAATATAGAGCACAAGTCAAGTACATACACAAGTTAGGCAGTTTGGAGCTGAGAGCAGGTTGGTGAGAGGGCAAGATCATATAGATATAGAAGAGAATGGGTTGAAGTTAAAATCAGCACAATCCAAATGCATTCAGGAAGGTCTGTGAAGAAGAGCTCTAATAAAGCTTTTCCTCCCTTGTGAATATAATGTCACTGACTTGTTCTTAGAAAATACACTGTGAGGTGATTTCTAGGTGACATACCTTGAGTGATCTGTTCAGACCCATTTGGTGGTCTTTAGATCAAAGCCACAGGTTATCCTTGGCTGGCTTGGATTAGCACTGCTCCTTCTAGGAAGCAGTTTTCTTTTTCACTTAAGAAATCAAGGCCCTGGCCGGTTGGCTCAGCAGTAGAGCGTCGGCCTGGCGTGCAGAAGTCCCGGGTTCAATTCCCGGCCAGGGCACACAGGAGAAGCGCCCATCTGCTTCTCCACCCCTACCCCTCTCCTTCCTCTCTGTCTCTCTCTTCCCCTCCTGCAGCTGAGGCTCCATTGGAGCAAAGATGGCCCGGGCGCTGGGGATGGCTCCTTGGCCTCTGCCCCAAGCGCTAGAGTGGCTCTGGTCGCGGCAGAGCGTCGCCCCCTGGTGGGCGTGCCGGGTGGATCCCGGTCGGGCGCATGCAGGAGTCTGACTGTCTCTCCCCGTTTCTAGCTTCAGAAAAATACAAAAAAAAAAAAAAGAAAAGAAAAGAAAAATCAAGCAAATTAGCACTATGTTCTAAGCTGTTGATTGTAAGAGAAACAGAAACCTATCCTTTTTTTTTAATGAAATGTACTTTGGATTATGTTATGTAGCTACTGATTTAAAAAATTGTTCAGTATTTTTATCATTAGCATTTTTTAATGTTTAGAAATCAATGTAAAGTAGAAAATTTTGCATGTAACTTCTCATTTTCTATAACTTGTAATGTGATGAATGATCAAATAAATTTTATTTACAAGTAGACACATTGCATTTTCCTAGCCAGTACTTGTACTACAGTACTTTCAGGGCACTTACTTATAATTTTTTAATTCTGATGACATACTCTTCTATGAAAAAATGTATTATATTTGTACTATACTGTATGTTAAAATGTTCACATTGTTTTCACCTCTAATATTATTTTGGATCTTTAGAAAAGCTCCATGAGTGGGTGTGTTTGCATCAAATTCACCATTCTATTATATTTTTCCTGCTTCAGTAGATGAATTTGTGCTTCTTACTGATCATTGTATCTGAGAATGTGATAATTTTTGTAAATATGGTCTGAAGTGATCTTTTCTTTACATGTAGCTACAGCAGTCTTCATATGTGTCTATAGCAAGCAACTCCAACTTCACCGGCACACCAGGCATCCAGACCCAGGCAAGGCTGCCATTCAATGGGTGAGTATTTTGAAAATTTGTAAGTTGTTAGATCAGGTTAAATGCAGCATCAAATATATTTATTTCAAAATACATTTATTTGATTTTTTTTTTCCCCCTCAAAGCTATGTGAGCATGCCTTTATGGTACCTTTTATTTTGAAATACTTGAAACAAAAAAATTACAGGAATAGTCAAAAGAACTCCCAGATATCTTATTTGAGGGTCACCCCTTGAGATGCCTGCTAGTCTTGTCATAACCAACATTGTATCCATGCCAGCCCAGGGTCCCCCCCACACACCCCTGTCATTGCCATACATTGTCTTGCTGCCAGGTGTGAATGATGGTGTTTCGCCCACGCTGGAGGGCTCCTCTGCCTCCCTTTAGCCAGGCTTCCTGCTCAGGATGAGTTTCCAGCCAAGTCCAGAGGCCTCTGGAGTTTGCCCAGGCATGGTGGGAGTGGTGGGGTCTAGGTGATAAGTGGGTACACTTTTTAAATTTTAAGAGTCATTTGTTTATTTTCATGTATTAAATATATCAGTAGCTCATCAAAAAAAACAAACTCCATAATATCTTTCTTGGATTTACCAGTTTTTCCACGTGCTGTATTTTTCTCTCCTTTCCTCTGTCTCTCCTTTCCTCTCCTCTCTTCTCCTCTTCTCTCTTTTTTCTACCTGAATCTATTTTTTAAAAGGTACTGGTTTTTAAATAGTTATGTTAGGTCCGTGCTGTTTTTTGTGTGTCTGTTGTTTAATCTGTTAGTTGCTGCCTGCAGTGTTGTGTGGAACCGGCGACCTCTCCCTCCCTTCCCGAATTCCAGCCCCGCACACCCTTGTCTTCCTACCTGTTATAACTGAATCCGAAAACCTGTGAGGAGATAGCCGGTTTCGTTTTCTGAAGGAAGAGTATTGCTGTTTGAACCTTCTGTAGACGTTTACTGATAACTTTTTCCCCTTGCATCTCGGCTCTCTGCCTCCCTTTCATGTTAACTTTTTTTGAACTTAATGTAAATTAACAACATAGCAAACTTTTTCCTAGAGATGGATACATTTGTTAAAGCTTTATCTTAGGAGGAATTTACAGGTTGGGGACTTTCTAATTTTGAATAGTTACTTTTAATTGATTAAGATTTGTATTTTTTTGTGTGTCTGTATAGCATAATCCCATCAGAGTCTGCCAGTCGGCCAAGAAAGCCCTGTAATTGTACAAAATCGCTGTGTTTGAAATTGTAAGTCTTTTTTGCTACTGTTTCCTCATTTGATATACCTGAAAATGCTTTTAAAAATAAATGGAGTTAACTAAAATTTCTCTTAACAGTCCAATTTCACAAGTCTAAGCAATTTAAATAGATGCACAAGTGTAAATGTTTGATAACATGACAGTGTGAAATTACTGTTTCATTCATTTAGTAAGAAATAATTGTAGAGTTTTTACCATTAATGAGGCACATGAGTAGGGGTTAGGGACACAGCAGCAGGAGACATAGTCTCTGTCCTTAACAATGATAAATTTGATTTATTTATTACCTTTATAATTTGATCTCCTGAATGAGGTGCTATTCTGAGTAGTTTTTAAAATTGTAGGGTGATTAATTTCCTATTAATATTGAGCTAAGAGATTTAACATGAAACAATTAAGTGAAAAGCATTGGTCTTCTGGGAGTTTAGAACCCAAAGAAGCATGATAGTAGTTCAACTGAGTAGGTTCCACTAATATAATATAGCCTATATTTATCTTTTTTTATGATTTGAAATAACTTACTTTGAGAGCACATAAAATTATGTAGCTCTTGTGTTGACAGCTCTTACGATGGGAACAAAGGTTTGAAACTAAAATTTTAGGAACCAATGACTTTAAATTTTAAGCTTTATCATGTCGTTGACAATATATGTTAACTCTAACCAGGTGGCTCTAAGTACATTTCTAAAGTGCTTTACCACATATAATGCTATTAAATCAGATAATTTATAGTTTTGTTTAACAATGACATTTTTATATAACTTAAACACTGATTTTTATATTCCAGATATTGTGATTGCTTTGCAAATGGTGAATTTTGCAACAACTGCAATTGTACTAATTGTTATAATAATTTGGAACATGAAAATGAAAGGCAAAAAGCAATAAAGGTGATTATTTTTTATTTCATTTAACTGACAAAAACTTCAGTTTTCATCTGTCTTATGTAGAACTCTTTATTTTACAAAGAAAATTAATTCCCTTTGCATTGTTTAAATTTAATGTCCTGTGATTTAACTTCACTTGGTGTTTCATCTGTTTTGATAGGCATGCCTTGACAGGAATCCAGAAGCTTTTAAGCCGAAAATAGGGAAAGGCAAGGAGGGAGAATCAGATCGGCGTCACAGCAAAGGATGTAACTGCAAACGATCAGGATGTCTTAAAAACTACTGTGAATGCTATGAGGTGAGGTGCTTGTTGGGGAAAATAATGTCTTTCGAAAATAAGGTTAGAAAGTAAAATACTGTAAATTTACTTGAGAGATTGCTTTGCTATTGCAGCTTGAAAATGTGCATAGTTGGCCCAAGGGCCCTCATTTGAGGAAGACCTTCTGGCCTCCCAAGAGGGCTCAGAGAGCAACACAGGCTCCCTCGTTTACCTGCAGCTTGCTTTACTGTGCTTCACAGATGCACAGATGGTGAGGTTGTTCTTTTTAATTAAAGTAAGACCCTCCACAAGGAAAACGGTTATAACTCACTTTACTACAACCCTGCTTCATCGCAGTGACCTAGAACTAACCCCTCAGTATCTCTGGGGTATGCCTGTACCCTCGTTTTGTCATTACACTTTGGGCTCTCAGCTGATTTACCAGTTGGTAACTTCTTAGTCATTATTCCAGGAAATATGCAAATCAGAGCACCCATATATGGGGGCTTTTTGTTCTTTTTTGTTTTGAGAGAGAGAGAGAAACAGGAAGGAAGAGAGAGAGAATGAGGGAGAAGCATCAACCCATTGTTGCTTTCACTCTAGCAGTTCATTGAGCTTCTTGTATGTGCCTTGGCTGGGGCCAAGCCAGTGTCCCTTACTCAAGCAGTGACCCTGAGCTTTTCATGGCAGTGCCCTTAGGGCTCAAGCTGGCAAGTTTGAGGATCATGTGGACAAACCCCAGTTCAAGCCAATGACCCCATGCTGATGAGCCCCACATTCAGAGCCAGCAACCTCAGGGTTTCAAACCAGCAACCTTGGCATTCTGGGTTGGTGCTTTATCCACTGTGCCACCACTGGTAGGCTGTTTATTGATTTTGGGGGGGCTTTCTTTTCCAAGTGAGAGGAGGGGAGATAGACTCCCACATGTGCCCCTCCCAGGATCCAGGATCCAGGATCTGCCTGGCAACCCTTGTCTGGGAATAATGCTCTCTGCCCACTGTGGCCATGCTTGCAAGTGAGCTATCTTTTTTTTTTTTTTAAGATGAGAGATGGGGAGATAGTGAGGCAGACTCCTGCGTGTACCCCAACCAGGATCCACCCAGCAACCCCGTCTGTGGCTGATGTTCGAGTACTGAACTATTTATAGTTCCTAAGGCTGATGTGCTCCAACTGAGCTATCCTCAGTCCCCAGGGCCATGTTCGAACCAATTGAACCACTGGCTGCAGGAGAGGAAGGGGGAAAAGCAGATGGTCGCTTCTCCTGTGTGCCCTGACTGGGGTTCAAACCAGGATATCCGTACATGGGGCCAATGCTCTAGCCATTGAGCCACCGGCCAAGACCACAACTGAGCTATCTTTAGTGCCTGAAGCTAAGGTGCCACAGAGCCATCCTCAGCACCTGGGGCTAATGTGCTCAAGTCAATCAAGCCATGGCTGCAGTTGGGGGGAGGGGGATGGAGAAGCAGATGGTTGCTTCTCCTGTGTGCCCTGACAGGGAATCAAACCTGGGACATCCACATGCCGGGCCGATGATCTACCACTGAGCCAAATGGACAGAGCCTATTAATTTTTAATAAAAATAATAATATCAAAGTGGATGGGAAACTTTATAGTGGTTCTCAGCAGAGGTCGGTACTACCAATTCTGTCCCCAGCAGGCTCTTTGGAAATATGTATGGATACAAAATAGCCTGCATTTCAGGGGATAGTCCTGAAAGTAGATTTATTTTGCCCAAATGCTAATAGTGCACTGTTGAAGAACACTGCTCTGTGGAAAACTAAATTGTTATGAAGTCTGCCTAGTGAACATAAAAGTAGGAAAGAAGGAATGTGGAATATTGCTGGAAGAAGTTATTGGTCATTATTTAGATGTTTGCATCTGTTTTTACTATTTTACCATGCCACTCAGCTCTCTGTTTTTATTTATGGATCAGACATCTTTTCTGAAGAATGTAGTTGAAACTCGCCTTTGATATGTGCCATGTAAATCATCCCCTTCTTTCTTTAGACAAAATACTATATGTTATTATTCTTATTTTCAAAGCTTAAATATAAGAATCTAGCCTGACCAAGCGGTGGCGCAGTGGATAGAGCATCAGACTGGGATGCAGAGGACCCAAGGTCACCCCTTGAGTGTGGGATCATAGACATGACCCCATGGTCTCTAGCTTGAGCCCAAGGTCGCTGGCTTGAGCAAGGGGTCAGTCATTCTACTATAGCCCCCCAGTCAAGGCACATATGAGAAAGCAATCAACAAACTACTAAGGTGCTGCAATGAAGAATTGATTCTTTTCATCTCCCTTCCTGCCTGTCTGTTCCTGTCTGTCCTTCCCTCTGTGTCAAAAAAAAAAAAGATAGTCATGCCTGAGGTTAACGCTAGGTTTACTGTAATTGGTTTTTTGATGCACCTGAAACTGATGATCTTTGGGGTTGAATCATTCTTGCAGTTGGCTCTTCTCATCTGGTATATTTTCATTCTTTCAAATTTCATACTCAGAGGGAAACCTTATTTTTAGATTTGGCAGAAAGGCTAGCCTTGCAGTTGGTAAGGTAATGTCACCAGGACTGCACTCGGCCCTGCTAGGGTCTGCTCTGCTCCAGGGACATGTGTCTGCCGTTCAGGGCCCTCCCGTACAAAGTATGTCAGGAGTGAGGATTTGTGCGCTGAGTTCTTCATCTATGTATTATATAAGTCAGGTACTTCACTCAGGAAGAAGAAAAGCAACATTTTTGTTGGTCCTAAAGCCAGTATGAGTGAAAATTGCATTTAATCAAGGTTATTTTTGAAAGTCTCTAATGTCTCAGAGCTCAACAAGCTAGTTTTTCATTCAGTGTTGGAAGAGATTGACTTTTTTGTTTGAGCATCTGATCAAATAGGTGGCTTCTGTTCATAAATCATATCATATAAAATTTTCATGTCCCTGGCCAAGTAGCTCAGTTAGAATATCATTTCGACACGCCAAGGTTGCAGGTTTGATCCCCAGTCAGGGCACATACAAGAATTAACCAATGAATGCATAAATAAGTGGAACAATAAATTGATGTTTCTCTTTATGTGTCTGTCTCTCTCTCCCCTCCTCCTCTCTCTGAAAACTAACTTTAAAATATTTTAAAGCCCTGGCCGGTTGGCTCAGCGGTAGAGCGTCGGCCTAGCGTGCGGAGGACCCGGGTTCGATTCCCGGCCAGGGCACACAGGAGAAGCGCCCATTTGCTTCTCCACCCCTCCGCCGCGCCTTCCTCTCTGTCTCTCTCTTCCCCTCCCGCAGCCAAGGCTCCATTGGAGCAAAGATGGCCCGGGCGCTGGGGATGGCTCTGTGGCCTCTGCCCCAGGCGCTAGAGTGGCTCTGGTCGCAACATGGCGACGCCCAGGATGGGCAGAGCATCGCCCCATGGTGGGCGTGCCGGGTGGATCCCGGTTGGGCGCATGCGGGAGTCTGTCTGACTGTCTCTCCCTGTTTCCAGCTTCAGAAAAAAATAAAAATAAAAATAATAAAATAAAATATTTTAAAATTGGCCCTGGCCGGTTGGCTCAGTGGTAGAGCGTCAGCCTGGTGTGCGGGAGTCCTGGGTTCGATTCCCGGCCAGGGCACACAGGAGAAGCGCCCATCTACTTCTCCACCCCTACCCCTTTCCTTCTTCTCTGTCTCTCTCTTCCCCTCCCGCAGCCGAGGCTCCATTGGAGCAAAGTTTGCCCGGGCGCTTAGGATGGCTCTGTGGCCTCTGCCTCAGGCGCTAGAATGGCTCTGGTTACAACAGAGTGACGCCCCAGATGGGCAGATCATTGCCCCCTGGTGGGCATGCCGGGTGGATCCCGGTCGGGCTCATGCGGGAGTCTGTCTGACTGCTTCCCCGTTTCCAACTTAAGAAAAATTTTAAAAAAAAATTTTTAATTGCCTGACCAGGTGGTGGCGCAGTGGATAGAGCGTCGGACTGGGACGCGGAGGACCCAGGTTTAAAATCCTGAGGTCGCCAGCTTGAGCACAGGCTCATCTGATTTGAGCAAGGCTCACCAGCTTGAGCCCAAGGTTGCTGGCTCGAGCAAAGGGTCACTCGGTCTGCTGTATCCCCCCAGTCAAGGCACATATGAGAAAACAATCAGTGAACAACTAAGGTACCTCAACGAAGATTTGATGCTTCTCATCTCTCTTTTTTCCTGTCTGTCCTTCTCTCTGTCTCTGTTGCAAAAAAAAAAACAAAAAAATTAAAATTGTCATTAATATACAAAAATGTAAGCATGAAAGCAAGTCCACAAAAAGGAAATGGAAACTGATATAAAGCTGTGTCAGATGGGCAGAGGAACCCTTTCATGCCAGTGTCACTGAATAGTATGTACTAGGCATATGAAATTCAAACATGTGAACTAATAATTTAATTGAACTGGTTAACAAATTTGTGAATCAGTAGTAGAAAAGGCAATAGACTGGTTGAAATATGATAAAAGAGAGAAAGTTGCCATATCTGTTATAATGATATCCTTGGCATTCAGGACATACACAGTCTAATTAATTTGTTGTTCTAAAAGAGAAGAAATAGAAAAACTTGGAATATATGTACTAAACTATGACTAGCAGGGCTAATTGGGTCACTATGAATTAGCTGCAGTGTTGTCTGACAGTTTTGTTTTTTGTTTTTGGGGTGTTTTTTTGTATTTTTCTGAAGCTGGAAACGGGGAGAGACAGTCAGACAGACTCCTGCATGTGCTCGAGATCCACCCGGCACGCCCACCAGGGGCAACACTCTGCCGCGACCAGAGCCACTCTAGCGCCTGGGGCAGAGGCCAAGGAGCCATCCCCAGTGCCCGGGCTATTTTTGCTCCAGTGGAGCCTTGGCTGCGGGAGGGGAAGAGAGAGACAGAGAGGAAGGAGGGGCAGGGGGTGGAGAAGCAAATGGGTGCTTCTCCTATGTGCCCTGGCCGGAAATCGAACCCGGGTCCCCCGCATGCCAGGCCGATGCTCTACCGCTGAGCCAGCCGGCCAGGGCTGACAGTTTTATTTTTTAACAGTATTCTGTGTCTGACAGTTTGTATTGAATTGTTGGTCTTTTTATTATTTTTTTTTTTTAATGAGAGGAAGGGAGATAGTGAGACAGACTCCCGCAGGTGCCCCGACTGGGATCCACCCAGCAATCCTCATTAGGCTGATGCTTGAATCAACCAAGCTATCCTTAGTGCCTGGGGCCATTGCTCGAACCAATCAAGCCACTAGCTAAGGGAGAAGAGAGAGAGAAGGGAGAGAGGGAGGGAGAGAGAAGCAGATGGTCCCTTCTTTTGTGTGCCCTGACTGGGAATTAAATCCAGGACATTCATACCCTCGGCCCATGCTCTATCCACTGATCCAAATGGCCAGGGCTTGAATTGTTGGTCTTTTGAATTGAATTGTCTTTTTTGTTCCATTTGGTCTGCACCTGGATAACATATTTGTTTCTTTCACAGAGCTTGTTGATTGAGTGACTGTCCACATAATTTAAATGGTTGTGCTTTTTTTTTTTGTGAACTTTCCCCCCTCTTAGTTGAATTAGCAAAGCCAAATGGATGCCTAATCATTCTAATTTCTCCCTCCTGAGTTTCTGTTAGATAATAGTACCTTTACTATGGTTTATTTTTGTTTGTTTTTGGGGGGGGTTGTGAGAAAGAGGGGGACAGTGACTGACAGGAAGGGAGAGAGATGAGAAGCATCAATTCTTCATTGCAGCACCTTAGTTGTTCATTGATTGCTTTCTCACATGTGCCTTGACCAGGGGGCTCTAGCAGGGCCAGTGATCCCTTGCTCAAGCCAGCAACCTTGGGGTTTCAAACCTGGATCCTCAGCCCTGGCCTATTGGCTCAGTGGTAGAGTGTTGGCCTGGTGTGTGTATGTCCTGGATTCAATTCCCGGTCAGGGCACACAGGAGAAGCGACCATCTGCTCTCCACTTCCTCCTCTCTCTCTCTCTCTATTTCTTTCTCTTTTTCTCTTCCCCTTCCACAACCATGACTCAATTAGCTTGAGCAGGTTGACCTGGGTGCTGAGGATGGCTCCATGGCCTCTACCTCAGGTGCTAAAAATGGCTCCAGTTGCAGTGGAGCAACAGCCCCAGATGGGCAGAACATCACCCCCTCATGGGCTTGCCAGGTGAATCTCGGATGGGGCACATCTCGGTCTCTGTTCACCGATTATCCCCTATACCCTCTTCTCCCGCCCTCCGTCCCTCAGCAGTCACCACACTGTTGTCTGTCTCTCTGCCTCCCCTCCTCTCACTGAAATAAAAAAAAATTAAGAAAAACCTAGGGCTCTGGCCGGTTGGCTCAGAGGTAGAGTGTTGGCCAGGAGTGTGGAAGTCCCGGGTTCAATTCCCGGCCAGGGCACACAAGAGAAGCGCCCATCTGCTTCTCCCTCCCCCTCTCCTTCCCTTTCCTCTCTGTCTCTTCCCCTCCTGCAGCCAAGGCTCCATTGGAGCAAAGTTTGCCCGGGCGCTGAGGATGGCTCCATGGCCTCTGCCTCAGGCTCTAGAATGGCTCCGATTGCAGTGAAGCAACAGCTCAGATGGGCAGAGCGTCGCCCCATAGTGGGCATGCCGGGTGAATCCCAGTTGGGCTCATGCAGGAGTCTCTCTGCCTCTCCCCCCCCTGCTTTTCACTTTGGGGCGGGGGGGAAACCTGGGTCCTCTGCGCCCCAGGCAATGAATGCTCTATCCACTGCGCCATTGCCTGGTCAGGCATTCCTATGGTTCTTAAAACTTAATCCAAATTTACATTATTAGTATGTCTGTGTCTTTCACCTCCTCAGGGGTTTTATCTCTTCATCATTAGATAATTCTTGTTGTTGAATTTACTAGGGTGACACTGGCTGACAGTTACACAGGTTTCAGGTGCACAGTTCTACAACACATCTGTACACTGTATTGTGTGTTCACTGCCCCAAGTCAGGTCTGTCCACCGTTTATCCCTATACCCTCCTCCCGCCCTCCGGCCCTCAGCAGTCACCACTCTGTTGTCCATATTCATGAATTGTTTTTGTTTTTCTCTCTTTGCTCAATCTCTCTACCCTCCCCCACCTTCTCACACACAGTTGTCAGCCTGTTCTCTGTATCTGAGTCTGTCTCTATTTTGCTTGTTCATTTTGTTCATTAGATTCCACCTATGAGTGAAATCATATGGTACTTGTCCTTCTCTGACTGGATAATTTCACTTAGCATAATAATCTACAAGTTCATCCATGCCATTGCAAAGGGTAAGATTTCCATATTTTTTTGTGGCCCAGTAGTCTTACTTCAGGTAGTGAGTTCCAGACTTGCTCATAGTGACACAGTTAACGCAAAATATACCGTATTTTTCGCTCCATAAGATGCACTTTATTCCCCCCAAAAGTGGAGGGGAAAATACACATGCATCTTATGGTGTGAAAAATATGGTATTTTATTAAATATTTGACCACATCAATTGGTTCAGAATTTTTTTTTTCTTATTTTCCTCCTTAAAACCCTAGATGTGTCTTATGGTCAGGTGTGTCTTATGGAGTGAAAAATACAGTATATCCATTTTTCCCCTTGATAAATGGAATGTATTAGTGTAGTATAAAAGTGTTCATAAAATGATGTTTATCTTGCTAGATGTTATGGAGAGAAATTATTTATTTAAATTGACACGGGTTCATTAAAGAAAAGATACTCAGAAGGTACTCAGAATCACTAGGAGTCTGTGAAATGTAAAGAACAAGGAGCCCTCACTTTATTTTCCCCCAGTCAGATTGGCAAATATTTTTTTTTAATTATTAAATTTAATGCAGTGACATTGATAAATCAGGGTACATATGTTGAGAGAAAACATCTCTAGATTATTTTGACATTTGATTATGCTGTATACCCCTCCCCCAAAGTTACATTGTCTTCTGTCACCTTCTATCTGGTTTTCTTTGTGCCCTTCCCCTCCCCTAACCCCTCTCTCCTTCTTCACCCCATCTCCCCTCCCCCCACCCCCACCCCTGTTGGCATCACATTCTTGTTTATGTCTCTGAGTCTCATTTTTTATGTCCCTTCTATGTATGGATTCATATAGTTCTAAGTTTTTTTTCTGATTTACTTATTTCACTCCGTATAAAAAGAGCTATAATATACATTGTTGGAAGGACTGTAGGAAAGGCTTCCTTTATACATTGCTGATGAAATGTGTCACAGCCTTATGGAAGAACGATCTGGCCACATCTGTTAAAATTAAAATATATGTGACATTTGACCAGTGAGCCCAATTCTAGAAATCTAGTTCATAGAAATAAAAACAATATATACAAAAAAAATCTTTTTATGCATTGTTTGTGGTACTCAAGAGCTAGAAACAAATGCCCACCAATAGGGGAGTGAAATTAGATGTGGCCCATCGTTACCAGGGAGTAATTCCCAGCCATTACATAGAATGAATTCAGTCTGCCAGGCGACTTGGAAGGAGGGAATCCTGAGGCATAGTGTGAGAAAAGGAAGATGCCAAAAGGTGGGAATATGATTTTGTAAAATAAAATTTAAAAAACCTTTTGTATTTGTGAGTTAATAATATATATATGTATATATATAATATCTGTGTTTTTTATAAATAATATATATTTTACATATTTTTCATGAAAGGACATACTGATTATATATGAGCTATTGAAGGGTTTGGGGAATCTGGAGAGGGGTTTGGGGGAAGGAGATACCCATAATAAAAACAGCATCTGTGGAATCCCTTTGAAATGATAGTGTATGTGTGTGTTTGCATGAGTGGGAGGTCACCACTGTGTTAATGATGGCTTGATTGAGGTGGTTTGATTCTAGATGACCCTTATTTTTTGTTGTAATGTATCAATTCATGTTCTTTATAAAGAACATGTTTTTTGCCTGATCAGGCGGTGGCGCAGTGGGTAAAGCATTGGACTGGGATGTGGAGGACCCAGGTTCGAGACCCCGAGGTTGCCAGCTTGAGCGCGGACTCATCTGGTTTGAGCAAAAGCTCACCAGCTTGAGCCCAAGGTCACTGGCTCAAGCAAGGGGTTACTCGGTCTGCTGAAGGCCCGCGGTCAAGGGACATATGAGAAAGCAATCAAGGAACAACTAAGGTGTTGCAGCGCGCAACGAAAAACTAATGATTGATGCTTCTCATCTCTCCATTCCTGTCTGTCTGTCCCTGTCTGTCCCTCTCTCTGACTCTCTCTCTCTGTAAAAGAAAAAAGAAAAAAAGAACATGTTTTTTTACCTTTTTTATTGAGGTGACGTTGCTTAATAAAATTATATAGGCTTCAGTTGTACAATTCTATAATATATCGGCTGTATATTGTATTGTGTGCTCACCACCCTGAGTCATCTCCTTCCATCACCATTTACCCCCGTATCTTTTTCTACCTCCGCATCCTCATTTCCCTCTTGTAATCACCATAATGTTGTTTGTGAGATTTTTCTTCCTTTGCTTAATCCCTTCACCCTTTTCACCACCAACCCCTGTCAACTCCATCACCTTTGACAGCTGTCAGTCTGTTCTCTGTATCCATGAGCCTGTTTGTATTTTATTTTGTTCATTAGATTCCACATATGAGTTAGATTATATGGTGCTTGTCTTTCTCTGACTTATTTTGCTTAGCCTAATAATTTCCAGGTCCATCCATGCCGTTACAAAGGGTAAGATTTCCTTCTCTTTTATAGCCGAATAGTATTCCATTGTATAAATGTACCAGAGCTTTTAGTTTTGTGTTTCTCTTTTTTTTTTAAGTGAGAGGAGGAGAGATAGATAGACTTGCACATGCGCCCCAATTGGGCTCCACCCAGCAACCGCCATCTGGGTCTGATGGGTGAAGCAACTGAGCTATCCTCAGTGCCTGAGGCCAACACTCGGACTAATGGAGCTATCTTCGGTGCCCAGGCTGATGCTCAAGCCAGTCAAGCCACTGACTGTCAGAGGGGAAGAGAAAGAAAACAGGAAAGGGAGGGGAAGAGAAGCAGATGGTTGCTTCTCATGTGTGCCCTGACTGGGGATCAAACCTGGGATGTCTGCACGTGGGGTGGACGCTCTATCCACTGAGCAAGCCAGCCAGGGTGCACAGCTTTTTTATCTACAGTGGTACCTTGACACACAAGTTTAATTTGTTTCATGGCCGAGCTCGTGACTCAGTTTGCTCATATGTCAAATTGAATTTCCCCATTTAAATTAATGGGAAAGCAACTAATCCGTCCGGCCCCAAAAAAACACCAATTTTTTTGTTTTATATACTTTTTTTTTTTTTGCATTTTTCCGAAGCTGGAAACAGGGAGGCAGTCAGATAGACTCCCGCATGTGCCTGACCAGGATCCACCCGGCACGCCCACCAGGGGGCGATGCTCTGCCCATCTGGGGCGTCGCTCTGCCATAATCAGAGCCATTCTAGCGCCTGAGGCAAAGGCCACAGAGCCATCCTCAGCGCCCGGGCCAACTTTGCTCCATTGGAGCCTTGGCTGCGGGAGGGGAAGAGAGAGACAGAGAGGAAGGAGAGGGGGAGGGGTGGAGAAGCAGATGGGCGCTTCTCCTGTGTGCCCTGGTTGGGAATCGAACCCAGGACTCCTGCACGCCAGGCCGACACTACCACTGAGCCAACCGGCCAGGGCCTGTTTTATATACCTTTAAATAAGAAAATGTACTTTATAAATAACAAATACATATATATATACATAATAAGAGATCATGTAAAGAAATAAACTGGTTTATGAACTATATTTACCTTCAAGGTCAGGCAAAGATACTGGCAGAGGGGGAGGATACATTAGCATAACAATGGCTCTTCCCAAGCAGGAAGGTAATTAGCAATTTCACGGACAGCTGCCCAGCACCATTTTTTTTAATTATTTTTATTTATTTATTCACTTTAGAGATGAGAGAGAGAGAGAGAGAGAGAGAGAGAGAGAGAGAGAGGAAAGGGGGAGGAGCAGGAAACATCAACTCCCATATGTGCCTTGACCAGGCAAGTCCAGGGTTTTGAACCAGCGACCTCAGCGTTCCAGGTCGATGCTTGATCCACTGCGCCACCACCAGTTAGGCCCCCAGCACCATTTTTAACAATAAAAGTAAGCAAAATCAGAAACTAAAAATTTTACAAACTCGTTTGCCCAACAATCATCATTTTCTTCACTGACTTGGCTTTTTCACCACACTTTCCTCACTTTCAGTTACAGGCTGTTTCAACAAAAACCTTTCCATGGAAATTTGTTTCTTCCTCCCTTTCAGAACGTTCAGCAGGCTATCTAGTGGAGGGTGGTGAAAGCTCGTGGTTCAAACATCTGCTCATGCCTTAAAGCAAAAAATCCCACAAGTGACTGCTTGTCTCTCAAATTGCTCATGATTCAAAGTGCTCGTCTGTCAAGCACCACTGTGCTCATCTCCTGATGGATCCTTGGGCTGCTTCCAGATCTTTTTTTTTTTTTCTTGTTGCGACACCTCAGTTGTTCATTGATTGCTTTCTGATATGTGCTTTGACCAGAGGGCTCCAGCAGAGCGAGTGACCCCTTGCACAAGCCAGTGATCTTGGGCGGGCTCAAGCCAGCGACCTTGGGCTTCAAGCCAGCAGCCATGGGGTTCTTCTGTCTATGATCCCACACTCAAGTCAGTGACCCCATGCTCAAGCTGGTGAGCCCCCACTCAAGCCAGATGAGCCTGTGCTCAAGCCAGTGACCTTATGATTTGAACCTGGGTTCTCCGCATCCCAGTCTGGTGCTCTATCCACTGTGCCACCACCTGGTCAGGCTCTCATTGTGGTTTTAATTTGCATTTCTCTGACGATTAGTGACAAGCATCTTTTCATGTCTATTCGCCATCTGTCTTCTTTAGAGAAGTGTCTACCCAGGTCCTTTGCCCATTTTTTTTTCATAAGATAATTCTTTTATTGATTTTAATTTATTGTGTTTACATAGATTCTAGTGTTACCTCGAATGCATCCCTCTCCCCCATATTCTCCTCAACATCTCCCTTTCCCTTCTCCCAATAGCACCCTCCCCCCTTCCCTTCAGCTTTATCCCATCCTATCATCCCCTTTCCCTCTGTTCTCTTTTCCTCTGGTCCCTTTGATCTCTCCTCTGTCTCAATTCCGTCCCTCAGTTCACATTGTTCATTGAATTCCTCAAATGAGTGAGGTCATATGATATTTTTCTTTTTCTGCCTGGCTTATCTCACTTACCATTAATAACTTCCATGTCAGTTAACCAGTTGATTGTGTTATCTGTTGACTTGATCTTGGAGTTTATAGTAATGTGTTCTGGTTTTGATTTGGAAGCTTTTCTTTTGTAAATCTTCTAGGCAAAAATAATGTGTTCCTCAATATGCAAATGTATTGGCTGTAAGAATTTTGAAGAAAGCCCAGAAAGAAAGACACTGATGCACTTGGCAGACGCAGCTGAAGTGAGGGTACAGCAGCAAACGGCGGCGAAGACTAAGCTATCCTCTCAAATTTCCGACTTGCTTACTAGGCCGTCACCAGCTTTGAATAGCGGAGGAGGAAAGTAAGTCAATAGTTTCATCCCTTTTATAGTATGACATGAATATTCTTTTTTGGTAAAGTTTCTCTTTAGACAGAACTGAGTTCATATTGTTATTGCAAATCTGATTTTTGCGATTTCTGTCTTTCGTTACTTTTTGTAAAGAAATCTAAAGGCAACAGAAAAGCCGCCAGCAGATATATTGCACAGTTCTAAAATGTACAGTAATGCTTTAGTTCACTCTCTTTTAATTCCATTGGCTTTCTCCCTACTAAGATGAGCAATTATGTAATGTGACAAACCACTAAGAAAACCAGATTTTTCATACCTCTTATTGGTTATGTCATTACCCATATTTGTTGCACTCTTACCTTTCCCTCGTAGCACTGTCCATACTATTGAAGCAGCCATCACACACTATATTATTGTAGCTCCTTATTTCACAATACTGCTGAGCGCTGGAGTAGAAAAGCTGGAGCTTCATTTCAAGTCAGGCCAACCTGCATTTAAATACTATCTGAGCTCTGTAGTGGTTTGTGAATTCAACAAGAACTTCATCTCTCTGAGCCTGTTTTCTTAGCCTTCGAATCACCCATACCATGTGACCGAGGAGAAAAGCACCTTTGTTGCCCCGTTTGTCAGGGCCTGATCCATCCAGTTTACTGTCTTAGATTTATATTAGTTTGCTACAGGTTAATTTGAGGAACTAGTAAATGGAATAAGCCTTGCAAATGGTAGGTAAATCATTTAAAATGCCTAAGTTGAAATAAGATCCAATGCTTATAAAAGTAATGCATTTTTTTTTTTCCAGAGAGAGGGGTAGATAGGGACAGACAGGAATATAGAGAGATGAGAAGCATCAATCATTAGTTTGTTGTTGCAACACCTTAGTTGTTCATTGATTGCTTTTTCATATGTGCCTTGAACATGGGGCTACAGCAGACCAAGTGACCCCTTGCTCGAGCCAGCGACCTTGGGTCCAAGCTGGTGAGCTTTGCTCAAACCAGATGAGCCCGCACTCAAACTGGCGACCTCGGGGTCTCGAACCTGAGTCCTCCACATCCCAGTCCGACGCTCTATCCACTGCGCCATCGCCTGGTCAGGCAGTAATGCTTCTTTTGTACAAAATATTTTTCAGATATTAGTTCTAAAGAACTCTTACAACTGCAATATAATCAGCAAATGGTTCTTGAGTAAATAAAGTGGAAATGAATTTAATCTCCATTTGGAGATTAAAGATACTGCTACACTCAAATATTTACAATTAAATTTTCAATTAGTTTTCATGGGGAAATGTTTATATTATGAGATGTCAAAGAACACAAAATTATATACTGTAATGTTCTGCTAGCATAAAATATTTGTCTTTGAGTGACAGAGATTTGTATTTTTCTTTCCTTTTTTCTGTTTTCCAAATGTGATATATTGAGCACTATTATACAATATTACTAATACAACATATATTATATTATTGTAATAGTTACATGATTGTAATATTATAATATTTTCTAATTTAAAGTGATTTTTGTATTTTAAATATTTCTGTTGGCCTGGCCAACACTTGGCTCAGTGGTAGAGCATCAGCCTGACGTGTGGGTGTCCTGGGTTCGATTCCCAGTCAGGACACACAAGAGAAGCACCCACCTGCTTCTCCACCCTTCCCCCTCTCCTTTCTCTTTATCTCTCTCTTCCCCTCCCACAGCCAAGACTCCATTGGAGCAAAGTTGGCCCGGTGCTGAGGATGGCTCCATGGCCTCTGCCTCAGGTGATAGAATGGCTCTGGTTGTAACAATGCAACGCCCTAGTGGGCATGCCGGGTAGATCCCAGTCGGGCACATAAGGGAGTCTGTCTCTCTGCCTCCATGCTTCTCACTTCAGAAAAATACAAAAATATAAATAAATAAATAACTATTTCTATACAATTGTATAGCAGGCTGGCTCCTAATATCTTCTCTTATCACAGTGGACCTTAATTAAAGGCTTCATTTTTTTGTTTTGTTTTTGTGGCTTCCTTCTATTAGTGACTACTTAAAAGTTGAATTAGTGGTTAGGTTTAGGTTGCCCAGTTTTATCTGTTGAAAGCTTTTAACACTTGGCTGCATATAGCAAGCCTCAGAATGGGTTGCTCTAATTCAATATTCAGTAGTTCAGGTCTTTATGAATGAAACTCCCATGTACAGAACAGCATTTGGTTTCCTTATTGTTGTTTCTTGTAATAGAACAATGCAAAATTTTGGTGTTTTGATTTTTTACAAATATATTTGAAATATGAGAAAGTGCTTTATTTTTAGTGTTGTCCAGTAAATAGTACTTTCAGTTCCCAATATAATTTATTCATTCCTTCAGCAAATATTCATGGAGTGTATCTTTGTCAGGCACTGTTCTAGACAGTGAAGAGACAGCAGTAAATAAAACAAGACTGCACCGTGGAGCTAACAAGAATGAATTGAGAGGACTTCTGTTACAGAATTATCAAGTCAGCATGTAGAATGACATCTTTTAGTTAACTAGATAACCTTGTCTAGGGAAGAAGACATATATTTATGTAAAATGTTATATTTTCTGAACAATATTTTTAAAATATGCTCAATCATAAAACCAGGTCCAGCTGTTTAAGGCTCTTTAGGATGTGCTTATGTTTGTTGCATAAATCGTAATGCTTAGTGCCCGGGTGAATATGAAGATGTCAACAGTTTTCGAAATGAAACACGTCATCCACTTTTGTAGTTTACTTAGCACCACCATCTCTCTTTCTCTCACTTTTCAGATTGCCATTTACATTTGTAACAAAAGAAGTAGCTGAAGCCACGTGTAACTGCCTTCTTGCCCAGGCAGAGCAGGCAGACAAGAAGGGAAAGTCAAAAGCAGCAGCCGAACGGATGATACTTGAAGAATTTGGACGATGTTTGATGAGCGTCATCAACTCTGCAGGAAAAGCAAAAAGTGACCCTTGTGCTATGAATTGCTAATTCTTGCACAGAAGACTGATAAATGGAACTATACAGAAAATTGAAGGTGCAGGGACACTTGATTTTCTGGAAGATAATTTAATAATTATTGTATTGTTAATTTAGTCCTTGTCAGACCTGAAATTATAATATTGAGAGAGAAGAAATTTTAAATGAGGAAATTAGTACATTTTAAAAATTTTAGTTAATCTTCTTATGCCCCTTCTAAATTGAATTTTTATTGTATTATATAACTTTTTAATTTGCTTGGGTTTCTTAAGAATTGGATGTTCTATCCTTCTGACTCTATTGATAAAGAACATTTATAAATTACTATAATTTATACTGTATGGCGTTGTATGACTTTGTTCAGTAGAAAAAGTCAAAGCAGCATTGGTGTTACGCAGCCATTCTGTGGTACCAGACCTAGAATATAAGCAGATGGAACGTCTACATAAACAAATTCTTATGGAACATAATTTCAATGGCATTGTGTTTAGAAAAACATTATCTTTTTTTTTTTAAGAAAAATCAACTTTTTATGATGGATTCTGGAATAATATGATCACTTTGGGACTGTCAGAAGGGAAAGTAATTCATAGGCACACTTTTAAATAAAGAAATTACTTTGTTTTTTAAAAAAACATATAAAACCTTAAGGGATAGTAAAGAATTCTCAAAGGATGGACATGTGATTTTATAATAAGAAGTGACTAAGAAATGCTCTGGGATGTTTCCATTTTCTTTCAAGGAAGTATTATGTATTTGAAATGATAATAAATTATCAATGTGATTACTGGGTACTGTTCAAATGAAAGGTTCCTATATATAAAAGCTAAACATATTATTAGGTAGTGGTAAAATAGAACCTTATATAATTACCAGGTATAAAAGTTGGCTTGGATGGAAAAACAAAGAATATTGAAACTCTAAGACATGAATTTAGGGGAGGATTTTTCGTCTGTACAGTTCTCTTTATAGACTTTTTGAACTAAGATGTTTCAAACCAGTATATGATTAACTTGATTTACTGAAATGGGCCTCCTAATAATGCTTTCAAAATTATAGTGGGATTTTTTTTTATAAGGAAAGTTTAATATGGCATTATTTTTAGCCAGTGATTTGGTAAGCTGAAGGTATGAGTGTTTTCATATAATTACTAAAATAACTTACAAATCATTTTCAGAAATTCAAGAGCTTTATGAATTTAAGAAGCCTGTTATAATAGAACTCTAGATTTTATGACAAAAAAAAAACCATGTTGGAATTCAGGCCTTTTGTTAGGTACCTTAATCCTCAATAATTATTAGTGTATAATTATTACATTTCCTACAAGGAATCTATAGTTGTATGTATTAAGTGTGTATATATGTTCATATGAACATGCAAGATATAGGCAATAGAAATTAAGTAATCCAAAAGAAAATTCCGTTATGCATTAGTATCTTTCTTTGGAAATTCGAATTTACAAAATTACAGTGCAGTAAACTTTAAATGTAGATAGTGCAAACATTCTTAGCACCTCAATCTAGTGTGTTTAATTAAAATTTGTATAAATGTAAATTAGTGTAAGAGGATAAAATAATATCTAATCAAGTTATTTTTCAAAAAATTACAGTACCTTTTTGGTCTAAACCTAAACTTTGTTCATTTTGTACATATTCTGTGTTCACTTCTAATTGCACCTTTGTGATGTGTATTTATATACAGTGTGCAGAAAATGTTTGTGAAATTTGGATTACAATTATAAATTATGTATGATGGCATTGCTTGATAATGTTTTGCTTGTAAAAATTTGAAGGTGCGATCAAATGCTACTAGTTTTTCTGATTTTCAAAAAGCGAAAGTATTAAGTCTTTTCCTTTGTGTGTAGTGCTTACTAAACAACTTTTTGTATTTAAGCATTTGCATCAAATTGCTGAACAAGATTAATATCCACATTAATTCAACAATTTTAAAAGACTATTTGGGGAGGGTTGGGTATATAATTTTTTAGCTCTATTTACATCCCAAAATAGAAAGATTAAATTTATATTTACTAGAGCTATTCAAAGAATACACTTTTCTATATTGTAAAAACATAACAACAAAGTAAATCATACAAAAAATAAACATTTATACTATTCTGTACAAAGAGCTTTCGCACTTTTTCTTTAATAACACTACTTTTTAACCATTTAACATGCACAAAACCTTTTAACATACCTGATTTTAGGTAAATTTAACATTACTTTTGAAAAAACACAACTAAAATATCTATCATTTTGTGCAATTATTATTAACATAAATCGCTTTGAAATGAGACATTCTTCCACTATTTCTTTTTTATTTTTTTTTTACAGTGACAGAGAGAGGAATAGATAGGGACAGACAGACGGGAACGGAGAGAGATGAGAAGCATCAATCATCAGTTTTTCGTTGCAACACCTTAGTTGTTCATTGATTGCTTTCTCATATGTGCCTTGACTGTGGGGCTACAGCAGACCAAGTAACCCCCTTGCTGGAGCCAGCGACCTTGGATCCAAGCTGGTGAGCTTTTGTTCAAACCAGACGGGCCCGCACTCAAGCTGGCAACCTTGGAGTCTCGAACCTGGGTCCTCCGCATCCCAGTTTGACGCTCTATCCACTGCGTCACCACCTGGTCAGGCTTCCACTATTTCTTTTAAGGACAATTTACTCTTTTTTTTTTTTTTTTAATAATGCTTGATGTTTCTATGGGGTGGGCACTTTCTTATAAGAACTGAAAGCAATTTGTAGGTCTTGTCCTTGGACTATATTAAAACCAGAACCATAACATTACAGGATATTAAAACAAGATGAGCAGCAACTTCGGGGAGACTGCTGCTTTGGCCTCCCAATCTTCTTTTATGGACATCTGACATTTTTTCAATTCTTATGTAAAATGTGAATAAAAATACCTCTAGAAAAGTTTATTTTATTGTTTTGTAATGAATAACTAAGAAAATGAATACTTGTTATGTAAATACAGCTTCAAACCAAGGACCTCAGCCCTGCATGTGATCATATTGCACCTTAAACATTTCATATAGGAATTTTGTTGCAGCAGTTCAGAGGCTGGAGCCAGTCACTACTGTTAATGATAATTATATTCTATGTAAATTACTTGGGTCTTTCCCCTTGTTAGGGCTTCTTTATTTTTTTAGTTTATTTGTTTTAAAGATAGGAGAGAGAAGGAGGGGAGGAGCAGGAAGCATCAACTCCCATATGTGCCTTGACCAGGCAAGCCCAGGGTCTTGAACTGATGACCGCAGCATTCCAGGTTGATGCTTTATCCACTGAACCACCACAGGTCAGGCATTAGGGCTTCTTTAATACTCATTTTGTCATCTACAGACCAAATGTGAACTTCCTTCTTTTTAATATTTTTTAAGACTTTATTTATTTTAGAGAAAGAAAGAGGGAAGGGGGAGAAGTAGGAAGCATCAACTCTCATGTACCTTGACTGGGCAAGGCCATACCTTGACCAGGTAAGGCCAGGGTTTTGAATTGGCATCCTCAGCATTCCAGGTCCATGCTTTATCCACTGCACCACCACAGGTCAGGCCAAATGTGAACTTTTTATGATCCAAGTAATTTTATTAAATGTAAGGTATATAAAGTTTTTAAACTTTTTAAATTAAAATTTTAGTTTTAGCCTGACCTGTGGTAGTGCTGTGGATAAAATGTCAACCTGAAATGCTGAAATCGTAGGCTTGAAACCCTGGTCTTACCTGGTCAAGGCACATATGAGAAGCAACTACTATAATCTGATGCTTCCTGTTCCTCCCCCACTGCCTTTCTCTCTCTCTCTCCCCCCCCCCCTAAAATCAATAAATAAAATCTTAAAAATATATATCTTTTAAAATTTTACTTTTGGCCCTGGCCAGTTGGCTCAGCAGTAGAGCATCAACCCAGTGTGTGAAGTCCCTGGTTAGATTCCTGGTCAGGGTGCACAGAAGTAACCATCTGCTTCTCCACCCCTCCATCTTCCCTCTCTCTCTCCTGCAGACATGGCTCAAATGGTTTGAGCAAGTGGGCCCAAGGTGCTGAGGATGGCTCCATGGCCTCACCTCAGGCACTAAAATAGCTCGGTTGCTGAGCAACAGAGCAGCAGCCCCAGATGGGCAGAGCATTGCCTGGTAGGGAGTTTGCCAGGTGGATCCCAGGCTGGGCACATCCAGGACCCTGTCTGTCTGCCTCCCTGCCTCTCAAGTTAAAAAAGTTTTAAAAGTTTTATGAAAGTATTTAAGGTATTTTTAGTTTTCACCCAAAAGCAATAAAAAATCAGTATATCCAGGGTAATGTTTATTATGGCCACAGACTTTAATATAACTAATTTATTAGCAAGTATAATCTGGCAATATATAAAAACAACACATCATGACCAGGGTGAGTCTATCCCAGGGATAAAACGTTGACCCAGGCCCTGGCCGGTTGGCTCAGTGGTAGAGCGTCAGCCTGGCGTGCGGAAGTCCTGGGTTCGATTCCTGGCCAGGGCACACAGGAGAGGCGCCCGTCTGCTTCTCCACCCTTCCCCCTCTCCTCCCTCTCTGCTTCTCTCTTCCCCTCCCGCAGCTGAGGCTCCATTGGAGCAAAAGATGGCCTGGGCACTGGGGATGGCTCCTTGGCCTCTGTCCTGGGCGTTAGAGTGGCTCTGGTCGCGACAGAGCGACGCCCCAGATGGGCAGAGCATCGCCCCCTGGTGGGCGTGCCGGGTGGATCCCGGTCGGGCGCATGCGGGAGTCTGACTGCCTCCCCGTTTCCAGCTTCAGAAAAATTTAAAAAAATTAAAAAAAATAAAAAAGGTTGACCCAACATTAAAAAAAAAAAAAATCAGTGTTATGTATTAACATGCAGAAGAAAAACAGCATCTCAAAAGTTGCAGAAAACAACCTTTTGGATATACTAAACACCACTAAGTTGTATGTTTTAAAAGGGTAACTATTGGCCCTGGCAGGTTGGCTCAGCGGTAGAGCGTCGGCCTAGCGTGCGGAGGACCCGGGTTCGATTCCCAGCCAGGGCACACAGGAGAAGCGCCCATTTGCTTCTCCACCCCTCCGCCACGCTTTCCTCTCTGTCTCTCTCTTCCCCTCCCGCAGCCAAGGCTCCATTGGAGCAAAGATGGCCCGGGTGCTGGGGATGGCTCTGTGGCCTCTGCCTCAGGTGCTAGAGTGGCTCTGGTCGCAACATGGCGACCCCCAGGATGGGCAGAGCGTCGCCCCTTGGTGGGCGTGCCGGGTGGATCCTGGTCGGGCGCATGCGGGAGTCTGTCTGACTGTCTCTCCCTGTTTCCAGCTTCAGAAAAATGAAAAAATAAAAAAAAAATAAAAGGGTAACTATTATAGTATTTAAAGTCTCAAAATAATTTTCCTAAAAACTGAAGAAAATTTGACAAAATTCAATATCCATTAATTATTATAAAACAACTCTTCAGCAAACTGGGAATAGCAGAGATCCTCAACCTGATAAAAGAGCTTTTATGTAAAAATGTACAGCTAACATATATGGTGAGGACAATGTTTGCCCTCTAAGATTGGGAACAAGGTATTCCTATTCAACACTGTTGGAGGTCACTGTATGAGCAGAGAAAAGTCCATTGATTAAAAATGAGTAAGACAGTATCAATTTGTGGATGATGTGAATACCTATATGGGAAAGTCAAACGATCTTTTTTTAAAAAGCTACTAGAACTCGTAAGTGAGTTTAGCAAGTCAGTGTGCAAAAGTGTGTTTCTACATAGAAATCAGCATTTAGAAACTGAACATTTTAAATTACCATTTAATTTTTATTTATTTTTTAAGTGAGAGGAGGGGAGATAGACTCCCTCATTCACCCTGACCAGGATCCACCTGGCAACCCTTGTCTGGGACCAATGCTTTAATCAACTGAGCTACCCTCAGCACCTGAATCCAAAGCTCAGAACAACCAAGCTACCCTGAGTTCCCTGGGCCTACGCTAAATCCAATGGAGCCACTGGCTGCAGAATGGGAAGAGAGAGAAGGGGGATGGGGGAGGGGAGAGAAGTAGATGGTCACTTCTCACGAGTA
Organism: Saccopteryx bilineata; assembly: GCF_036850765.1. Lineage (NCBI taxonomy): Eukaryota > Metazoa > Chordata > Mammalia > Chiroptera > Emballonuridae > Saccopteryx > Saccopteryx bilineata. The sequence continues at coordinate 200,562,731 of NC_089494.1, forward strand.
CCCTGACTGGGGGCTCAACACTGGGACATCCACACATGGGGCCAACACTATCCACTGAGCAAACTGGCCAGGGCTTAAATTACCATTTACAGCAGCACCATAAAACATAAAATGTAACAAAAATATGTACAAGATGTATATGTGAAGTGTAGAAAACACGTGTGTGTGTGTGTGTGTGTGTGTGACAGAGAGCGAGAGAGGGATAGATATGGACAGACAGGAAGGGAGAGAGATAAGAAGCATCAGTTCTTCATTGCAGCACCTTAGTTGTTCAGTGATTGCTTTTTCATATGTGCCTTGATGGGGGGGGGGGCTGCAGCAGAGCGAGTGACCCCCTTGCTCAAGCCAGCAAACTTGAGCTCAAGCCAGTGACCTTTGGGCTCAAGTCAGCGACCATGGAGTCATGTCTATTATCCTATGCTCAAGCCAGCGACCCCACGCTCAAGCGGGTGAGCCTGCGCTCAAGCTGGCAACCTTGGGGTTTCTAACTGGGTCCTCTGCATCCCAGTCCAATGCTCTATCCACTATGCCACCGCCTGGTCAAGCAAAAACACTGATTTTTTAAAAAAATCAAAGACCTTAAAAAACAGAAAGATACCATTCATGTTCATGGATTGGATCATTCAATATCATTTAAGATGTCATATCTCCTTTGAAGAGTGTCTACTCAGTTTTACTCACTTTAAAAATTGGGTTAATTGTTGTTTATTATTGAGTTATATTCTTTGTATATTCTAGATACAAACTCTTTTCCAGACAATATGATTTGTAAAAATTTTCTCCCATTCTTTGGGTTCTTACTTTATTGACGATGTCCCCTGAAGCACAAGTTTTTAAATTTGATGAAGTCCAATTTCTTTTGTTGTTGATGGTGCTTTTGGTGTCCATGTCTCAGAAAACAGAGATCTAAATCTCAGCTCTCTTCTAAGAGTTTTGTACTTTTACCCCTTACATTTAGATTTAGATCCATTAAGTTAATACTTTTGCATGTAGATATCCAATTGTTACAGCACTATTTGTTGAAAAGTAGGAAGGATAAGGCCCTGGCAGGTTGGCTCAGTGGTAGAGCATCAGCCCAACATGTGGAAGTCCTGGGTTCAATTCCCTGTCAGGGCACACAGGAGAAGCACTCCTTCTCCTCTTGCTTCTCTCTCTCTCTCTCCCCCTCCCCCTGGCCCCTCCTGCAGTCATAGCTCGAGTGGAGCGAATTGGCCATGGGCGCTGAGGATGGCCTCTGTCTCAAGCACTAAGAAGAGTTCAGTTGGAGCAATTGAGCAATGGCTCCAGATGGGCAGAGCATCGTCCCCAGTGGGCTTGTGTGTGGATCCTGGTCAGGGTGCATGCGGGAGTATGTCTCTGCCTCCCCTCCTCTCACTGATTAATAAAAAAGAAAAAAAAAAAGTGGCCCTGGCCAGTTGGCTCGGTGATAGAGCGTCGGCCTGGCATGCGGAAGTCCCGGGTTGGATTCCCGGCCAGGGCACACAGGAGAGGCGCCCATCTGCTTCTCCACCCCTCCCCCTCCCCTTCCTCTCTGTCTCTCTCTTCCCCTTCCCACAGCCGAGGCTACATTGGAGCAAAAGATGGCCAGGGCGCTGGGGATGGCTCCTTGGCCTCTGCCCCAGGCGCTAGAGTGGCTCTGGTTGGACAGAGCGATGCCCCGGATGGGTAGAGCATCGCCCCCTGGTGGGCGTGCTGGGTGGATTCCAGTCGGGCGCATGCGGGAGTCTGACTGCCTCCCCGTTTCCAGCTTCAGAAAAATAAAAAAAGAAAAAAAAGAAAAAGAAAAAAAGTAAGAAGGATACATTTCTAAAGGGAATGTTAGTTTTCTCCAAAGAAAAAAAAGAACAAAGGTGATGCATTGAATTTATAAACTAAATAATCCTACTCAGATATGAATATTGAAATATTTCACACCTGACCTGTGGTGACACAGTGGATAAAGCATTGACTTAGAATGCTGGTTTGAAACCCTGGACTTGCCTGCTCAAGGCACATATGGGATGCAACTATGAGTCGATGCTCCCTGCCTCCCTTCTCTTTCTCTCTTCTCTCTTTAAAACAAAATAAATTAAAAAAAAATTTTTTTTTAATTTTACTGTAGGCCTGACCTGTGGTGGCACAGTGGATAAAGCGTCGACCTGGAAATGCTGAGGTTGCCGGTTCGAAACCCTGGGCTTGCCTGGTCAAGGCACATATGGGAGTTGATGCTTCCAGCTCCTCCCCCCTTCTCTCTCTCTCTGTCTCTCCTCTCTCTCTCTCTCTCTGTCTCTCCCTCTCCTCTCTAAAATGAATAAAAAATTTTACTGTAAAGCAAATCATATCAAGTAAATCTGATATCACACTTCACTAGGGCAAGGGCAATTAACTGTGCTAAAGGCAGTGATGAAAATATTATCTTCAATGTTTGTCCAATTTATCTAGCACTTAAATAATGCGAGCAACACTAATTTCTTTTTTTTTCCCAAATATTTTATTTATTCATTTTAGAGAGAAAGAGAGAAGGGGGGAGGAGCAGGAAGCATCAACTCCCATATGTGCCTTGACCAGGCAAACATGGGTTTTTGAGCCAGCAACCCTAGCATTCCAGGTTGACACTTTATCTACAGCACCACCACAGGTCAGGCACTAATTTCTTAAAATACAGAATATAATACTTCATTAATCAAATGTAACAGCAAAGAACTAAAACATTACAATGAACATAGTTTTAAGTAAAGATCGGGTAATAAATTAATAAGTAATAAATTAAAAGTAGTGACTTACATAAAGGTTTCCTTTAAATATCCTGGTGAATCTAAATTCATTCTATTGCAAACAAAACAGAAACCACAATATTCAGACTTCTCAGCAATAGCTCATATAAAATGTAGTGCAACTCTTAATTACATTTCAAAACGTAAGCCTTTGTTTGAGGTAGAACAAATGTAAAAGTATATCAAAATATACTACTTAGGGTAAATTTTAATTCAAGAAACTCAACTTCTACCTAGTCATTAATCTTGTGCAATTTTCAGTTTCCTGTTTATCTTTTCAAATCTGGGTGTGAGAGAATGGAGAATATTACCCTTATTATGTTTCCATCTTTAGATTATTTCTCTTAAATTTCTGAAAAATTATGTAGTTAAGGCAATGTTTTTTCATATCTATTGTCTCAGTTGACCATCTTTTCTCAATTTATTACTCATATACTATGAAATTTCACTATTCCTTCAACACTGAAATATGTTTCATTATTTTAGCCTTCCTGTAATCAACAAGTAGACTTTAGAAGTTGAAATCAAGGCTTCTCATTCACTGATGAGCATTGAGCTCTTCCAATAGGAGTCAAATAAGTGTCCACTCTATTATTCAAAAGTAGTATTTCGAAATCTAGAGACAATGGATTTTGAAAATTATATCACCTGTGTACTTCCCAAAAACTAGACTCCCCAGGTTCACTGCAGCGCAATGAACCATCCCGTGGCTCACGTTTACCTTCTGCCAGAGATAATGAGTATTTCTATTTTAGGGTACCCCGGCAAAGGGATTTTTATGGTCACTTTTTTAATTTAGCCTAATTCTCAAACCACACCTTAATTTTGATTTGTAAGTAAAAATTATATTCAAGGTTTTATAGGTATTCTGTCAACATTCTTAAAAGCTGTAAACCAAAGCTCTTTTAAGGAATATAGTTTGTTTGTAAAAGGAGTCAATGTGTTGGTAATCCTCATTGTAACTCTCTTGTTTTAAAGTAGACTGAATAAACTTAAAGTATGTCCAGTCACATTATTCAGTCTTATAGTAGTAAATTCAAAGACAGCACCTCTTACCTACTTTGCTCTTAATGCTTTGCACAGTCTGGGTAACTCTGAAATGCTGCAGGCCATACCAAAGTTCCAGCAGATTTTACAATATGCAGATTTTAGATTCTGAGTCAGAACTACAAACTTGTCCACTGTGCAGAATGGTCAATTTAGAAAATAGGGTAAGTTGAACTTTTAAAATAAATGTTGACCAAGTATTCTTAATATAAATTTTATTGTATTTTAGGTCCCTCATTTGAATGGATATCCATCGTTACTTAGCAGATGCATGAATTGTATTGGTATTAGCAAAACTTAAACATTTGTAATCCTATAAAGATGACCAGTGTTTCCGTGATATTTTCAATTGTTTCTGAATGGTTTTATAGGGAAACGAGCTGTATCTTTAGCTCTGAACTTTAAAAAACAGAGTATTATAAATATATCCCTTAGTAATTTTACAAGGTGAATGATGGCACACGCTTCTCCATCACAGAGAGGCTCATCTAAATCTACAAAAAAGATAAATATGTCCAGAAAACTCACATAATATTTTCTGCTGAAGATAAAATTCCCTCTGTTTAGGAAGTCATTTACAAACTGCCATTCTTGAATGCATTCTTACAACGTGTTCACAAATATCAATATTTATGACTCGACATAAACTTTCTGATGGGATATACAAACCACTCTTCTTCTTTTTTTTTTTTTTTTTTCATTTTTCTGAAGCTGGAAACAGGGAGACACAGTCAGACAGACTCCCGCATGCGCCCAACCGGGATCCACCCGGCATGCCCACCAGGGGCGACGCTCTGCCCACCAGGGGGCGATGCTCTGCCCATCCTGGGCGTCGCCATGTTGCGACCAGAGCCACTCTAGCGCCAGAGGCAGAGGCCACAGAGCCATCCCCAGCGCCCGGGCCATCTTTGCTCCAATGGAGCCTTGGCTGCGGGAGGGGGAGAGACAGAGAGGAAAGCGCGGCGGAGGGGTGGAGAAGCAAATGGACGCTTCTCCTGTGTGCCCTGGCCGGGAATCGAACCCGGGTCCTCCGCACACTAGGCCGACGCTCTACCGCTGAGCCAACCGGCCAGGGCCCACTCTTCTTTTTGACACACAACAGTGACCCAATTTTAGAGACTTTGAGATCTGAAGCATACAGTGCACTGATGCAGTCCTCACAAGTTAAAAGAGCTGATAACTTATCTGCAATATAACCAACACAACAGGTGAGATTTCACCTGTGATCCAATAGGTCTAGTAATGCCTCACTTAGTGAACAATTAGACCAGTCTTGACAAATATCCTCTTTGTGAAAAACAGTCTTTATAACACTGACACCATATTGACACTGAACTGTCCAAAGGACCAAATCTGTCCTTTGAGCAACTGAAATGTCAAGAATGCTCAATTTACTTAGAAAAACTTGATCTTGTAATCTGCATCTGGTTTCCAAATTATGGTAAGCTTTCTGGAATGCCATACAGGTAGAGTTAGACCTGGTTGCTAATATTTGTCTAAGCATCTTTAGAAATAATTCCAGATGGGCTTGACTGAATTTGTAAGCCAGAAGATATAAAAAAGGCATTACCGTTGGGAAGACATAATTTTGATAGAGCCATTTTAAGCTCTCAGCGTTAAGCAGAAATCCTAGTTTTCACTTACCTTTAATTATTTGATTATTGCTAGTGTAAGATAATGTAACAAAAATTGTCTTGGCTTCCATTAACACGTGATTAATTTTACCAAAAGTTTCAGGCATTAGATGTCCTCTAAGTCCCTTTCCATAATAGTTCCTACTAATAAAAATGTCAAACAGGCCTTGACCAGTTGGCTCAGTGGTAGAGCGTCAGCCTGGCGTGCAGGAGTCCCGGGTTCGATTCGCGGCAAGGGCACACAGGAGAAGCGCCCATCTGCTTCTCCACCCCTCCCCCTCTCCTTCCTCTCTGTCTCTCTCTTCCCCTCCCGCAGCCAAGGCTCCATTGGAGCAAAAGTTGGCCCAGGCGCTGAGGATGGCTCTGTGCCCTCTGCCTCAGGCGCTAGAATGGCTCTGGTTGCAACAGAGCGATGCTCCAGATGGGCAGAGCATCGCCCCCTGGTGGGCATGCTGGGTGGATCCCGGTCAGGCGCATGCGGGAGTCTGTCTGGCTGCCTCCTCATTTCCAACTTCAGAAAAATACAAAAAATAAAATAAAATAAATAAAAATGTCAAACAGATTATTAATTAAGTGTAAAAATGGACAGTACAAATACACTTTTGGAAAGGAGGCAGGCCTAATGACAGCAGACATACTAATGTGCTGGCCACATTCTCACTGAAGAGTTGGGTAGCTGAATTCATTTTTAGTATGTGGTTTTTCAAACTTGCAAGTTTTCCTGCGATCTTTTCCATGTTTGATAATTCCTGTTCCTCTAGTGCTACTTACTCCACAAGGTGCTGCCAATGTGCTATGCCATTAATAAACTGAATGCTTTGAAAATCCTGAAATGCATTTCTTATTCATCTAAGCAAGTGGCACGAATCAAAGTATGCAATCTGTTGGCTAGAAGAGGAAGGATATGAAATAAACAGTTCATGTTGTCTCCATCAACGTGTATGCCCAATGCTTTTGCCATCTGCTGTGATGCCCAATGCTTTTGCCCAACGCTGATGCTACTGTGAGCTGTAGCATCAGATGTAACAGCCACAACTGTGATCCCTATGTCACTCAGTTTTCCAACAGTAAGACAAAGCAGCTGAGCTTGCAATATCCAGAGGCCCCGTTTATAAAACAATAACCAAGAGGTGTTCTCCAGTGACCACAAATACACACTGCCATTAATAAAATAATATCTTGAGATGAGTGGCGTTTCATTGGCATCAAGTTTGCCAAGACCAAAGTCCATAAACCTTTGCAAATGGTGACTGCTGGGGTCCCACTGCAGCTGATGCTTGAGAGATTATACTTTTTATTATCAGTGAACAATACTGATGATATAGCTGGTCTCCATTCTCCACTCTTTACTGAAGAAAAGAAAAAAATGTTGCTGTTGAAACCTGGACTGGGTTTACATTTGGATAACGATCTGGAAAAAATGAAAAATATAAAACTCAGATGAAGAAATTAGACAAAATGCCTTAAAAATGGTACTATAGTGCTCTCAAATCACTGCAGAAATAAAGCTAAGTGTATGTAGCCAAATTCAACAGAAAATATTTCCAACTTAATGATCAGTTATAAAAAAGTAAGATAATAGAGAAACTTAGAAACACAGAGTAGTATTTTAAGATGCAAATATACCATAAAATAAATTTTACTTTCTCACTTATTTCTTTTAAAAGTATACAAATCAATTACCCAGTTTGTTCTAATTGATGTGTTTAGCATTTAGATCATAAATCAAGTCTTACCTGTAAATTCACTGAAATGAGGTAAGTGTTAAAAGGGGAAGAAAACTTTGGAAACATTCAGTACATTTTATATATAAAGTGAGTCTACCTCACTTTATTGTTAGGAATCTGGGACACGAGGAGAAGTGAAGCCTGTTGGCCTATATTGTGCTGCTAGTTCTGCACAAATGTGAAGCCCAGCTTTGCTTATGCCCTATGCAGAGTTTTTCTCACCACTTCTTATAGCCTCAAAAGTAAGCCTTTAGGGGCAACTAAGGCGTCTGCATCTGTTTGTAACAACACTGCTCTCTTAGGAGTTCTTTTATACATGATATCTCTGCCCTTCCCAGCCTGCTGATGATTCTTTCCCGTTACTGTTAGTGTCTGTCTTCAGAATTCTTTTCACTTAGCTCTACTTGACTCTTTCTAGTTTGCTGTACATCAGGGAAGGAAACAACCAACTTTAATAACTGTCTAAAAACTAAATAGATTCTGAGGTAAAGACTAAGGTGCTTATCTTCAATGAAATTTACTTTTGTAATTCAAATTACTTTTCTGAGTTAAATTCTGATTTGGGGGCTAAACTCTAGGCTGCAAGTTTGTTTGTTTTTTTTTTTGTATTTTTCTGAAGCTGGAAACAGGGAGAGACAGTCAGACAGACTCCCGCATGCGCCCGACGGGGATCCACCCGGCACGCCCACCAGGGGCCACGCTCTGCCCACCAGGGGGCGATGCTCTGCCCCTCCGGGGCGTCGCACTGCCGCGACCAGAGCCACTCTAGCGCCTGGGGCAGAGGCCAAGGAGCCATCCCCAGCGCCCGGGCCATCTTTGCTCCAGTGGAGCCTTGGCTGCGGGAGGGGAAGAGAGAGACAGAGAGGAAGGAGGGGGTGGGGATGGAGAAGCAAATGGGCGCTTCTCCTACGTGCCCTGGCTGGGAATCGAACCCGGGTCCCCCGCACGCCAGGCCGATGCTCTACCGCTGAGCCAACCGGCCAGGGCCTAGGCTGCAAGTTTTTCCCTAGACATCTGGCCTCTATTTAATTGAGATTTCAATATGCAGTACTGTATTTCCCCATGTATAAGACGCACCTTAATTTGGGGGCCCAAAATTTGAAAAAAAAAAATTGTATTACATAAAGTTATTGAACTCAAGTTTTATTTGTCATAAAATTCATACAGTTCTTCATCACTCTCAAAACTCCCATCCATTAGCTTGTCCTCATCTGTGTCTGATGATGAATCACTGTCTTCAACAATGAATGCAAAAACAAGCGCAAAAAAAGCGGGAAATGCAGGTAAAAAAAAATCTACAACCACTGTATGAGACACACGAAGTTTTTAGACCCCAAATTTTTCAGAAAAAGATGTGTCTTATACATGGGGAATATGGTACTTCCCTAAGTATTTCAAGACAAGGCATTCCAGATATTTTGCTGCAACATAGAAGTTTCATAAACAGAATTTACCTTTACTACCTGCCATACACATATATATGTATAAAACTGTGAAAGTCGGTTTACAGTTGTATTAATAATACAATAATTGGCCCTGGCCAGTTGGCTCAGTGGATAGAGCATCAGCCCAGCATATGGACGTCCTGGGTTTGATTCCCTGTCAGGGCACACAAGAAAAGTGACCATCTGCTTCTTCCCCTCTCCTTATCTCCTATGTCTCCCTCTTCCCCTCCCACAGCCAGTGGCTCAATTGGTTTAAGCATTAGCCTCAGGCACTGAAGATAGCTCAGTGGGTCCCAGTGTGTCAGCCTCAGGCACTACAAATAGCTCAGTTGATTTGAGCATCAGGCCCTGACAGGGTTACCAGGTGGATCCAGGACAGGGTGCATGAGGGAGTCTGTCTATCTCCCCTCTTCTAACGTAATAATAATAATACGAGAATGAACTTTGTTTCATGTACTCAAAACTGTATAGTTGTCCCTTGCCATATCGTGGTTCACTTTCCATGGTCTCACTGTATCACGTATTTTTAAATTGTATATATCTAATTTTGTATCACGCATTTTTTTTGCTATATCACAGGATATTGAAATATATAGGTATCTTTATATGTTTATTATTTTAAATTATTTTTATGGTAAAATAAGCATTTTATAGCCTAAAAAATTGAAAATAATATTTAAAAATATAAAAAATATTAATTAAAACATATTAGTACTCACTGGTGAGTACCCATATAGAATTTTATGTTGTTAAAATTACATAGGTTTAAGAGTGTACAAAGTGTTTAAGAGCATAGGAAGTGTTTATAAGAGTGTGAGAAAGATTAATAACAGTATGGGAAAGGTTTATAAGAATGTGGGGAGGGTTTATAAAGTCTTAAAATATATATAAATAATAAAATAAATATAAAGTCACTACTTCACAGATTTCGCCTGTCACAGGGGGTTCTGGAACCTAACACTCATGATAGATGAGGGACTGCTGTAAATCCTGTATTTATGTATGTATATAGTGTATGTATACATATATATGTATATATATATATAATTTAATGCCAATTATGACCCTGTAAATTAATTTCAAGATGCACTAATGTGCTTGAAAAACAAGATGAAAAAGATATATTTTGACTATAAGTAGCTTATAATCTACTTAGGAGACAAAAGTATTATCAGCTGTTTATATTTTTTAAAATATGGCTAAATAGTAAGACAATGAAAAAATTAGTACAGTGGCTCTCTATCAGGGCGCTATTGCACACTAGTATTAAAACCAAGACTATGACCAAATTTTAATAAATTGTCTAAAATTTATTCTTTTGCATTAGGATTCTCAAATGAACAACAAAGACGCTTACCGCATATGCAGTGAGTAGGTAATGAAACTTAATGCCTCTAGGTAAAACTTTTCTTTTAGATAGTTTTTAATAAAGCTCTGGTGAGCTTGATTTTTATTTTTTTATTTATTTTTAAATGTTTATTTTATTGATTTTAGAGAGAGAGAGACAGGAACATCAATCTGTTCCCGTATGTGCTCTGACAGGGGATTGAGCTTGGCCACCTCTGTGGTTCAGGACAATGCTCTGAGCAACTGAGCTATCTGGTCAGGGCAATAGTCATGTACTTTTAATTTTTATAATAGCATTTACTCATATTACTGCAAATTTTTATAAAGTTTTAACTGCTACAGAATTTACCACTAAAGTCTTTTTGCAATTTAGTTGAACTGTAGAATTTCAGAATCCCTTTAAGCTTGAAAATTGTATGAATCCTGCCTGACCTGTGGTGGCGCAGTGGATAAAGCGTCGACCTGGAAATGCTGAGGTCGCCGGTTCGAAACCCTGGGCTTGCCTGGTCAAGGCACATATGGGAGTTGATGCTTCCAGCTCCTCCCCACCTTCTCTCCTCTCTTTCTCCCTCTCTGTCTCTCTCTCTCCCTTTCTCTCTCCTCTCTAAAATAAATAAAAAAATAAAAAAAAAAATTAAAAAAAGAAAATTGTATGAATCCCCAAGTTATTTTCTAAAACACTCTATAGAGTAAAATATATATGTCCATTGAAAAACTACCTAGTCTTCTTTGTAAACCAGAATGTTTGAAGAGGGGCAAAATAAGAATATGTATCCAACTTACTCTTTGATGGAAGCAGAGATTTTGGATTTACATTCTGTTAAATAAGAAGCATGTCCTGTTGGCCCTGGCCGGTTGGCTCAGTGGTAGAGCGTTGGCCTGGCGTGCAGGAGTCCCAGGCAAAATTCCCAGCCAGGGCACACAGGAGAAGCGCCCATCTGCTTCTCCACCCCTCCCCCTCTCCTTCCTCTCTGTCTCTCTCTTCCCCTCCCACAGCCGAGGCTCCATTGGAGCAGAGTTTGCCCGGGCGCTGAGGATGGCTCTGTGGCCTCTGCCTCAGGCACTAGAATGGCTCTGATTGCGGCAGAGCAATGCCCCAGATGGGCAGAGCATTGCCCCCTGGTGGGCATGCCGGGTGGATCCCGGTCGGGCGCATGCGGGAGTCTACCTCCCCCGTTTCCAACCTCAGAAAAAAAAAAAAAAAAGCATGTCCTGTTTGTAGAATAAGAGTAGGTATCTCTAAAGGAGGAGAATAGGCCTGACCTGTGGTGGCACAGTGGATAAAGCATTGACCTGGAAATGCTGAGGTCGCAGGTTCGAAACCCTGGGCTTGCCTGGTCAAGGCACATATGGGAGTTGATGCTTCCAGCTCCTTCCCCTTCTCTGTCTCTCTCTCCTCTCGAAAAAATGAATAAATAAATAAAAATAAAATAAAAAATTAAAGAAGTGCAAAAAACCCACAAAAACATGTAATTAAAAAAAAATAGAGGAGAATATTTTGTGTTGTTCCAAGGGGAATAGAAGTAATGACTAGCCTGACCAGGCAGTGGCTCAGTGGATAGACCATATGAAATTGACTCTCAATAGTAAGTAGTATTATGTTACTTTCATCATTTATATATTTCTTTGCTTTTCCTGTAATAAATATTACTTTTTTGAAAGATTTTATTTATTGAGTTTATGGGGGTAGGGGCGGTGAGAAGTACCAACTCATAGTTGCTTCACTTTAGTTGTTCATTGCTTGCTTCTTGCTTGTCGTATGTACTTTGACCCAGCAAGCCCAGGGTTCTAAACTGTCGACCTCAGCATTCCAGGTCGACACTATATCCACTGTGTCACCACAGGCCAGGCTAAACATCTTACAGGGGTCTTTTACTGCCGTCTTTTTATTTATTTTGTGACAGAGACAGAGAGAGGGACAGAAATGACAGGCAGACAGGAAGGGAGAGAGATGAGAAACATCAATTCTTTTTTTTAAAATTTAATTTTATTTATTCATTTTTAGAGAGGAGAGAGGGAGAGAGAGAGAGAGAGAGAGAGGAGAGAGAGAAGGGGGGAAGAGCTGGAAGCATCAACTCCCATATGTGCCTTGACCAGGCAAGCCCAGGGTTTTGAACCGGCAACCTCAGCATTTCCAGGTCAACGCTTTATCCACTGCGCCACCACAGGTCAGGCCTTACAGGGGTCTTTGGGTTACAATAGTCTCAACATGCGATGTTTTGAGTTTATGACACTCACGCCCACAAAATTTTTTTAAATTTGAGACATGAGTGTTTCAGTTTATGCTATCAGTGTTATACTTACAGACTGTGTGGGCAAACTAGTTTGGTTGCGCACAGAAGAATACACAGCAACACGGCCTATGAGTGAGGGAGTTGGTGTCTACCCCCGAGTTTACTTACCTATGCCATTTGGGGCTGTTAAAAAGAACAAGAATTCTGTTTGTGTTGCTTTGTTTGGTGACTTTTTGGCCCTTATTATGGCTCCTAAATAGAAGTCAGAATCTTCAGGTGGTAGTACTTCGAAGAAGAGGAAAGCCATGATGATGGTTGACACAGAGCTACTGGCATCACATGGAGAGGAGCTGTCAGCTGAGGACCTCATTCAGCTGGAGAAGCAGCTGATTGAAGAGGAAGAGTTAGAAACCCCAGAACCCAAGAGATTAACTACCAAGGGTTTGGCAGGTTTTTCTATGGCAGAGGATGGGTTGGCAAAATTTCAGGCTGAGGACCCCAGCGGTGACAGATTCAGAAAGGTCTACTGAGCTGTTATGGATGCCTCGTAATGCTATAGACAGATTTTTAAAGAGAAGTCATCAACCTTCCAGACTAGCCTGGAACAATTTTTTAGGAAGGTAAAAAGGCCTGCAACAGATCCTGTACCCTCTACATCAGCTGCTTCTCGAGATGAAACACCTGTAGTACAGGTAGAATCATCTCCAGTGTCTCCTGCATGTTCCTTAGGCAATCCTGATTCCCCTGACCCAGTGTTTCCAGCACCTTCTGCAGGTTCTCTTGCCTCTCCAGCTTCCTCCTCCCAGTAGGTCACTCTCCCACCATGCAATGCCCCTTCCAGTGTGCAAGCCAACCACAGGAATAAAGGTAAGGAATTCTTTTACACTCATTTTTCTGTCATTTTTTTGTTACTACAGTGTAGTACAGTATATTTATGTCCTTTTCCTTTTTCTGTGGCTTAGTTGTGTTTTTATGTTCTAGGTTATAATTTTATGACTGAGTAGGATAGGTAAGTGACTTAGGCGAGGGTGTGTTTCAACTTACACCAAAATTTGGGTTATGTCACTGTTGTAGGAATGGAACTGTGTCATAACCAAGGACCCCTGTATTTTTTTTTAAGTGAGAGGAGGGGAATAGATAGACTCCTGTATGTACTCCAACTGCTGGGTGGATTGCTGGTCCACCCAGCAATCCCTGTCTGGGGCCGATGCTCTGCCCATCAGGACTGCTCGCAACTAAGTTATTTTAGTGCCTGAGGCGGAAGGTCCATGGAGCCACTCTCAGCTCCCAGAGCTGATGTACTTGAAGCAATTGAGCAATGGCTTAGGGAGCGGAGGGGAAGAGAAAGAGGGAGAGAGAAAAAGGAAGGGTAGAGGTGAAGAAGTAAAAGGTCGTTTCTCCTGTGTGCCCTGACTGGGAATCACCCGGGACTTCCACATATTGGGTCGATGCTCGACCACTGAACCAACCAGCCAGGGCCAAATATTACATTTAAAATTGGAAAACCATGAAAGGAATTTGGTGATTACTTTTCATTCTTCTTGCTTATATTACTGAGATTTTTCACTTCTCAGCCAAAAGCAAAGTAAGGACTTAATGTTTCAGAAAAATTAAGAGCTATTTTGTAAATATTACAGGTCAGTGGGGAACATACCTGAAAATTGCTCATAGCAGACACTCTGTTTCTTCAGAGAATAGTTTCTCATCTACCAGTGCATCAATTAATCCTAAGCCTTTTCTCTTCTTGATCATCCTGTAGTTTTTTATAGGACGTCTTTTTTTGGACAATGATAGCATCTCTTGCACATCGGCCAGTTTCTCTACACTTATTGTCAAAGGTCTCTTTAAACTGTAGTTATAGGCCTGACCTGTGGTAGCGCATTGGATAAAGTGTCAACCTGGAACACTGAGGTCACCAGTTCAAAACCCTTACCGGGTCAAGGCTTACCAGGTCAAGGCACATATGGGAGTTGATGCTTCCTGCTTCTCTCTCTCTCTCTCTCTCTCTCTCTCTCTCTCTGTGTCTCTCCTCTCTAAAATGAATAAAAGACCCTGGCCAGTTGGCTAAGCGGTGGAGCGTTGGCCTGGCGTGCAGGAGCCCCGGGTTCGATTCCCGGCCAGGGCACACAGGAGAATCGCCCATCTGCTTCTCCACCCCTCCCCCTCTCTCTCCTTCCTCTCTGTCTCTCTCTTCCCCTCCCGCAGCCGAGGCTCCATTGGAGCAAGGATGGCCCCGGCGCTGAGGATGGCTCTGTGGTCTCTGCCTCAGGCGCTAGAGTGGCTCTGGATGCAACAGAGCGACGCCCCAGATGGGCAGAGCGTCGCCCCCTGGTGGGCATGCGGGTGTCTGTCTGGCTGCCTCCCTGTTTCCAGCTTTGGAAAAATGAGGGAAAAAAAAAATTAAAATGAATAAAAAAAATAAAAATTATAAAAAATCCTGTAGTTACAGTACTCAGTAGCAACGTCTTCAGAATCATCAGGAAGTGGCTCTTTTAGGGTTTCCTGTCTTGCTTTACCTTTAAGATGTACACCATGGAGAACCTATCACAGAAATAAAAAATTAAGGTTTAGAAATTATCACACAGATGATCTATAAAAATACCACTGAATGCAAAGCACTTACCTGAATGCTGTGGAGGCTCAGTTATGAAAGAAAAGTCAGAATCTGTTTTTTAAAATATTTTATTTATTGTTTTTAGAGAAAAGGGAGAGAGAGAGAGAGAGAGAGAAAGGGAGTGGGAAGCATCAACTCGTAGTTGAGTCTAGTATGTGCCTTGACCTGGCAAGCTCAGGGTTACCAACTGGCAACCTCAGAGTTCCAGGTTGTCACTTTATCCACTGCGCCACCACAGGTCTGGCCATTATCTGTTTTTTTAAATGTACAGTCTGTAGGACAACGTAAATAGGGATTTTTTTTTTCCATTTATACAGAAATAGTAACATGATGCTGAAAGTTTCTGAAATGACTCAAGTAACTAGAGAAAGGTGGTAATTTGGGAAGTCTTCATAGATATGAGTTTTGAGAAATTCTTTGGAGGAGCAAAAACATGGCTTAATGGAGTGGACAGGGAAGTTACTTGTGCAAAAAGGCATAGTGGACAGAGCCTGAGCTTTGGAATTGAGACTAACCAGGGTTCAAATTCCCGCTTCCTCACTGTTAGCTGTCTTTTTTTAAAAAAAATTTTAAAATATATTCATTTTTAGAGAGGAGAGAGAGAGACAAGAGAGAGAGAAAGAGAGAGAGGAGAGAGAGACAGAGAGAGAGAAGGGGGGAGGAACTGGAAGCATCAACTCCCATATGTGCCTTGACCAGGCAAGCCCAGGGTTTCAAACCAGCGACCTCAGCATTTCCAGGTCGACCTTTTTTTTTTTTTTTTTTTTTTTTTTTTTTACAGGGACAGAGAGAGAGTCAGATAGAGGGATAGATAGGGACAGACAGGAACGGAGAGAGATGAGAAGCATCAATCATCAGTTTTTTGTTGCGACACCCTAGTTGTTCATTGATTGCTTTCTCATATGTGCCATGACCGCGGGCCTTCAGCAGACTGAGTAACCTCCCCATGCTTGAGCCAGCGACCTTGGGTCCAAGCTGGTGAGCTTTGCTCAAACCAGATGAGCCCATGCTCAAGCTGGTGACCTCGGGGTCTCGAACCTGGGTCCTTCCGCATCCCAGTCTGACGCTCTATCCACTGCGCCACCACCTGGTCAGGCGTTAGCTGTCATTTAACCTCCAAAATTCCTCATCTCATTTGTTTCGAGAATACCAGTTTTTTAAAATTTTTTAATGATAGATTGATTTTAGAGAGAAAGAGGGAGAGAGAGAAAGCGAGAGAGAGAGAGAGAGAAACGTTGTTGTACTTAATTCATGCATTCACTGGTTGACCCTGCATGTGCCCCAACCAGAGACTGAACCCACAACCCTGGGGCATCGGGACAACACTCCAACCAACAGAGTCACACAGCAAGAGCAAGAAGTTGTTTTGAGGATAAAAAAATAATTTATGTAAATCTCCTAGTACAATGCCTGAACCATTTTAGGTCTCAATAAAGTTATTATTAATTTTATACAAAAGCATAAAAGCAAATCAATTTACTACATATTCAGTAGGTAAGTATGTGTGGTTCAAAAAGACAGTTCAAAGCAATTAGAAATGCATATCAGTTAAATAGAAAGTTCTTGGAATTTATGAGTTTGCATTTAACACCAACTATATTCTTCTGAATGGGGAAGAAGAAAAAACAATACCAAAAGAAGTAGACTCTATTAAGCAAATAAGAGGAAGTTAAGGGTAATGGCAAGACAGAAGAGTTAGATGACTATTGCAGACAGTGACCAAACCATGGACAGAGTGTGGCTAATGGCTCAAAGGATAAAATAACAACAAGCAATAGAAGCAAAAGGATGTTAACACCAAAAGTGGTGACTGACTCTTAGAAAGTCTTCTTTTTTTCGCCTGACCTGTGGTGGCGCAGTGGATAAAGCATTGACCTGGAACGCTGAGGTCGCCGGTTAGAAACCCTGCACTTGTCTGGTCAAGGCTCATATGGGAGTAGACATTGCTTCTCCTATGTGCCCTGACTGGAATTGAACCTGGGATATCCGCATGCCAGGCTCACCCTCTACCACTGAGCCAACCGGCCAGGGCCAGGGACTTTTGACTGTTCTAGGAAGATGATGCTACTTGATCAAGAGAGAATGTACAGGGAGTTCTTTTTCCAGTAAACAAGAGGCAAATCTATCCCTTTTCATTAGGTTCTTTTCTTAACTAATGGCACATTTATGAGGCAGCATTCCACAGACTGGGTGTAGTCTCTAACCATGCAAGAGACCATCAAAACTGGCTAGTCCACCAGGTTACATTACTAGCCGGATCCTCTGAAGCAAATCTTCACAACTGGCATGTGTGGTGAGCTATCAATCCCCTTAGCCCAGGGCATGGCCTGGACCACCTGGAACCCTTGTAGTTACATCATGCCAGTCCCACATAGCTTAGTTGGTCTGTCCCAAAATATTAAATATTTCCTACGTGTAAAATGACATTAATGGGTTAGGAAATAGTGTAGTCTGACAGGCGTGGCTAATTTGAATTCTGGACAATATATATATATTTTTTGTATTGAATATTTTTCTGAAGTTGGAAATGGGGAGGCAGTCAGACAGACTCCCGCATGCGCCCAACCGGGATCCACCAGGCACGCCCACCAGGGGGCAATGCTCTGCCCATCTAGGGCGTTGCTCTGTTGTGACCAGAGCCATCCTCAGCGCCCTGGCCAACTTTGCTCAATGGAGCCTTGGCTACCGGAGGGGAAGAGACAGAGAGGAAGGAGAGGGGGAGGGGTGGAGAAGCAGGTGGGCACTTCTACTGTGTGCCCTGGCCGGGAATCAAACCCGGGACTCCTGCACGCCAGGCCGACGCTCTACCACTGAGCCAACCGGCCAGGGCCGAATTCTGGACAATATTAAAGTTGCAATAATTAATACTACTTTTACAGCATTTATCTTCTGCTTATATGCATTTTCAAGATTTTATTTATTGATTTTACAAAGAGGAGCAAGGGATGTGGGGGGATAAGCAAGAAGTATAAACTCATAGTTGCTTCAGTTCAGTTGTTCATTCCTTGCTTGTCATAGGTGCCTTGACCAGGCAAGCCCAGGGTTTTGAACCGATGACCACAGCACTCCATGTTGACACTTTATCCACTGCACCACCAGAGGCCAGGCATTTTAAAGACTTAGTTTTAGTCTTGCAAAAACTCTGCAAGACAGATAGATTTTTATCCTTTTACAGAAGATGACCCAGACCAGAGCCAAGTATAGTCACCAGTAAATAGGCGGTTGAAATTGGAATTCATGTTTCCCAAACCAATCACCATCTCATATACATAGTAATGAAGTGGCTTACACTGTAATACAGAATCTGTTTTCTTTCTCCTGTTGACTATGCTTTTTTACACTCTGGCAGTAATTTACCTTTGGCTCCTTGCACATCAAATGTTTTTCAGAAAAGTGGCTAACAAAAACCTGTTCTACAGTGGGTTACCTCTGGGGAGGAAGAGAAAGGATTGAGGGTTAAGGCTTTAATTGTACCTACAATTTAGGTGTCTACTAAACAAAAATCTGAAACTAGGAAATGTGTTAACATCTGCTTAATCCCATGGATGGGGACATAGGTATTTATTATATATTATTTTTTGCTTGCCAGTGTGTTTAAAATGTTTCCCAAAAGTTTAAAAACAGAATTCATTACAAAAATTCAGGCGAAAACTCTTCAAAATTATTGTACATATATTTCTTTGGTTATAAAATAAACTTAATGTCTTTTTTTTTTAATCAAGTAAGAGGCAGGGAGGTGGACAGTCAGACTCCCGCATGCACCCGGACTGAGATCCAACCATCAATCCCCATCTGGCAACCGAGCTATTTTAGCACCTGGGGCAAGGCCATGGAGCCATCCTCAGTGCCCAGGGTCAACTTGCTCATTCAAGTCATGGCTGCAGGAGGAGAAGAGAGAGGGAGTAGTATGGAGAAGCTGATGGTCGCTTCTCCTGTGTGCCCTGACTGGGAATCTACCCGGGACTTCCACATGCCTGGCCAATACTCTCTACCTCTGAGCCAACTGGCCAGGGCCTAAATTTATTAATCTTTTTAGAACAAAAAGAGAATGAAACAAAGGGCTGCTTTAATTTTTAAACTGCCAGTCCCACTTAACATTTAGCTGTTTATGTGTTTGACAAAGCATCAATATTCCCTGATAGTTTCTATACCTTTGAGTTATTGGTTCATGCTTTTCAAATCAGAGCCTTTTGCCTATGTCTTTGTAACTTTTCACAACTCTGATATACTGAGGGATGCTGGGTAAGGCTCAAGAGGGAATGATACTGGAACTAGAGCTGAAGTATCAGTAGGAGTTTGCTACACAGATAGTGGCCACTCCAAGCAGATGCAAAAATACAGAGATATAAAATAACTCCTTGGATCTTACTGTCTAATAAAGCAACGAAAAATAAGTAATTTGGAGGCTTGAGAGTGGAGAGGTAGCTGGGCGTGGTTACAGGTGGGCTGGATGGCTAGAGAGGTAGCTGGACACCGATCACAAAGGGCCTTGTGTGCTAACAAGTTGTGGATCCATCCTTCAGGTCATGTCCACCACTGAGATTTGAAGAAAATATTACAATTTATTTTTATATTTTTCACCTCTAGCCCAGACTGGATAGCTCAGCTGGTTAGAGCATCGTCCTGAAGCACAGAAGCTGCCGGTTTGATCCACAGTCAGGGCATGTACAGGAACAAATTGATGTTCCTATCTCTCTTTGCTCCCTCACTTCCTCTCTCTAAAATCAATAAAATAAATATTTAAAACAACTCTTTTCACCCCATCCTTTAGTTTTTTTTTTAATTTTTTTAAAATTTATTTATTTATTCATTTTTAGAGAGGAGAGAGAGGGAGAGGGAGAGAGAGAGAGAGAAGGGAGGAGGAGCTGGAAGCATCAACTCCCATATGTGCCTTGACCAGGCAAGCCCAGGGTTTTGAACCGGCAACCTCAGTGTTTCCAGGTTGACGCCTTATCCACTGAGCCACCACAGGTCAGGCATAGTTTTTGATATACTAACATATATGAGTCTATCATTTCATATATGTAACTTATAAATCACTTTGCATATATCAGGGGCATATGCTCAAATTTTTTATGGAGAGAATTCCATGATAAAAAAGTGTGAAGAGGCATCTTTAGACAATAGCAAGTTGATTAAGTCTCTCCTTCTCATACTACCTTTTTCGCTGAGCCTTAAACCCAGATTAAGACTACCTCATTGCTGCTAGGACTAACACTGTCGTTCTTCTCACTCTTCTCTCCTGCCTTTTTTTTTTTTTACAGTTTCTTAGGTGGGAAGACAAAGATAATTTCTTCCCATTCATACAGGTGTGTGTAATTCAGCATATGTACAATATTGTAAATCAGGCTGAAAGGTGTGTGAGGAAAGGCTTCACAGAGGAGCTTGGACTCTTGCCTTTGAGGCATTAGAGAGCCCAAGGGATTAAAATCCTTACTTCAGGAAACCAGCATGATACAATTTGTGTTTTTAGAAAAATCATGGCCAAGAAACTAGAAAATGGAATGAATGGGGAAAACATCAGGCTGGAGGAATCATAGAAAACTATTGTAATAATGCATCATTTTGTAAATTAAGCAAGTCTTACTTTGGTCCACAACATACCAAATAAAAGCATTAAGTGAGCATTCCCTATTTAAGGTACCCAAGGAGAAGGCAGAGGAGAAGCAGGGCAGTGAAAGACTGAGAAATAAGGAGTGTCAATCGAGCCAAGGGAGGCGAGAATTTCAGAGAGTAACTATGATTAAAAGTGAAAAAGACGCCAAGAGAAGGGCTTAGATTTCAGTTAGATTTGGCAGGACTACCAGTGACCCTTTGTCAGCTATGTTGCATTACAGCAGTGATCACAGGTATATGGCTACACTAGGTGGAAAAGTCAATGGGACTCAGAGAAGCAAGTGCATGTTCCCGTGTTGAGAAGCCTGGTTATAAAGGTAGGGTAGTGAAGAGGTGCACATAGGCTCAAGAGTTTCTGTGTCTGTGTTTAAAGATGTAAGTACAGGTATCCTTCATTCTGAAGTTTAAATTAAGCAACTTCGCTTTACGAAAGACCTAATCAGTACAGCAATCACTTTTTCCCCCTGTAATAGCGAAAATCCTCTGGATTTCTATTGGTTAGTTGAAAACGTAGGTCACTCATAAAAGTGAAGTGGTGTAATGCAAACTTTCTGGTGAATGCGAACTTACTGTTCATTTTATGCCATTTCAGCTTATGAAGTTTCATAGGAATGCTCTACCTTCAGTTGAGGGCTTGAGGGAGCTGTAATGTAAGCATTCTGCTTTGAGACAAGTAATCTGTAGAGAAAGCAGTGTAATGAATGGGGGAAAAATCCTAGAGGGAAATGGAAAAGCCAGGAGACAATTATAAGTTTATGTAGAAGAATGAGCCCTACTTAAAAAACAAAACAATGACTACAAAAGGCCTACCATACATAGTTGAAACTCCGTAACCTGACATTAAAAAAAAAAAAAGTTTACAAGCTACTTTTTCCACTTCTGTACCATCACCCACTCTAGGTAAGGTTCCAAGTCCAACTGAATTACCTCCTGTCTCATAAAGCTCTTTTTGATCTCAAAAAAGTGCTTCAATAGCTTAGCTCTGCATTTCACATTACCTTAATAGCCTACCTCTTTTAAAGTACATTTCTTTTTGTCTGTGCGGACGTTTTACCTACGTTCTATTTCTTACTGTGCCTTCAACATTGATTTAAATGACCTATATGACAGCCTGGACCATAGACGCGGGTTCAAATTAGATTGGTCTGAAGCTCCTCCCTCCTCCTGCGCCAAGGGAAACTTCCTTGCCACGACCAGATTCAGCCAGCATACCGCCAGCCCTCTATCTCGGCGAACCACTGAACAACTTGTTATGACAGGCAGTACTGAAAACCGATCTGTACTCCTGCTCTTGAGTGACACCCACACTGTAAACGGAAGTGCACGCCTTCAAAAGTTCTCCCAAACTTCCCTTCCTTTCGTCTCTTCACGTTAAATGAGACAGAAAGGAAGCGGAATTCCTTTTGAGTCACTACCTCTAAAAGCCATAGGCCAGCGCTAGGCAACGAGCCTTACCAATCCGGAGGTAATCACAGACCGGGAAAAGCTGGAACAAACGTCCTGAATCCTGAGTTCCCCAGTTTCCTTTCCCCGGCACACGTTACACACGTCAAACACGTCACATCCACGGCAGGACTCGCTGCTCGGCCCCGTCCACCCTGGCCTACTGTGCGCCTGGCAGTGCTGTGGGGATAAGACAGCTCCGAGGCTGCTCTCCCGCACTGGGGGAAAGAGCAGCCGCGCTTGCAGCTCAGCACGGTGTCCAGAATGCTGCAGCCCACTGTTGAGATAAATTCGGGTCATCTTGCTACGTGTCCTCCCCAGTCCGTGTTCTGGGGACAGCGTGGATCACGGTAAGCTTAGCTCCGCCCACACTGGATTTGCGACCTCTATTTGTTGAGAAGGCGGGCTCTTAAGACTCGGACCCTTACCCTTCTTCCTGTGAGCACTTCGCTTGACGTGATGGCCAATCACAGGTCACGTCATGTCACAGCAGCCAATCGGAAAGGCCAGGGGCGCATGCAGTTCGCTCCTCCCTCTCTGTTCGGGGTGATTCGGGAGTTTTGCTGTGGTGTGCACGTTGTTCTGCTGTTGTTGCTTGCTGGGCTTAAATCCAGTGCCATCGCGCTTTTTGTGAGGCCAGGCCTGAGAATGCGAAGTGGAGTGGCAGGACAACGTTGGGATCAGTCCAGGGGTATGCCGATGGGTCTCCGGCTGCGGGCTCTGAAAAGGAATGGAGGAAATGATGAGAAGCAGAGATAGAGGGAAGAGGGATAAACGGGTGTGCCCTAGAAATGTTGAAGACAAATTGGACCAAAAAGAAACTATTTACTGAGAGACATGTCTTTTTTTTTTTTTTAGTAGTTCCCTGTTGCGAAGATAATGTAGGAGCTGTTGGTATGGTTGGGCCTCGGTATGTGACCTCGGGAGCGTGAATGAGTCTAATATGAGAATATGTCGATTTTTAATTCATCGAACACTTTCTTGCAAGACCCTTTGAAACAACGCGGGAATTAAGAAGGAAATAAGGTGAGGTTCTTGGGGCTATTTGGTAATAATCAGGGGCTAGTGCGGACTCGTCAGTAGCAGTACTAGGAGGGGCAATAAAGAAGGGGCAGTGAAATGGTTTTGTTTAAGATGTGGGAGCGGTCATGGACCGTTACAGGAGATCTTTGGACGATTTCTTTCTTTTTTTTTTTCCTGAAGCTGGAAACGGAGAGACAGTCAGACAGACTCCCGCATGCGACCGGGACCCACCCGGCACGCCCACTAGGGGGCGACGCTCTGCCCACCAGGGGGCAATGCTCTGCCCCTCCGGGGCGTCGCTCTGTCCCGACCAGAGCCACTCAAGCGCCTGGGGCAGAGGCCAAGGAGCCATCCCCAGCGTCCGGGCCATATCTGCTCCAATGGAGCCTCGGCTGTGGGAGGGGAAGAGAGAAACAGAGAGGAAGGAGAGGGGGAGGGGTGGAGAAGCAGATGAGCGCTTCTCCTGTGTGCCCTGGCCGGAAATCGAACCCGGGACTTTTGCACGCCAGGCCGACGCTCTACCACTGAGCAAATAGGCCAGGGCCTGAATGATTTCTTTGACTTTTTTACGTTTACGGTATAAGCTTTCCATTTCTTTTTTTTTTTTTTTTTTGGTAATAAAAGTTCATATAGAAGATCACAAGTAGCCTGGCCTGTGGTGGCGCAGTGGATAAACCTTCGGCCTGGAATGCCAAGGTTGCCAGTTCGAAACCCTGGGCTTCCCTGGTCAAGGCACATACAACAAGCAAGCAATGAACAACTAATATGAAGCAACTATGAGTTGATACTTCCCATTCCATGCTCCCCTTTCTCTCCTGTCTCTGTAAAAACCAATAAATAAAGTATTAAAAAAAAAAAAAAAAAGATCACAAGTAGAAGAAGTGAGCTGTAGAAGAAATTGGCCCAGAGGCAAGGAGAACCGGCCTGGGGGGAGGAGTCGGGGGTGGGGGGAGTGGGGGGGAGAGGAAAGGAGAAAGGGAAAGGTGTGGGACTGCTCCGCCTCCAGATTTCAATTTCCATAAATGAAACAAAATAGGGCCAATGAGGGCATAGTTTCTATTTCGTGTCTTGGAAGAGGTCCTTAGTATATCTAGTATATCTGTACTGGAAGAGAGCCTAAGTTTCTTTCTCTGCTGGCTTCTTTCTCTCCTGCTTAACAAATTTTTGTAACGTTTTCATTTCCTTCTCTAGCTGGTAAGAATGATTACATTTCCATACAAGATTGCTTCTTTCTCCCCTTTTGTTTACTTTGTCCAGATTCCATCCAGAAAAGACTCAGCTCAAGGAAATATTTACATCCGCTTTCAATTATAATATGCTTATATGCTTACCTGAAGCCTGTGTATTCTTATTGACCAGCGTCACTCAATTAAATTTAATTTATTTAAAAATTGGCCTGACCTGTGGTGGCGCAGTGGATAAAGCGTCGACCTGGAAATGCTGAAGTCGCTGGTTCGAAACCCTGGGCTTGCCTGGTCAAGGCACATATGGGAGTTGATGCTTCCAGCTCCTCCCCCACTTCTCGCTCTCTGTCTCTTCTCTCTCTGTCTCTCCCTATCCTCTCCAAAAAAACAAACAAACAGCCCTGGCCGGTTGGCTCAGCGGTAGAGCGTTGGCCTAGCGTGCGGAGGACCCGGGTTCGATTCCCGGCCAGGGCACACAGGAGAAGCGCCCATTTGCTTCTCCACCCCTCCGCCGCGCTTTCCTCTCTGTCTCTCTCTTCCCCTCCCGCAGCCAAGGCTCCATTGGAGCAAAGATGGCCCGGGCGCTGGGGATGGCTCTGTGGCCTCTGCCTCAGGCGCTAGAGTGGCTCTGGTCGCAATATGGCGACGCCCAGGATGGGCAGAGCATCGCCCCCTGGTGGGCAGAGTGTCGCCCCTGGTGGGCGTGCCGGGTGGATCCCGGTCGGGCGCATGCGGGGAGTCTGTCTGACTGTCTCTCCCTGTTTCCAGCTTCAGAAAAATGGAAAAAAAATAAAATAAAAAAAATTAAAAAAAAAATAAATAAAAACAAACAAACAAACAAAAAAACCCTAATTTATTTAAAAACTGCTATCTCATTTGAAAGAAATTAACAGATTTTGCTCATACAAGATTTCTTAAAAGTCACATTTGTGGAAAATTGGTACATGGGGAATGACCTTGCTTGGCTGTAAGAGGAGCAAAGGATAGGACCTGAATTTAAATCACTGTCAGTTTGTTAGACTATTAGAAACTTTTCTAGTAACCAGTTAAGATATGAATGAGGCTAAATAGAAATAAATAAGTTTTCAATTATCTTTAAGGAAAAAAAATGGTTGCTTTATTTTTTGTGATAGTTTTATTGAGATGTAATTTATATATAATACAATTAATCCCTTTAAAGTGTACAATTCAGCCCTGGCCAGATAACTCAGTTGGTTCGTGCAGCTACACCAGGGTTGCAGTTCCGTCCCTAGTCTGGGCATATAAAAGAATCAAGCAATGAATGCATAAAGAAGTGGAACAGCCTGACCGGGCGGTGGCGCAGTGGGTAGAGCGTTGGACTGGGATGCAGAGGACCCAGGTTCGAGACCCCGAGGTCGCTGGCTTGAGCGCGGGCTCATCTGGTTTGAGCAAAAAGCTCGCCAGCTTGGACCCAAGGTCGCTGGCTCGAGCAGGGGGTTACTCCATCTGCTTAAGGCCCACGGTCAAGGCACATACGAGAAGGCAATCAATGAAGCACTAAGGTGTTGCAGCGAAAAACTGATGATTGATGTTTCTCATTTCTCTGTTTCTGTCTGTCTGTCTCTGTCTATTCCTCTCTCTGACTCTGTCTCTGTAAAAAAAAAAAAAAAAGTTGAACAACAAATTGATGTTCCTCTTTCTCCCTCTGTTTTCCTCTCCCTCCTTCTCCCTTTTTCTCTAAAATCAATAATTTAAAAGGGGGAGATGGCACACTAATTCCTTCTTTTTTAAATAAAGTGTTTAAATCAGTAGTTTTTAATTTTCTGAAGTGAGCGTTTTTAATGTGCAACCGTCACCACAGTTTGGGGACATTTTCATCACCCACCACCCAAAAATTCATTCTCATAAGAAGTCACTCCCTGTATCTTATTTTTCCCAAGCCCCTGGTAACCACTAATCTTTTTGTCTGTGTAGTTTTGCTTATTCTGGACACTTGTATAAATGGAATCAAACTAAAACATGGTCTTTGTGACTGGTTTAGAATGTTTAAGGTTCATCCATGTTGTGGCATATATATGTCCTTTTTTTTTTTTTTTTTTTTTTTTTTTTTGTATTTTTCTGAAGCTGGAAACGGGGAGAGACAGTCAGACAGGCTCCCGCATGCGCCCGATCAGGATCCACCCGGCACGCCCACCAGGGGGCAATGCTCTGCCCACCAGGGGTCAATGCTCTGCCCCTTCGGGTCGTCGCTCTGTTGCAACCAGAACCACTCCAGCACCTGGGGCAGAGGCCAAGGAGCCATCCCCAGCGCCCGGGCCATCTTTGCTCCAATGGAGCCTCGCTGTGGGAGGGGAAGAGAGAGACAGAGTGGAAGGAGAGGGGGAGGGGTGGAGAAGCAGATGGGTGCTTCTCCTTTGTGCCCTGGCTGGGAATCGAACCCCGGACTTCTGCACACCAGGCCGACGCTCTACCACTGAGCCAACTGGTCAGGGCCTATATGTACTTTTTTTTAATTGCCAAAAGATATTCTGTTGTGTCGATATACCACATTTTCTTTATCCATTCATCACTTGGTGGACATTTGGGTTGTCTCCATTGGGGGGGCGGTGCTGTTGTGAATAATGCTGCTGTGGACAGTAGTGTATAAGTCTGTGTGTACACCTGTATTTTTTGTTTGTTTTATTTTTTGTCTTTTTCTGAAGTGAGAAGCAGGGAGGCAAAGAGACAGACTCCTACATGTGCCAGACCAGGATCCACTCAGCATACCCATCAGAGGGCGATGCTCTACCCATCTGGGGCATTGCTCCATTGCAGCTGGAGGCATTCTAGCGCCTGAGATGGAGGCCATGGAGCCATCCTCAGCGCCTGGGCCAACGTTGCTCCAGTGGAGCCTTGGCTGCTGGAGGTGAGGAGAGAGATAGAGAAGAAGAAGGAGAGGGGGAAGGGTGGAGAAGTAGATGGATGCTTCTCCTCTGTGCCCTGACTGGGAATCGAACCGGGACTCCCACATGCCGGGCTGACGCTCTACCACTGAGCCATCCAGCCAGGTCCGTGTGTGGACCTATTTTACTCTTGTCTATACCTAAGGGTGGAATTGCTGGGTCATGTGCTAACTCTTACGGTTCACCTCTTGAGAAAATGACAAACTTTTTCCAAAGTGGTTACACCATTTCCACTAGTGATAGATGTGGGTTCCAATTTCTCCACATTCTCGTAGGTGTGAAGTGGTATCTAATTGTGGTGTTTGCCCTATTTTTAAGGATTCAGAACTTTGTAAGGTACCTGTTGGAAGGTGCTCCTTGAGTGTAGAGGCGATGTCTAAGGTCAATTTGTCTTTTCAGTCACTGACACAGGAATAGATACATGTGTTTCTGCTTTTCTTCTCTGATGTCCTATGTGTCCCTAAAACAACCTCGTGTTCAGCAGAATTGTGCATTTGAAAGAAACAGAGCATGGGAAAAATAAGGTTGACTACTCAAAACCTATGCAATTTAATAATCTTGATAATAAGCAATGATTAGCACAGGGAAGTATTCCCCCTCCCCTATTTTTTTGAAAGACTTCATTTTAGAGAGGAGAGAGAGAGAGAGAGAGGAGAGGGAGGAGCAGGAAACATCAACTCCCATATGTGCCTTGACCAGGCAAGCCCAGGGTCTCAAATGGGCGACCTCGATGTTCCAGGTTGATGCTTTATCCACTGCTCCACCACAGGTCAGGCAGTTGTTTCACTTTAGTTGTTCATTGATTGCTTGTCACATATGCCTTGATGGGGCAAGCCCAGGGTTTCGAACCAGCCACGTCAGCATTCCAGATCAACACTCCGTCCACTGCACCACCACAGGCTAGGCCGGTTGTGATTATTGAATATGTTAATGAGGACATAAAAGCTGTCTTAAAGATATTATTTCTCAAAGGCAATGGCTGTTACACAAAATAATTTAAAACATCTCTTTGCAGGAATTACATTCTTGGAGATAATCAGAACAAGATTTCTGGGTCTTGGAAGATGACTCAGAATATACAGGGAAGATAGTATTTTTACTGTCTGTCTTAAATGTAAGTATTCCTGGAAAAGTGTCCATGAATTAAAAATGCAGGATTGTCTAAGTAAAAAAAAATGCAGGATTTATAAAGGCCTCAGTGAAGTCTAATTTCCTATTTTATGGTATAGAACAGGCGTCCCCAAACTATGGCCTGGGGGCAGCATGCGGTCCCCTGAGGCCATTTATCCAGGTCCCCGCCACACTTCTGGAAGGGACACCTCTTTTCATTGGTGGTCAGTGAGAGGAGCACTGTATGTGGCGGCCCTCCAATGGTCTAAGGGACAGTGAACTGGCCCCCTGTGTAAAAAGTTTGGGGACCCCTGGTATAGAAGCTCATTAATTAGTCACTTGGGGAAAAATAATGACAGCTATTGCTTATTGTACAGGCATTGTGCTAAGTGTTTTATATACATAGACACACAGTTGGGTTTTTTAGCAATATTTCTTACAGCAACCCTGTGAGAACAAATAGACTTTTTGCTTTCTAGTACTGGTATCTTCTTCCTTGAACACCTACCTTTTTGTCAGATTCTTAGCTAGTTCTACTAAAGCCTTTAATTTTGTTGTCCCGATATAATAAAATGTATTTCTAATAACTGATTTATATTCTTGCTGAATTTTTCATCCTTGTAGTACTGTTTTTTTGTTTGTTTTCCTTCTTCAGAAAACCTGGGGTTTTGAAATTTTGGAAACTAAATATAAAGACAATTCTGAATCTGATTTTTCCCCCACAAAACTTCAGACCTTTTCAGCTAATTCATAAGTTGTACATTTTATTTTTTGGCTATGGATTGTGGCCCTCTACATGATTTATACATTGCTATGTAACAAGTTACTCAAAACTTAGTATAGTAGTTTAAAATAACAAACACTTATTATGGTGCAAGGAAGAGAGACATCAGCTTTCAAACTCTCACACCTGGTAGCCTCATTTTCTTTTTACTTTTTTATGAGACACACAGGAAGGGAGAGGTGAGAAGCATTAACTCATAGTTTTGGTTTTATTTATTTATTTGAGAGACACACAAGAAGGGTAGGAGATGAGAAGTATCAATTTGTTAGAGCACTTTAGTTGTTCCTTGATTGCTTCACATATGTGCCTTGACAGCATGGTGGGGGTGATTCCAGCTGAGCCAGTGACCATAGTATCATGTTGACGATCCTTTGCCCAAGCTGGTAACCCCGTGCTCAAGCCATCAGGGTTTTGAACTGGGGACCTCAGTGTTCCAAGTTGACCCTCTATCCCCTGCGCCACCACTGGTCAGGCAAGCAGCCTTAGTTTCTTAATGGCTGTTGGCTGACGACTTCAGTTATTTTTCATGTTGTAAATCTCTCCATAGGCTGCCTGTGGGTCCTCACATATGACAGCAGGCTTTTCTCAGAGGGAATGATACAAAAGAAAAAGGCCAAAATGGAAGCTTATCTTTTTTTTTTTTTTTTTGTATTTTTTCTGAAGTTGGAAATGGGGAGGCAGACAGACTCCCGCATGCACCTGACCGGGAACCACCCAGCATGCCCACCAGGGGGCAATGCTCCGCCCATATGGGGCGTTGCTCTGTTGCATCCACAGCCATTCTAGCGCCTGAGGCAGATGCCATGGAGCCATCCTCAGCGCCTGGGCCAACTTTGCTCCAATGGAGCCTCGGCTGCGGGACGGGAAGAGAGAGACAGAGAGGAAGGAGAGGGGGAGGAGTGGAGAAGCAGATGGGTGCTTTTCCTGTGTATCCTGGCCAGAATTGAACCCAGGACTCCTGCATGCCAGGCCGATGCTCTACCACTGAGCCAGCCAGCCAGGGCCTGGAAGCTTATCTTTTAAAAGTTAATCTTGAAGCCCTGGTCACTTGGCCCAGTGGTAATACGTTGGCCCTGTGTATGGAGATGTCCCAGCTTTGATTCCCAGTCAGGGCACACAGGAGAAGCAACCATTTGATTCTCTCCTCCTACCCCCCCCCCCTTTCTTCCCACAGCCATGGCTTGATTAGTTTGAGCAAGTTGGCCCCAGCTCCACTGAACTTCTACCTCAGGTGCTAAAAATAGCTCAGTTGTCAAGCAATGGCCAAAGATGGGCAGAGCATTGCTAGATAGATCCTGGTTGGGGTGCATATGGGACTCTGTATCCTTTCTCCCCTCCTCTCACTTAAGAAAATAAAATAGAAAAGTTAATTTTGAAAGTGATATAGTGTCAGTTCTGTCTTATTCTTTTGGTTACAGAGACCAGTCCTGGTGTGTGGGTTGGCACTATACAAGGTGGTGAATACGAAGAGGTGGGGATCATCTTGGAGGCTGACTATGACATTTGAATAAAATGCTTTTTTAAAAAAAACTTAATTTATTGAATCAAGAGGTTTAATATTTGACCTTTAAGTCAGATCATTAGACGTGAAAGTGTGTGTACAAAAAGTGCTCTCTTTTCTAAGGTGCATGATTTCTTTCTTGTCTACGTATATAAAATACTTAGTGATGCTACACTCCTTTGAAAAGTTTCTAGGGAGTTCATAAGAAAGTTCTTTTTTTAAGAGAGACAGAATTGGAGAGAGATTAGAAACATCAGCTCAAAAAGAAAAAGAAAAAGAAACATCAGCTCATAGTTGCATCACCTTAGTTGTCCATTGATTATTTCTCATATGTGCCTTGATGGGGAGGTACTCCAGCCGAGGCAGTGACCTTGGGCTTTAAGCCAGCAACCTTTGGGCTCAAGCCATCGACCTCAGGATTTCAAACCTGGGTCCTCAGTGCCCCAAGTTGATGCTCTATACACTGTGCCACAACCAGTCAGGTAGAAAATTCATTTTCTAGTCAGAATGTTCTACCTTGATTGTATGTATTTTTCTTGGACCCATTGCCCCTCTCCTAATTTTTAGGGGGGAGGTGGTTAGAGAAGTGGTTAGAACTAGACTTTAAATAGAACTTGAGTGTCCCTGTGCCTAGTATTTTGCTTGGGGTGTAGACTGACTTGGAAAGGTTGAAATTTCTGTGTAGAGTTTTCAAAGAATAGTCCAATCACTTATAGGCAGTTACATAAATATTTGACATAGGATGGAGGAAAGATGCAATTATACAGCAGCAGCTTAGGGCTGTTTGCCCTTTCCCCCCAAAGCTTGGTTTTTATCCAATATGGTGAGTATACTTTCTTTTCTTTATACTGCTTCCCACCTCCGTAGGCTCAATCCCTCATAATGAGCAAAGTATAGACCTTGTCAAGCAATCAGAATGTTGTGAAGAATTCTAATTAGTGTCTAAGATTTGTAATTTTTTTAGTCTTTTTCCCTTTATCACTGCTTAAAAGTTCTTTGTTAAGAGAGACAGCTCTCCTCCTTTTAATTTTTTTTTTTTTAACAGAGTCAGAGAGAGGGATAGACAGGGACAGACAGACAGGAATAGATAGATGAGAAGCATCAATCATTAGTTCTTCGTTGCATGTGTGATACCTTAGTTGTTCATTGATTGCTTTTTCATGTGCCTTGACTGCGGGCCTTCAGCGGACCGAGTAACCCCTTGCTTGAGCCAGAGACCTTGGGTCCAAGCTGGTGAGCTTTGTTCAAACCAGATGAGCCCGCGCTCAAGCTGGCGACCTTGGGGTCTCAAACCTGGGTCCTCCGCATCCCAGTCTGACGCTCTATCCACTGCGCCACCACCTGGTCAGGTAGCTCTCTTCCTTTTAAAGCTTTAGAACTCATGTTCTCAGAGATAACCCTCTCCCTCTTAAAGTTTTAAAACTTCTGATCATTGGAAACCTTGTCTAATAACAAAAGCATTAGATGCAAAGCAAGGCAAAACCAGTTTTTGAATGGTTTAAGGTAGGATTTCCCTTTCCATATCTGGCCTCATGGTGAAAAGAAGATACCTGTACGTTTGCATAAGAGAATCTGTACAAAGTAGATAAATGATATTCAGTCGTTCCTCACCATATCGTGCTTCACTTTTCGGAGTCTCACTGTCTTGTGGATTTTTAAATTGTATATATCTAATTTTGTATTGTGGATTTTTAGCAGTATTGTGGGATTTTGTGGTATATAGGTACTTTTACATATTTATTCTAATTATTTTTGTGGTAAAATAAGTGTGGGAAAGGTTTATAAGAGTGGGGAGGATTTATAAGCCTTAAAATATATGTAAATAATAAAATAAATATAAGGTCGCTACCTTGTAGATTTTTACCTATCACGGGGTTTCTGGAACCTAAACCCCACAATAGATGAGGGACCACTGTACTTGAGATTATCTTTATTATGGGTTTTTTCCAGTTGTAAAATCAGAGGTCTTATCTGTTCTACATGAGAAATTGGGATGTATAGGAATGTTCATGTATTACATGCTTTTTTAAAAAAAGGCTAAGCAATGAAAACCTTTTGACTAGAGTGTAAGTTGAAAATAAGAAGAAGGCATAAATGTTCAATGATTAAACAATATTGTTGCTTCTAAAGATGGAGGAAAGCGGTCTCTAAAAGCCATGAAAGTCAAAGAAATGAATTCTTCCCTAGAGCCTCCAGAAGGAACAAAGCTTTTAGCCCAGTGAAATTCCTACAGAACCTAACTCGCAGAACTGAAAGGTAATAAATTTGTCTGGCTTCCTACCACTGTTATGACAGTTTGTTACAGCAGTAATAGGAAATAAATATATTCACCATTGCTGCTTGAAAAGAAATAGAAAGTAAAAATGTCCAATGATTAAACTTTTTCCACTGCTGTTCACATCATGATTTGTTGTGATTAATGTATGTGGATGAGGACATAATAGGAAAAGAAAATTGTGAGGCTTATAGATACGTAGTGTTTGTACATTGATTTATCAGTAAATGTTTTTTTTCTTTTTAGGAATAAAACTGAAGGGTGTTTTCTTAAAAGACATTTTTATTATTTATCTGATCAAGAATTCAAAGATTTCTATAACAAGGTAAGGGATTAATAAATTAGTTTTGATAAAATAAAAATATCTGAGCAAAAATATTGACATTTGAGCATAATTCAGATATTGTTCTCAATGAAAATTTTTTCCTTATATTAGCTTTAAAAGATAACAAATATAATTTCAAAGGTAATATAATTTTCTGAATCAATAGATTAATAATAGGCCATTAGATTGGGGGTAGGACTTTTAATCTTAATAGTCACCATTTCATTTTTATTTTATTTTTTAAGGTGAAAGGAGGGGATTATGAGGCAGACCCTCTATATGCACCCTGACCAGGATCCACCTGGCAAACCCATCTTGGGCCGATGCTTGAGTACTGAGCTATTTTTAGTGCCTGAGGCTGATATGCTTGGACTAACCGAGCTATCTTCAGTGCCTGGGGCCACACTGAACCAATCAAGGCAGTAGGAGAAGAGGGAAAGGGAGAGAAGCAAGAAGCAGATGGTCACTTCTCTTGTGTGCCCTGACCAAGAGCCCAGGACCCTGGTCGGCATCTGCGGCTCATGAGCCACATGTGGCTCGTTGGGCCCTTGAGTGTGGCTCCTCCACAAAATACCATGTGCGGGTGCTATCTCGATAAGAAATGTACCTACCTATATAGTTTAAGTTTAAAAAATTTGGCTCTCAAAAGAAATTTCAATCGTTGTACTGTTGATATTTGGCTCTGTTGATTAATGAGTTTGCTGACCACTGGCCCAAATATTCCAGGCCAACGCTCTATCCACTGAGCCACCAGCTGGAGTCTCTCTTTTTTTTAATGTTTATTTTGCTGATTTTAGAGAGAGGGGAAGGGAAACAGGGACAAGAACAATTGATCTGTTCCTGTATGTGCCTTGACCTAGGGATTGCACCAGCAGCCTCTGTGCTTTGGGGTGATGATCTAACCAACCGAGCTATCCTCTCACACACCCAGCCACAGAGACAGACAGAGAAGGACAGACAAATAGAAAGGGAGAGAGATGAGAAGCATCAATTCCTTGTTGTGGCACCTTAGTTGTTCATTGATTGTTTTCTCATATGTGCCTTGACCAGGGGGCTACAGCAGAGCGAGTGACCCCTTGCTCAAGCCAACAACCATGGGGTCAAGTCTATAATCCTACACTCAAGCTGGTGAGCTCTCATTCAAACCGGTAACCTCTAGGTTTTGAACCTGGGTCCTTTACATCCCAGTCTGACGGTGTACTCACTGCTCCATGGCCTGGTCAGGCCAGTCACCATTTCTTAAAAATACTGACATAATTCTTTCAGCCCCTGAAATTCTTAGGGAATATATGTTCTGGGTTTCAATTGCTGAACTATGGATATTTTATAAGTACTCTTTGATATGAGTGATCACCTTTAACTTAAGCTTTGTTCAATACTAGTAGATAGTCAGGTGGTTGGAAGCTGGAAATCTCAAATCTAATACTAGGTTAATCTGTCATTACTTAGGCATGCTGTCTTGGGTGTTTCTCAAAGTTGAAGAATATAAAGGAAAAAAATATTTGTGAATACTCAAATGTTGATTTAAGTTAATTTTCTCTTTTTTTATCTTTTATTTAATTGATTTTTAGGGAGAGAGGAATGGGAAGAAAGAGAAACTAAGATGGGAACATCGATCTCTTCTTGTATATGCCCTGACCAGGGATCAAACCAGCAACCTCTGTACTTTCGGACAAAGTTCTAACCCAGGGGTTGGGAACCTATGGCTTGCGAGCCAGATGCAGCTCTTTTGATGGCTGCATCTGGCTCGCAAACAAATCTTTAATAAAAAAAAATAATGTTAAAAATATAAAACATTCTCATGTATTACAATCCATTCATTTTCTACCGCTCATGTTCATGGTTGCGGGTGGCTAGAGCCAATCACAGCTGTCCTCTGGGACAACACCAAATTTTTATTGGATAATGCCTAACGTACACAGGTCGTTGTGAGGTCAGAAAGTAAACCTCCCTCCTTTTAATCAAGTAGTCAGCTAGCTAATTGCAGATACCCTTTTGACAAAGAAGATGGCTAGAAGAGAAAAATGAGGAGTATCGTACTTTTCAGCAGGAATGGACAGGAATTCGCCTTTGTGGAGAGAGCAGGTTCTGCAGTGTGTCTAATATGCAATGATAAAATTGCATCGATGAAATGGTCAAATATAAAGTAGCACTTTGACACATGCCATACTACATTTGCATCAAAATATCCAGCAGGGAACAGCAGGAAGAAAGCATGACAAGAGCTACTGTGCAGAGTGCAAGCTAGTCAGCAGCAACTCTGTGTTTGGACCCAACAAGGTGACTGAAATTCGGCTAGCTTTGCTGGTGCTTTAGCAATTGTGAGAAATGGAAAGCCATTCACAGATGGGGAGTGTGCCAAAACATTCATGCTTGATGTTGCCAATGAACTTTTTGACAACTTTTCAGATAAAGACAAGATAATCAAACGAATAAAAGACATGCTTCTCTGTTGGCAAGAACTGTTCACGATCATACCATCATAATGGCAGATTAAATTGAGGCAACACAAGTGAAGGACATTAATGCAGCACCATTCTTTTCTCTTGCTTTGGATGAGTCAACAGACATAAGCCATTTATCCCAGTTCAGCGTGATTGCAAGGTATGCTGTCAGTGACACACTACCTGAGGAAAGTTTTGCTGTTTTGCCTATGAAATGAAAAACGTCGCATCCTGAGTTAGCTAACACTGAGTGGCTCCTGAAGTTCTATCCCGTGGACATGACTGAACATCTGAACCAGTTCAATGTGAAAATGCAAGGTGTTGGAAACACAGTCTTATCCCTTCAACAAGCAGTGTTTGCATTTGAAAACAAGATGGAACTCTTCATCACTAACATTGAAACAGGTCGTTAACTACACTTTGAAAAACTGGGAGAGTTTAAAGATGCATGCACAGCAAGTGACTCTGCTCAACATCTTGATTTCCAGCAGCTAGCGGGCTTCACATCTAATCTCCTCCAGTCATTCAAAGCGTGCTTTGGAGATTTCATGAGCGCATTCGTCTTTTAAAATTCATCACCCATCCACAGGAGTGTGCAGTGGACAGTGCTGACCTGAGTTACATTCCTGGTGTCCCCGTCAGAGATTTTGAGCTACAAGCTGCTGACCTGAAGGCCTCAGATGTGGGCGAATAATTTCAAGTCACTGAATGAAGATTTGGAAAGACTTGCACAATAGCAAGCAGAGTTGGCAAGCAAACACAAGTGGGGAGAGATGAAAAAACTTCAACCTGCGGACCAGCTGATTGTCAAAACTTGGAACGCATTTCCCGTCACATACCACACAATGCAGCGTGTGAGTATTGCTGTACTGACCATGTTTGGCTCTACGAATGCATGTGAGTAGTCTTTCTCACAACTAAAGAACATTAAGACCAACCTATGATCACGTTTAACAGATGGAAGTCTCAATGCCTACATGAAGCTTAACCTCACCACATATCAACCAGACTACAAACTCATCAGCAAAACTATGCAGCACCAGAAGTCGCATTAATGGTAAGAGCTTTATTCATCGTTGGTTAGCAACAGCATAACAACGTTATTAAAAAGAATTCAGACTTACTGTACTTTAAAAGTGTTAGTCTTACATAAAATGCACACATTTACTTGTATTTAGTGTTAAACATATTGTATGGCTGTCACGGAATTATATTTTAAAATATGTGGCGTTCATGGCTCTCAGCCAAAAAGGTTCCCCACCCTTGCTCTAACCAATCAAACCATCTGGTCAGGGCAATTTTCTATTTCTTAAAAGTTGATGTATACTTTGTTTATGGCCTCTAATGAAAATATTTATTAAATAAATGCATTCAAAAATGAAAGTAATTGCTTCTTGGCCTTTTGGCTAAGATCTAAGTGCAAAAAAACCCAACTAAAACAACGAGTTGGATGGTACTATTTTACAGCAGTAAACGTGATGATAGTTGCTATGGAGTAAGTTGTAGACATATGGTCTTGTGACTTGTGATGATTGTAAAGTTTTATAATCTGGACAATTGTTTTTTGCAAATGTCAAATTTATTTAAATCTTTGGATGCTCTGCAAATCCTGATTTGAAGAATTCTGCATTACTTATCTCCAAACATTCTTCTAGCTCCAGTGAGTAATTCAGAGTTTTGGTAGCATTCTTTTGAGAACTCAAATTCCTTTATTTAATCTAAGATTAGGCTTGGCTAGTAGTTAACTAGATTGAAATAAAAACTTTGTGAATTAATACATTATTCTTTTTAGATACAGGCAGTCCTTCCTTGCACCATTCCAACATGCATTTTTCACAGTTGAAATAAATAACATCAGTCCCCCAACAACATGGTTAAAATTTCAGTGACCACAATATTAACTGAATTTTTGCATAAACTTTGCTACTGGCTGTTTATTCTTATAAATCATTATGCAAATAAAAGATGTGAGTCATGATCAGTAACCAGTTATATCACTTCTTTCAAAGTCTGTTGGTGATTGGTTATTGAACATCTGTTAGTTCACAGAGAGTAAAGAATAGTTGTGTTTTCTTCTTCCAGTGATAAAAAGGGAATTGGTCAACAAAGGTGACAGCTGTAAAGAAACGAAAAGTGGTGACGCTGGAAGTGAAATTGGATGTGGTTATATTTGAAAATTCTGATACAAAGCAAAGACAAGGTGAGACTGAGCTTCCATTAAGTTGTAGTACAAAGCATATTTTAAAAAGCAAGATGGAGTTGCTTCAACATGTTTGAGTTTAAGTTGTACTGGGAATTTATGGTTCAAATGGAGCATTTACTTACATTTAACATTGGGGACTAATCAAAAACAAATTCCAGTCAGTTTCTCTAACATTGAGGCTGAAGTGTGGAAGTGCTACATTGAAGGAAATTGTAATTACTGTACAAGGAAACAAGAACATTTTACTGCCAATAAAGGATGGTTTCATTGTTTCAGAAGTCTGCGTAAATTCATTAATTTTTTTTTAATTTATTTTATTTTATTTTATTTTACAGAGGCAGAGATAGACAGGGACAGACAGACAGGAACGGAGAGATGAGAAGCATCAATCATCAGTTTCTCTTTGCGTGTTGCGACTTCTTGGTTGTTCATTGATTGCTTTCTCATATGTGCCTTGACCGTGGGCCTTCAGCAGACCGAGTAACCCCCTGCTGGAGCCAGCGACCTTGGGTCCAAGCTGGTGAGCTCTTTGCTCAAGCCAGATGAGCCCGCGCTCAAGCTGGCGACCTCGGGGTCTTGAACCTGGGTCCTTCCGCATCCCAGTTTGACGCTCTATCCACTGCGCCACCACCTGGTCAGGCTCATTAATCTTAAAGTCACTTTAAGTCTGGTGAAACTGCAAGCTCAGATAAGGATGCTACTGTGACATTTGCTCCCAGATTCCAAGAATTATAAGCAGTCCTGGCTTTGCCCAGTAGTGTAAAACTACTGTTGAAAACACTGCAGGATTCTGATGACCTGTGAATGGGAGTTAGAGAAGATGTAGCCGACCCTAGGAAGTCGACACTGCCTCCATTCAGGAATCTGGGTGTGCAGCCTAAGGAACTTAGTAAGGCAGTCAGTTGTGAGGAAAGTGGTGTGTCATTAAGGAGGAATGTGTCTCAGGAAGTGATACAGATGGAAAACTTCATGTTACAGGAACTCGCAGATTGCCTGGCCTGTGTTGGTGCAGTGGATAGAACGTAGGCCTGAGTGAAGTGCTGGTAAAAGTCCTGGGCTTGCCCAGTCAAAGCACATATCGGAGGCAGTCCGTGAGCAACTAAAGTAAAGCAGTTATGATCTCTCCCCCTCCCCTGGATCTAGAAATAATTTTTTTATTTAAAGGAACTCAGATATTTCCACCATTGAAAGCACAAAGGATAAAATTTTGGAAGCTAATCCAGACAGAATTTTAATTTGCCAAGGCATAGAAAAGATGCTCATAAAGAAATAAAACAGCCTGACCTGTGGTGGTGCAGTGGATAAAGCGTCAACCTGGAAATGCTGAGGTTGCTGGTTCGAAATCCTGGGCTTGCTTGGTCAAGGTTCATATGGGAGTTGATGCTTCCAGCTCCTCCCCCCTGTCTCTCTCCTCTCCCTCTCTCTCTCTCTCTCCCCCCTCCTCTCTAAAATGAATAAATAAAATTTTTTAAAAATTAAAAAAAAAACAATTTTCAATGTTTTAAATATTTTACTTTTTGTACATTTATAACCATCAGGAGAGTTTAATGTTTTGACAAATTTTAAGGTCACATTATAATCAAAACTGCTTTGTGGCCCTGGCCAGTTGGCTCAGTGGTAGAGCACGGCCTGGCGTATGGAAATCCTGGATTCGATTCCAGGCCAGGGCACACAGGAGAAGCGCCCATCTTCACCCTTCCCTCTCCTTTCTCTTTCCCTCCCACAGCCAAGGCTCCATTGGAGCAAAGTTGGCCAGGGCACTGAGGACGGCTCCATGGCCTCCACCTCAGGCGCTAGAATGGCTCCAGTTGTGACTGAGCAATGGCCCAGATGGGCAGAGCATTGCCCCCTAGTGGGCATGCTGGATGGATCCCAGTCAGGCGCAGGCAGGTGTCTGTCTCTGCCTCCCTGCTTCTCACTTCAGAAAAATACAAAAAACCCCACAAAACCCCAGAACTACCTTGCATAGTTTTGCCATGCATAGTTAAAAGTGAGAACCACCAGCCCTGGGAACTTGGCTCAGTGGTAGAGCGTTGGCCCAGTGTGTGGATGTCCTGGGTTCAATTCCCAATCAGGGCACACAGGATCCTGTGCCTCCCCTCCTCCCCTCCCACCCCTCCCCTCTTTCTCTCCTCCTCTCGCAGCCATGGCTCGATTGGTTTGAGTGCATTGGCCCTGAGTGCTGAGGAGGGCTCTGTGGAGCCTTCACTAGGTGCAAAGACTAGCTCTCTTACAAGCATAGCCCCAGATGGGCAGAAGATTGGCCCCAGACTGGGGTTGCCAGATGGATCCAGTTCAGGGTGCATGCTGGAGTCCTATCTGTCTCCCCTCATCTCACTTGGAAAAGTGGAAGGAAAAAAAAAGTGAAAACTACCTGCATTTAAAACAAGCTAGCCTGGCTGGTTGGCTCAGCAGTAGAGCGTCGGCCTGGCGTGTGGGGGACCCGGGTTCGATTCCCGGCCAGGGCACATAAGAGAAGTGCCCATTTGCTTCTCCCCCCCTCCCCCCCCTCCTTCCTCTCTGTCTCTCTCTTCCCCTCCTGCAGCCAAGGCTCCATTGGAGCAAAGATGGCCCGGGCGCTGGGGATGGCTCCTTGGCCTCTGCCCCAGGCGCTAGTGGCTCTGGTGGCGGCAGAGCGAAGCCCCGGAGGGGCAGAGCATCGCCCCTGGTGGGCGTGCCGGGTGGATCCCGGTTGGGCGCATGCGGGAGTCTGTCTGACTCTCCCCGTTTCCAGCTTCAGAAAAATACAATAAATAAATAAATAAATAAATAAATAAATAAATAAATAAATAAATAAAACAAGCTAGGAAGGCTGTATTTCACCAGAAAAAAATACATCAAGTCTAAAAATGGCTATATTTGATCTTTACCAGAACCAGTTATAGTTGACAGTTTTCATATTGCCTTTTAATGCTACTATATCAATGATTTGAAATAATTTATATTAGTACATACCTCATTTTTTTTTTCAACGGACTGAGAGAGAGCCAGAGGATTAGACAGGGACAAACAGGAACAGAGGGAGATGAGAAGCATCAATTATCAGTTTTTCATTGCGACACCTTATTTCATTGATTGCTTTCTCATATATGCCTTGACCGTGGGCCTTCAGTAGACGGAGTAACCCCTTGCTCAAGCCAGCGACCTTGGGTCCAAGCTGGTGAGCTTTTTTACCCAGGCAAGGTCACCTTTTTTTTTTTCTTTCTTTTTTTTTGAGACAGAGTGAGAGTCAGAGAGAGGGATAAATATGTGACTTTTTTTTTTTTTTTTTTTTTTTTTAGAGAGGAGAGAGAGAGACAGTGAAGGGGGGAGGAGCTGGAAGCATCAACTCCCATATGTGTCTTGACCAGGCAAGCCCAGGGTTTTGAACCGGCGACCTCAGCATTTCCAGGTCGACGCTTTATCCACTGTGCCACCTCAGGTCAGGCCGAGAGGGATAAATAGATAGGGACAGACAGACAGGAACCGAGAGAGATGAGACGTATCAATCATCATTTTTTTTGTTGTTTTTGTGGCACTTTAGTTGTTCATTGATTGCTTTCTCATATGTGCCTTGACCGTGGGCCTTTAGCAGACCGAGTACCCCTTGCTCAAGCCAGGGACCTTGGGTCCAAGCTGGTGAGCTTTGCTCACACCAGATGAGCCTGCACTCTAGCTGGTGACCTCGGAGTCTTGAACCTGGGTCCTCCATCCCAGTCCGACGCTCTATCTACTGTGCCACCGCCTGGTCAGGCCATACCTCATATTTTGACTTTGAGTGTTAACCCATTGTAGGCCAAATCCTGTTTAACAGAACAGGGCTTGGCAAACTTACTGTAAAGGGCCCTATAGTAAGTACTTTAGGTTTTGCAGGCCATAAGGTCTCTAACAACTATTCAAGTTTGCCCTTATGGTAGTACAGACATGGCCATAGACCATTGAGAGTGGCTATTTTGTGTTGACCTTAAAGAGTAAGAAACTTCTCTAACAAAACGGATTTATTTCCAGAACAAAGAATTTCAGTTTGGGACATTTGGTCTAATGGTAAACAATGCCCAAGCCCAATCAACAAAGGAGAGGAACAGGGAGTGGGGGTGTGGTAGTTCAGAGGGATTGCTGTAGGCAGAGTCCATTGGATAAAATGGAGTTTGCAGTGTAGTGGTTATTTTTTTTTTGTATTTTTCTGAGGTGAGAAGCAGGGAGGCAGAGAGACAGACTCCTGCATGCGCAGGACTGGGATCCACCCGGCATGCCCACTAGGGTGCAATGCTCTGCCCCTATGGGGCATTGCTCTGTTGCAACTGGAGCCATTCTAGCGCCTGAGGGGGAGGCCATGGAGCCACCCTCCGTGCCTGGGCCAACTTTGCTCCAGTGGAGCCTTGGCTGCGAGAGGGAAAGAGGGAGAGAAAGGAGAGGGGGAAGGGTGGAAAAGCAGATGGGCGCTTCTGTGTGCCCTGGCCAGAAATTGAACCCAAGACTTCCACACGCAAGGCAGATGCTCTACCATTGAGCCAACCGGCCAGGGCTTGTAGTGGCTTTTTATTGGCTGGTTACTGGAGAGGAGCAGCAACTTCCTGCTTGAGTAATAAAACATCTTGATGGGGATGGAATGTACTTGTTTGGAGTAATTGAGGGATGGTAGGGAGCAAGATCCCCTCAACTCCAATTTAAATGAAGTTTCTTTTTATTAAATCTTCACAGTTATATAAAACTTTATGGATACTTACATTTGGATTTCATATAATTTTCTCATCTCATGAAATAATTTTTTTTTTGCTCGAATAAACTTTTTTCCTCACAGTATTTTTTTAGCCCACAGGGACTTACAAAAGTGGGTGGAGAAGGGGAGGTTTGTATTTTGATCTATATGAGGAAGGTGTAGTTATACTGTACAATAACAGGATCCAGTTCCTTTGCCATTTCTGTTATCAGAAAGTGATTTTAATACCAGAGTAATACAGTGGGATCACAGGAGTCATAATACTTCTAAGAACTAACATTTCAAGATCACAGACTGCCAATCACTTAGCAGGCGTTACTTCAGTCCTTCCACACAAACCTACTGTCCCCACTTTGTAAACCTCAGAGGAGCCTCCATTCACTCAAGGGCCAAGAGCTGGAGAATGGGCGCAGTAGGTTCCCCAAAGCCTGGGCCTAGGTCATGGTGCATCTTACCCATGCCACATGCCCTGGTATATATTGATAGGTCTACACTGATGGCCTCAACACCTAGGAGGGTGGCAGAGCAACTCTGGTTTGCAGATGTGGGCTCTGGAGTAAGATGGCATTGCTTCCAACCCCAGCTCTTCTGTCACTGTCCCGATTTTCCTCCAGCTCCTTAGCTCTGCGCTTGTTTTTGTACCTGTAGAATCTTAACAGTAATAACCACTAATTTTACAGACTTCTTCTATGCACTGGATATAGTTCCAAAACTTCCTCCTGACAGAACTTGTTTAGTGGGAACATCAGAATCTTCCTCACATGGTAGTAGCTGTACAGTGCCCAAAGCCTGCCTCGCACAGAACAAGTGCTCTATAAATGCAAGTTCTAACTGAGAAGTCAGTCTGTGACTGTTAGTGCTGGGGTCCCTCATGTGGGCTCACTGTAGGTCTTCACAGCGCTAGCAGATGGTCAACCTCAGTTGTAACCAGTTTAGACTGCAGATACCCTCAGTTTCTCGGAGAAGAGCAGCTGGATAATTAAGAAGCTCCAGAGGTAGGTGCTTTTGATTCCCATGATATTAGGCACACGGCACAACTAGCACTCTTCATTTTCATCCTGGAGGGCCCAGGCCTGCTGATCACTCCTCTCTAAGGTGTGCCACCAGATTCAGCCATCAGGCTCTGAGCATCCTTCCCCTTCATGTTCTAGACCAGGGGTCTCAAACTCAACTCAGCATGTGGGCCGCAGAGCAAGATCACAGCCGTTCGGCGGGCCGCACTAGGTCTACAAAAGGCAACTGTTACGCAACACTTTTCTCACTGCAGTTGAAAACAAAAAAAAATCAGTACAACAAGCACAATCGTACATGCAGTTTACTCAGTGTCACAAAACGACCAGAAACTGTAGTTCGCATCACAACTGCTGTTAACTAAGCTAATACCTAGCTAGGATGCTAGATAAATGAAAAATACAAGTAGGCCCCTAGGCTTACTTAATTTTATCCAAAATATTTTGAACTTCGTGGATTAGTCTGCAGGCCGCACAAAATTGTTCGGCAGGCTGCGAGTTTGAGACCCCTGTTCTAGACTCTCAGCATCTCAAAGGATGGGCCCATTTTTAAGTCAGGGATTATTGGCACCTCTTACAGTCATTGCAGCTAGAAATAAAAACAAAGTTTTTTAGAACACTGGAAATTGGCTACTGTAGTCTAAGTAATCTATTTGGGATGGTCTATTTCAGTCCCACAGAAATAAACTTGTTGCCTGACCAGGTGGTGGCGCAGTGGATAGAGCGTCAGACTGGGACGCGGAGGACCCAGGTTCGAGACCCTGAGGTTGCCAGCTTGAGCACAGGCTCATCTGGTTTGAGCAAGGCTTACCAGCTTGAACCCAAGGTCACTGGCTCGAGCAAGGGGTCACTTGGTCTGCTGTAGCACCCCAGTCAAAGCACATATGGGAGATCAATCAATGAAGAACTAAGGAACCACAACAAAGAATTGATGTTTCTCATCTCTCTCCCTTCCTGTCTGTCCTTCTCTCTGATTC
The DNA here is from genome assembly GCF_036850765.1 of Saccopteryx bilineata. Lineage (NCBI taxonomy): Eukaryota > Metazoa > Chordata > Mammalia > Chiroptera > Emballonuridae > Saccopteryx > Saccopteryx bilineata. The sequence continues at coordinate 200,607,029 of NC_089494.1, forward strand.
TCTCTGTCTCTGCCAAAATAAATAAATAAATAAATAAACTTGTTTTTTAAGTTGAACCACAACTATAGACACTAAAAGGGTGTTAGAGTGTAGCAAGAGTACAAAAATGTGCTACTCTCTAGTATTTAAATAGGGGTGTTTAACATGTGGACAAAAAAGGGGGTTTTAAAATAACCATCCTCCTGACCTGTGGTGGCGCAGTGGATAAAGCGTGAACCTGGAAACGCTGAGGTTGCTGGTTCAAAACCCTGGGCTTGCCTGGTCAAGGCACATATGGGAGTTGATGCTTTCTGCTCCTCCCCCCTTCTCTCTCTCTCTCTCTCTCTCTCCCCTCTCTATAATGAATAATAATAATAAAAATAACAACCATCCTCAAGAAAGCAGTCTTGTTAACTAACCTATTTATAATCCACTGCCCGCCTTGCTTTTTATCTGTTCCCTTCTTAATCTTTTTTTTTTTTTTTTTTTTTTTTTTTACTTATTTACTTTGCAAAGAGAGAGAAAGGGACAAACAGGAAGGAAGAGATATGAGAAGCATCAACGCACCGTAGTTCATTGAGTGTTTTCTCTTATGTGCCTTGAGCCAGTGACTCCTTACTCAAGCCAGCAACCATGGAGTCATGTCTCTGTTCCCACACTCAAGCCGGCAACCCCACTCTCAAGCTTGCTCAAGCTAGTGAGCCTGCATTAAAGCCACCAATCTTGGCGTTTCGAACCTGGGTCCTCAGTGTCCCAGGCCGATGTGCTATCCACTACACCATTGCCTGGTCAGGCAACCTTAATTTCAAATGCATAAGAAAGCTGTAAAACTAATTCTCTGGAGTATGTGAGGTCTTGCCCCTTGGCATATGTCATCAGCTTTGCTCAAATAAACTCATAAAAATGCTTTACAGGTTTGGGCGTTTCTGATGTGGACAACCATACTTTACTTTTTGTGTACAAGAAAGAGAACAGTTCCAATGAAGACATTTAGGAAGGGCTTTAGGAAAGAGACGTTGACTGATCCGTAATAGGAAGAACTAGACGTTGAGAGACCTGGTTGTATATAAGTTCTGGTACTTTGGCAAGTGATTTTTCTTCGGTTTTACTTTCTTCACTGGAAAATAATCTTCCTCTTCCTAACCTAGAAACAACATCCAGGAAACACATTAATTAGATGACAGGCTTTCACAAAAGTAGTCAAGTTCCAGTAACTGAGCAAATGTTCACAAGATCTCAAGTCGTATGGTAGGATGCTAACTGGAATACCTTCCCCAAAGTGTCTCTTTGGAGTAACAAAGAAATCGAGTATGTCCACAACAGTCTTTGAGTATGACCAGATCGTACGTATGGCTTTAAAGAATTTCCCAAAGCCTGACCAGGTGCAGTGGATAGAGCATTGGACTGGGATGTGGAGGACCCAGGTTCGAGACCCTGAGGTCGCCAGCTTGAGCGCGGGCTCATCTGGTTTGAGCAAAGCTGACCAGCTTGAGCCCAAGGTCGCTTGAACAAGGGGTCACAAGGTCTGCTGTAACCTCCCTCCCCAAGGCACATATGTGAAATCAATCAATGAACAACTAAGGAATCACAACGAAGAATTGATATTTCTCATCTCTCTCCCTTCCTGTCTGTCCCTATCTGTCCCTCTCTCCGTCTCTGCCACCAAAAAGAAAAAAAAAATTCCCAAAACGCAATACTGTAGAACCAAAGTAGCAAGCAAGCCAAACAACCCAGTCACAGATTAACTGTCACTGCAATGAGGCCCTTGTAGCCCCATCTGCACGTGGTTTGGTGTTGACAGTGTCACCGGGGCTGTTGACGTCTCAAACTAGTGCTACGTGGCCTGTCTGTGGCCCCAGCCCTTCTTCCGCCAGACAGCCACATCCAGTAGGACTTTTCTTTTTCTTACACTCTGAACGACCGCAGGGGCGCCATACGCGCGCCCCCTCAGAACAGAAGAGAGTCTCAGGAACGCGCATGAGACGCCCGAGCGAGTCCCCCGCCCACTTGGACGCGCTCCGCCCGGACCTGCCACCGTTCCCGGAAGTGCCGTGGCGGGTTGCGCGCCCGGGTGGGGGCGGGGCGAGGCGAGGCATCGCTCCCGGAAGCTCGCTGGCCGGAGGGGCGGGGCTGCGGCTGCCACGTTGAAGCGGAACGTGGAGGTGGCCCTGGTCGGGGAGGTGGGGCGGTGGCGAATGCTGGGAGAGTCTGACGGCACCGAGCTAACGCAGGAACAAGTCGTCTAGGGTCCCTGCCAGGTGCATCCACGTTATTCCCGCCTGTCCTCTTCGCCGGACCTCGGGCCTTCAGGTAGAGCACTGGCCGAAGCTGTGACCCCAGCCTCGGTCTGCGCGGGTCCCAGCCAGCCTGCGGCCCGGTCTCCGGTGACGCCGAGCCCCTGGTCTTGGTTTCGGGCCCGGTGGGGCAACGTCTGTCGTCACGGCTGCTTGGGGATCGTGCCGGTTCACATCCGCCGTCGTTTGCACTGCTGAGCAAGAGTTCCCCAAGGCGTCCTGGCACGGCCGGTCACTGGGGTCTGAGGTTAGGCGATCTTCAAACCCTTGTGCACAAAGAGGTGCGGTCCCCAAGGGCGAGGGAAGGAAACAAACCTCAGGATTACGCTGGTTGACTCTGGCTTGGTTAGGATTTTTTATTTGTATTTTAACTGTTGCCAGATGGAAAGGTTCGTAGGTTTTAACTGAAGACTGCTGTCATTTAACCAGGATTGCATTATTTTATGACACTGGTCGCCAGTCACAGCCTATACCTCGAAGGAAGTCTCATTAAGTGTTGTGTATGTGTTTGCTAATATATAAGATGTTAAATTGCGGGGCAGGTGTAAAATAAATCAGAATAGTACCTGGGCCTGTGAACATTATAACTTTCTGTTTACTCAAGGAACTAATTTTAAGTAGGTTTCTCTGGCTGCTGGTCTGTGGTAAAATTTTTCCTCCTCAACTGCCTTTTCTAAGTAGAGAAAACTGAAATGTGATTGACTCTATGGGCAACTGTAACTGCATTTAATCAATAATTAAAGCCTCGTCCTTGCTATCCAACGTTTCCTGTACATACCAATTGTACTAGATAGAGGTGGCTGAAGAAGTTTACTCATCTTTTATTAATGATTCTTCTGTGCTCCCTGTTTCTCACTGTCCCTTAATTACAGCTCTGGGTAAGGTTTGTAGACTGTTAAGAACTTTCATGAGATTTGGAATGGATTTAGAAGTATACTGCTTAATTTCATCATATAAGCAGGATCTTTTAAAAAAAATTTTTGATTGATTGATTTTTAGAGAGAGAGGAAGAGAAAGAGAAACATCAATTTGTTGTTCCACTTATTTATGTATTTTATATTATTTATTGGTTGATTCTTGTATGTGCCCTGACCTGGAATCAAACTCAAAACCTTGGCATTATGGGGACAATGGTCTAACCAACTGAGTCACCCAGTCAGGACCAGCAGGGTCTTTTCTGAAGCTAATAACATAAGAATATAAAGAAATTTATAAACGGTAAAGAGCAGTGATTCTTACTTAACCTTTTGAGATTCTGCTTTGTTTTGAGAATCTCATGAAAGCACTAAATCATCTTCCCTAGAAGAATGCACACACATATAGGATTTTCTGTATAATTTCATGAGGTTTCCCAGTCCCAAATTAAAAACTCTTGTAAGGTGATGTTATTAAATTGATTTTTCCATTGCTTTTAGAAATGTTGTCATTCTTAGGTTAATTTCAGCTCAAAAAGTTTTATTTATTAGCCTTCAAGTAATTATGACACTATTTAGTTCAGTAATTAATACACAGTTGCTTTTTTGGTTTTGGTTGAGTGAGATTAGCCAAGAACATTGATAATACTAAATAAATACTGTAGAACAAATATGCCCATCCATAATGATATTTTGCCCACCCAAGATGGATATTTTTACTAAAGACTGATAGCTAGTGATTGTATTCCTGGTTTGGGAGTCAAAGTTTTCAATTCTATTGCTTTCACTTTTTCATTTTCGGAGGTATAAGTCAGCGCTATATGTAGCATTGTAAGGTTGGTGTTTTTTAGAGAATAGTACTAATGTTGGGTTCTAGCGTTTCACAAAATTACCATTTAGAAAATGAGCGAAAAGAAAAAAAGTTTCCACTTAACTAGGTGCAGATGTCGAAAGTTGGATAAAAGAATAAGAGTTCTAGTCTGGAACATAAATTTTCTTCAGTTGATGCATTCAGAAACATTCACTGGGATATTTTAAATTGTTACTTTTGTAATAGCTCTCATTTAAGAGCATGGATTTACTACCTGCAACACACTATTCTCAGCACTCTCTGTAATAACTCATTTAATTCTCTCAACAACCCAATGGTATTAATACTTGTATTACACTTATTTTACCAAGTGTGTAGCCAAGAATCACATAGGTAGTTACATGCCCAAAGTCAGAGGTAGGACATAGTGAAGCTGGGATTTAAACTGAAGTATTGGCTCCAGTCTCCATACTCTGAACTGCTGTTCTATAGATATTATTCTGTAGATGGCATCTGTGAATAAGCCAATGTCCTGACAACTTTCTTTTTATATTTTCAGAATGATTATATTTCATGTAAAATAGACTTGAATGGAACAAGTCTGCATAGTGTGAATTCTAATCATAAATAATATTTTAAAAATTACACAAAGCTTTTAAAGCAAATCTCATTGGGGAAGTACAAATGGTCTAAGCCTTCATATTTTCAAGAATATTAGTTATAATTAATGAATGATTATTTCTAAGAGAAGGTAATATACATGCATCCAGACAAAGCTGTATTTCAGTGGCATTCCCACTAGTTTTGAGAATGATTACAATAGGTAAATTATGGTCTGTTTAATTAGATTCAGACTTCATAATGTGGTTCTAGGCCATTTTTATAGTGTGGTAATTTTTTCCCCCCGATGGTATCTAAGCTTTGTGTTCAGTACAGGTTAATAAGTGGAACTGCTTTTGATGGGACATTGAGTACTAAGACAAAAAATAGACTTTTAGAAATGGTTTGGATTCCCACTTAACTATTTTATGTTTTTCTGAATTTATCTCTTTCTCTTTCAGTAAATGTTACACATTAACTAAAATGTTCATGAATTAGGTAGCTCTTGTTGTACCTTTGCTCTTAGAGATAATGTGATTCTATTCAGGGTTTTTTTTTTTTTTTTTTTTGAGAGAGAGAGACAAACAGGAAGGGAGGAAGAGAGATGAGAAGCATCAACTAATAGTTGCAGCACTTTAGTTGTTTATTGATTGCTTCTCATATGTACCTTGACGGGGGGGCTTCATCTGAGCCAGTGACCCCTTGTTCAAGCCAGCAACTTTGGGCTTCAAGTCAGCAGACATGGGATCGTGTCTATGGTCCTGCTCTTAAGCCGGTGACCCTGTGCTCAACCTTGCAACCTAGGGGTTTCAAACCTGGTTACTCAGCATTGCAGGTTGATGCTCTCTATCCGCTGCACCACCACCTGGTCAGGCTTAGTTGTTTTTTTTTTTTTTTTTTTAATTTTATTTATTCATTTTAGAGAGGAGAGAGAGAGGGAGGGAGAGAGACAGAGACAGAGACAGAGACAGGGGGGAGGAGCTGGAAGCATCAACTCCCATATGTGCCTTGACCAGGCAAGCCCAGGGTTTCGAACCTGCGACCTCAGCATTTCCAGGTCGATGCTTTATCCACTGCGCCACCACAGGTCAGGCGGTAGTTGGGTTTTAAATGTATATATACCTACATATATATAACTATCTTGTTTCACTTTTAGAAATTATTCTTAATGCCTTTTATAAAAGCTCTTTCTCCCTAACAATACTTTCCTCTATTTTTAAGAAAAAATCTTTTAACAATTAAAAATATAAAAGTTAAATGTTTTACCTGAAATTGGCATTTCTAGTTCACCAGTCTATTTGAATTTCCCTAAATATAAACATTCAGAAACAGTCAGGCAAGAAATGTGTATCTATCCTGTGCTGAATAATTTTGGTACAGTAAGGGTAAAAATTGTAACACTTGATTAAAAAAAGATATTTGTTAGTAAGACAAGATGACATATAAAAAACTATTGGTTAAAAGATAGTGACATATAAAACTATTGGTAAAAAGAAAATATGTAACAGTATGTACTAATACAAAGTTTTTTTAAGCTAGAAAAGACATTTTATTATAAAATGCTTCAAGTGTTGTACAGACAAATATAGACAGTTATGAGGTTATTTAAATTAATGTGGAATGGATTATTAGGACAGTTTTCAAAGAGTTGGGACTTGAACTTGAAATTGCCTGAGAGAAGGAAGAGGGCATTTTCTTTTTTTTTCTCCTCCTTTTCTAAGTGAGAGGAGGAGAGAGAGAGACAGATTTCTACATGCACATTGACCAGGGTCCATCTGGCAACCCCTGTCGGGGGCTGATGTTCTGCCCATCTGGGGCCAACAAGCAATTTTTAGCGCCTGAGGCAAAAGCTCCACAGAGCCATCCTGATGCGCTGGAACCAATTGAGCCATGGCTGTGGGAGGGGAAGAGAGAGGGAGAGAGAGAGACAGAGAGAGAAGGGAGAGAGGTGGAGAAGCAGATGGTTGCTTTTCCTGTTTGCCCTGACCAAGGCTGAGTGCATTTCATATAAAGAAAATAGGCTTCTTTTTCACTTCTTAGAAATTTGGGGGCAGTGGCCGGTTGGTTCAGTGGTAGAGCATCACCCCTGTTTGGATGTCCTGGGTTCGATTCCCTGTCAGGGCACACAGGAGAAGCAACCATCTGCTTCTCTACTCCTTCCCCTTTTCCCTCCCTCCCTCCCTCCCTCCCTCTTTCCCTCCCTCCCTCCCTCTTTCCCTCTCTCCCTCCCTCCCTCCCTCCATCCCTCCCTCCCTCCCTTCCTTCCTCCCTCCCTCTCTCCTCTTTGTTCCCCTCCTGCAGCCATGGCTTGATTGGTTCCAGCGAGTTGGTCTTGGGTGCTGAGGATGGCTCCCATGGCCCCTGCCTCAGGCCCTTTAAAAAGAAAAATGGCTCGGCTGCTGAGCAACAGAGCATCTCCTCTGATAGGCAGAGCATTGTCCCCTAGTGGGATTACTGGGTGGATCCCGGTCTTTCGGGGTTTATGTGGGATTCTGTCTCTCTGCCTTCCTTCCTCTCACTAAAAAAAAAAAAAGAAAAAGAAAATTAGGATTTTTTTTTTCATAGTAATCTTAGGAAACTAGATGTATAGTTTTTTTTTTTATTAATCTTATGATAGTGCTATTATAAAAAATAAGTTAGAATATTAAAATAGTTATTAACCTATGTGCAAGATACGATGTTTGGCCCTCTAAAATATATTATTTAAAATAATTTTTAAACTGAGGCCTGACCTGTGGTGGCACAGAGGATGGGGTGTCAACTTGAAATGTCAAGGTTGCTGCTTTGAAACCCTGGGCTTGCCTGGTCCAGGTGCATGTGGGAGCTCATGCTTCTTGCTCCCTTTTCTCTCTTCTGCTGTCTAAATTAAATAAATAAAATTAAAAATAATTTTTAATTGATTTTTTAGAGACAGAGGAACATTGATTTGTTGTTCCACTTTTTGAAAAAAAATTTAATGTATTTATTGATTGAAAGAGAGAGAGGAATGGGGGAGAGAGACAGACAGACAGAAACATCCATCTGTTCCTATGTGTGCCCTGACCAGGGATTGAACTCCCAACCTTGGCATATCAGGATGACAATCTAACCAACTGACTTAACCAGCCAGGGCTAAAATACATTATTTTATTTAAACCTCACAGCATCTCATGAGGTAGTTGCTCTTATCTCAATTTTACAAATGTAGTAACTAAGGTTCAGAGAGTTTAAATATAGTGTGTCCCTGAAGTCATGGTGCACTTTTGACCAGTCACAGGAAAGCAACGAAAGACGATAGAAATGTGAAATCTGCACCAAATAAAAGGAAAACCCTCCCAGTTTCTGTAGGATGATGTGGCAGCATGTGCACATGTGCAGATGTTGACGTAACACCGTGTATACAGCGGAGCAGCCCACGGCCATGCCAGTCGAGATGTGGACGGTACAGAGGAAAGTTCAGTGTGTTCTGTGGCTCACTAAATTCGAATCTGTGACTGAAGTGCAACGTGAATATCAGCACATTTATAATGAAGTGCCACCACATAGGAATAACATTACTCGGTGGGATAAGCAGTTGAAGGAAACCGGCAGTTTGGTGGAGAAACCCCGTTCTGGTAGGCCATCAGTCAGTGACGAGTCTGTACCTGTAGAGGCTATACGGGATAGCTACCTAAGGAGCCCTAAAAAATCTGTGCGTGAGCCCACATCGAACTGCACTGAATAGGTATGAAACTGGGAGAGTTTTCCTTTGATTTGGTGCAGATTTCACATTTCTGTCATCTTTTGTTGCTTTCCTGTGACCGGTCAAAAGTGCACCATGACTTTACAGATACACTGTGTCCACAGTATCATAAGTAGCAGAGCCAATATTCAAACCAAAAATTGAATTCAGAGATGAGTAATTCGGCCTCCTAATCCACTTTTGCCTAACCTAGCACAGTTTCTAAAATAGATTTCTTCTTCTCTTAATTTCATCATGTATCATAGTTGTTTTGCATTATTTCTTGTAAATGTTAATATTTCTCCTATGATTTAAATTGAGCATCTGAACTTACTAAAGTTACACAAGTAAGAGCTTGGATTCTGGAGCTAAACTTCTTTTATTATTATTATTATTATTATTATTATTATTTATTGGTTTTCAGAGAGAGAGGAAGGGGGAGAGAAGGAGAGAGGGAAAGAAACATGGATTTGTTCCCCTCTGTGCCCTGATCAGGGATCTGAACTGCAACCTTTGCATGTCAGGACAACGTGAAACTAAACTCCTGAGTTAAGTCTTGGCTCAGTCTCTTGCCAGTTTGTAAAAATTACTTAATCTTTCAATGCCTTAATTTTATCATCTGTAGAATGCTCTTCAAGTATAAACAATTTGAACCTGTAAGACACGGGCTTATTGTTCAAGTCCTCTTAAGGAAACTAGATAGGATGAACTTCATCCTCTAGAGATGAGTAATAAAACTGGCAGAAGTAATGTTGGAGAGCATTGAGTATAACTATAAACCTGAGACTAGAAAGTGGGAATAAGTAAGAAAAAATAAAATGTACATGTTAAATATATGACAGTGCAGGAATTGGTTATAAAACTTCAAAAAATTAAGAGAACTGGGAAGTAGGAAGAAAAGTGGGGTAGAATAAGTTTGTGGCTTGCCTCATCTTTAATGGCTGGGAGTCAAAGGACATCATTTAAAGCTGACGTACCAGTTAGTAGAAGTAATAAGTGTATTTAACAGTACAAAGGTAAATACTGAGAAAGATAATATTGACTATAACTGTGTAGTGCAAGAGAGGCAATTTTATTTATTTATTAAATTTATTTTTTAGAGAGAGAGAGAGAGAGAAAGGGGGAGCAGATAGGAAAGGAGAAAAGTGAGAAGCAACAACCCATAGTTACGGCACCTTAGTTGTTCATTGATTGCTTTCTCTGTGTGCCTTGATGGGAGGCTTCAGCTGAGCCAGGGATCCCTTGCTCAAGCCCACAACCCTTGGCTCAAGCCAGCAACCTGGGTCTTCAAGCCAGTGACTATGGGGTCATATCTATGATTCCACGCTCAAGCTGGTGACCCAGTGCTAAAGCCGGCGACTTTGGAGCTTTGACCCTGGGTCCTCAGTGTCCTAAGCCAATGCTCTATCCACTGTGCCACTGCCTTGCCAGGCGAGAGAGGCAATTTTATATATGCTCATTTCTTTAGTGCTCATAATTACTTTGTAGGTAATTAATAGTATGAAGTAAAAATGTTTAAATTTATAGTTATAAAGATAGAACCAGAAATATATATTAAAACAAAAATACAAATCATCCTAGTTATCAGAAAAATTATAAAGAGACAAAACTAAAATAGACGAATGAAAGTTCTTTTTTAAGTGAGAAGTGGGGAGGCAGAGACAGATTCCTGCATGCGCCCAGACTGGGATCCACCCAGCAAGCCCCCTACTGGGTGATACACTGCTCATCTGGGACAGTGTTCTATTGCTCATTGCTTGGCAACTAAGCTGTTTTAGCACCTGAGGCAAGGCCATGGAGCCATCCTCAGCGCCCAGGGCCAACTTGCTCCAAAGGAGCTGTGGCTGCAGGAGGGGAAGAGAGAGAGAGAGGGAAGGGTGGAGAAGCAGATGGTCGCTTCTCCTGTGTGCCCAAACTGGGAATCAAACCTAAAACATCCACATGCGGGGCTGACGCTCCACCACTGAGCCAACAGGCCAAGGCCGAAAGTACTTTTTAAAATTATAACCAACCTGAACAGTGGTGGCACATCGGATAGAGCAGTGGTCCCCAACCCCTGGGCCGCGGACCAGTACCAGTCCACAGAGAAAGAGTAAATAACTTACATTATTTTCATTTTATTTATATTTAAGTCTGAACGATGTTTTATTTTTAAAAAATGACCAGATTCCCTCCATTACATCCGTCTAAGACTCACTCTTGACTCTTGTCTCGGTCACGTGATACATTTATCCGTCCCACACTAAAGGCCAGTCCGTGAAAATATTTTCTGACATTAAACCAGTCCGTGGCCTGAAAAAGGTTGGGGACCACTGGGATAGAGCATTGACACAGAAAGCCGAGGTCGCTGGTTTGAAACCCAAGGTTCGTGGGTTTGAGCTTAGGTTTGCCAACACAATCCCGAGGTCACTGGGAGCCTGGGGTCAATGGTCCAGTCCCTGGTCAAATAGGAGAAGCAGTCCACAACTAAGGGAAGCAACAAGTTAATGCTTCTCTCTTTCTCTCTCTTTCTCCCCCTCTCTCTCTCTCTCAAAAAATAATAGATAGATAGATACATACATACATACATACATATTGTAAAACTAAACAACAAAATAAGGTAGAACTAAGAGCAACCATATCTATCATATCAATTTTTTTAAAGTTTTAAATGGCCTTTTGGTTAATTTATTGAAAAGATTTTTTTTTTTTTTTTTTTTCTTTCTTTTTCATTTTTCTGAAGCTGGAAACGGAGAGACAGTCAGACAGACTCCCGCATGCGCCCGACCGGGATCCACCCGGCACGCCCACCAGGGGCGACGCTCTGCCCACCAGGGGGCGATGCTCTGCCCATCCTGGGCGTCACCATGTTGCGACCAGAGCCACTCTAGCGCCTGAGGCAGAGGCCACAGAGCCATCCCCAGCACCCGGGCCATCTTTGCTCCAATGGAGCCTCGGCTGCGGGAGGGGAGGAGAGAGACAGAGAGGAAAGTGCGGCAGAGGGGTGGAGAAGCAAATGGGCGCTTCTCCTGTGTGCCCTGGCCGGAATCGAACCCGGGTCCTCCGCACGCTAGGCCGACGCTCTACCGCTGAGCCAACCGGCCAGGGCTATTGAAAAGATTTTAAAGTTGGATCACTAAGCATAGTTTGATTTCTTTTTCTGTATTTAAGAAAGTGAAAACGAAGTGGTTCAAAAGTATGCTCATGAAGGCAAATGAAAAGGAAACGAGGGCATTGATCTTTTTTTGTGTGTGTGACAGAGAGAGGGGCAGATAGGGATAGACAGACAGAAAGGAGGAGAAATGAGAAGCATCAATTCTTCATTGTGGCCCCTTAGTTGTTCATTGATTGCTTTCTCATATGTACCTTGATGGGTTGTGTGTGTGGGGGGGTCCATAACAGACCAGGTGACCCCTTGCTCAAGCCAGTGGCCTTGGGCTCAAGCTGCTGAGCCTTGCTCAAACCAGATGAGACTGCGCTCAAACTGGCAACCTCGGGATTTCGAACCTGAGTCCTCCACATCCCAGTCCGATGCTCTGTCCACTGTGCCACTGCCTGGTTAGGCCTAGGGCATTGATCTTAATGAGACAAAATACAGTTCAGTCCCAAAGGTATTATTTTATTTATTTATTTATTTATTTATTTATTGTATTTTTCTGAAGTGAGAAGCGGGAAAGCAGAGAGACAGACTTCCACAGGCACCCAACTGAGATCCACCCAACATACCCACTAGGGGGCAATGCTCTGCCTCTCTGGGGGCTTTACTCTATTGCAACCAGAGCCATTTGAGCACCTGAAGTGGAGGCCATGGAGCCATCCTCAGTGCCCAGACCGACTTTGCTCCAATGGAGCCTTGGCTGCAAGAGGGGAAGAGAGAGATAGAAAGGGGGGGGGGAGCAGATGGGCATTTCTCCTGTGTGTCCTGGTTGGGAATTGAACCTGGGACTTCCACATGCTGGGCCGACGCTCTACCGCTGAGCCTGCCGGCCAGTGCAGCACCTTTTTCTTTTTTCTTTTCTTTTCTGTATTTATTTATTTATTTATTTATTTTTATTTTTATTTATTTTTTTTTTCAGGGACAGAGAGAGAGTCAGAGAGAGGGATAGATAGAGACAGACAGACAGGAACGAAGAGAGAGATGAGAAGCATCAATTACCAGTTTTTTGTTGTGGCACCTTAGTTGTTCATTGATTGCCTTCTCATATGTGCCTTGACCGTGGGCCTTCAGCAGACCGAGTAACCCCTTGCTTGAGCCAGCGACCTTGGGTCCAAGCTGGTGAGCTTTTTGCTCAAGCCAGATGAGCCCGCGTTCAAGCTGGCGACTTCTGGGTCTCAGACCTGGGTCCTCCGCATCCCAGTCTGACGCTCTATCCACTGCGCCACCGCCTGGTCAGGCATCACCTTTTTCTTTTAATGTTCAATGATTCCTGAGCTTTTTATTGGCCTCCTGCCCCACTACTGCCTTAATGAACTTTTGGGTCACTGATCTCAAACACCGCTTTGCCATTTACAGTCCTGCGGGTGGTAGGCAGTGTTTTGGATGTGTTGCATGGAGTTGCTGTTGTCCAAGGTGTCACCAAGATTGAAGTCCTCCCTTTGTTCCAGCAGACAGTGGTAGATGGTGATCTCAGCCTCCAGCTTGACCTTGATGCTCAGCAGGACCGTGTACTCTTGGGCCTGGCGCTGCCCCTCTGCCCGGGTCTGGTCCAGCGCTGACTCCAGATGCAGCAGGATCCCCCTGAGCTGCTCCATCCGCATGGCATTGCACATCTCCACCCCCCTCAGGCTGTTCTCATCAAGTCCAGGTCACTCTTTAAGGACACGACTGTAGCCTCAGCTCCGTGAGTGTCATCTTAGCAGCTCCTCTCCTCAGAGGTCTGCAAGGTGACTACTGTGGTGCTCTCCTCATCTGCTGCGGCCATCCTAGTCTAGTTCTTCTGAGGCAGAGGCCATAGAGCCATCCCCAGCGCCCGGGCCAACTTTGCTCCAGTGGAGCCTTGGCTGCGGGAGGGGAAGAGAGAGACAGAGAGGAAGGAGAGGGGGAGGGGTGGAGAAACAGATGGGCGCTTTTCCTGTGTGCCCTGGCCGGGAATTGAACCTGGTACTCCTGCACACCAGGCTGACGCTCTACCACTGAGCCAACCGGCCAGGGCCGTAATTTGTTTTATTGATAGGCTAAAGGAGAAAAATCATATGGTTATCTCCAATTACTTAATAAAAAGTATTTGACAAAATTCAATACATCATCTTTATAGATAGCATTCAATAAAACAGTAATCAAGCCTGACCAGGCAGTGGTGCAGTGGATCGAGTGTCGGACTGGGACATGGAGGACTCAGGTTCAAAATCCCAAGGTCACCGGCTTAAGCGCAGGCTCATCTGGTTTGAGCAAGGCTCATCAGCTTGAGTCCAAGGTTGCTGGCTTGAGCAAGGGGTCACTCACTCTGCTGTAGCCCCTCGGTCAAGGCACATGTGAGAAAGCAGTCAATGAGCAACTAAGGTGCTACAACAAAGAAGTGATGTTTGTCATCTCTCTCCCTTCCTGTCTGTCTGTCCCTCTCTGTATCTGTCACAAAAACAAAACAAAAAACAGTAATCAGTGGTTATTTCCTTACATTATATACACTTAGTATACATATATATACATATGTATGTATATCTCAGATCCCAAAATCATGCTCGGTGGTGACACAGTAGGCTTTTCTGTTAAAAAGAAAGAAAGAGCCTGACCTGTGGTGGCGCAGTGGATCAAGAGTCGACCTGGAAACACTGAGGTTGCCAGTTCGAAACCTTGGGCTTGCCTGATCAAGGCACATATGAGAGTTGATGCTTCCTGCACCTCCTTTCTGTGTGTCTGTCTGTCTCTTTCTTTCTCTCTCTAAAATGAATAAATAAAAAATATTAAAAAAAAAAAAGGACAAGAAATCTCACTGTAATCACTACTGTTTAATATGGTACTATAGATACTAGCCAACTCAGACAAGAAAAAGAAATTAGAAGTAACAGTTTGAAACAAAGAGGTAACTGTCACTTAGTGGCACTTGATGAGTATATGGAAAGCCCCACAGAATCTATGGAAAAACTACTCCAAAAAGAGAATTGAATGAGCTAGCAGGATACAAAATTAATATAAAGAAATTGTTAGCCTCTATACAACAATAACAAGAAGATAGTGTGAGGGACAAAATAGCCACACTTACAAACAAACTGAAAGATGAAGTAGCAATAAACAGCCTGACCAGGCAGTGATGCAGTGGATAGAGCATTGTCCTGGTTTGCTGTGGACCCAGTTTTGAAACACCAAGGTTGCTGGCTTGAGCATAGGCTCATCCGGCTTGAGCGTGGGCTCACAGGCTTGGGTGCAGGGTCACTGGCTTGAGCATGGGATCACATACGTGACCCTATGGTCACTGGCTTGAGCCCAAAGGTTGCTGGCTTGAAGCCCAAGGTCGCTAGCTTGAGCCCAAGGTTGCTGGATTGGGCAAAGGGTCTTTGGCTCGGCTGGAGCCCCCTGGTCAAGGCACCTAGGAGCAATCAATAAACAACTAAGGGGCCACAGCTATGAGTTAATGGTTCTCATCTCTCTCCCTTTCTGTCTGTCTTTCTCTTGCTAAAAAAAAAGGGAATAAGCAAACCCAACATGTCCAAAAAAAAAAGGTGAAACAATACTGAAAGATAAAAAAGAAGACTTAGATCAGGACACCATATGTTTTTTGTTTTGTTTTGTTTTGTTTTTGTATTTTTCTGAAGCTGGAAACGGGGAGAGACAGTCAGACAGACTCCCGCATGCGCCCGACCGGGATCCACCCGGCACACCCACCAGGGGCGATGCTCTGCCCACCAGGGGGCGATGCTCTGCCCCTCTGGGGTGTCACTCTGCCACGACCAGAGCCACTCTAGCGCCTGGGGCAGAGGCCAAGGAGCCATCCCCAGCGCCCGGGCCATCTTTTGCTCCAATGGAGCCTTGGCTGCGGGAGGGGAAGAGAGAGACAGAGAGGAAGGAGGGGGGGGTGGAGAAGCAAACGGGCGCTTCTCCTATGTGCCCTGGCCGGGAATTGAACCCGGGTCCCCCGCACGCCAGGCCGACGCTCTACTGCTGAGCCAACCGGCCAGGGCCAGGACACCATGTTTTTGATAAGATTCAAACATTGTGGTAATTCTTCATAAATTTATTAGTTTGATGCAAATTCATTAAAATTACTTTTTCCCCCTGGAATTGACAAAGACAATTTTAATGTTTATGTAGCAAAATAAAAGAGAAATAATAAGGAAAGCAGGTTGGAGGAAAGCAGTGAGTAAGCAGTGGGTCGGAATTATTGAAATCATAAGCTAAGTCCCAGTATTTAAAACAGCGTAGTGCCTACCATGTAAATAAACAAATGGACTGATGGAATGGAAATCCAGGAATAAACCTAAGCATATGTAGAAATGTAAATTCTAACCTACTTCCTAATACCTACAGGAGTATAAACCTATATAGTAAATTGAGAAATAAACCTAAATATAGGAATTTAGTGCATGATAAAGGTGATATCTAAAGTTAGTAAAAAAATGCCTGACTTGTAGTAGTGCAATATGTCAGCCTGGAATGCTGAGGTCGCTAGTTTGAAACCCCAGGCTTGCCCGGTCAAGGCACATATGAGAAGCAACTACTACGAGTTGATGCTTCCCACTCCCCTGCCTCTTCTCTCTCTCTCTCTCTCTCTCTCTCTCTCATTCTCATTCTCTCCTGTCTCTAAAATCTGTAAAATAAAATCATTAAAAATAAAATTAGTAGAAAAAAGACTTTTCAATAAATCATTTTGAATTCATAAGAAAGAAATAAACTTTGAACATATGTTGTATACCAGGATATACTCCAAGTTAGTCAAAATTTAAATGTAAAGAATAAGCCATAAATGGCCCTGGCTGGTTGACTCAGTGTATAGAGAGTTGGCCCTACGTGCGGACATCCCGGGTTCAATCCCCAGTCAGGGCACACATGAGAAGTCACCATCTGCTTCTCTTCCCATCCCTTTCCCCTTTCTCTCTCCCCCTCTTACAGCCAGTGGCTTGATTAGTTTGAGCATCAGCCCCAGACACTGAGGATAGCTCGGGTGATCTGAGCGTTGGCCTCAGGTACTGAGAATAGCTCTGTTAGTCTGAGCATCAGCTTTAGACGGGTTGCCGGGGGGGAGGGGTCCCGTCCCAGTTGGGGTACATGCGGTTGTCTGTCTCTCCATTTGCCCTCCTCTCACTTAAAAAAAAAAAATCAAATAACGCTTAAAAAGAATAAGCCGTAAATGGATTTGCTAGAAGAAAAATAAGGGTGAATTTTTTCATAGCCTTGGCATGCAGAAGGCCTTTCTAACTAATCAAAATTCAGGAACCATTTTATTAAAGTGACAAATTTGGCAAAAAAATAAAAATTTTCCTGTGGTGGTACACAGTAGATAGAATAGCAACCTGGAATGCTGATGTTTTCCATTTTAATCCCTGGCTTGCTTGGTCAAGGCACATATGAGAAGCAACTACTATGAGTTGATGCATCCTGCTTTTCCCCCTCCTATTTTTCTCTCTCTCTCAAATCAATAAATAAAATCTTTAAAAATAAATAAATAAATAAAAATTATATCCATACAATGGAATATTTTTCAATGCTAAAAAGAAAGCTGTCATGTCACAAAAAGACATGGAGGAACCTTACATGCCTACTGCTAAGTGAAAGAAGCCAGTGTGAAAAGGCTAAATATTCTGTGATTATAACTAAATGACATTTTGGAAAAGGGAAAATCATGGAGATGTAGAGATCAGTGGTTGCCAGTAGAGAGGGAGGAAGAGAGAAATGAATAGGTGGAGCATAGAGAAGTTTTAGGGCAGGGACTCTTCTGAATATAATATATAATAGTGGGTTTGTATTTTTATACATGTGTATTTGTCAAAACCCATAGAATATGTAACACAAAGGGTGAACCCTTAGGTAAACTATGGACTTTGGGATATAATCATGTGTCAATGTTAGGCCATTGCCTGAAACAAATGTACCAGTGTGGTACAGGATTTTGATGGTGGGTGAGTGGAGAAGAGGTATGTGGGAACTCTCTGTCCTTTCATTTAATATTTCTGTGAATCTAAAACTGTTCCAATAAATAAAATCTACTTTTTTAAATCTTGTGAAAGGTAAAAAAATATATAATCAAAATCAAAAGATAAAGTCTGACAACCTAATAGCAAAGACAGACAAATGATATGTACAAGAATAGATAAATGATAGAAGTACAGATGACCCATAATCACAAAAAAATGCTCATTATTTATAGTATGAAAAATGCAAATTGTAGCTATACAGAGCTAATGTATTTCACTGATTGATCCTCTTGGTAAAAATCTAAAAGTGTTATCCCCCACCAAAGTGTTACTCTGGGAAGGCTGTAGGGCAGCAGCTACTCAAATACTAACTACTCTTGGGAATGTGAGAAGGTATAGTCGCCATGGAAGGCAATATGGCAATATCCCTCAGAATTTAAATGTTGCTTGTCCTTAATTAAACCCAGCAGTTTTACATCCTTGCCCATAAGTGAAATAATCTGTACTATCGCCATTTATTTCAACATTTTTGCAAAAATAGCAAAAGATTAGAAACAACTTAGGTGTTCATCAGTGGTGGACTAAGTAATTAAATTTTGGTACATCTTTACAATGAAATACTGTGCCATGTGAAAATATTTAGAATAACAAAAAAAAAAGTTTTTTAAGCTACAGCACAGTTCTTACTGAATTTTTATACCAAGGTAACTTTAACAGGAAATCAATAAACTGGTGGTATGAGCAATTGTAGCTTGGAGTAACCAGTTTTTTTTAAAATTTCTGCTTTATCTTTAAAATTTATGGGCTTACTCTATTATTGTTCTTTGTACTTAGTCTGTTTTAATTTAAAAACTGCTCTTATTGAATGATCCTGCTCCAGGAAGACACACCTTATTTTTTTGTGTACCTTCTCACCCCTGATGCACTGCCACCTATCCTTGTCTGAGAAGCATCTAGGGTAGCATGTTATTTTCCAGATGAAGGACTACAGTTTGTAAACATTAGAATACTCCTATATTTGTCTCAAAATTATTTAACAAGTGTCTCTTCTTTCTAATATTGAACATTCCCAAAAATGATACCTACTTTGATTTATTGGTATTCGGGCATTACTAATGATGTAATAATGGTTTGTCCAGTATATTTCTATATTCTATGTTACATGTTCATTATATTTTTATGTAAAATAGTCTTTTCAGCAGGATGAAGTTAAAAGAAGTAGACCGTACGGCCATGCAGGCCTGGAGCCCTGCCCAGAATCATCCCATTTACTTAGCTACAGGTAGGTTCCACAGAGAAAGGATAGTATGAGTCACCTCATTTCTTCTCTTCCACATCTGACTTATTCATACCTGTTCTGTAAGATTCAGATCAAGCTTTCTCTCTACAAGGTCTCTTTTTCCCTGGCAAGATGCCTCCCTTCTTCCCGTTAGCTGAGTTCAGTGACCTTCCTCTGTGTTCCTGTTGCAGCTTGAACATAATAGCATTAATCATGCTATATTTATAGCATCTTCCTCACTTTATAAAAATTGTGTTTTATCTTATTCCTCCAATACTAATCACAATAGGGGACATTAAAAAAAACTGTTAAAGATCTATTTCAGTGAAGAACAATTTTGATGCTATCTTCTTTATAGAAAAAGAGTTGGAGTTATATCATTTATGGCTATAAGCAGATATGGTAAATCACAGTACTCTTTTTACAGAGAGCTTTTAAAATATCTATAGGCTTAAAAGTTATATGCACCACCCACTCTTATAAACATTATCTCTGAGCCTTGTGTTAGGATCTTGTTGCTATAATAATTTAAACATTTGCTTAATGGTGTGTGTACTGAGATTTCAGCTACTATTATGAGTGAGATAATAGAAAACATGCATTTAATTTATATTCTGTTTGGTTTTCTGAGTCTCTTTTGCATATATAGTTATCATAAATATATTTTCTATAGGAACTTCTGCTCAGCAATTGGATGCAACATTTAGTACCAGTGCTTTTCTTGAGATATTTGAATTAGACCTTTCTGATCCATCCTTGGATATGAAATCTTGTGCCACTTTCTCTTCTTCTCACAGGTATGAGATTTAATTTTACGTGATTATATTTATATATTGTGATTGATGCCTAGTTTATCTATAACTATATCATTAATAGACACTGCAAGGAATACTACCAACAATGACATGAAATACTTTGTGAAAATATATATTAGTGAATTTCTTTGGAAGTAAAGAAGAGCCTATGTCTATTGACTGTTTTTTTGGTTTTTAGTTGATTTTCGATAGAGAAGACCGGAGAGAGAGAGAAACATTGATTTGTTGTTCCACTTATTTATACATTCATTGCATTCATTGGTTGATTTTTGTATGTGCCCTGACTGGGGATTGAACCTGCAATCTTGGCATATTGGGAATATGCAGCCAACTGAGCTACCTGGTCATGGCTCTGTTGACATTTTATTGCTGACTGTTTTGTGTAGCATAGAACAGATGAGATCTAGCTTCTAGTTTTTTTTTCCTCATGATATAATAGAGTTGCCTTTATCTCCATTTTTTACTTGTTTACAAAAAAAGGTAGGCATGGTTAAAAAAAGAAATAGTTAATAGTGATTATCTCCAAATGGTAGGTTATTTTAAATTTTTTTCCTTGTACTTATCTATATTTGGAAGTATATTTCACAGAGATTTTATTGACATGATTTCTGATACAGTAGGTATTTAGATAATCTTTCCAAGTACTTATACCCAATTATTATATATTATTATTATTATTATTATTATTTTACTATTTTAGGTGAAAGGAGGGGATATAGTGAGACAGACTCCCGCATGCACCTTAACTGGGATCCACCCGGCAACCTCATCAGGGGCTGATGCTTGAGTATTAAGCCACTTTCAGCGCCTGATGATGCACTTCAGTGGAGCCATGCTCAGTTCCCGGGGCCATGTTTGAACCACTTGAGCCACTGGCTGCGGGAGGGGAAGAGGGAGAGAAGGGGGAGAGGGAAAGGAAGAGAAATAGATGGCCGCTTCTCCTGTGTTCCCTGACCTGAAGTCAAACCTGGGATGTCCTTATGCCAGGCTAATGCTCTATCCACTGAGCCACCAGCCAGGGCCCACCCTATTGAAATGCAAAAAATGTACACTTTTATATGAGTAGTAAAATTACTTTATTACCTCAATAGTTTTTGGTTGATTTTGGTGAAGAGATTGTATCTTAGCTAAAAGAATACAGCTCATGGAGTCTCATGGAACTCTCATATTCTTCAGATCCCTCCCACTGTGATGGGAGCCCCAGATACTTTTGGTCTTGCAGTTTTTTGTTTTTTTTTTAAATTTTTTTTTATTTATTTACCTTTTTTTAGATTTTATTTATTCATTTTTTATTAGAGAGAGGAGGGAGAGAGAGAGAGAGAGAGGGAGAGATAGAGAGAGAACAGGGGGAGGAGCAGGAATCATCAACTCCTATATGTGCCTTGACCAGGCAAGCCCAGGGTTTTTTTTTGTTTGTTTGTTTGTTTGTTTTCTTTTCATTTTTCTGAAGCTGGAAACAGGGAGAGACAGTCAGACAGACTCCCGCATGCGCCCGACCAGGATCCACCCGGCACGCCCCCCAGGGGCGACGCTCTGCCCACCAGGGGGCGGTGCTCTGCCCATCCTGGGCGTCGCCATGTTGCGACCAGAGCCACTCTAGCGCCTGGGGCAGAGGCCACAGAGCCATCCCCAGCGCCCGGGCCATCTTTGCTCCAATGGAGCCTTGGCTGTGGGAGGGGAAGAGAGAGACAGAGAGGAAGGAGAGGGGGAGGGGTGGAGAAGCAAATGGGCGCTTCTCCTGTGTGCCCTGGCCGGGAATCGAACCCGGGTCCCCCGCACGCTAGGCCGACGCTCTACCGCTGAGCCAACCGGCCAGGGCTAAGCCCAGGGTTTTGAACTGGCGACCTCAGCATTCCAGGTCGACGCTTTATCCACTGCGCCACCACAGGTCAGGCCGTCTTGCAGTTTTTTTACTCCACCATCTTATCGTGTCTCATTGTCTACCTCTGTGGCACCTTCATATTTCATCTCCATGCCAAATTGTAATCTTTTATTCTCCACAGTTGGGGGTACTCATCATAATAGACATAATTTTTTTTTTTTGTATATTTCTGAAGCTGGAAACGTGGAGAGACAGTCAGACAGACTCCCGCATGCGCCCAACCGGGATCCACCCGGCACGCCCACCAGGGGGCGATGCTCTGCCCCTCCGGGGCGTCGCTCTGCCGCGACCAGAGCCACTCTAGCACCTGGGGCTAGAGGCCAAGGAGCCATCCCCAGCGCCCGGGCCATCTTTGCTCCAATGGAGCCTTGGCTGCGGGAGGGGAAGAGAGAGACAGAGAGGAAGGAGGGGGGTGGGGGTGGAGAAGCAAATGGGCGCTTCTCCTATACACCCTGGCCGGGAATCGAACCCGGGTCCCCCGCACGCCAGGCCGACGCTCTACTGCTGAACCAACCGGCCAGGGCAATAGACATAATTTTGATGTCACTTTTTTGCTGTCAGAATTTATGATTTTTCTGCCTGACCAGGCGGTGGCTCAGTGGATAGAGCATTGGACTAGAACGTGGAGGACCCAGGTTCGAAACCCCAAGGTTGCCAGCTTGAGCACAGGCTCATCTGGTTTGAGCAAAGCTCGCTAGCTTGAGCCCAAGGTCGCTGGCTTGAGCAAGGGGTCACTCGGTCTGCTGTAGCCCCACGGTCAAGACACATATGAGAAACCAATCAATGAACAACTAAGGTGCTGCAGCGAAGAATTGATGCTTCTCATCTCTTCCCCTTCCCGTCTGTTCCTATTTGTCCCTCTCTCTGTCTCTGTCACACACACAAAATAAAAGAATACATTATTTTTCTCAGAAAATTTTAGATGTCTCCCTCAACATCTTTACAATTGAATAGACCACTTGTTGCTGAGTACTTCTGTAGTCAAATATAACAAAGGGAAGTGGTTGATAAGCTCTGTTTTTCAGATGAACCAAAGCAGCTTAGAGAGATCAAGTAACTTGCCCAGATCTCACAGCTTGTACATGGTAAAGCTATTCCTTCCACAAGAGTTTTTTCACTCTTTTAAGTTACAAAATCAAATATGAGTATTAATAACTAAAATGCCATTTTAACCATGTCATTAACAGTTACCAAGAATAGAAGAGAAGCAGTGTTTTTGGAATATTTTTGAAGATATAAGGAATTAAATGTGTAATTGCAAATTCTTTTCTACATTTATTTGACTTCAAATTAGCTGTTTTACTTATTTTTCTTAAAGGTACCACAAGTTGATTTGGGGGCCTCATAAGATGGATTCCAAAGGAAATATCTCTGGAGTTCTGATTGCAGGTGGTGAAAATGGAAATATTATTCTTTATGATCCTTCTAAAATTATAGCTGGAGACAAGGAAGTTGTGATTGCCCAAAATGACAAACATACCGGCCCAGTGAGAGCCTTGGATGTGAACATTTTTCAGGTTAGACTTTTGACATTTATTAGTAATTCTTGAGATGTGTGCTGCTTATTCAAAATAAGTATATGAATCTATTATGCCTCAGTGTTGGAATCAAAAGCTGAAAATATGTGCCTATGCAAGTTGATGAGGTAATATATATTTTTTAAATTATATTTTATTGATTTTAGAGAGAGCGGGAAGGAAAGAGAGAGACAGGAACATTGGTCTGTTCCTGTATGTGCCCTGACTGGAGTAAAACTGGCAACCTAGTTTCTTTGTTAATTGGATTAAACAACTGTGGATTTTTGGTTAATGTCTTGTATTATAGGTTGCTATTACCATAGACTTCCTCTCTTTTCAGTTATAAGTCTATTGATCAGAGAAGAATTTATGATTGTGAACTATAAAAGGCGCAGGTTAATGCATGAAACTCATTATTTTGCTGTACTACATATCATAATTTTAGGTTCTTTTTTACTTTAAAGGTATGCAACAGAGGTAGCTTATATATAAATATATTGCCACCTGGCTTGACCAGTGGTGGTGCAGTGGATACTGTGTTGACCTGGAATACTACTGAGGTCCCCGGTTCAAAACCCCAAGGTCACCAGCTTGAGTGCGACTCATCAGCTTAAGCACAGGGTTGCCAACTTGAGCAAAGGGTCACTGGCTGTGCTTGAGCCCCTCAGTCAAGGCACATACAAGAAGCAATCAATGAATAACTAAGGTGAAGCAACTATGAATTGATGCTTCCCACTCTCTTCTCTCTTCTCTCTCTTAATCAGTCAATCAAATTTAAAAAAAGATATATTGCCACCTGGAACAAGATTGAGTGTAAATGAAGGAGAGTTACACGAGGAATTTAAGATGAGATTTTACCAGCTATATATTTTTTTTAAGTGAGAGAAGGGGAGATAGACTCCTGCATGCGCCCCAACTGGGATCCACCTGCCAACTCCCATCTGGGGCTGATGCTCAGACCAGCCGAGCTACCCTCAGTAGTACCCAGGGCCGACACTTGAACCAGTAGAGCCACTGGCTGCAAGAGGGGAAGAGAGAGAGAAGGGGGAGAGGTAGGGGAAGAAAAGCAGATGGTCACTTCTCATTTGTGCTCTGACTGGGGATTGAATCTAGGATGTCCGCCTGCTGGGCTGACTCTCTGTACACTGAACAAACCAGCCAGGGCAACCCTATCTTGCCCTGGCTGCAGAAGCTGGCTTTTAGGCATCCTGAGATAAATACCGTTGTTTTAGGATTCAGTTATTTGCCTAAAAGCAATAATTGATGACATTTGTTTTTCACAGTTGGATCTGTTCCAGAGATGCAAAACCATAAATGGAATCCCTATATAGTTGCATGATTGTTTAAGAATTTATCTATGTAATTATATTTTTAATGTATTGTATTAAAATGTCAAAACCCATATTTTTAAGTTAGAGTTTTATAATGTTTCTTTAAAACATTATTGAAATTTTAGATTGTTATGCATAGTATTTAGAAATTCATGTTTTGCTTCTTTAATTAATAGAAAAATTGTATGACCTAAAAGTGACAGATATGTATGACCTAAAAGTTACAGCTGTGAAT
Organism: Saccopteryx bilineata; assembly: GCF_036850765.1. Classification (NCBI taxonomy): domain Eukaryota; kingdom Metazoa; phylum Chordata; class Mammalia; order Chiroptera; family Emballonuridae; genus Saccopteryx; species Saccopteryx bilineata. Next base: position 200,631,431 of record NC_089494.1, read on the forward strand.
TGAATTAATGAGTTCTCTTAATTATTTGTAACTGCTATTTAGTTATTGTTTTTTATTGCAGACTAATCTGGTAGCCTCTGGTGCTAATGAATCTGAAATTTACATTTGGGATTTAAACAATTTTGCAACTCCAATGACACCAGGAGCCAAAACACAGGTATTTCATTGATTCTGATATATTCAAAAGTGTTCTTCTACACTTAATCTTTTTCAGTTTTATTCCACACAAAATATACTTTTTAAATTCAATGTTTAGATGTCATTGATTTTTCTTCATTATAATGAAGTATTAATAAATATTTTTTCAAGTATAAGTTTTTCAACAGCAAGTATTTATTTGTTGTCTGTTATCTGCCAGAGATTATTCAATGTACATACAGTAGTAAATAAAATAGACAAAATAGACAAGTCTTTCATAATATTTTTAGATATGGTATTTTATTTAATGTAGTATTTTATATACTATAGTATTTTAACTCTATCCAACCTTAGAATAAAGATCAGATCAAAAGAAAACTTATTTTAAAAAATAAGTCAACCCCTTTTCTATATATTTACCTTCCTTTTTTTTTTTTTTTTTAAAAGCGCAAGCTTTAATGATTGAATGGCCAGAGAATGGAGAGCTAATGCTCCCGCATAGCTCACAGATCAGCTTCTTTTCCACTTGGGGCTGAGAAGTTGTAGCTCCATGTAGGAATAGAAAGGAAGGGATAGTCTAAGCAGATAAGGGGGAAGTTTATGCAAATTGTGGGTGATATATGTATAGATTTTCAGGAAAGGGGTGGGGATTTTCTCTGAATCTGGGTTCTACCTTCTTTTTAACTTTTTATGGTCCCATCCAGTCATTGTCATGCTGATTTTCAACTGTCATGGTGCTGCTGGTGGGAGTGTCATTTAAAATTGACATTATAGTATAACGAGGTTGGAAGTCCGCTGGAAAGTCACTTAGGAGGCCATCTTAGTCTTAAATGTTTTTAACTGGTCATTTATTGAGAAAGAGCTGTTAGCTTCAGATGCTCCTTTTCTCAGAGATAAACAGTGGGGTGGGGGCTTAGCCAGGTCACATAGGCCTACTGTGGAGTAGCAAATCACCCCTTTCTGATTTTCACTCATTCTTGAGGGATGCAGAGAGATGAAGGTTCGCCTTCCATAACTTCTTCAAGCTAATCAGGGTTTTGTAATGGGGCCCGTTAGAGGAGTGAAACTCTTCCGTGGCTCATCTTAAATAAATACCGCCTTTTTCGCTCCATAAGACGCACCTGACCATAAGACACACCTAGGGTTTAAAAGAAGAAAATAAGAAAAAAAAATATTCTGAACCAAATGGTGTGTTAAAATATTTAATAAAATACCATATTTTCCACTCCATAAGACGCACGGACATTTTTCCTCCACTTTTGGGGGGGAAAAGTGTGTCTTATGGAGCGAAAAATATGGTAAGTCAGATTGTCTCCTGGCTGCAGTTCTGACTCCTGGGTAACTATCATTCAAAGCTTAATTGATTCAAGCCTTCTAGAAACAAAAGAGACTAGACATGAAGTTGTTACTTACCTTGGTTGACGTTCCTGCTGAACGGAGTTTGGGGGGTCTGATAAAGATTCATAAGAGTATTGAGTTCTGTAGAACTTTAGATTTAAACCTGTTTTACCCTGGTTTGATGGATCTAAGGCATTATTCCCTGTATTATGTGTTTCTAATAAGTTGAAAAAGAATAGTCTCTGGCTGCCACTCTGAGTTTCTTTATGTTGTATACTACTCAATTTGAGTAGCCATATTAACAGGATCCAACGTTTTGGCAATCTGAGAGGCAACATCATGATAGTGTTTTATAAAGATACTTTCTAGACTATAGCTTTTGCTCAGTCTAGTTGTTACATTGATCCACATCTGCTTTGTAGTCATCATCTACCATGTGGCACTTGCAAAATAAAGAAACAGTGCTTGACTTGTAAAAAGATCTTAACAAATGCCTGATGGATGAGACAATATTAACTGTATTGTATAGGTATATATCAAGGACTAGGAAGATAAAGCAAATGAACAGGTTTTTAAGTAATTTATTTTTGCAAAAGAAGGATCAGATTTTGTAGTGAAATGTAATTATAATTGAGAAATTGTTTCTAATCATTTTTCCCTTCTAGCCCCCAGAAGATATCAGCTGCATTGCATGGAACAGACAGGTCCAGCATATTTTAGCATCAGCCAGTCCCAGTGGCCGAGCTACTGTATGGGATCTTAGAAAAAATGAGCCTATCATCAAAGTCAGTGATCATAATAACAGGGTAAGCACATAATTGATTTGTGGTGAATATGTTGTATTTCTTCTGTAGGTATTCCTTCCTATATTGTTTGTCAGAGCTGGCAACAAATGAAATTTTTGTAAAGTCAAAGCCTGTATTTTCATGGATTAGTTATGTTGGAATGAGAGGATTTTTCCTTAGAGAAAATAAAGTTCTCAGTAAACCATGTTGGATATTATTAATGATGTAGAGAGAGATTGGGGGTTTATTCCATGATATTCTGGTTATTTTACAACCAGCAACATTTTTTTAAGCATGTATTTATTGATTTAGAGAGAAGAGAGCGAGAGAAAAGAGGGGAGCAGGAAGCATCAACTCATAGTAGTTCCTTCTTGTATGTGTCTTGACCAGGCAACCCCAGGGTTTTGAACCAGCAACCTCAGCATTCCAGGTCAACACTTTATCCACTGTGCCATCACAGATCAGGCTCAACCAGCAATTTTTAAATTCATCTTTACCTTTCTCTAAAATGTATAGATTTTTTTCTGCAAGTAATTTTATGACTGAACTTGTAGTTTCCACACTTTTGGCTTCATCTCTTTTCTCTTAGATACTGCCCAGTAGACAGTGCTGTGTAACACATTAAGTTTTGACCTTACAAATTTTTTTTTAAGATTTTATTTATTGATTTTACAGATAGGAGAGAGAGAGAAGGTGGGGGAATAAGAGCGGGGAGCATCAGTTCATACTGCTTCTCCTGTGTGGCTTGACCTGGTTTTGAATCAGCAGCCTCAGCATTCAAGGTCAACGCTCCGTCCACTGTGCCACCACAAGCCAGGCTTGACCTTACAAATTCATTAATATTATGTCATCATGTGTTATAAGATAATTTAGATACCATTAAGGCCTTATTTTGTTAGTTTTTAATTACATTGTATAGTTTGACATTTTCATAATGTTTGCCTAAATTAGGGAAATACATAATGTATATAATTGGAAAACAATGACAACAAAAAACTGTTTAGAAGAATATTTTTTCAGGGTGTTGTTTTTCAATCAGGAGTTTTAAAACAAGTTTTAATGAAATAAAACATACAACAAGCATTTCAGTCATCTTCTGGAATACTTAATAGGATCTGAACTTCCAAGTAATTTTCATTAATAATGTTAATTTATCTTGATGTGAAAATTTGAATGGGCCTGACCAGGCGGTGCTGCAGTGGATAGAGCATTGGACTGGGACATGGAGGACCCAGGTTTGAAACCCCAAGCGTGGGCTCATCTGATTAGAGCAAGGCTCCCCAGGTTGAGCCCAAGGTCGCTGGCTTGAGCAAGGGGTCACTTGGTCTGCTGTAGCCCCCCAGTCAAGGCACATATGAGAAAGCAATCAATGAACAACTAAGATGCCGCAATGAAGAATTAATGCTCTCATCTCTCTCCCTTCCTATCTGTCTGTCCCTATCTGTTTCTCTCTCTGTCTCTGGCACAAAAAAAGAAAAAAATTTGAATGGTAGTTGTTGCTTGGACATTCTATCTTGATTTTCTGATAATATAGAAGAAAGGTGTGCATTTATGGTAAAAAGAAAAATTTTTTTCTGAAAGTGTTAAATTTATATAAAACTTCCTTTCAGTCACTCTCACCAGATGGCTTGATTGGTTAGAGCAGGGGTCTCCAAACTATGGCCCCGCGGGCCGCATGCGGCCCCCTGAGGTCATTTATCCAGCCCCTGCTGCACTTCCAGAAGGGGCATCTCTTTCATTGGTGGTCAGTGAGCAAAGTGCAGCGTCGCTCACGTACAGCACTACTTATGGTGACACGGGATGTACGTGTCACGGCTCCAGAAGTGCGTCATATCACTTGTTATGGCTAGCAGTGACAAATATGAAACTGGACATTGACCATCTCATTAGCCAAAAGCAGGCCCATAGTTCCCATTGAAATACTGGTCAGTTTGTTGATTTAAATTTACTTGTTCTTTATTTTAAATATTGTATTTGTTCCCGTTTTGTTTTTTTACTTTAAAATAAGATATGTGCAGTGTGCATAGGGATTTGTTCATAGTTTTTTTTATAGTCCAGCCCTCCAATGGTCTGAGGGACAGTGAACTGGCCCCCTGTGTAAAAAGTTTGGAGACCCCTGGGTTAGAGCATTGTCCTGGAGCATAGAAGTTGCAGGTTCGATCCTTCATCAGAGCACATACAGAAACAGATTGATGTTCTTGTCTCTCTCTCTCTCTCTCTCTCTCTTCCACCTCTCTCTCTGAAGTCAATAAATAAAATTTGAAAAAACCAACAAAAAACCCTCTTAGTTACAATTTTGGCAGAAAAACATATATATTTATATATGTATGTGTATATAGATATATATTTTTTTTTTACAGAGTCAGAGAGAAGGACAGGTAGGGACAGACAGACAGGAAGGGAGAGAGATGAGAATTCTTTGTTGCAGCTCCTTATTTGTTCATGATTGCTTTCTCATATGTGCCTTGATGGCGGGTGGGTGGGGACTACTGCAGACTAAGTAACCCCTTGCTTAAGCCAGCAACCTTGGGCTTAAGCCAGTGACCTTGGGCTTCAAGCCAGTGACCTTTGGGCTCAAGCCAGCGATTTTTGGGCTCAAGCCACCAACCATGGGTTGTGTCTATGATCCCACACTCAAACCAGCAACCCTGCACTCAAGCTGGTGAGCCCGCATTCAAGCCAGTGACCTCGGGGTTTAAGAACCTGGGTCCTCCACGTCCCAGTCCAACATTCCATCCACTGCGCCACTGCCTGCCTGGTGAGGCAGGAAAATGTATTTTTGATACGGAATTATGGCCTAGAATGGCTTATTATTTCAGGTAGCTGGATGAATTGAAAACATTTAAACTTTTTTTTACTTAAGACTTTTTTTTTTTTTTTTTTTTTTTTTTTTTTAAAGAATGTTGGGGTTTTTATTTTATTTTATTTTACAGAGACACAGAGAGAGAGTCAGAGAGAGGGATAGATAGGGACAGAGAGACAGGAACGGAGAGATGAGAAGCATCAATCATTAGTTTTTCGTTGTGCGTTGCGACACCTTAGTTGTTCATTGATTGCTTTCTCATATGTGCCTTGACCGCGGGCCTTCAGCAGACCGAGTAACCTCTTGCTTGAGCTAGCAACCTTGGGCTCAAGCTGGTGAGCCTTGCTCAAACCAGATGAGCCTGCACCCAAGCTGGCAATCTTGGGGTCTCGAACCTGGGTCCTTCTGCATCCCAGTCTGATGCTCTATCCACTGAGCCACCGCCTGGTCAGGCTTACTTAAGACTTTTTAATAAAATTTAATACTTTTTAGATTTTTGGTGTTTTTAAAAATAGACTAACCTGAGCTGATGTTTCCTACTGTTTCAAAGACATATTCCTTAAGTTCATTTTGACTTTTCCTAAAGTAATATGAAGGATAAAATGTGAGCCTGAACTATCTGCAGATGCATTGCTCTGGGATGGCGTGGCATCCTGATGTTGCTACTCAGATGGTCCTCGCCTCTGAAGATGATCGGTTACCAGTGGTCCAGGTGTGGGATCTCCGCTTTGCCTCCTCTCCACTCCGTGTCCTGGAAAACCATGCCAGGTATCATGCTGCTTTTCCCAGGAGCTTAATGGTTTATTTTTGAAAACATATTTACTTACTATTTGAATTATCAAGTAATTTTTATTAGGGAATTTACTTTCTATCTTGTAAAAGTTAGTGTAAATGGTTTGTTTTTATTTTAAGCAGCAGTCATATGATTTTCTATACCCCTAAATGGTAGCCACATCATCTCATAACTGTACAAATAACACAAACAAAAGGATTTTCCACTATTTGTTTCAAGTAATAATTAATAGATAAAAACTCTAGTAAATCACAACACTTTGGGACAACTCTTGACATGCAATTTGCTCATTCTTAGAGTTGTCATACTTATGAAGAGACTTGCATAATATTCAATGTCAAGCAAAAAATTTAAAGTTTTGTTTTAGTTCTTGGTTTTTATTTTAATTTAAAAGCAAATATTTGAGGCCCTGGCCAGTTGGCTCAGCGGTAGAGCGTCGGCCTGGCGTGCGGGGGACCCGGGTTCGATTCCCGGCCAGGGCACATAGGAGAAGCGCCCATTTGCTTCTCCACCCCTCCCACCCCCCTCCTTCCTCTCTGTCTCTCTCTTCCCTTCCCGCAGCCAAGGCTCAATTGGAGCAAAGATGGCCTGAGCGCTGGGGATGGCTCCTTGGCCTCTGCCCCAGGCGCGAGTGGCTCTGGTTGCGGCAGAGCGACGCCCCGGAGGGGCAGAGCATCGCCCCCTGGTGGGCGTGCCGGTTGGGTCGGGCGCATGCGGGAGTCTGACTGTCTCTCCCCGTTTCCAGCTTCAGAAAAAAAAATTTTTTAAAAAAATAAATAAATAAAAGCAAACATTTGAGAAAGTAAGTGTTCATTCTGCTTTTAGTTTTAATAAATGCATGGATGCTCGTGTTCGTTTTAGTGACATTAAATTTAATTAGTAATTTGGCAAATTTCCTATCATTGATATTCAGGTACTCTGAAAGTTTAGGCATATTTGTTCAATGTTTGTTTTTTTTTAACTATTTTTTTTTTGTTGTTCAATGTTTTTAAACAAGAAACAAATCCCTTTTAATGTTATAGTATTTTCTAAGTACTTTTGGACATTTTTTTTCTTTCCTGTTTAAGGATATATAGACTGGAGCTTGAAATCCCTTTTTCCCCCTGTGTAGTAAATTTGCACACTAAGAAGTCCTAAACTTTGTTACCTCTCCTTGAGCTCCTTATAAAGGAGAAAAGAATCTTGTCAGAATGTAATCCTATTCATTTGTTATACTTCAGTCAGCTCTTTAGTAAAGAAGGGATGATTCTGAACAGTTTTAATGTTTTTCTCACGGCAGATAAGATTTTATTTATTTATTTATTTATTAATTTAACACATACTCATGGAACACATACTCTGTACCAAGCACTGTACTAGGATTCAGTAACAGACAAAAATTTATGCCCCCAGGGACCTTATACTTGAGTGGGAGGATAACTAACACTTATATTACATGGAAAGTATGCAAGTACTTTATACTTATTTATTTATTTTATTTATTTTTTGTATTTTTCTGAAGTGAGAAGTGGGGAGGCAGAGTGACAGACTGTCACATGCGCCCGACTGGGATCCACCCGGCATGCCCACCAGGGGGCGATGCTCTGCCCATCTGGGGAGTTGCTTCGTTGCAACCAGAGCCATTCTAGCACCTGAGACGGAGGCCATGGAGTCATCCTCAGTGCCCAGGCCAACTCTGCTCCAGTGGAGCCTTGGCTGTGGGAGGGGAAGAGAGAGAGATAGAGAGAGAAAGGAGAGAGGGAGGGTGGAGAAGCAGATGAGCACTTCTCCTGTGTGCCCTGACTAGGAATTGAACCCAGGACTTCCACATGCTGGGCTGACACTCTACCGCTGAGCCAGCCAGCCAGGGCCTTTATATTTTTATTGAGTTAGAGAGAGAGAGAGAGAGAGAGAAGAGACATCAATACATCAATTTGTTGTTCCACTATTTATGCATTCATTGGTTGTTTCTTTATGTAGACTAGGAAGTGAACTCATGACCTTGGTTTATTGGGATAATGCTCTGACGACCTGAGCTACCCAACCAGGGATCAGGTACTTTAAATGCTAGCTTGATTAATTCTTATAATAAACCTATGGTAGGCCTGGTCAGTTGGCTCAGCTGTAGAGCGTCGGCCCAGCCTGTGGATGTCCTGGGTTCACTTCTCAGTTAGGGCACACGAGAAGCGGTCAGGGAACACAGGAGAAGCAACCATCTGCTTCTCCCCCCCTTCTCTGTCTCTCTGTTTCTCTCTTTCTCTGTCTCTCTTCCCCTCCTGCAGCCATGGCTCGATTGATTCTAGTGCATTGGGCCAGGTGCTGAGGGTGGCTCTGTGGAGCCTCTGCCTCACGTGCTAAAAATAGGTTGATTGCGAGCATGGCCTCAGATGGGCAGAGCATCCCAGTCGGGGCACTTGTGGTAGTCTGTCTCTCTGTCTCCCCTCCTCTTACTTGGAAAAGATGAAAAAACCCAAACAAACCCAAAAACCTATGGTGTAAGATACTATTATCCCCTTTAAAAGATGGGGAATTAAAGCTCAGCAAGGTTTAACTTTGCCTGGGTCACATAACTCAAGTACTGATTTCCAGTCCAAACATTTTGATTTCAGAGTTGATGCTCTTAACACTACATTATATACTTCCAATTTTAGGAACGGCCATAATTTAGCAAGACAGAAACCCGTACTGGGTACAAATCAACCTCTCTCTCAATTCTCTCCCTCTAATAAATGCAAGAGTTGGATTATAGGATCGTTAGGGTTATTTTTAGGTCTATAATTCTGTGATTGAAAGAAAAGTATTTAAAGCCTAAATGTTTTTTTAAATGTGATATTAATATGGTATCAATATCTTGACATGCCTTGTAATTCTTGACATGTGTGATTGGATTCTAAAGTGGAGAGGCAGTTAAAAAGTACATTATTGATGAAATTAAGGAAATTTGAATATGGAAACTATATACATTAATTTTTTTATTTTTAGAGAGGAGATAATAGAGAAAGTGGGGGGTGAGGGGAGCATCAACTCATAGTAATTGCTTGTGCCTTGACCGGGCAAGCCCAAGGTTTCAAACCAGCATTCCAGGTCGACACTTTATCCACTATGCTACCACAGGTCAGACTGGGCCGTATATTTTAAAATATAAGTATTTTCAGTATGTAATTGTATTGTGGTCATATAGGACACTGATCTTATCCTGGGAGATAAGAGTAGGGTTGGCACCTAACCAGGCTTTGGTGCAGTGGATAGAGCGTCGGACTGGGACACAGAGGACCCAGGTTTGAAACCCCGAGGTCACCAGCTTGAGGACGGACTCATCTGGTTTGAGCAAGGCTCACCAACTTGAGCCCAAGGTTGCTGGCTTGAGCAAGGGGGTCACTCTGTCTGCTGTTGCCCTGATCAAGGCATATATGAGAAAGCAATCAATGATAACTAAGGTGCTGCAACAAAGAATTGATGCTTCTCATCTCTCTCCCTTTCTGTCTGTCTGTCCCTGTCTGTCCCTCTCTCTGTCTCTCTCTGTCGCTGTCACAAAAAAAAAAGTAGAGTTGGTATAACATGATATTGGTGATTAACTCTCAAATGGTCAGAGAGACAAAGACGTAAAGTAAATGTGGCCACACCGATAAGTTTAGGTGAGGAGTATGAGAGTATACCTCACATTGTCATTATACTTTCTATAAAGATTTTAACTTTTTTAAAAGTAAACTATTAGAAACAAAAGTCTTAGGCAGTTTGGGTCCTCTTCCTATGCTATAATTTCCTAATTCTGCAATGACTTAGATTGTAAGAATTAGCAAATTAAAAACAATTTTTTCGGGAAAGCAAAATACCTGTAGTATGCACGTTGATAATGAGGCTTATCTTTGTTTTGGAAAATTTTTAACTCTGCATCTTAGAACTATTGTAAATTTTTCCCAGGAGAATTGAGGGTTATTAATTGTATGTTTCAGCCCTGGCCAGTTGGCTCAGTGGTAGAGTATCAGTCCAGCATATGGATGTCCCAGGTTTGAATCCCAGTCAGAGCACACAGGAGAAGTGACCATCTGCTTCTCCACCCCTTCCTCCTTCTCTCTTTACCTCCCATAGCCATGGCTCGAATGGTTCCAGTGAAGTTGGCCCTGAGCTCTGACGATGGCTCTTTGGCCTTGGCTAGTTCAGTTGCTGAGCAATGGAGCTGGGGCCCAGCAGGGCAGGGTATCGTCTGGTAGGGGCTTGCCTGGTGGATCCTGGTAGGAGTGCATGCGGGAGTCTGTCTCTGCCTCCCTGCCTCTCACTGAAAATTAAGAAAAAAAAATGTATGTTTCTGTTTTAAGAAATATGCAAACAGGCTTCTAGTGTCTAGTTTTTTTCTAGAATCTAATATTTTCTAGTATCTGGTATTTAAATTTTAGTTTCTAATATTTTTTTTCATGGTATCATAATGTTTACTTTCCCTCTTCTATCTCTAAAAAACAAAGGCATGAATATAGCAAAGACAAGCTGTTAATAGCAGGGTTTTTTGGTGATGGTAGGATAACAGGGGATTTTTATTTTCTTTAACCTAATCTGAATTTTCAGAACACTAACCAAAAATATTACTTTTGTTATATTTAGGATAAAAATTAAAATTTATTAAAACACAAAAACAACTAAAAAATAAGATCTTTGGCATTTAGGTCTGTAATACTTTATGAGACAGATTTTTAAATTTTTATTTTAATTTAAAAGTTTTTATATGCTAGATAATTTCTGATCACAAAAGCTAGAAAATTTAGACAAAAGAAGAAAATGTGAAATAGTTACATTTCCTATCTATCCATAGGTAAAGCATTTTATTGTGCACAGTTTTATATATATACACACGTAACTTCAATTATATATAATGTAATTATACATTTTTATATCAATTTATGTGCATTGATAACCTTTTTTATTAACATTTACTAAATTAGTAAATGTTATTTACATTTACTAAATTATTTACATTTATTAACTTAGTAATAAATAGATTTCTACAACAGAATTAAAATTTTTTATTTATTTGTTGATTTTAGTGAGAGAGGAAGGGAGGGAGAGAGAGGGAGAGGGACAGGAACAGCTCTGTTTCTGGGTGGGCCCCGACCAGGGATCGAACTGGCACCCGCTGCACTTCAGGGTGATACTCTAACTAACCAAGCTATCTGACCAGGGCTACAAAAGAATTTTTAACTATGTATTTTCTCATCAAAAGATGATCTCTGATTTATTGTTATACGATTCATGTTGTTGGGCATTGTTTTTCATTTTTGCTATTATTCACTGTGCACTGTATTGCATCTTTGTAATGATCAAAGAGCATATATGTACTACTAACTTGCTTTCCAGAAAGATTCTATGAAATTATACTTCTGTCAGCTGTGTGTGTCTTTAAAACTTAAGAAATAATTTGTGATTTGGTTTCTTCAAGATTAAAAATTTCTTCATCTTTTTGTGTTTTTTATAAGGGGAATTTTGGCAATTGCTTGGAGCATGGCAGATCCTGAATTGTTGCTGAGCTGTGGAAAAGATGCTAAGATTCTCTGCTCCAACCCAAACACAGGAGAGGTATGGAGAGGAAACGTTTTGCAGACTTAGGGCTATCATCATATTTTATCTCTAGCTGAATAAGAACATTTTTATATGAATTCTTTAATGCATCATTACAATTAAGGGTATGTGAAAGTAGATGGAAGTATGTTGACATGTTAATCTAGTACAGATTTTTATCAGGAACAATATATAAGCGCAGTTGTTTTATCTGGGAAAATTAGTCTTTGAAATAGCATATTTGAAACTAGTAATCATCCACCCCCATTTCCAATAAAAGGTGTTTACCTAGACTCAGAAACACTTGGTTTGACTATTTAACGTGGTTTCTGGAAATCAGTGTCTTCAAAGTAGTAGTGTTCAAGGTTTGCATCTTTTTCCTAGTTTATCATTCTTTTTTTTTTTTACAAAGACAGAGAGAGTCAGAGAGAGGGATAGACAGACAGGAATGGAGAGAGATGAGAAGCATCAATCATTAGTTTTTCGTTGCAACACCTTAGTTGTTCATTGATTGCTTTCTCATATGTGCCTTGATCGTGAGCCTTCAGGAGACTGAGTAACACCTTGCTTGAGCCAGCAACCTTGGGTCCCAGCTGGTGAGCTTTGCTCAAACCAGATGAGCCCGCACTCAAGCTGGCGACCCCGGGGTCTTAAACCTGGGTCCTTCTGCATCCCAGTCCGACGCTCTATCCACTGCACCACCGCCTGGTCAGGCTACTTTACCATTCTTGAAGATCCTTTTTAATTTCTGGAAATTGGTAGAAATGGGTTTTTAATCTGTTACAAATTAAACAGCAAGAACATAATACTTTGTAATACAAATTTGTCATTTCTTTTACCTATAGGAATTTAGATGTAGGAAATTTTACCTTATTAAATCTGAGTGATATAGAAACAATTTTATTTGCTTTGGGTTATATACTAAAATCTTCTTTTAACTATTTTTTATTATTTTTAATAGTTGAATGGGTTTTTTGTCTTTCAGTATTGGTCAAGATACTGCAGATTTTAATTATAGCTTTTTACTTTTTTGTAAATTAAGATAAAGTATCGCAAGTGCTTTGCTAGTTGCCCTGATGGAATTCTAGTAAAAAAAAGAGTAACTTCAATAGGTCTTAATCTATAATATTAAAATAAAAACAAGTACTTATGTTGTTTGATTTATGGTTTAAAGTTTTTAGATGGAGTGATGTTTTTAAGAACATAGAAACATTAAAGTTAGGAGAGACCATAGAAATGAATTAAGATAATAATTTTGCCTCATGATTTGTAGACCAAATAATAAAAATCTTGCATTTTACACTGTACCTTCCCAGGTGAGTTCAAAATTCATGGAAATTACTGTTCTAATTTTCTCAGTTATAAAAGTTGATGTATTTTTGCATATGATTAGTTTGGTGTGCTTACACTTCGAAGTGGTAAACTTTTCTTGCATGCAGCAATAAAAAAAATTTAGTGTATTTTTGAATTGAAATGCAAATTAAAAATTCACAAGTGCTTCAAATATGAAGCTTTGAATCTTATCAACCAATTTAAGCATCAAAGACAAGCCAAAGTTAAGCTAATTTGACTTTTTTTCTTTTTAAAGATGGATAGTTACTTTTTTTATTGTAGTAAAATACTTATAAGTATTAAAAAGTTTTTATTGATTGGCTTTAGAGAGAGAGAGAGGAAGGGAGAGATACAATAAAACATCAATTTATTGTTTCATTTGTTTATACATTCATGGGTTGATTCTTATATGTGCCCTGACTGGGACAGAACCTACAACCTTGGTGTATCAGGACAGCTGTCTAACCCAACGAGCTACGTGGCCAGTACAACACTTATATTTTAGCCAATTTTAGGTATGCAGTTCAGTAACATTAATGGGTTTATGTTTTTTTTGAGAATAAAGTAAGTTTTATTTAGGGCACAACTGTGAAAGAAGTGAAAAGTACCCATCAAAGTGGTTACAGGCTAACTCCAGAGTGAGTTGCACCTACATTCACATTGTTACACAACCATCATCACCATCCATATCCAGAACTTCTTCATCTTCTTAAACTAAAACACAGTACCATTTAAATAATAACTCTCCATTCCCTTTCTTAAAGTCACAAAATCTATGGTCTGTAAGCATGTTACTATCACACTAAACTTTGAGTTAGCAACAATTATTACATTGTAAAGGGTTTTTTAAAAATTTTTTTAAAGTTTATTCATTTTAGAGAGAGGAGACAGAGAGAGATGGAGAGAGAAGGGGGTGAGGAGTAGGAAGCATCAACTCCCATATGTGCCTTGACCAGGCAAACCCAGGGTTTTGAACCAGCGACCTCAGCGTTCCAGGTTGACGCTTTATCCACTGCGCCACCACAGTTCAGGCCCATTGTAAAGGTTTTAAATTAAAAAAAAAAAATTTTTTTTTTATTATTCATTTTAGAGAGGAGAGGGAGAGACAGAGAGAGAGAGAGGAGAGACAGAGAGAGAGAAGGGGGGAGGAGCTGGAAGCATCAACTCCCATATGTGCCTTGACCAGGCAAGCCCAGGGTTTCAAACCGGCGACCTCAGTATTTCCAGGTCGACGCTTTATCCACTGCGCCACCACATGTCAGGCCGTAAAGGTTTTATATCAGCCATTTCCCCCCCTTCTTTTCCAAGTGAGAGGAGGGGAGATAGAGACAGGCTCCCACATATGCCTTGACCAGGGATCCACACAGTAACCCCCATCTGGGGCTATGTTTGTAACTGAGCTATTTTTAGTGCTTCCGGCAAGGCTCCGCTCAGCACTCAGGGCTGATGCACTCCAACCAATCGAGCCATGGCTGCAGGAGAAGAAAAGAGAGAGAGAGAGAGAGAGAGAGAGAAAGGAAGGGGTGTGTGTGAAGAAGCAGATGGTTGCTTCTCCCGTGTGCCCTGTTTAGGAATTGAACCTAGGACAGCCACACACTGGGCCAATGCTCTTCCACTGAGCCAAGCAGCCAGGGCCATATTAGACATTTTTTATACAGTTTTTCAATATTTTTTCCTTCTTAAAAAAAAACAACAACTATGTATGCCAAAATATGTTTAGATACTGCAGTAATAATGATGTATACCTGTTTTCTCACTTTGACTTAAAGCCACATTTCTCAGTGAATTCTTTCTTTTTGAGATTATTGTTAAAATTTGGTCTTCTAACAAATCTAAATATAATTACTGTTTGGACGTTGGCAAGCAAAAACAGTTGGACAACACACCAGTCATCTTTTAGAATTTAATTAGCTCTAATAATAGATTGTTGTGCTCTTTCAGATGCATCTACTAGTATCATTTCAATAAAAAGAAACAAAATACCCCTCAGTTTTTAAGGTGTGCTTGTTTTCAAATCTGATTGAAATTTGGAGTAGCATTTCTTTTTATTTTAACAGACCATCTTAATGGACTTTCTTGTACTTCAAAGAAATTTTTATACTGTTTTTTTTTCTGGCTAAAGACATGTTCTAAAAGAAAATAATTAAGCTGTGCTTGATGATCATATTAATTCAGGTGTTTTGGCTATACAGTGATTATAGTGTCTTCTGACTTTGTTATTATTTTTTGCCTAGGTCTTATATGAACTTCCCACAAACACACAGTGGTGCTTTGATATTCAGTGGTGTCCCAGAAATCCTGCTGTCTTGTCAGCTGCTTCCTTCGATGGACGTATCAGTGTTTATTCTATCATGGGAGGGAGTGTAGATGGCTTAAGGCAGAAACAAGTTGACAAGGTAATGGATGTTGACATTTTTCATTATAACAACTGAAAAAACAATCTTACTGTGTAATTGAATTGAAAATTGTTTTGATATTACTGACCAATACTGATAATTGTGATAAAAGAATTTTTTGGATATGACTTAAAATGTGTAATATAGTCATATATAAGTTAGAAATCTCATGTTATTTATTTATTTATTTATTTATTTTAGCTTTCATCATCTTTTGGAAATCTTGACCCCTTCGGCACAGGACAGCCCCTTCCTCCATTACAAATTCCTCAGCAGACCACTCAGCATAGTATAGTGTTGCCTCTGAAGAAGCCACCCAAGTGGATCCGAAGGCCCGTTGGTGCTTCCTTTTCAGTAGGTGCATTTGTGTTTATGGTCCACAATGACAGAGGACTTACAGTGAAGTGTTTTACAGGATCACTCTGAGGGGAGACAATTGGGTTTGAGATGTTTCTGTGACTTTTTCTAATTGTTTCTCAGGAAAAGTAGGACCTATTTTCCCTTTTTTTTCTTTTTAATGGTCAAATATGCATAACGTAAAATGTACTGTTTTGACCATTTAAAAATATACAATTCACTGGTATGAAGTACATTCTCATTGTTGTACACCCTTCACACCATTCATCTCTTCCCCCCTCACCTTGTTAAACTTGTCTTCCTTCTCTATCTCTCCTTGATTCCTTTTCTTTTTTTGGAGAAGGTTGTGTCCTTTCTTTTCTTCCCTTCCTTTTAGTTAGCTCTTTTTATTTGCTAGTTTATTTTTATTTTTTATGGTAAAAAGCACATAACATAAAATATACCACCTTAGTCATTTTTAAGTATGCAGTATAGTATGATAGCTATTGTACATGCACATTGTTGTGCAGTAGATCTCAAACTTTTTCATCTTGTAAAACTGAACCTCTGTATACCTTTTGAACAACAACTCCTGTTTTCCCCTCCCCTAGCTCTTGATAATTACATTTTACTTTCTGTTTCTATGACTTTGACTACTTTTAGATATCTCATAGGTGGAATCATGAAGTTTTTGTCTTTTTGTGATTAGGTTATTTCACTTAGCATAATGTCCTCAAGCTTCATCCATGTTCTAGTTTATGACAGAATTCTCTTCTTTTAAAAGACTAAATAATATTCCATTGTATATATACTCCATATTTTTTTAACCATTCATCTATCAATGGATATTTAGGTTGCTTTCACCCCTTAGCTATTGTGAATAATGTTTCATTGAGCATTTATATGCAGATATCTCTTTGAAAACCTTGGTTTCGGCCCTGGCCAGTTGACTCAGAGGTAGAGCGTCGGCCTGGCGTGCGGGGGACCCGGGTTTGATTCTCGGCCAGGGCACATAGGAGAAGCGCCCATTTGCTTCTCCACCCCCCCTTCCTTCCTCTCTGTCTCTCTCTTCCCCTCCCGCAGCCAAGGCTCCATTGGAGCAAAGATGGCCCGGGTGCTGGGGATGGCTCCTTGGCCTCTGCCCCAGACGCTAGAGTGGCTCTGGTCGCAGCAGAGCGACGCCCCAGAGGGGCAGAGCATCGCCCCCTGGTGGGCAGAGCGTCACCCCTGGTGGGCAGAGCATCGCCCCTGGTGGGCGTGCCGGGTGGATCCCGGTCGGGCACAAGCGGGAGTCTGTCTGACTGTCTCTCCCCGTTTCCAGCTTCAGAAAAATTAAAAAAACAAACAAACCTTGGTTTCCTTGAATGTGCCGGCAACTGATCTACATGAACTATTGCTCTATATGGGAGCACAGATAGCAAAAAAAGCTCTTAAGAGTTGTTGCAAGTGTGCTACATTTCTTCCCTGTAAAACAAGTTAATCAGTCCTCTCCCAGGAGAGTGGCAGGACAGGGAGAGGCTGGAAGTGGTTTTCCTTGGGTCTTTCCTCCTACAGAATGCGGTGAAAATGCCTTCTCTGTGGTCCAGAGGGGTAGAATATCGATGTCCCCTCAAATATTTTTGGGTTTACCATTATTGACATTTTAGAATTTTTGGTTATGTTTATAATTCTCTGTAGAAGGGTAAACAATTTACCTAAACGTCCATGTCTTGAGATATCAACTTTATATAGTATTAATTGAAACTCTTATGCAATATTAAATTAGTGCATTTATACTTTCAATTTTTACCTTTCCAAATTTTTTATTTCTTTTAATTTTTGCAAATTACATTGCTAAGTATTCAAAAATATTTTTTTATGTTCAGTAGGAATATTTGTTTTCTGTGTTTGTTTTGAATGATTTAAAAAGCTGATTACTGGCGAACAGCATTTACGTTATTATAATTATTTAACATTATAATGTTAATATTACGTAGAGCCAAGTAAATGACTAAAACTAATAACTCAGTTTAGGTCTTGCTTTTAGGAACAGTTTTCTCAGACTTCCCTAGAACTTGAGGAAAGCCAGTGCTTTGGCCGTTCTGTGAAGTTCCATACCATGTGTGGTATAATCTGTACCTCACTTATCACTTACGTGTGCCTGTTGTATCCGGTTTTATTTCCACTTTAAGTTTCTTAAGAGGGTGAAGGAATTAAAACAAAACAAACACTCATAGACACGGACAACAGTATGGTGATTAGCAGAGGGAAACGGGGGTCAGGGAGGTAGGAGAGGGCAAAAGGGTGATAAATGTTGACGGAAGGAGACTTGACTTGGGGTGGTGAACTCACAGTACAGTGTACAAATGATGTGTTATAGAATTGTACCCCTGGAGCCTATATAATTATATTAACCAGTGTCACCCCAATAAATTCAGTTTTTTTAAAAGATTTTATTGTTTTAGAGAGAAGAAAGAGAAAGAAGGTAGGGTGGGGAGGGGCGGGAAGCTTCAACTTGTAGTAGTTGCTTCTCTTGTGTGCCTTGTGCAGGCAAGACGGGGTTTCCATCCAGCAACCTCAGCGGTCCAGGCTGACGTGTTATCCACTGTGCCACCACAGGCCAGGCAATAAATTCAATTATAAAAAGAGTTTATTAAGAATAATCGTTTGTGTTTTCTTACATCTTGGCATTTTGTATAATGCCTGACATAAAAGACACATGGACTATATTAGTTAATTAATAAATTTGTGTAAAGATCATAATTCTTGATAAAAATTATTGAGCATAAAGAACCAAATTTCGGCTTGTATTTTCTCTTACTTAAATTTATTTTTTATGACTACATTAATTCGATATTAACTATCTACTTGCTATATACAAGGCAGGTATTGAGTACTTCAGGCGATACAAGAATAAAGTACTTTAGCCAGAGAGCCTTCCTTGTTAGTATAGGGGAGGTTCAGCTTTGTCACTACTCTCCTAGGCTTTTCGGGGATGGGGGCTGACAATCAAGTTGACATAACAGATTAACAAGAGAGAAGCCTACAGATTTTTACATGTACGTGGAAGCTCCATAGGAAAATGAAGACTCAAAGAAGTGGCAAAACCTAAGTGATTATATCATAGGTTGAACAAGTGGCAGTTGTAGAAAAATTAAAATATAGAGAAAGACTAAAAGGAGATGATTGTTATTTAACATGTTATGTTTGTACAGATTTCTCTCAGCCTCAACTCTCTGGTGATAAGAATGTTTCCTTTTTTTTTTTTTCCCCCCCTTTTTAAGTGAGAGATGGGGAGGCAGAGACAGACTCCTCATGCTCCCTGACCGGGATCCACCTGGCAGGTCCCCTACCAGGCGATGTTCTGTGCATCTGGGCCACTGCTTCATTGCTTGGCAGCCGAGCTACTTTAGCACTTCAAGTGAGGCCATGGAGCCATTCTCAGAGCCCAGGGCCAACTTTGCTGGACCCATTTGAGCCATGGATGTGGGAGTGGAAGAGAGAGAGAGATAGAGGGTGGCGGAAGGGTGGAGAAGATGGTCACTTCTCCTGTGTGCCTTGACTGGGAATTGAACCCAGGACATCTACACACTGGGCCGATGCTGTACCACTGAGCCAACCAGCCAGGGCAAGAATGTTACTTTACTCTTGGTTTACGAAGAGCAGCTTTTTCATATGGGAGTTTCATCTCCTACTTTCAGAAAGAAAAGAGGAGGTCAGAGTGACTTTCTTGCTCCTGCTTGTTTTCAAGTAGTTTTTAGCTCAAATAATCATGTCAAGAGGCATATTTGAGAAGAGTGGCATATTCTGCCATCCTCTAAAACTTAGGTCCTAGAACAGAAGGTGAGACGAATACATATAATTAATAGTTGAATCAACAAAAGATATATATATGTGTGTGTGTGTGTGTGTGTGTGTGTGTGTGTGTGTGTGTGTATATATATATATATATATTACTCTAAAGGCATTGGGATAGAAAAGGCAATATTTGCCTGGGCCTCAAAGAGAAGTAGTATTGAATATCTGGAAGTTAGTAAAATCAAGAAGGCAAGAAATTGTGGATCACAATAAAATAGTACATCTTATCTAGAAGGTTGGTTTTGTGAAGAGGAATAACGATTGAAGACTAGGATCAGATTGTGACGTATGGGAGAGTGTGTCAGCTAATTTTATCCAAGTGATATATACTTAGATCGTAGTTCCTTCTTTTAGCATGTTTACAATAAGCATTTTTTCTGGCCACATTCTTGTGGTTCAAACTGATTTTGTTCATTTGTTCTTTTATAGTTTGGAGGCAAATTGGTTACCTTTGAGAACGTCAAGATGCAGTCCCCGCAGGGAGCTGAGCAGCAGCCGCAGCACGTGTTCATCAGTCAGGTTGTGACAGAAAAGGAATTCCTCAGTCGATCGGACCAGCTGCAGCAGGTCGTGCAGTCACAGGGCTTCATCAATTATTGTCAGAAAAAAATTGATGCTTCTCAGTCGGAGTTTGAAAAAAATGTGTGGTCCTTTTTGAAGGTAAAGTTGGTATTAAAATACTTTTTTGTTTTGTTTTGTTTTTTTTTTTGCATTTTTCCGAAGCTGGAAACAGGGAGAGACAGTCAGACAGACTCCCGCATGCGCCCGACCGGGATCCACCCGGCACGCCCACCAGGGGCGACGCTCTGCCCACCAGGGGGCGATGCTCTGCCCATCCTGGGCGTCGCCATGTTGCGACCAGAGCCACTCTAGCGCCTGAGGCAGAGGCCACAGAGCCATCCCCAGCGCCCGGGCCATTTTTGCTCCAATGGAGCCTTGGCTGCGGGAGGGGAAGAGAGAGACAGAGAGGAAAGCGCGGCGGAGGGGTGGAGAAGCAAATGGGCGCTTCTCCTGTGTGCCCTGGCCGGGAATCAAACCCGGGTCCTCCGCACGCTAGGCCGACACTCTACCGCTGAGCCAACCGGCCAGGGCTGGTATTAAAATATTTTTATTTCACTATCTGCAAATCTATTCCCATTATATTCTAAATCTGTGTTCCTATTAAACAATGGGAAGAATGTGATGTCAGGAACCTCTGAATGATATTAAGAAAACCTTGTGAAAAGCACACGACCTAACTGTTCAAGTCAAGAGTTCTTCCTTTTCTTTAAAAAGTCTAACAGGAAGTACTTTTTTAATAAGTAAAAACAATATAATAGGTGTATTTAAGTGAGAAAGACATAATATTCTTTTTTTTTATTATTATAAATAAATTTTTATTTTAATGGGGTGACATCAATAAATCAGGATACATATATTCAAAGAAAACATGTCCAGGTTATCTTGTCATTCAATTCTGTTGCATACCCATCACCCAAAGAGAGATTGTCTTCCGTCACCTCCTATCTAGTTTTCTTTGTACCCCTCCCCCTTCCACTCCCCCTCTTCCTCCTTCTCTCCCCTCGCCCCCCGTAACCACCACACTCTTGTCCATGTTTCTTAGTCTCGTTTTTATGTCCCACCAATGTATGGAATCCTGCAGTTCTTGTTTTTTTCTGATTTACTTATTTTACTCCATATAATGTTACCAAGATCCCACCATTTTGTTGTAAGTGATCCAATGTCATCATTTCTTATGGCTGAATAGTATACCATGGTGTATATGTGCTACATCTTCTTTATCTAGTCTTCTATTTTTTTTTTTACAGTGATTAAAGCCTTTAAGCAAACTCTTGGCCAATACAGCAAGAATCCATAAAAGAGTAGTGTCCTTAACCTGTTCACCAAGTCCAAATTGGCCCCATCACCATGCCAAATCCCTGAAAAATGCAACCCAACCCCAGTTCAGTCTGTTAGGAGCTGTCCCAAGGAGCAGGAGTCCAGGAAAAGTCCACATCCAGGAAAAGTCCACATGGCACTGGAATTGTCACAATTCTATACTTTGCAACTCATGTCCAAGTCTCAATGACTGCTGCTTCTAGCTGGTAATGATTCAGGTAGACTGGAAAAACCATCTGCAGCATATGTGGATATGGAGCTTTTGTTCTCCTCTGCCTGGAGAGATGAGACCAGGTTGCTTTTCCCTGGAGCTCTGTGACTGTGGCATGGTAAAGAGAACCTTGGGATACACTACATAATATTCTTTTTTTTAAGATTTTATTTATTCATTTAGAGAGGGAAGGGGGGCGGAGCAGGATGCATCAACTCTCATATGTACCTTGACCAGGCAAGCTTGGGGTTTCGAACCAGCAACCTCAGTGTTCCAGGTTGATGCTTTAACCACTGCACCACCACAGGTCAGGCAAAAGACATAATCTCTACTGGAACCTATTTTAAAATTAGAACATAGAGCTTAGCATATTAAAGTCATAAGTATAATAAAAAATAGAATATTTTTTGTAGTAGATCCTGTTAAGGAAATGGAAAAAGATGGAGGAGGTGAGGTAAAAGGTATAGGGGAGAAAGGTTGGGGGCATTTCTCATCCCTTTTATTGAGCTGCAATATGACAGTAGAATAACAAATAGAATTTTCTAGTTGGTCATTTGCCTACACTGGAATGACTATTTATAATAAATTTTCCAAAGAAAAGAGGTTTAGACTACAATAAGGTTAATTTAAAGCATTATACAGTTAATTTTTATAGGTTTTTAATTAAATATTAATTTTGGCAATGTTTTAGGATATTGAATGTTCCACATAGTATGAGTGTTACATTCATATAGCCTTTGGACATAAATTAGTTTTTATTTACAGAAATCATAGTTTAAAAAGAAACTTTAATATCCATCAGAAACCTCCCAAAAAAGAAAAGTCCAGGTCCAGATGGCTGCACTAGTCAATTCTACCAAACATTCAAAGATGATTTGATATTTATCCTTAAACTCTTCCAAAATATTGAAGAAGAAGCTATCCTCCCTAACATATTTTGTGAGGCCAACATATTCTGATACCTAATCTGGCAAGGATAACACACAAAAAAGAAAACTACAGACCAGTATTTCTAATGAATACAGATGCAAAAACCGCAAACAAAATACTAGCAAATCAAATACAGCAATACACTTAAAAAAATAATACATCACCATCGATTGAGGTTCATTTCAGGGATACAAGGATGGTTCAGCATATGCAGATTGATCAATGTAATACACCGCATTAATAAAACAAAGGATAAAAATTATATGATCTTATTAATAGATGCAGAAAAAGCACTTGGTAAGCTACAATATCCATTTATGATTAAAACACTCAATAAAGTAGGTATAGAAGGAAAGTATCTCAACAAAATAAAGGCCATATTTGAGAAACCCTCAGCCAATATCATTCTCAGTTGTGAAAAATGAAAAACTTTTCCTCTAAAATCAGGAACAAGACAAAGATTACCACTCTCTTCACTGCTATTGAACATATTTCTAAAAGTCCTAGCCAGAGCAATCAGGCAACAGAAAGAAATAGGCATCCAAATTGGGAAGCAAGAAGTAAAAGTATCACTTTTTGCAGATGACATAATTCTGTATATCAAAAATACTAAAGACTCCACCAAAAAACTATTAGAAATAATAAACAAATACAGTAAAGTTGCAGGATAAAAAGATATATACAAAAATCCACTGCTTTCCTGTATATTAACAATGAAACTTTGGAAGAAGAAATGAGAAAAACAATTACTTTTGCAGTGCAACCAAAAGAATAAAATACCTAGGAATAAACTTCACAAAGGATGTGAAAAGACCTATATACTGAAAACTACAAAGCATTATTAAAAGAGATTGAAAAAGACACAATGAAATGGAAAAATATTCTATGTTCATGGATTGGAAGAATCAACGTAGTTAAAATGGCCATATTACCTAAGCAGGCGTCCTCAAACTACGGCCCGCGGGCTGCATGCGGCCCCCTGAGGCCATTTATCCTGCCCCCACCGCACTTCCGGAAGGGGCACCTCTTTCATTGGTGGTCAGTGAGAGGAGCACTGTATGTGGCGGCCCTCCAACAGCCTGAGGGACAGTGAACTGGCCCCCTGTGTAAAAAGTTTGGGGACCCCTGATAAAGCAATATACAGATTTAATGCAATCCCCATCAAAATCCCAATGTCATTTTTTAAAGAAACAGAATGAAACATCAGATTTATATGGAAGCACAAAATACTCCAAATAGCCAAAGCAATTCTGAGAAAACAAAGCCAGAGAGGTATCACTACCTGACTTCAAATTATAATGCAGAGCTATTATTATCAAAACAATATGGTATTGGCAGAAAAACAGACAGACAAATGGAACAGAATCGAGAGCCCAGAAATAAAACCACATATATATGGGCAAATAAATTTTGACAGAGGAGCCAAAAATACACAGTGGAGTAAAAGAAAGCCTCTTCAATAAATGATGCTGGGAAAATTGGAAAGCCACATGCAAAAGAATATACAGTTTGCCCCCATGTACAAAAGCTAATTCAAAATGGGCCACAGACCTAAATGTAAGATCTGAAACAATAAATTACATAGAAGTAAACAACGGTACTAAACTTATGGACCTTGGTCATAGAGAACATTTTAAGAATTGGGTCCCAAAGTCAAGGGAGGTACAGGCAAAAATAAATGAATGGGAATATATCAAACTAAAAAGCTTCAGCACAGCAAAAGAAAGCATTAAGAAAACAAAAAGGCAGCTGACCAAATGGGAGATAATATTTGCAAACAATACCTTTGACAAGGTGTTAATATCCATAATATATATATATAAAGAACTCATACAACTCAACACCAAACAATTTAATTAAAAAATGGGCAGAGAACCTGAACAGACACTTCTTCCAAGAAGACATACAAAAGGCCAACAGATACAGAAAGAGATGTTCAATTTCACTAGGGAAATGCAAATCAAAACTACAATGAGATACCACCTTACACCTGTTACAATGGCTGTTATTATCAAGACAAGTAATAACAAGTGTTGAGGAAAAGGAACCCTCATTCACTGCTGGTGGGAATGTAAACTGGTACAGCTACTGTGGAAAACAGTATGATGGTTCCTCAAAAAATTAATAATAGAGTTACCATATGACCCAGCAATCTCTCATCTGGACATCTATCTGAAAAACTTGAGAACGTTTTTTCGCAAAGATATATGCACCTGTGTGTTCACAGCAGCATTATTCACAGAGGCCAAGCCATGGAGACAACCAAAATGTCCTTCGATAGAGGATTGGATAAAGAAGATGCAGTGCATACATACAATGGAATACTTCTCAGCCCTAAGAAAATATGAAATACTCCATTACCTTGAGAATATTATGCTAAACTAAGTCAGAAAAAGTTAAGAACCATATGATTTTACTCATGTGGGATATAGTACAAACTCATAGATGCAAACAACAGTGGTTATCAGAAGGAGGGAGGTGGAGGGGTAGTAAAGGGTAAAGAGGGCCAAATATATGGTGACAGAGATGATTTGACTTTGAGTGGTGGGAACACAATAAAATATACAGACCCTATATCATGCAAATGTACACTTGAAATCTATATAATCCTATTAACCAATGTCACCCTAATCATTTTAATTTTAAAAAGTAAAATTTTAATCAACCAGGATAATTACTGGTATATTTACTACTTAAAAATAACTTAAAGAAAAACTATTTTTTGGATTCTTTTTTACAGTGAACCTTCTAGGTGATACAGTAGACTGTAGGTATTTTTAATAATTCTACTTGAAATTTGATCATGTAATTAAAAATTAGGTCTTTATATGCAGGTCTTTGTTTCAAGAATATGTCTTTTTTAAAGGTAAACTTTGAGGATGATTCTCGTGGAAAATACCTTGAACTTCTAGGATACAGAAAAGAAGACCTAGGGGAAAAGGTAAAGTTTTTGAAAAGTAAAAAAGTGTTTATTCTCAACCTTTATGTATAATAGATTTTTTAAAACAAAATTCTACACAGATCATCTCATCTCAATCATTGAATAAATATTTAATGAGAATTTTTATTTGCCAAAGTTTTGAATACAGATTGTTAAATATGAAATTCCACTATATATTTTATTTTATTTTTTAAGTGAGAGAGACAGACAGACAGGAAAGGAGAGAGATGAGAAGCATCAACTCATAGTTGCAGCTCCTTAGTTATTCATTGACTGCTTTCTCATATGTCCCTTGACCAGGGAGCTCCAGCTGAGCCAGTGACCCTTTGTTTAAGCTAGCAACCTTGGGCTCAAGCCAGCGAACCTAGGCTTCAAGCCAGCGACCATGGGATCATATCTGTGATCCACACTCAAGCCGGAAACTCCGCATTCAAGCTGGTGAGCCTGTGCTCAGGCCAGCAACCTTGGGGTTTTGAACCTGGATCCTCAATGTCCCAGGCCAGTGCTCTATTCAGTGCACCAATACCTGGTCAAGCTGAAGTTCCACTTTATACCTGGATTTTGAAATTGCCAGAACCACCTTTAATTCAAACAGTGTCAGGGAAGATTGGGCGATGACCAGTAAGTAGTGTATAATCAATGGCCCTGAAAACTGTTAGAGATCACCCCACATGCACTTCAGCTTAAGTGATGAAAAATAGTGTACTATTTCTGGCTATCACAGTTTTCCACCCTCGCTGTTTATATTTATAGCCCACAATTCCCAAACTGTATTGAGTTGGTCCAGCTAACAAGTAATTAGTAAATATATATTTTGGCACAAGGGAAATTTATTGCATTGGATTTGAATAAAAAAATTCAGGTGATTTGCTTAACATCTTAATTTTTTAAATTTCATTTTAAAAAGAGGAAATTATATTCCAATTTTATAGTTGTCTTCTCTAAGAGGGACTTATTTATTCCACAGTGTTGACATGAACAGCAATAAAAACACTCTTGACTTCGGAAACCTTGAAGGAAATATTGTAGGTTCCTTGTGTAATTGATATTATCCCTGTCGTTCTGTAGCATTGTAGCGTTGTCACATAGGTCGTACAGGTTTGGTACTGCCCACTCCAGGCATGCCGCCTCGTTGAAGATGAGTGCCCCTTTGATGTCATACAGTCTTGGCATCACATCATAGCCCCAGCTGCTTACTGGCTATGTCTTTGATTATTCCTTTAGACTTTTTTTTATATTTAACTTGATGATTAGTTTACACTTTAGGTTCTTAAGAGATTAATTTGAAAATTTTACTGCATACTAGATAACAAAAACTGAGAAAATAGAATGTCAAAATACCTCTAATAGCGGTTCTTTCAAGAGTGAGTACCTGAGGAACTACTTTTAAAAATAGTTATAGTTATTTTATTTAAAACAAAGTAGAAGAAAACATGCTTATTTTGGAGTTTTGCCATTGACCAGCAGAGTGAGATGACCTGTGAGCAGTGGGACTCCTTGTGGTTGAAACGAGAACCATTGAGAATCAATCAGTTCTGCATAGATTTTATTTTCTTAAAAATACTCTCCCTGTTCTAAACTTTTGTGGATTTTGCCAATGAGAATGGAGTAAGAGGTGAATGTTTGCTATTTAACTTGAAATGTAATTCATTTTAGTAGGTGAGTTGTTTTTATTTCAGATTGCCTTGGCCTTGAACAGAGTGGATGGACCCGATGTGGTAAGAAGGCTTTTAAAAATAGCTATCTTCTAAAATTTTGGTTTAGGTGATAAGAAGGAAATGTAGTTTAAGAAATTTATCTGTTTCATTGTTTTACAGTATAAAAAGAGGTGCTGGTTGTAGGTATTTTAATAAGTGAATAAATTCTCATTTTAAAATAGTATAAAGTTAGCTCGTAGAGCATTCCTAGCTCTTGATGGTATATAAGTTTCGCAAAAAGAGGAAATGTGAAATCAGTGACTGCTCAGATACTGTTAAGATCTTTGTTGTCGAAAGGGCATTTAGTAGGAAAGGAAGGGAAGGTCTCAGCTCTAATGGCTTTTTGCTTTTCCTCTAATGGTGTTTCTCAAATTTACTTAGTGTTGCTTCTTCACTTGATCTTAGCCAAAAGGCCAAGAAGTGAACTTAGTATTGCTTCTTATGATTAAACTAGCTCTGAATATTGTTTGTTGGGTCTTTGTCTTCCTTGTTCACTAATAACCTTTTAATGCTCCATTCTTTAACTTCTTCTGCAATTGTTTTGTGTACCAAAGGCTCTTAAGGACTCTGACCAAGTAGCACAGAGTGATGGGGAGGAGAGCCCTGCTGCTGAAGAGCAGCTCTTGGGAGAGGTACTTACTTTCTTTTTCATTTTTAGTTACATTGGAAAATTATGTGCTATTTGTTTATCTCATGTTGAAATATGGAAAGTTTTCTTAACTACTTGTTCCAAAATAAAGATTGTTTTCTAAGAGAAATTTAAGGGAGGAATCTGTTTACTAGTTTGATGGAAGTATCATCTCTGAAATCTTTAGGTCTCTGACCTAGCTTCTGGATTATATGGTTTAACATTAACAGTTGATGTGAGATTGACTTAATTTGGTCAGATGGATTTTATAATATCTGCTGAAAAAAGATTTTATTCAGAAATCCACAGTGCAGTGAATGTAAAGTTAATTTTTTTCTTGGCACATTAATATCTAAGGCCCACTATCAGTGGCATAGGCTTCTGAATTAGTCTCTTGAACTTTGAGTTCTGGTAAAGACTATTTCAATAAATAAAATGATTGTCATGATTTACTATAAACATATTCTGAGTTGTAGTTGACAGTTTTTACTAGTTTAAAAAGAGTCCATTAATATTTTTTCTTTTAATTTTCTGGGTTTTTTTAACCACTAATAATTCTGTAATTACTTTTCTTACTTTTTAATTATATTTTATCTTGGAAAATTAATCAAGTTCTTTTTTCTCATTTCACCTTTGACGTTTTCATTGTTTTTTCTGATATGGGACTATCCTGACTATGGAGTGTTTCTTTCTAACTTTTACTATAAACATAATTTACCAATAAACTTCAACTATTACATGATGATTGTAAAAGACAGTTTTCTTAGAAGGAAGTCTTTTAGCACAAGCGGAGAATATAGGTCTTTTATCTCATGCAAGACAGCTATACTTGTCTTTAAAATTTCCTCGCTAATCTCTTTGAAATATTTTTTTGTCTTTTGAATTTTTATGCATAGAAGAGAAGGCATTTAGAGTATTTGTCAGCGATATCCCTGCATTAAACTCCTTTTCTTCTAAAGAAAAATACTGAATTTATATTTACTCAATCTTACATGTAATCTCAGAAATTTGGAGCAGAACTATATATGTTTTTACCAGGCTAATCTGTTATTCTGAGTGTGACTAATTGAAGAGAATACAAAATCTGTACTTGTAGTATAGTCATAAACAATCTGTTTATATTACATTTATGTAAGGACACCAAGTAATTTTTTATGAATAATTCAATCAAAACAAAAGGATCCTATAATTAAAGCTAGTGGGCAGAAATTTTTAGATGTGTAGAAACAGGGTTGTTTTAAAATCTAAGAATAGTATGATTAAAAAACATAATTCGCATGTTTAAAGGTACTCTTAGCTGAAGTACCTAAGAAAACAAAGGTTCTTCAGCCTCAATAATTTCCGAGCTACCAGTAATGGATAGGTATAGTTCAGTTTGTTTGACATTACTTCTGATATTGGATTTTAGTTATGATTATATAATCAGAGTTAATGCCTAAGGAAATCATAGATCTTAAGTGTAAAGTTGGATCTGAGCACTTTTCTGGAATAACTTGGCATGTCATCCAGTCAGTAGGTGAATAATCATGTATGAATTTTATTTTTAATTTTGCTGAATTGTTATCCTTTCACCTCTTTAGCACAAAGAGGAAAAACAAGAACCTGAATTTCTACCTTCAGCTGGAAGACCATTTAATATCTCCATCAGTGGAGGTAAGTACTTACTGGTTTTGACTTCTAATTTTTTTAACCATTTGAAAACAAATAGTTCTTAAGGTTAAGTTAGAAATGTTTTGTCACAGATGCTGGTGTTAAAAATAACTCAGTAATCATTTAGTATGTGTAAATAGTGCCTTAGAAATGGTAGAATGTTCTGATGCCTATGTGATAGAAACTGTATAATGTTCTTTATTATTCTGTTTGAAGCAATCTAGTATTGTCTTTCCTGATTTTACTTACATACTCTAGGTAAATTTCTGTAAATCTCAACAGCTTGGGTTAGAAATTAATCATCAGTAATATTCAGAGATTAGCACCTTTTTCTCCTTTGTGTGCGCATGTAAAGGTTGATATGTGTAGAATTTTTTCTTGTAACAAAAACTTTGTTTAACTTGGGTGTATTATTTCCTTGTTACAGATATTGATGGTTTAATTACTCAGGCTTTGTTGACGGGTAACTTTGAGAGTGCTGTTGACCTTTGTTTACATGATAACCGCATGGCTGATGCCGTAATATTGGCCATAGCGGGTGGACAAGAACTCTTGGCTCGAACTCAGAAAAAATACTTTGCAAAATCCCAAAGCAAAATTACCAGGGTATGTTATTTTAAAAATAATAAACTATAACTTTTATCTGATTATAAATGCTCTTGGGAAAAATTTTTTTGATTGATTTTAAAGAGAGAGGAAGGAGGGTAGAGAAAGAGAGTGAAACATTGGTTTGTTGTTCCTCTTATTTATGCATTCATTGGTTGCTCCTTGTATGCTCCCTGACTGGGGATGGAACCCACCACCTTGGCATGTCAGGACAATGCTTTAACCAACTGAGCTACCTGGCCAGGGCCTAAACGTAAAACACTCTTATTATAGATAATTGAAATGCAAAAATCAGTAAACAACAACAACAAAAATCCTTAATTTCTTGACCTAGAAATAGTTACTGTTGATAGTTTGGCATGATTGTACCAATTTGTTTTCTTTGCATATAAAATTTATAAAATGAAGAATACTTTTCATGGTTTTTTACTGTAGAAAGAACTTAGAAAATTTTAAAAGTAAAAATTTATTTATTTTAAGATTTTATTCATTTTGGGAGGGTAGAAAGAGAGAGAGAGAGAAGGGAGAGAGGGAGGAACAGGAAGTATCAACTCCCATATGTGCCTTCACCAGGCAAGCCCAGGGGTTCAAACTGGCAACCTCAGCATTCCAGGTTGACACTTTATCCACGTGCCACCACAGGTCAGACTTTTTTTTTAATCGAGTGGTGAGGGATAGACAGGAACAGACATACATGAAGGGAGAAAGATGAGAGAGAGAGAGAGATAGAGATAGACAGGGACAGATAGACAAGAAGGGAGAGAGATGAGAAGCATCAACTCATAGTTGCAGCACCTTAGTTGGTCATTGACTGCTTTCTCATATGTGCCTTGACTGGGGGCGCTCCAATCAAGCCAGTGACCCCTTGCTCAAGCCAGTGACCTTGGGCTTCAAGCCAGTGACCTTTGGGCTAAAGCCAGCAACCATGAGGTTATGTCTATGATCCCACGCTCAAGCCAGTGATCCCGCACTCAAGCCAGTGACCTCAGGGTTTCAAACCTGGGTCCTCAGCATTCCAGGCCGACGCTTTATCCACCACACCATGGGTTGGTCAGGCAAGGTAAAGGTTTAATGCCCTTTAATTCTTCCATCACATTAGTACCTCTCAATCTCAAATTCGTTCCAGTTTTTTATCCTTTTCCTGTAAGTTTTATAGAGCTTTTAAAAACAAATCAGGATCTCCTGACCAGGTGGTAGCGCAGTGGATAGAGCATTGGACTGAGATGAGGAGGACCCAGATTCGAGACCCCAAGGTCGCCATCTTTAGCGTAGGCTCATCTGATTTGAGCAAAGCTCACCAGCTTGGACCCAAGGTCGCTGGCTAGAGCAAGGTGTTACTCGGTCTGCTGTAGCCCCATGGTCAAGGCACATAGGAGAAAGCAATCAATGAACAACTAAGGTGTTATAACGAAAAACTAATGATTGATGCTTCTTATCTCTCTCTGTTCCTGTCTGTTCCTATATATCCCTCTCTCTGACTCTTCTCTCTATCTTTGTAAATAAATAAATAAATAAAAATAATAACAAATCAGGATATATATGTATATATATGTTGCTTATTACTTATATTGCAAACATTTTCCCTTATCATTAAAGATTCTTACAAAAATTTTTAATTGTTCTATAATATTCTATAGGAAGGATATATTATTTCCCTTATTTGGGGGTATTTAGGTAATTTCTTTTTTCTTTTTTCTTTTTTTTTCCTGAAGCTGGAAACGGGGAGGCAGTCAGACAGACTCCCGCATGTGCCCGACCGGGGTCCACCCGGCACGCCCACCAGGGGGCGATGCTCTGCCCATCCGGGGCGTCGCTCTGTCGCAACCAGAGCCACTCTAGCGCCTGGGGCAGAGGCCAAGGAGCCATCCCCAGCACCTGGGCCATCTTTTGCTCCAATAGAGCCTCGCTGCGGGAGGGGAAGAGAGAGACAGAGAGGAAGGAGAGGGGGAGGGGTGGAGAAGCAGATAGGCGCCTCTCCTGTGTGCCCTGGCTGGGAATCGAACCCG
Source organism: Saccopteryx bilineata (assembly GCF_036850765.1). Taxonomy (NCBI): domain Eukaryota; kingdom Metazoa; phylum Chordata; class Mammalia; order Chiroptera; family Emballonuridae; genus Saccopteryx; species Saccopteryx bilineata. Next base: position 200,663,262 of record NC_089494.1, read on the forward strand.
GGACTTCCACACGCCAGGCCAACGCTCTACCACCGAACCAACTGGCCAGGGCCTAGGTAATTTCTAATATTTTCCTAATACAGATAAATTAGTGATAAACATCCTTGTTATACCTAAAGATATGTGTGAATTTCTAATTATTTAATGAGACCATAGTCCTAGGAAAAGAATTTCTGGTGCAGAGGGTCGAAACACTTTTTTCTTTTTAATTTAGAAATTGAATTTAATGGGGTGATATTGATCAATAAGAGTACTTCAGTTTCGGTTGAACATCTTCATAGCATTTGAACTGTCGATTGCATTGTATATCCATCACTCAAAGTCAAATCATTTTCTGTCATCGTATATCTGTCCCTCTTTACTATCTTCCCCCTTCCCCTCCCCTCCTGGTAACCACTTTACTTTTATCTATGTCCATGAATCATAGTTTTGTATCCCACATAGGTGGGATATATATTTGTCCCTCTTTATTCCTGGGTCTAAACATTTTTAAGCTCCTGCTTGATGTTATTAAATTTTTCTTAATAAAAGTTGTCCCAGGCCCTGGCCAATGGCTCAGTGGATAGATCGTTGGCCCAGTGTGTGGATGTCCCAGGTTCAGTTCCCAGTTACGGCACACAAGAGAAGCGACTATCTACTTCCCCCTCCCTCCCTCTCCCCCTTCTCTACCTCTTCCCATCTCACAGTCAGTGGCTCAATTGGTTCAAGCGTGGCCCCAGGTGCTAAGGATAGCTCCTGTTGGAGCACATCAACCTTAGGTGCTAAAAATAGTTTAGTACTCATGCATTGGCTTCAGGTGGGGTTGCCAAGTGGATCCTGGTCAGGGCACATGCAGGAATCTGCCTATCTTCCCTCCTCTCACCTAAAAAAAGAAAAAAGTCCCAGTTTTCAGTCCTTCCAGCATTGGTTGCTGTCAGTCTCCTTAGCCTTGTCTCAAGTCACGTTCTCCTCTGTTATTTTTAGCCACACTGGCCATTTTCAGTTCCTTACTCTGTGTGCATTTCTCTCTCTGGGGACTTTGCACCTAGTATTCTCTTGGCCTATAATGTTTTTTTCCTTCTTGATAAAGTTAATTCTGACTTCAAATGTCTGTGTGCTCAGAAGTTCTTCTTGATCCATCAGACCAGGTCATGTCTTCCTGTTAAACGTTTTGATAACAACAACAAAAAAAGTATGCTTGTGTGATTTTTTGGGGGGAGGGGAACAACACCATATTCTATGTCAGTTGATTTAAGGATATATTTCACTTTGCTGCTGCTTTATTCCACATGAAATACTATGAATAATAAGAGTCTTTTAAAGATATAATTGACTAGCTAGAGTTCATTTTTATTAATATACCCAAAGCTTTTCATTTTCCCTTTGTTTTCTTTCCTTTCTCAAGCTAATTACTGCAGTGGTGATGAAGAACTGGAAAGAGATTGTTGAGTCTTGTGATCTTAAAAATTGGAGAGAGGCTTTAGCTGCAGTATTGACTTATGCTAAACCTGATGAGTTTTCAGCCCTTTGTGGTAAGAAAACGAGTTTTATATTACGTATGTGGCATTGTATATTGTAAATGAAATGAACAAATATTAAAAATTTTCATAAACCTACCGATCACAAATAAGAAAAATGCTTCTTTCAGAATTATTAACTGTATTCCTTCTCCATATCTAGTCATTATTTTCAATAATACTCTTTAATGATTTTAGTTTTAGACAGACCAGACTTATAATCTTGCCTCTGCCCCTTACTAGCTATACAACCTAGTCAGAATTACTTCCTAAGCCTTAGTGTATTCTTATGTGAAATGGCACATAATCAGCTCTCACTTAATAAATGTTAGCTTGATAAAATTAATCATTATAATGTGTGAGTAGAAATTATCATTGAAGACCATGACTAAACTGATGGCTGAGGAATAATATTTATAATTTGTAAGAACAAAACATCAGGCTGCTTAGTGAGAAGGAGCAGCAAATTGCTACCTTGAAAACATAAGAATATGAAAGAGAAAAGATATTAACTTTATTATTATGAAAAATTTACAGTAATCCTAGCTATCATTGATGTTTATCCCAAAGTGCCATATTTTAGACTGCTGCTTACAAAAGCAATGATGCAAATATTGTTTCTATTATTTTTTCTAATATAATTGTTAATGCATTCTATAGCTAAGTATAGAATCTTGTGAAGTAGTTCATTATGTACAATGTGTCACACACTTCTATTCATTTGACAAATATTTACTGAGCATTTGCCTGACAGAGTGGTTTTGTTTTGGTTGTGAAGTTGAATCCGTACTGCTGAAAATGGGCTGCTCACGATCTCTTCCTCTACAGATTGCCTTGGGTCTAACCTTATTTTGTTTTCCTCTTGACCTGTAGATCTTTTGGGCACCAGGCTTGAAAGGGAAGGTGATAGCCTCCTGCAGACTCAGGCTTGTCTCTGCTATATTTGTGCAGGGAATGTAGAGAAATTAGTTGCATGTTGGACTAAAGCTCAAGATGGAAGCAATCCTTTGTCGCTTCAAGTGAGTATCTTCGAAACATGGTGCTTCCTTTTTAGTTGTCTGTCACCCTACTTATAGTCTAGAAATTGATTTTTTCCAGAAGCTCATTGCTTTCACCTCACTAACTTAAATTTTAGAAGTTCTTTTTCCGTTAATTAGGTGTATTTATTGCTTGCTATACTTGGAGGGACAAAGTTTGAGACGATGGACTAGTTAAATGTGGTTGCAACTGTTTTGAGATCAAGATTGATTTGGTGGTTTGTTGGGAGAAGTAGGTGGCAAGAGCAGGAAAACAGCCCTGGCTTTACCTTTTTTTTCCTCGTGCTCCTCTCTCTGCTCCCAATGATCCATGTGCTTTGGGTAAAGAAAGAAGCAATATGAGGTAACAGATGAGAGGCATCCCCAGTACCGGTAGAGAGTCTTCATAGTTAAGAGGAAATGGAAGTAAGAGGTCAGAGTAATCCCATGTAAGATATGGACAAGCAAGGAAGTAAAATATTCTTCGTAGGCACTGAGTAATTATATCTTTTTTTTTTCCTAATAATTTAATCAGCAGAGTCTCATGATATTTCAGTCTAATATTTTTTTTTTCTTTCTGGAAAGCTGTTTTCTCAGTAGGGTTGTTGCTTTAAAGATCACTCTGTTGAAACTGAAAGTTTGGTAGGAAATCACGGTTTTCCTTCTGTGGGCTTCTGAGAGAAAACACACTTGATCCACACTTCTGGATTTGTGCACCTCTGAAGGGCAGGTGGGGGTTAGTCTTGTGCTTTACACCTGAAGCATAGCTCCCCATTGTTGGAAGAATTGCCATTGAAGAGCAGTATGAGAAACTCTGGTTTGAAATAGCAAGTCCATTAGGAGGTCATCACATAGTGGGACTGTTTTTATAATATAGATAGTATGGTGTTTTTACTCATAGTTTCTCCTACACTGCTGGATCCCAAGTTTCTGCCTTCGGACATCTGCTTATTACTTTCACTTTGGATATTTGCCTGCTTTAGTTTACAGGTGTCTGGCAGTTTAAGGATGTTTAGAGGAAGGTGGTAACCTGTGCCCTATTCATGAGTAAGAGACCTTCTTCCTCCCTTTTAATTACCTAAATGGTGGTCAGCTGTTCTAGACCTTTCTAAAGAGATGATAATAGGTACTATACTTACAGTAAGTTTTAGAAATCTTAGTAACTATTTTTTCCTATTTCTTCTCATATACATCTTGGTATCTTTGTCTTTCTCCTTTACTCTTCTTTCTTTTTCTCATGTAGGATCTGATTGAAAAAGTTGTCATCCTACGAAAAGCTGTTCAACTCACCCAAGCCATGGATACCAATACTGTGGGAGTTCTTTTGGCCGAGAAGATGAGTCAATATGCCAATTTGTTGGCAGCCCAGGGCAGTATTGCTGCAGCCTTGGCTTTTCTTCCTGAAAGCACCAACCAGGTAATTATAATTGGTCGTTTTTCTTCTAATATATGAGTGAGTACAGTAGATAGCACTCAGTATTAAACAGAAATGTACAAGTAGGTGGAGTGTTTTGGAGTGCTTGAATTTTTGTCACATGACTACAGGTGAATGTTATGTATGACAGATCATTTTAGTTATACCCAAGCTGTGTCAGAGAGATAGAATGCTCTTGTAGCATAAAAGAGCCCTTTGTATATAGTATTTGAAGAAAATGAATGGAAAAGGACCAACTTTTTGTTTCTTAAGCCAAGTGCTGATTCTGTATATAAGGTCCTTTGTAGGAATCTTCTGTGTTGAAAAGTTATAAAGGTTAATACTTAATCAGACTAATGGGTTATAATTTTGAAATTTCTACAAGTTCCATTCCAGATAATTAGCTAGGAAGTTCATTCTTTATGCCATTTCAGTCTGCTACCATCTGTGGGCAAGTAGATTTTCTAAGTGTTCAAGGCAGAGAGAATTACATTACATTCCTAATTTAGTTTTTTTATTTGGTGTGCAATTAAACTCAGGCGTTTTCATGATATTGGTTTTAATTCAGTTCAATTTTGTAAGTAACTGAATATACAGTGATGAACAAAAGTGCCAAGATCCCTTTCCTGAGGGAGTTTCTATACTCAGAATGACTGTAGACAAGTAAACATGGGATGGCAGACGTGCAGAGTGCTGTGACGGAGGCAGCAGTGTTGTGGGAGCAAGGAGGAGGAAACCTGAACCCACAGTGGGTACGGGGTGTCAGGGTGGGCTTTTCACTCACAGGGTATTTATGTCTATGCTCTGTGTCTGACAAAGCTTAATTTTGAGCCTTGCTACTATTTTCTTTCTATACTTTTTTTTTTCTTCCAGGGACAGAGAGAGAGAGAGAGGGATAGATAGGGACAGACAGGAATGGAGAGAGATGAGAAACATCAATCATCAGTTTTTTGTTGCAACACCTTAGTTGTTCATTGATTGCTTTCTCATACCTGCCTTGACCACGGGCCTTCAGCGGATCGAGTAACCCCTTGCTCAAGCCAGCGACCTTGGGTCTAAGCTGGTGAGCTTTTTGCTTAAGCCAGATGAGCCCGCGCTCAAGCTGGTGACCTCGGGGTCTCGAACCGAGGTCCTGTGCATCTCAGACTGATGCTCTATCCCAGGGGTCCCCAAACTTTTTACACAGGGGGCCAGTTCACTGTCCCTCAGACTGTTGGAGGGCTGTACTATAAAAAAAAACTATGAACAAATCCCTACGCACACTGCACATATCTTATTTTAAAGTAAAAAAACAAAACGGGAACAAATACAATATTTAAAATAAAGAACAAGTAAATTTAAATCAACAAACTGACCAGTATTTCAATGGGAACTATGCTCCTCTCACTGACCACCAATGAAAGAGGTGCCCCTTCCGGAAGTGCAGCGGGGGCCGGATAAATGGCCTCAGGGGGCCACATGCGGCCCGCGGGCTGTAGTTTGGGGACCCCTGCTCTATCCACTGCGCCACCGCCTGGTCAGGCCTTTCTATATTTTTTATTGTAAACTTCATTCTGTTTTTATGGATTTTTTTTAGTTAAAATTGTTTTCAGTATTTTGTCTGTTCTAGGGAGTTGTCAGTATATTTCATTGAGTAAAACCCATCTGTGTCCCAGGACCGTGGAGGTATGACTCTCCAGTTGGTGTTATATACACTCTTACATATAGAGACAGCTCATAGCTTTCTAAATTGTTAATGAGCATATTGGGTAGAGTAGAAACTTAGTCTTTATGATGACTTTGGCTTAATAGTGTTAAATGATTATTTACTTAAGACCCTTTATTTATTTTAAGAGATATAAGACCCTTTATTTATTTTAAGACTAACTTAATCTAAGACCATTAGATCTTCTAGCCTTAGAACCAAACTCTTTATTTTCATTATCATTTATAACCACATACATTTTCTGTACATTACCTTTTCGGATTTTCTTTGGACTTCTAAGAACATTCTTTATGTAAATATAATTTTGATGTTATTTTCTCCTATGTATCTCAGTAAACTCTTAGTATTTTCTGGGGGATATGTCCTGAGACTTTGTGATATTGTAGTATATAATTATCCTCCATAAAAGGCAATAAAGAATACCTAAAATGTTTAAATTATATAATTTTTAAAGATATTAAAATGAATTCTTTTTTTTTCTTTATTTTAGAGAGAGTCAGAGAGACAGATAGATAGGGACAGACAGACAGGGACGGAGAGAGATGAGAAGCATCAGTCATCAGTTTTTTGTTGCAACACCCTAGTTGTTCATTGATTGCTTTCTCTTATGTGCCTTGACCGCGGGCCTTCAGCAGACGGAGTAACCCCTTGCTTGAGCCAGTGACCTTGGGTCCAAGCTGGTGAGCTTTTTGCTCAAGCCAGATGAGCCCCTGTTCAAGCTGGCAACCTCGGGGTCTTGAACCTGGGTCCTCCACATCCCAGTCCAATGCTCTATCCATTGCACCACTGCCTGGTCAGGTTAAAATGAATTCTTGCTGAAACATTTCAACATTGCTCCTTTGTTAGTATAGAACATGTATATAGTCAGCTCATACTGTAGATCTGTATAGTTTTACATCTGTACAAGCATCTTTAAGTTTGACATCTTACTCTTTTATTTCAGATATCTATTTAAATAAGTTTAATCTCTTTCTCAGATTGCCATTTTTCTTTCATTACTATCTTTAGCAGTTGATTTTCTTTTGGGGCCTTTTTTCCTGGCAAAGAAACAAAATTGTATTTTTTAGCTTCTTTTGTGATTTTGAGCGTTACTCAACTCTGTACAAGCAAACAACAAAAGAGCAGGTATGAGAAGTGACAATGCATGCTACATGTAGTGGGCATAATTCAAATTACTGCCTCAGTTAAATTATAAGTTATACTATCTATGGTGGGCCTTTGGTGTCAGTCTTCAGTATTGGAAACCATGATATCAAAGTCTGTTGTGGAATACACAGCGTACAATATGAATGATCAAGCTTACTTTAGGAAAATCAACATGGCCTGACCAGGCAGTGGTGCATTGAATAGAGTGTCAGCCTAGGATGTTAAGGACCCAGGTTTGAAACCCCATGGTTGCCAGCTGGAGTGCAGGCTCATCTGGCTTGAGCATGAGCTCAATAGCTTGAGCACAGGGTTGCTGGTTTGAGCGTGAGATCATAGACATGATCCCATGGTCGCTTGCTTGAGTCCAAGGTCACTGGCTTGAGCAAGGGGTCAGGAACTCAGCTGGAGCCCCTTCCTCAGTCAAGCACATATGAGAAAGCAATCAGTGAATAAACTAAAGTGCCTCAACGAAGAATTGATGCTTCTCATCTCTTTCCCTTCTTGTCTGTCTGTCCCCCACCCCCCTATCTCTCTCTATCTCTCTCTCGGTAAAAAAATAAAATGAAAAGGAAAATCAACATGCTGTCATACATTTAGGCGAACTCTAACCATTTGTGTTGTTTTCTTCCGTTACGTTTTATAGCCAAATATTGTCCAGCTTCGTGACAGACTTTGTAGAGCACAAGGAGAGCCTGTACCAGTTCAGGAGTCACCTAAAGTACCTTATGAGAGGCAGCAGCTGCCCAAGGGCAGGCCTGGACCAATTGCCGGCCACACGCAGATGCCAAGAGTTGCGACTCAACAATATTATCCCCATGTGAGTGATATGTCTAGATTAAGTAGGAACTTGTATGTATTTCTGTTCCAGTTAGTGGTTTTAGTTTGTTGTATAGGAGACTTTATCTACTATGATGAAACTAGACAACATATTATTTTAATAGTTACACTTTTTATACTCTTCAAAGTGGTATTTAAAATTTGCTTTTAAAAATTATCCCTTTAGTCTAATAGATATTTAGCTCTCTAGGGGGTTTTCTATGACTTCATCACTCAGACTTTCCTTACAATGTACATGTTCTTGAAACTTCTATAATTTGATTTATCTAACAAACTATAAGTAAAGTGGTGGCAACAATTTTGTGGTTAATTTTATAAAATATTTTTAGAAAGTAGTTTGTTTTATTTTTTTAGTATTCTTTTCTGAATCACTGGTATGGGTTTAGTGTGTCTCTCTGTATCAGCATGCTAAAGAGCATTGAGAACACATACACTTTGGGGACAACTTGTATATTAGAGAGAAGTGAGTTTATGAAGTTGTAGGCCACTGGGAATGTAAAGATGATTAAATATCTTTATTAATTTATTTATTAAATTAAAATTACCAAATGTTTAGTGGCATAAAATGTGGCTGTTGCTGTCTTTTATTATTTCATATAGAGACTTACATTTCTAGACTATCAGATAACCTTCATGTTCTTAAAGGAAAAGTATGTTTTCATAAGTAATAAATGGTCTTGTTTGGAAACAGAGTTCACAAGTACTGTGCCCATTTTAAAATAGAACAAATTACTGATGGAATTGACAGGGTCTTTCTTGCATTTTGTTGTAGCAAAGTAAATATAAAGTCATGAAAAACTAAAAAAAATCAAGTCATGTTTTTTGGTCCATTGTACCTTTGATTAATACTTATAGATAACATTTGAATAATAATATAATAACTATGTAGAATAATCTCTGTTTTAACAGTTTTGTTTTTTCATTCATTTGACAAATATTTATTGAGAGCATACTGTGACTGTCTGTCTTTACTTTCTGCCTGTTAGGGTACATTGGTAAACAGAACTCCACTCTTGTGGAGATTAAGCTAGACTTGGAAAGTCGATGGCATAGGTAGGCAAATCAGGGGATGGCTGGGCAAACTGAGAGGTTGGAGGAGTCAAGCAACCAACCAGAGTTTTAAAACTTTGAGCTTAAATTTTTCTGCATTGTGTGGCTAGTTAATTGGCAGTTTAGGAGGAAGACTCCCAAGCACTGTGAGTTGGGCCACACTGTCTCTCAGGATACTGAAGTAGTCAGGCATTCTCTCCACTGGGAGGACAGAGTATTTACTCTTTACGTCCTTGCGTTTATTTGTCTTTCTGGGAAAATAGAAACATCAAAAGACTTTTGCTTTACTTTGACTTAGCAGTCTCATGCTTTAAAAAAAGAAAGACAAATTCAGCCATAAATTAAGCAGTGATTTTCCTTATTAAAGCTTGTGCTATACTGAATGAGGACATTTTATGGTTTTAAAAGAATGTATACAGGCAGGAATAAAAGCATGAAAGGGAGACCAGATTTGTAGAAGTCCTTCCACTTCGACTTTTGCTATTTAAAAAAATATTTTTTTAACTTTTATTGGGGTAACATTGGTTAATAAAATTATACAGGTTCTGGGTATACAGTTTTACATCATCTGTATGTTGCATATATTGCATTGTGTGTTCACCACCCCAAATCTCCCTCCATCACCGCCTATCCCTCTTCTACCTTCCTCCGCCCCTCCCCCTTCACATCTTTGCTATTACTTGTTTATATATTGGCATGTCTACAAAGATTTACTTGACAAAAAAGATTTTGATGACTTTAAAAAAAGTGAAGACCTCTGGCCTGACCTGTGGTGACGAAGTGGATCAAGCATTGATCTGGAATGCTGAGGTTGCCGGTTCGAAACCCTGGGCTTGCCTGGTCAAGGCACATATGCTTTGAATTGATGCTTCCTGCTTCTCCCCTCTCTCTTTCTCTCTCTCTCTCTCTCTATTTCCTCTCTAAAAATGGAATAAATAAAGTCTTTTTTAAAAAAAGTGAAGACCTCTGGACTCCAGGGTAAGCAACATGGTATAGTGTAGCAGGCACTGGCTTGGGAATTGGGAGACCTGGAATCAGGCCTAGCTCCTCCCCCAGTGAGTTGTATGGACCTCAGCATTTCATTTCTGTGGGCCATGGTTTCTCAATGGTAAAGAGTGGGAATTAGACTGGTTGTTCTTTAATAATCTCTGTATGACTCTAAGCCTCATATGGGACTAATTTTATTTTTGTAGCTCTAATGAAATCTAGAAAAGGGAACTTACAGCAATATGTTCACAGAACTAATTGTAGCATGAATATTATTAATGCTTCAAAATACCTTAACTCAGTTACCTTTTTTTTTCTCCAAATATCTTCTTTCCTTTTCTACTTACAGGACCTAGCTTTCCCCCCTTATTCTTGACACTTGAATGACATTGTTCTTTGTGCTTTGATTTAGGCTTTCATACTGTTTTACTGCTGCCTTCCTCCTTTTGTTTTATTGTGAATGTGTTTTTCTTTTGGAATCCCAGCTACTATGAAAGCAGTTGCCTGACTAACACTAACGGGCTGTTTTGCTGCACTTAAATGTTTCACTTTGCATATGGCTGTTAATGCCTTTTGGGGTTTCTTTTTCTTCTTTAACATTTTCATTTTTTATTTTCTGTGATTGGTGTTTCTTTGTTCAATTCAGGTTAGAACTGCCCCTACTGTCACTACCTGGAGTAACAAAACTCCTACCGCCCTTCCCAGCCATCCACCTGCAGCCTCTCCCTCTGACATACAGGTATATCCTTCATTATTCCTCTCTGAGCAGAATTCTGCTCACCTAAATATATATATAGTTATATATTCTCTACCTCTTTTCTTAAGTTCTCCTTCCCCAACTCTCTGTCTGCTTGTTGCATTTGAATGCTTTTAGGATGCAAGAAGCAGTAGTTAGCACAGTTAATCTATTCTTCTTATCCCTCTCTCATACCTTTACAGTTCTAAATTGACTTGAGCAAGAAAAACATCAACCAAGGTTCTAACAATGGTTTCAATCTGATTTCACTGGAGATTTTCTTTTCTCTCCCCCCCCCCCTTTTTGAGCATTATAAAAATTGAAGAGAAGCAGCCTTCCCTTGTGACATTTATACTTACATTTTCAAAGTGTGGAATAGTGGATGGAATTTAGTAGAGATGGAAAATCCTGGTGACTTATAAATAATATTGGCACTATTTTATGAGGCTATTGGCATCTGTAGCATTCATTACAGTTATTACTTTGAACTTGTCTGATCTTTAAATCATTCAGAATATATTGTTCAAAAAATGTGCACTGAAGAAGACGGAATGTGCAAAATGCAATGTTTCTTACACAATAAAGTATTTTTTTAATAGAATTCCATTTCAGAGATTATAAATCTATCAGGAAAGGTTCTTGGTTCCAAATGTAATCCTCTTTTTACCATATTTTCATTTCCTAGGGAGAAAATCCTCCACCTCCAGGTTTCTTGATGCATGGAAGTGTTAACCCCAATGTTGCTGCAGCTCAGCTTTCCCCATCTCCAGGTCACATGCACACCCAGGTACCACCTTATCCACAGCCACAGCGTAAGTGTTGTGACCCCGAAGTCCTTTCACAGCAGCATGTCCTATCTAATATAGTAACTATTTACTTTGAAGCTCCAAAGCCATGATCAAATCAATTTTAACAAGTAAAGCAAGAGCCAGTGTGTATAGGGCCCAAATCATTGCTATAGAGCAGTGGTAGTCAACCTGGTCCCTACCGCCCACTAGTGGGCGTTCCAGCTTTCATGGTGGGCGGTAGCGGAGCAACCAAAGTATAAATGAAAAGATAGATTTAACTATAGTAAGTTGTTTTATAAAGATTTATTCTGCCAAGCTTAGCGAAAATCCGACATAAAGTACTTGGTAAGTAATTATTATTATATGCTTTAACTTGCTGTAACTCTGCTTTATACATTTCATAAAGTAAAGTTACTTCCCTACTTTATAAATCACCATTACTGTGGAACCGGTGGGCGGTTAGAGAATTTTACTACTAACAGAGATACAAAAGTGGGCGGTAGGTATAAAAAGGTTGACTACCCCTGGGATAGAGAAATCTGTCTTCCCTAGGAAGCACCTCAAATCAACCTTCTAGCAAACAGCTCCTGTCAGTCCATTCAGAACACTCGGCTCCTGGTTCCTCAGCCTTTACTGAGACCTATTAGAGTCAATTATTCCATGATTTGGTATAAAAAAAATAGAATTCTAGCCTGACCTGTGGTGGCGCAGTGGATAAAGCGTTGACCTGGAAATGCTGAGGTCGCCGGTTTGAAACCCTGGGCTTGCCTGATCAAGGCACAAATGGGAGTTGATGCTTCCAGCTCCTCTCCCCTTCTCTCTCTCTCTCTCTCTCTCTCTCTCTCTCTCCCCTGTCTCTCTCCCTCTCTCTGTCCTCTCTAAAAATGAATAAATAAAAAAAATAGAATTCTAGAAATTTTTTGGTATATATTCTTTTCCTTTAGACAAGATGATACAAACCATTTTTTTAAAAAAATGGATCCAGGGATATTTGTTTTTTGTTATTTTGCACTTATTTTTTTTAAATAGGCTTTTTTAAGAACAGTTATTTTATTTTAAGATTTTCTTTCTTTTTTATTCTCTTTTTTTTCCAAGTAAGAGGAGGGGAGATAGACAACTCCCGCATGCGCCCCAACGGGGATCTAGCAACCACCTAGCAACCCCCATTGGGGGCCAATGCTCTGCCCATCTGGGGCCATGGTTGCAATCGAGCTGTTTTTAGCACCTGAGATGGAGACTCCACGGAGCCATCCTCAGCGCCCAGGGCTGATTTGCTCCAACTAGTCGAGCTATGGCAGCAAGAGGGAGAGAGAGACAGAAGGAGGGCGAGAGAGAGAGAGAGAGAGAGAGAGAGAGGGAGGAAGGATGAGAAGCAGATGGTTGCTTCTCCTGTGTGCTTTGACCAGGAGTCAAACCTGAGATATCCACATGCTAGGCCAATGCTCTACCACTGAGCAAACCAGCCAGGGCAAGATTGTATTTCTTTCTTTTTTTTTTTTTTTAATTTTTTTTTATTTATTCATTTTAGCGAGGAGAGGGGAAGACGAGAGAGAGAGAGAGAGAGAAGAGAGACAGAGAGAGAGAAGGGGGGAGGCGCTGGAAGCATCAACTCCCATATGTGCCTTGACCAGGCAAGCCCAGGGTTTCGAACCGGCGACCTCAGCATTTCCAGGTTGACGCTTTATCCACTGCGCCACCACAGGTCAGGCAAGATTGTATTTCTTGATTTTAGAGAGGGAAGGAGAGAGGGAGGGAGCAAGAAGCCTCAACTCGTAGTTGCTTCACTTTAGTTATTCATTGATTGCTTCTCATATGTGCTTTGACCAGGCAAGCCCCAGGTTTTAAACTGGCAACCTCAGTGTTCTGGGTCAACATTATCAACTGCACCACCACAGGTCAGGCTAGAACAGTTTTATGTTGACAGCAAAATTGAATGGGAAGTACAGAAAGTTTCATTGTACCATCTGCCCCCACACAAACCTACCCCATTATTGACATCTTGCACCATGGCTGTGCACATCACAGTCATCCAGAGTCTGTACTTTAGAGTTCATTCTGGGTGTTGTACATCTGTGAATTTTGACAAACGTATAATAATGATATATATCCACTATTAGCTTTTGGTTTTGTTTTCTGAAAATAAATATTTGCACTATTTTAAATAGTGCTAAATATTGCTACTATTTTAAAATCTAAATGAAGAGCAAAAAAGAAAAATATTAAAGGGGAAAATTATGATAAAACAACTATTAGAAAAACAAGAGGCCCATTACCTAACCTACTAAGAACTAATCTTAATGAATATATTCTGTGCTAAAGTGGATGTTCTTACATAACATGAATACAGATTTGATACAACTCTTCACTCAAGTGTTCAATGTGAAAGTGCTGTCTTCAGAGTAGAACCAAGTACAGTTTGGGTCACTCTGTAGAGGTTCATACCTACCCTGGTCGTGTAGAATGTGGGGGTATTAAGATCTCGAATCTGAGTTCAGGTCATTACATTAAAATATTAGTTGGCTGCTCGATCACTTACTAACCAATTACGTATAGTATATGAAATATTATATAGTAACTATTTGCCAGAGGTCATAAGAGCTGATAATTAATTTGGAACTGTACTCAAACTCAGAATTTGAATAGCTGATGATTTTACTAAAATGTTGGAGCCTGTCCTGTGGTTGTGCAGTGAATAAAGTGTCAACCTGGAATGAGGAGGTCGCTGGTTCGAAACCCTGGGCTTGCCTGCTCAAGGCACATATGGGAGTTGATGCTTCCTGCTGCTCCGCCCCTTTTCTCTCTCAAAAAAATAAATAAAATTTAAATTGAAAAAAATGTTGTAGAAGATTTCAGTTACAATAGTACTCATGCTATAATTCTTAACACATTGCAGACAGATCATGAGAATTCTCATGTGTTCTAAGGCTTGTGGCCAGTCATGAGAATTCTCGGCTTTTCATTGTCATTTAGAGAGAAACAGTGTAATGGAAAACACATTTGCTGAAGTTAAAAATTACAAAAGGAATTAAAAGTGATTAGTCTTTTGTCATTAGTAATAATAATAACGTATCTGGCCACTGGGTAAAGCTAGCAATAAAATTACTGGTCCGCAGTGTACTAAGGTGGGGGATATTTTGTATTGCCACCAAATTCCATATAACATTTTTTTTTTTGTATTTTTCTAAAGTTGGAAATGGGGAGGCAGTCAGACAGACTCCCACATGCGCCCGACTGGGATCCACCCGGCACACCCACCAGGGGGCGATGCTCTGCCCATCTGGGGCGTTGCTCTGTTGCAACCAGAGCCATTCTAGCGCCTGAGGCAGAGACCACAGAGCCATCCTTAATCCCCGGGCCAACTTCGCTCCAATGGAGCCTTGGCTGCGGGAGGGGAAGAGAGAGAGAGAGAGAGAGAGAGAGAGAGAGAGAGAGAGAGAGAGAGGAAGGAGAGGGGGAGGGGTGGAGAAGCAAATGGGCGCTTCTCCTGTGTGCCCTGGCCAGGAATCGAACCCGGGACTCCTGCACGCCAGGCCAATGCTCTACTGCTGAGCCAACCAGCCAGAGCCAAATTTATTTTACTTTTTAAATTTAACTTTTCAATTACAGTTGATATACAGTATTATATTAGTTTCAGGTATGTAACATAGTGATTAGACATTTATATACCTTATGAAATGATCTCCCTGGAAAGTCTAGTATAGAAAAGGATCAGTCTTGTAGTTCTTGGGTCTGATGTTTCAGAGGTTATCATAGCCCATAGCAGTTTTGAGAAGTCAGGTTTCAAATATGGGATCCAATGACTTTAGTATATTTAGAACATCTGAGCTATCAAAAGCATACCATCTTATTAAGTGTTCATATTTGGTTATAACTGATTGTTAAAATAAGAATGATAAAAAACAATTTTCATAGAATGAGATAACTTTGTTGGTTTTCTGTTGCTGTCTGAATAAACTTGTAACTAATGAAAATTTCTGTTTCTTCTTGGTGTAGCTTATCAACCAGTCCCGCAGTATTCCTTCGGAACAGGGGGGTCAGCAACGTATCGACCTCAGCAGCCTGTTGCTCCTTCTACTTCAAACGCTTACCCTAACACCCCTTACATATCTCCTGCTCCTTCCTATTCTGGGCAGTCTCAGCTGTATGCAGCACAGCACCCGGTCTCCCCAGCCACCTCCAGCCCTACTGCTTCTTTCCCTCCGCCCCCTTCCTCCGGAGCCTCCTTCCAGCATGGCGGACCGGGAGCTCCCCCGTCTTCAGCTTATGCACTGCCTCCTGGAACAACAGGTACACTGCCTGCTGCCAGTGAGCTGCCTGCGTCCCAAAGAACAGGTCTGAGCTTAAGAGGGATTTGGTTTGGCTCCTTCCTGTATTTTTTCATGAACACATGGGTGGATGGAGGGGACTTACTTCTAACTGTTTGTATACTGGATAAAATAAGATGTTGATTAAATTTTTACAGTAAATTCTAAAACTATTTCTAAAACAGTAATTCTCCCATAATGAACTTTAGTTGCTAAATGAGGAAAGCTTTAGAGATTCAAAAGGGAAAAAGCGTACAGTCTACATTGAATTTCAAGTGAGTGCTAAGAGATGAATTGGCAACATAAGTGGTGGTTGGAACCAGATTTACCTGACACCAGTTTTTTTTACTGGAGCAGAACTATGCTCTGTGTTCTTAGAAGTTTTCAATTTTTAAAATTATTGGTGCCTTAAACTCAGTCATGGAGGTTAAACAGTACAGAGTCTTAGTGAGGTTGTACAGATTTTATAATTGTTTATCTGTAAAGGTGAGGAGATGAGCGTATCTAGGGAAAAGGTGAGAGAACACAGTGGTGGAGCACAGACACGGCAGAGCGTCCTCGCAAGACAGCGCACCTGCGCTCCACTGCGGCATCTCTGCCCGCAAACGTGGGGCATTTCTAGGCCTTTCCTTTTTTTTTTTTTTTTTTTTTTGATCTAGTAGTGTAGTTGTGCCTGAATTTTCCTAATTGAAATTATAATTTAAAATTATTTTTATAGGGAAATACATGTTTTAATAATTTTTTTCTCACATTACAGCTAGAGCATTATGTTAATTTTATGGATAGATTATATTATGTGATTTTCATTTTTAGATAGTAAAAGGTGCTTCAAAAACATGTGCTATAAAAAGAGGTTAGTGAATCAGAGTTAGGAACCACTAGCACGGTGGTTAAGAATACAGGCTTTGAAGTTAGACCCTCTGGGTTTGTATCCCAGCTTCACTACTTTCTAGTTATGTGCCCTTGAGTAAGTTACTTAACTCCTTTAAGCCTCAGTTTCCTTGAATTAAATAGTACCTACTCATAGGCTTATGAAGAGAATTGAATTCTCTTATTCATTAATACATCAAAAGCATTTAGGGACAGTGACTGCAAAATTAGTAGAGATTACACAAAACTTCATTCAGGTTCTTTATATTTTGGTGTTTGAAAATAGTTTCTCTTTCAGATTATAACTGATGGTTTTGAACTAGCGGATCAAAAAATATCAATGGGCCTTACTTTACTATTAATACTGAGGTTGCTCCTGGGGAATCCAGCATATATTTTTCTCATTTTATGTGCTAAGCAGTAGCTTTAATTACTGAAAACATTTATTAAAAAATACAATTACTAAGGAAAATTTCTTTCTAATAAAGTCTTATGGATCCAGAATTATACACATATCTCCTCCTCTCTTCTTTGATAGATAATACTAAAGTCCAAAGTACCAAAAATCACATACATTCACACATTATATGCATCATCTTTTACTGCACAAATAAAATTTCTAGAATTTTCAACACTTCAATAGATTGATATTTAGCAACAAGTGCTAATTCAGTTGTCAAGTTTTTTTTGTTTTTGTTTTTGTTTTTTTGTATTTTTCTGAAGCTGGAAACGAGGAGAGGCAGTCAGACAGACTCCTGCATGTGCCCGACCGGGATCCACCTGGCACGCCCACCAGGGGGCGACGCTCTCCCCTCCAGGGCATCGCTCTGTCACGACCAGAGCCACTCTAGCGCCTGGGGCAGAGGCCATGGAGCCATCCCCAGCGCCCGGGCCATCTTTGCTCCAATGGAGCCTTGCTGCGGGAGGGGAAGAGAGAGACAGAGAGGAAGGAGAGGGGGAGGGGTGGAGAAGCAGATGGGCACTTCTCCTGTGTGCCCTGGCCGGGAATCGAACCCGGGACTTCTGCACGCCAGGCCGACGCTCTACCACTGAGCCAAACGGCCAGGGCCTCAGTTGTCAAGTTTTAAAAAATTACCTTTTAAAACTGGGTGAGTGAAGACAGTGTCAACGTTGTTTCAGTGAATAGTTGGGCAGTAGAGTTGGTGAGTAAGAGATGGATTTGAGTAATCCCCACTTAAAAGGTCATGCAGGGAAGTAGGGAAGTGAATTATCATTTATTGAATGTGTATTGGACACATAACAACACTTGACAAGTATTTTCTTAATTCTCAAAGCCATGAGAAATAGGAATAATTCTTTTTTAAAAAATTGACACAAGGAAACGAGTTTTCTAAGAGTTATATTATGTTCCCATGGTTGCACTGTGACAACCTCCAAGTTGAGATACAAACCCAGGTCTCTCAAGTCTTCAAAGCCGTGTTCATTATTCCCCCCCACACACACATAGTCTAGTCCTAATGTGATAGAAATAGCTATCAGTCAGAATTAGAACATTTAGCAACACTGTTTGAGGCATTTGTTACTTTATTATCTAAGTTAAATATTTGCATGGGTATCATTTTCTTCTTAAGCAAAAATGCATTTGGCCCTGAGATAAAGTCTTTGCTTATATACAAAGTAACAGAATGTTCTAACCTGGCTGAAGAACAGAGCGACTGAAGAAGAAACAGCCAAACAGGCTTTTTCAGTATTCAGCATGCACTAAGCTAGCTGCTTTCTTACCTCTTGCATGTTTATAGTCTCCTATATTTTAGTGAACAGTTATACAACTTATCATAATTTATTTTTTGGTTTTCTAAATTTTTTTGCTTAGGTTATATAAATGATTGTTACTGAAAATACTATCGTTGTTCTAATGGTGTCTTAGATCATATTATGGTTCCCTACAGGATTTAGGAATTCTGCTTATCAGGTGGATAATTTTTTTTTTTTTTAGTTATTAGGAAGGGATAGGTTTTGAATATTTATTAACTTTATTCTTTAATAACTTAATTGTAAAGTTACATCATTTAATTTTGGGGGGGTATTTTTCTGAAGCTAGAAACCGGGAGAGACAGTCAGACAGACTCTCGCATGCGCCCGACCGGGATCCACCCGGCATGCCCACCAGGGGGCGACGCTTTTCCCCTCCGGGGTATCGTTCTGTTGCGACCAGAGCCACTCTAGCGCCTGGGGCAGAGGCCAAGGAGCCATCCCCAGCGCCTGGGCTATCTTTGCTCCAGTGGAGCCTCGGCTGCGGGAGGGGAAGAGAGAGACAGAGAGGAAGGAGAGGGGGAGGGGTGGAGAAGCAAATGGGCGCTTCTCCTGTGTGCCCTGGCCGGGAATCGAACCCGGGACTTCTACACGCCAGGCCGACGCTCTACCACTGAGCCAACCGGCCAGGGCCACTCAGGTGGATAATTCTTGACAGAACTAGGATTTTCAAGCCCTCTTTGACTGTTAGTGAACCACAAAGTAATGTGCCCAAACTCAGAGAAACTAATATTACAATCAAAACAACATTCATTCAGTAAATTTTTTTTAAAGCAAAGGAGAGAAGGACAGACAGACAGGAAGGTAGAGAGATGAGAAGCATCAACTCATAGTTGCAGTTCTTTAGTTGTTCATTGATTGCTTTCTCATATGTGCCTTGACCGGCGGAGACCACAGCAGAGTGAGTGACCCCTTGCTCAAGCCAGTGATCTTGGGCTTCCAGCCAGTGACCTCTGGGCTCAAGCGAGCAACCATGGGATCATGTCTATGATCCCATGCTCAAGCCACGACTCTTCTCAAGCTGGTGAGCCTGCGCTCAAGCTGGCGACCTTGGGATTTCGAACTTTGGTCCTCTGTGTCCAAGGTTGACATTATCCACTGTGCCACCACATGATCAGGCTCATTCAGTAAATTCTTAATGTGTGTCTCTTCAGTCTGTAATCACAATTATTCTGGGCAGAGGTGAGAAGGTAGAAAGAGACAGTGCATGTCTAGTAAACAGCACATAGCTCTGTCAGAAGTTAGAACATAAAATCTGTATGTGGGCCAGGTTTTAGAAAGCCGTAAAATGCCTGAACAAGAATTTTATACTTCTTATGGTAAGAAGAAAAGTTCTAGTGAAGGAGTTTGAACTGCTCACAGGCATGGTCGAATTGGTACTCGATGGAAGCTAATCTGAATGTTTCCTACAAAATAGACTGTGGGCAGCATGGCAGACTCAGAGGTGAGGACAATAGGCTCTCTACCGGTTCTAGTGTGGTGTGCTCCAGTCTGCGCCGGGACAGTGTGGTATTGGGCCAGTGCTGGCAGTATGGAGGCAGGAAGAGTGCCCTGGGTGACTGCTGAGGATGAATAGGATACTGCCTGTCACATTATTTAAAACCCTGGTTTAATGTGTTTGTTACTAAAGGTGAGCACTTTCAAATATGAAGGCCTTAGAATTTTACTCAAAAATTATTTTCTGATAAAATGACCTTCAAGCTATTATGAAACTATCTTTGAGTAAACATTGATTTTGTCAAACAATAGAAAACTCAATCTAGGTATATAGTCCTGTGTTTCCTCACATAGAAGATCTTGAAGGGGCATGCATGCAATGCATAAATAATATTGCATATTTTCATAAAACGTATTCTGAAATTTTTTAAATTTTTCAAAAATATTTCTTAGTCAAATTAGAAGGACCTGGTTTTAACCTTTTCTTTTTGTTTTGTTTTTGAAAATTGTTTTATGTCAATGTGAACAACCTCAGAGATTCATGTCTTTCTAAATTTTAATTTTTAATTTTGTCACCTTTTTTTTTTTTTAATGTGATATGCTAGGCATACAGGGGAAAGAGGATGTATATTGTTGACAAGGGTGCTCTATTTCCTTCATCTCAAATTATCTTGTAGTCAAACTCTACATACCATCAGAGCTAATATTTTGTGCATCCACTAAAAAATATCTTAGCCAGTACATACGTAGGTCCTTTCATTATGTTGTTGCAAGAATACCTAAGAAGGTTCCCAGTGAGAAATAGGATTCCAGTAAGGATGGTATGCAACTCCACCCCTATATGTAAGACCAAGTAGCTCCCTCTTTCTTCTAAAGACCTGTGCAGGACTCATCCCCGCCCTAACATGGATAAGGGTCTGCACTATTCAATGACATGCCATATTCATTTTTTAAATTAATTTTCCCTTGTTTTTATTCATTTTTCACTATAGGATTTTGAAAGATTCTAAATAATATAAAGAATAAAATTAAAATTAGCTGTAATTCTACCACTCAAATATAACCACTAATTTAGGTTTATTTATTCCATACATATACATATATTTGTATGTATACATTTAATAAAAAATTTTAATGTGGTTAAAATATAGATAACATAATTTACTATTTTAATTTTGTGTGGGTGTGAGAGAGAGATAGGAAGGGAGAGAAAGAAGGGAAGGAGAGAGAGATGAGAAGCATCAACTCATAGTTGCATCACTTTAGGTGTTCATTGATGGCTTCTCATATGTGCCTTGACTGGGCCAGGGAAGCCCAAGCTGAGCCAGTGACCCTCTGCTCAAGCCATCGACCTTGGGCTTCAAGCCTGCAATTTGGGATTGTGTTGGTAATTCCGTGCTCAAGCTAGCGACCCTATGGTCGATTTGCCGAGGCTGTGCTCAAGCCCGCTACCTCAGGGTTTTGAACCTGAGACCTCCGCATCCCAGGTTGATGCTCTATCCACTGCACCACCACTAGTCAGGCACTATTTTAATCATTTTTAAGGGTTTGGTAACATTAAGTACATTCACATTGTTGTTCAACTATCAGCACTATCTCCAAAACTTCTTTGTCACCCCATAGTGAAATTGTAACTCCACTTTCCCCCCAGCTCCTGGTAACCACCGATCTACTTTCTGTCTCTGAATGGACTACTCTATGTACTTCATATAAGTAGAAGCATACAGTATTTGCCTTAATACTGAATAATATTCCATTTATGTATATATCACATTTTGTTTCTCCATTTATTGTCACGTGGGCATTTTGGTTATTGTAAATAATGCTGGTGTGAACATGGGTATATAACTATCTGTTCAATTCCTTGCTTTCAGTTCTTTTGGCCATATAACCAGAAGTGAAATTGCAAGATAAAATAATAATTCAATGTTTAATTTTTTGAGGAACTTAATACTGTTTTCTATTGCGGCTGTACCATTTTACATTCCTACCAGTAGTGCATAAAGGTTCTGATTTCTGTACATTCGCATCAACACTTGTTTTCTGGTTTTAGATTTTTTTTTTTTAGCCATTTTAATGGGTGTGAAGTAGTATCTCATTGTATGCATGTATATTTATACACTTAAGAACAAAACACATACCCGGACACATACTTTTACATCTTATTTTTCTAAATATTATACCAGGAATCCTCTCTTTTTTGCCCTTTAAAGTCATGTCATGTTTTGAAGAGTATGGAAGAGATTTATCCCTATTCTTTACTTTTTGAAAGAGTAAAAGATTATCTCTTTACACTTTTATAAGAAATTGTATTCCAGCCTGACCAGGTGGTGGTGCAGTGCATAGAGCGTTGGACTGGGACGTGGAGGATCCAGGTTTGAAACCCTGAGGTTGCCAGCTTGAGCCCAAGGTCGCTGGCTTGAGCAAGGGGTCACCCGCTCTGCTGTAGCCCCCCAGTCAAGGCACATTTGAGAAAGCAATCACTGAACAAGTAAGGAGCTGCAACAAAGAATTCTCCTAATCTCACTCCCTTCCTGTCTGTCTGTCCTTATCTGTCCCTCTCTCTGATTCTCTCTCTGTCTCTAAAAACAAAAAGAAATTATGTTCCAGATTAGACAATGCTGTGTTGATATTTTGCATGTTGACTGTGAGTATCATTGTGCACATCCATAGTGAACCTCCATAATACTGTCTTTAGATATTCATGTTCTTCATGTAGCTTGCTTTACCTGATGTTGCTATTAAAGTGTCTCTCTATAAAGTAGAGGTCAATTTAATTGGTTTTAAAAAATGATATTTAAACAATGTGAAAACATAAAAGCACAAAGATTGAGAAGGGTTAAAATGATAGCGAAACAAAACTGCGCTTTTAAATTGGTAAGAAATTTGAACAAGGATTATCTGGGCTGTAATAAAACATGCCTAATGTATTTCATGGTTAGGAGGA
The DNA here is from genome assembly GCF_036850765.1 of Saccopteryx bilineata. Lineage (NCBI taxonomy): Eukaryota > Metazoa > Chordata > Mammalia > Chiroptera > Emballonuridae > Saccopteryx > Saccopteryx bilineata. The sequence continues at coordinate 200,685,768 of NC_089494.1, forward strand.
GACAGGCATATATCTGGGGAAGGAACTTTGATTATTGTACAACTGTTAAATTCTATTCAACAGAAACTCTCCTGCCCCTCAAGTTGTGTGGGCTAGCCAACTAGCTTGTATGTTCCTTTTACCAAAGGGCCATATGAATTGCTCCATAAACTTTTTTGTGCTACTCATAGTTTGTAAAATCAGGATACCTTTTCAGGTTTTGAGAGCCAGGGCTTAAGTCACTTCCATGAGAGGTTAGAGGAAAAACTGCTTTCATCTTCTGCTCTTGCCTTTCGCAAGAGAGGAGAAGGGCTTGTGGTTGGAACTACTTCTTGAAAAGAAAGGTCAAGGCCAAGGTATTTTCAGTGCCTTTAGGTTTGTAATAGTCCCCCCCCCAGTCAGCCTAGAAGCTGAAGTTTGGTGTAGAGAATGTATCAACAGTTGCAAATCAGGGTAGTCCTCACAGCGCACACATGAATCCCAGGGGTTTATTAGTGACAGTGCTTTGAGGTCATATCTTATAGGGGGAGTTAGGGTATAGTCATCATTTAAGGCAAAAATAGGAAGTCACTTATGATCAATTATCTTTGATCACTCCTTTCTTCAGTTAAGCCCCTGGTGAAGAAGTTGCTTTGTTTAGGAGCCATATTGGATTAGCAGAACATCTCTTCATAAACTCCACACAGTGAGGGTTCAAGCTATGGGATTACCTCTCCCACCTCACAATTTTTCTGAGGCTTGTGCTTCTTGAATAAAGCTCAGACTGAATTGAACTCACTAGTAAATTTCTATATTCTTTTGGTTCCTCTCCCCAAGTGGAGAAAGTTGAATTCTCATAAGTTATATCATAAGGTGCATATGATGTACCTCCACTGCATGCGTGTGTGTGTGTGTGTGTGTGTGTGTGTGTGACAGACGGAGGGACAGATAGAGACAGACAGGAACAATTTAGTTGTTCATTGATTGCTTTCTCATATGTGCCTTGACCTGGGGACTACAGCAGAGCGAGTGACCCCTTGCTCAAGCCAGCGACCTTGGGCTCAAACCAGTGACCTTGGGCTTCAAGCCAGTGACCTTTGGGCTCAAGCCAGTGACCCTGTGCTCAAGCTGGTGAGCCCACGCTCAAGCCAGATGAGCCAGCGCTTACAAGCCAGCGACCTCAAAGTTTCGAACCTGCATCCTCTACATGCCAGTTTGATGCTCTATCCACTGTGCCACAGCCTGGTCAGGCTCCACTGCGTGCTTTTTGATTTGAGGTTGGGCCTGCCCTGACCCTGAATGTCTGACAATTTTGGAATTGCTGTGTTAGTCAGCCTCCTTTTCTCTTGTCTGCTGGCAAAACTAGTTCCCTTAAGAGGAGCAGTGATTTCTGGAAGACTTGTCCTAAACTGTCTGCAAATCCATATATTTTTATAGAAAAGACCTTATGATATGGTAGCATATTAAGTGGGCCGGTGCTCATGTACACTCATATTCGCGGTGTGATCTCAGAAATTAGTTTCTCCAGAATGCAGATGTTTGGGGCCTCCCAAATTCAGCAGTGAAGTAGTACCGCCTTGTTGAGATTGTCTGACATCTTTAACAAGTGCAGTGCTGACCTCTGCAGGCCAGTGTAGAAATCCTCCCATTTCTCTTCAGACCCCTACTACTTTCAGAGGGATTTGACCAGCAGCATGGGCATTACCTGGGAACTGACCAGAACCTTAGAGTCTCGGGCCCTGCATGATGCCCATGAATTAGAATCTTCATTTTATCAAGATCATCAGCTGGTTTGGAGCCACAGATTTAAATAATACTAAAATGGATAAATTAGTTATAACATGTTAGGAAGAAGTCTTTCCCCAGTAATATTTCTGAGCTTAATTGATCAAGTAGTAGAAAAACAATTGATGCAAACAATTAGGAGAAAATTATCTTAAATAAGAAGGAACAAAATTTTCTCTTAAAAGGGACATCTAGCATAGTAAGAGAAACAAGTGCTATTTAAAATTTGCTTTACCAAAAAAAAAAAAAAAAGATTATTTTCTTAATTAAATAAAAGACATTTCATATGACTTGATTAAAAAGTAAGTTGTAGTCCCCCACAAAATTATTTTGTTCTTTCTGGGAGTTGGCAGAGGGAGAAGAAACAATTATAAAATGAAAAGTAGAGTTTAGTATGTCTTCGATAATACTGTTTAAGTGACTTCTACATTTTGTCTACAGAAAATCAGTCCATGCAAGACCAAGCCCCTATATTGGAAGGTGAATTGGTTATAAAATATACCTTTGGAAATCTCTGAATCATTGAATGCAATTAATGATTGGACATTCACAATAACGCATGCAAACTTCAAAGCTGATGATATCCCAAATCTGATCAGTATAATTTTTTAAATTTGGTTTCTTGATGAATCAGATCTTGGAACTGATTGATTTGACATGGTGACACAAATAGCTTTAAGTCATAAAAGCCCATCTATTTTATATGAACATAAAGATAAGAACTAGATCAAGACTATCTAGATATGAATAAGATTAGAAGGTACAGTAATGGCAGAGATGAATGATTATATATGGCCAAAGCTTCAAGAATTTGTTAAGCAGATAGCAAGATGTGGTTAAATATTTTATGACTAGCTCATGAGTGTCTTGAGGTTCATTTGGCATTCTGTTTCCTAGTAAACTTATAAAAAATTTAGTCTATCTTTAAAATCAAGGCCTATGAGTACATGCTGGTTAGGAGAAGGTCTTGTTTTTTTTAAAAAATTTTCTGACATTGTATATTAATCACAGGTTCTTTTTTTTTGCTAATCAATTTTATGATTTAATATCAAGGATATCAATAAAACAACAGGTAAAATACTGAAAGAATAATTTACATGTACACATAATGTATATATGTATGTGTACATGTAAAGAGGAGTAATTTTTGTCTTTACATGTATACATATATACAACTCAATGAAATAAAACATTATATTGTGATGTGGAAATTTTCCTCTTATTTCTGGCATGTTTTATTCTTTTTTTCTTTAAAGATACTGATATTTGAGTACTTAATGAGTTCTGCTACTTATATCCATTTCTCACTTTGAGGTGATTCTTTTTTTTAAGAGGAAATTTACTAAAGTTGGTAGTAGTTTAATTTTAATTTGCTGCCAGCCTAGAATTTGTTTTGTGGCATTAAAAAAAAATATCACCACAGATATTTGAATGCCCATTTCTACTTTGTAAGTAATCCTTAAGGCAAAGATGATAAAAATTACTGGTGTTGTATAGTTGGTCTCTCTTTTTTTTTCTTAAGTGAGAAGCAAAGAGGCAAAGAGACAGACTACCTCATGTACCCAACTGGGATCTACCTGGCATGCCCAGTAGGGGGTGATGTTCTGCCCATCTGGGGCCATTGTTGTGTTGCAGCCAGAGCCATTTTAACTCCTGAGGTGAGGCCATGGTGCCGTCCTCAGCGCCCAGGCCAATTTGCTCCAATGGAGCCTTGGCTGTGGGAAAGAAAGAGAGAGAGAAGGGAGAGAACGAAGGGTGGAGAAGCAGATGGTTGCTTCTCCTGTGTGCCCTGACTGGGAATTGAACCTGGGACATCCACACACTGGGCCAACGCTCTACCACTGAGTCAACTGGCCAGGGCCTGGGCTTTATTTTTTTTTTTAAACAGTGTTGCTATCATGTGGATGTTTGCTTATGTTGAATTGCTCTCTTGGGAAATAGGAAATTAATACTTTTATTTTTTGTGTGTTGAATATCAGAAGACTTTTTAAAAGAGAATCTTATGACTTATTTTTTTCTTTCTTAGGAGAGAATTGTTAACAGATCTTTGAAGGTTATACACCAATGTAGACATAAAAGTTTTATAGCCCTTAAGTTTAGCACAGTGCTTTCATATTAATGGCAAGGTATCTTGCCTACTAAGCCAATGCCTGGTGAATTTTAGAGGTAATGATTGAAAATCCAGGGCTATGTAGTGATCCTCATAGCTCAGCTGGTAAAACTTTTGTGACCATTATCTAGGGTTAAAGCAAAAATGAAGGTGTCTTATAATGGCTACAACTTAGTTTTCTTCTCTTCAGGATTCTAAAGAAAATGATCTCTATTATCTGTTCTAGGTCCTCAGAATGGTTGGAATGATCCTCCAGCTTTGAACAGAGTACCCAAAAAGAAGAAGGTACTAGTAAAAGATGTCTGTCCAATTGCCTACAGATGTTTTGTTAATCGTGTAGCCACCTGGAACACACCACACTTCACTGATTTCTTTAAACGCTAAGCTTACTGATTGATAAATTTAAAGAGTATTTCAGCCTGACCAGGCAGTGACACTGTAGCTAGAGCATCAGACTGGGATACAAAGGACCCAGGTTTGAAACCTCAAGGTCACAGGCTTGAGCGCAGGCTCATCTGGCTTGAGCACGGGCTCACCAGCTTGAGCACAGGGTTGCTGGCTTGAGTGTGGGATCATAGACATGACCCCGTGCTCGCTGGCTTGAGCAAGGGGTCACTCACTCTGCTGTAGCCCTCTCGGTCAAGACACATATGAGAAAGCAATCAATGAACAACTAAGGAGGTACAACGAAGAATTGATGCTTATTATCTCTCTCTCTTCCTGCCTGTCTGTCCTTCTCTCTGTCTCTCACAAAAATAAATAAATAAATAATAAATTGTATTTCAGCTTACATCTTTGAATCCATGAAGGAAAGGGAGTCAAAAACAGTGTGGTGGTATGAATTAAACATCTTTAAGGAGGCAAAATATAAATGCCCAACTCTTTCAAAGAGTAGAAACAAAATTTCAGGCTTCTCAAATTACTCTTTTTTTAGGAGTTACTTTGGTTTTGGGGTTCCAATAGTAATTATGAGTTCGGTAATTATATTTTGTCTATCACATATAATATGAATGAAGAACTATCTTTATAGCTGAGTATTGTTTAGATGTGAATAACTGTTAAGAGCTGTTAGAGCACAAGATAAGATTTTTCTTTCTCCCAAAGCCATTTTCTACCTTTTTTTTTACTCCTAGTGATCTCCTTCCCCCAAATATAGTAATGAGAGGCCATAGATAAAATTGGGAAACTCTAAATGAGCAAGAAAACCCAAAGTTTAGGTTAGGAATAATCAGAAACTTAATCTACTTTTTGTGTAATTGAATTTACAGGCAGTATCCACTTAGTGATCTAAGAAAACGGTATTATATTGGGATCATATTAAACATACACACACTTAGCATATCTGATTTTAGGATAGCTAGATAAAATTCTCTAAACTTTGACCTCCCGTTTTAGAAACACCATGGTTTTGGCTCCTCATTATGGGAGTAACTATGGAAGGCGAAGGGGAAACAGAAAGGTCTAGGTTTGAGCTTTCTATTTCTCTTAGATTAGCTCTACTTTTGTGTTTTACTCTAGAACTCTGCATAACATTTTATTTGAAAAGTATTTTATTAAAAAAAAATTTTAAACCATAAAATGGTCTTCCTTATTTAAAGCTGAGGAAATGTTGCTATCATTTTTTTCTTAATCTTGTCTTTATTACCATCTTTTAAAAGATGCCTGAAAACTTTATGCCTCCTGTTCCTATTACATCGCCAATCATGAACCCCTTGGGTGACCCCCAGTCTCAGATGCTGCAGCAACAACCTTCAGCTCCAGTACCACTGTCTAGCCAAGCTTCATTCCCACAGCCACACGTTCCAGGTGGCCAGCCCTCTTTCCATGGCATACAGCAGCCCCTCGGCCAACCAGGCATGCCACCATCTTTCTCAAAGCCCAATATTGAAGGCGCCCCAGGAGCTCCTATTGGAAATACCATCCAGGTAACAGTAAAAATCTGTGGAAGTGGAATGGGGAGATGGCTCTATGTCAGTAAACTTTTTTAATGTGTTGACTTTTATGGTTATACCTTTATTTACAAGCATCTAAATTTGGTTTCAATTTAGACAAACTGAATAAAAAATAGTATATTATTTTTCAGCGATACGGCCATATACAAACTTTCTAGAAGAGGCTTAGATATTTGCGAGTGTATGTTTCCAATAACTAGATGATTGTATTGTACTTAATCAGTAGCCACAATTTCAGTTGGATCCATATTTGCCTCCAAGGTTACTAAGCTGAAGCTATTTTCAAAGATTTTTCTCCTTAAAATCTAAAATAAAAATGTAATGAGTTTTTTCTTATGTATGTGTAAGAGCTAATAACATGCAGCCTTGTCTTCAGATGGAAATATAAATTTATACTTGCTTTCACATACAAACTGCTAGTTGGCAGGGTTCTAGATGATGAAAAATCTATTACATGTCCACATAACTGATTTAGACATGCAAAGATACCCATTTTGATCTCTTCCATGAAAAGGAAAGAGCTTGGGCCCAGGTTCAGTGTAAGATGAAGCAAATTCCTTCTGAACTATAAAACTAATCTTCTGTTTTTGTCTTTGGCTCATGGAACTCAAATGTGTAACAATTTTGCCCTGGCCAAATGGCTCTGTTGGTAAGTGTCATCTCAAAGCATGGAGGTTGCTGGTTCGGTCTCTGGTCAGGGCACATACAGGAACAGAGTAATATTCCTGTCTTTTTCTCTCGGCCTCCCTCCCTCTAAAATCTATAACTTAAAAAAATTTTTTTTTAAACCTCCCCTTTAAAGTATTTGGTCAAGTCCTGGCTGGGTGGCTCAGTTGGTTGGAGCGGCATCCCCAGGGTTGGGGGTTTGATTCCCAGTCAGGACACATGCAAGAAACAATGAATGCATGGATAGGTGGAACAGCATATCTCTGTCTCTTTCTCTCCCTGTTTCTTCCCCTTTTTCTCTAAAAATAAATAAATTTTAAAAATTGTAACAATTTTATCTCTTATCATAAAAGCATGGTTTTTGGTTAGGAGACAGTTCTACCTAAGGAATTTCTCAATATTAAAAGTTGCATTATAAAACCCAGTATTTTGATGGAGGTAGGAGGACTAGTTTTTTTCCACAAGAACATAAATTATAAAGATGTGTTGCTAATTTTTGTTTATTTTATAATTACAAGTCTATGTCAGTTTGGGTAGTTACCCAACCATTCAGTTTTGTTTAGACCTGGGTGCTCATGCCGTACTTACTTATTTATTTATTTTTCTCATAGTTTTAAAATTTATTCTTTTTTTTTTTAAAGATTTTATTTATTCATTATAGAGAGGAGAGAGAGAGAGAGAGAAGGGGGGAAGGAGCAGGAAGCATCAACTCCCATATGTGCCTTGACCAGGCAAACCCAGTGTTTTGAACCGGCAACCTCAGCGTTTCCAGGTTGACGCTTTTATCCACTGCGCCACCACAGGTCAGGCCTTATTTATACTAGAACTTCATTTACTATTGAAAGGGAGAGCTGCCTGACCAGGCGGTGGCGCAGTGGATAGAGTGTCGGACTGGGATGCGGAAGGACCCAGGTTCGAGACCCCAAGGTTGCCAGCTTGAGCACGGGCTCATCTGGTTTGAGCAAAAAGCTCACCAGCTTGGACCCAAGGTCGCTGGCTCCCGCAAGGAGTTACTCGGTCTGCTGAAGGCCCCCGGTCAAGGCACATATGAGAAAGCAATCAATGAACAACTAAGGTGTCGCAACAAAAAAAAAACCTGATGATTGATGCTTCTCATCTCTCTCCATTCCTGTCTGTCTGTCCCTGTCTATCCCTCTCTCTGACTCTCTCTCTGTCCCTGTAAAAAAAAATAAATAAATAAAATAAAGAGAAAGGGAGAGCTGTTTATACTCTTTCCTTTAGCCATTTTTTTCACATCTATCCCCAAATCTTGTTGATACTACTTTAAAGTCTCTCTCAATTCCCTTCTCAACATTTCCAGTCTGGTCGATGCTACCTTCATCTCCAGTCTTGAGCAATGCAGGAGCCTCACATTGGTCTGCCAGCATTTACTTTATACAACTCTAATCTGGTCTGGTCTTCTCTTTGCTTAAAACATTACAGCTTCCTGGTCCTGGCTGAGTAGCTCAGTCGGTTAGAGTGTTATCCTAAAACATCATGGCTGTAGGTTTGATCCCCGATCAGGGCACATAGAGGAAGTGATTACTGAATGAACAGCTAAGTGGAACAACAAATGAATGTTTCTCTCTCTCTCTCTCAAATCAGTCTATAAAAATAAAACATTACAGATTCTGATTTTTCTCAAGATAAAGCCTGAAATAGTTCACCTTATCATACTCCTGCAGTCTCTCTGCCCAGCCACATCAGTCTCCATTGAGTCCCCTGTGTCATGATCCTTCTTTGTACATGTTCTTCCAAAGTCTGGAATGCTTTGTCCCTTCATGTAACTGATTAACTCCTACTTATCCCCCTTCAATTAAATCTCAGTTATATTGTCTGTTGGCTTGCCACGGTTGTAATTTTACATACATACATTTATGACATTTTAAAACATTCTCTTCCTTTCATTAGCTTGTAAACTCCTTGAGACTGAGATCATTTCTGTATTTGCTTATCAGTACATAACTAGTACCTGACCCATAATTGTGTAAATACTTTTTGAATGAATGAACTAATAAATCAGAACTTTAAAAACTTAAACATTCTTTCTTCCTCTTCTATTTTTATACTCAGTAACATCATAGTCTCTTCTAACCTTTGGCTTAATCTTGTAGTTTGTTAATAGCCCAGTTAACAACCTCTAAGATTAAACAAAAGAATAGAAGAATATCAGGATAAACAAAAATGAACCAACAAGCAGAGTAAGCAGCTGCTCTAACCAGCCAACTTGATAAAAGCCTGGTTCTTTTTATTTCTTACTGGCAAGGTTTGCTTCCCATCAGTTAATACACAGTACTGTCAATATATGTTCCATAATTAATTACCATATTTTTGCTCCATAAGATGCACCTGACCATAAAACACACCTAGGGTTTTAAGGAGGAAAATAAGAAAAATATTCTGAACCAAATGGTGTGTTAAAATATTTAATAAAATACTGTATTTTTGACTCCATAAGATACATGGGCATTTTCCCCTCCACTTTTTTTGGGGGGGAGTGCGTCTTATGGAGAGAAAAATATGGTAAATACTTTATATCCATTCATGTTTTTTAAGAATCAGAGTTGGCCCTGGCTGGTGGTGCAGTGGATAGAGTGTCAGCCCAGAGTATGGATACTCCTGGCTCGATTGCTGGTCAGGGCACACAGGAGAAGTGACCGTCCGCTTCTCCCCTCTTACCCCTGCTTCTTTCCCTCTTCCCCTCCTGCAGCCAGCCAGTGGCTCAACTGGTTCAAGCATGGCCCCCGGTGCTACCGATAGCTCCTGTTGGAGCACATCAGCTTCAGGTGCTAAAAATAGCTCAGTACTAGTGCATTGGCCCCAGATGGGGTTGCCAGGTGGATCCCGGTCAGGGTGCATGTGGGAGTCTGCCTCACCATCTTCCTTCCTCTCACCTAAAAACAAACAAATAAACAAAAAACCCCACAAAGCTGTAGAAGGAATAACTATGCCCTCTCCTGGATATTTGATTTTCATTGTTACTTATCTCAGTGATTTCGTGTTAATTTTTCATTTGGTCTTGAATAGCCTGTTTATAAGGTAGTTAGTTTCTCTGTATCTCAGGGTTTCAAGGCTTTGTGTATAGGTAGATTCTGGTCATTTCTACTCATCTTGTGGTATTATTTCTTCCAGCATGTGCAGTCTCTGCCAACAGAGAAAATTACCAAGAAACCTATTCCAGATGAGCACCTGATTCTAAAGACCACATTTGAGGATCTCATTCAGCGCTGCCTGTCTTCAGCCACAGATCCAGTAAGTATTTTTTCTCATATTTTTCCTAGTTAATATAATCCTTTATGAAGTTCTATAATTATTGCTTAAAGTCCTACAAGATATAGTTTAAAAGTTTGTACAAACTTACATAGTTTGCTTTACGTATAAAAATGTATGTAACTACTTTTTTGTATCTGAATTTATTTAATGCTTTCAATAACTCCATGGTAGGTGGGTTTGTCATCTTTATTTTTTACAATGAGGAAATTAAAGCAGAAAGCAGAAAAGTAACATGAAGGTCAGAGCTAGCATTCCCACCTTGCCGGCTCCAGAATGATCGCCCTCAGCCACTCAGCAGCTCTCTCAGCAGCAGCCTCACGTTTGGCACAGGAATAGAACAGAATGGTGGTGTGTAAGACGGTCAGACTTGGGGTTTCCTTCCGATCTTACACCCAAGTTTTCTAAAGTAGATCATCTTATATGTAACTTTGCAAAGATCTTAAAAATAGTTAAATGTTGCTTGACCAGGTAGTGGCGCAGTGGATAGAGCGTCAGACTGGGACACGGAGGACCTGGGTTTGAGACCCTGGGGTCGCCAGCTTGAGCGTGGGCTCATTGAGTTTGAGCAAAGCTCACCAGCTTGAGCCCAAGGTCACTGGCTTGAGCAAGGGGTCACTCGGTCTGCAGTAGTCCCTGATCAAGGCACATATGAGAAATCAATCAATGAACAACTAAGGAGCCACAACGAAGAATTGATGTTTCTCATCGGTCTCCCTTCCTGTCTGTCTGTCCCTCTCTCTAACTGTCTCTGCCACACACACACACACACACACACACACACACACACACACAAGTTAAATGTTGTAGATGTTGGAGTCATATTCATAGCTAGAGCAACTGATTTTACTTAGTTTACTTCGGAGATACCTGTGTATTGGCAACAACAAAAACTCCACAAAGCCAGTTTTGTTTTACTGAAATTTCACTTTCTGCCAGCAAACATTGAATAGACTTATTTAGGACTGGCCACTCATCTGCTTGAAAAACAGCTTCTGGAATTTGTTATTTCATCAACATTGAGTATTAAAATGTGCAGCCTTCTGCTGGTGTTTTGGAGAGCAATTCCCTGAACTGACAGAGTCAGGAGAGCAGAGGCTGGGTAGGCTTGACAGAACTCGAGTGCCTGACCTTCGGAGAGTAACGGAGACGGTCTGGTGCAGGGGGCGGTGCAGCTGGTGGCCGGGCAGACACCATGCCCTGTGCACATCCCTGAATCAGAAATAGAGGCTTCCCCGTAAAAATGTAGGAATGCTCTAGTCCTGCAGGCGCGTCAGTATAAAGAGGTTGGAAGGACACATAGTTCAGGGCCAGCTAAAGAAATTCTTACTGAGTTTACCCTCCTCTGGACACCATGCCATCTTCCTTCTGAGCCCTTGGCAGAGGAGGACCACAGAAAACAAACTGTTCCTGTAATTTCTGTAATTACTATGGGAAGAAGTTCAAATATTTTCTCCTGCCCCGTACCCCCGCCCCCTTGGGCTATGTGAGATTAACTTAGAACAGGGACGACTATAGTGGTTCTCCTCCACACAAGTTCATTTTAATCAATAGCTGGAACCATTTTTATACTATGGCTTTATTCCTATTTTCACTTTAATTATGTCCAAACAGTGGAAAGTAATTTCGCAGCACCATTTGTTTTGTAACGTTATTCTTGGTGGCTTCATCTCTTCCTCTCTTGACATGTTAACATTCCTCCCTCAAGTACAGGACTTGTGCTTGCTGCTCCTTCTGCCTGGGACTCCCCTACACAGTGGGCCGCACTGCTCACTGCTCACTCGCTCTGGGCTTCTGCTTCATGTCCCGTTAGCCACTGGGCCTTTCTTTACATCCACACTCAACAACGCTGCCAGTCCCTTACCCCGTTCACTCTTCTTCATGGCCCTTGTCACCGTCTACATAAATCATAGTGTTTACTTAGCATCTTTTTGTATCCCATATAATGCAGTTCCATGAGACATAAGACTGTGTCCCCAGCATGGCACATAGGAGACCCCAAATTAATATTGAAGAACAAACAGTGTCAGTTATAAAGCTATTGTATAATGTAGATCATTAAATTAATCACACTGTCATTTTTAAACCTCTCATTTTGGTTTGAGTAGTTTTCTTGTGCTATACCTATGACATTAGGATGGGGTGGGGGAATCTTGTCAGTTTAAGAACTCATTTTTACTACATACTTTCCTTTTAGTAGTCTTAAGTGACCAGATGATAATTTTGGTTTTTTTCTTGGTATTTTAAAGGCTCAGAAAGAGGGAGGATTAAACATACCAAATGACTAAGTGTATAACTAATATTTTTGAAAGGTTAAAACAGGATTCTAGTTCACCTATACGTTTGCCTTCCATCCCCCATAATGTATAACAGTTGTACTTCAACATTTCTTTCCTGTAGTACACTGACCACCACTGCTTCCAAGTGGCCCTGCCTGTCGCTCATGGATGCGGTGCACCTGTCCATGCACATACCTTGTGTAATGAGTTTGCAGCCCTCCTGAAACCCAACCAGTACTTTATTTTGTGCACGGAAGGAAGAGGCTCATCCTCTTGCCCTCCTCCCATTAGGGGATTACTGACCTCTGTTCTAATAATTGGTTCAAGTTTCTCGGTCATAGTTGCCTCCCTTTCTTTATAAATGAAGCTGTTCAACATCATTAGTGTAAGGTTGAGTGAAATGAGATCGGGAAGATTGGGGGGATAAAAGTTAATGTTCAAATATAATATACCTGGTCCTGGCCAGTAGGCTTAACAAAAGGGCGTCAGCCTGGCATATGGATGTCCTGGGTTCAATTCCTAGTCAGGGCACACAGGAAAAGTGACCATCTGCTTCTCCATCCCTCCTCCTCCCCTTTCTCTCTCTCTCTTCCCCTTCTGCAGCCATGGCTCAATTAGTTCAAGCATATTGGCTCCAGGTGCCTCAGTTGCTAAAAATAGCTCAGTTGCAGGCATGGCCCCAGATGAGCAGAACATCAATCCCCAAATGGGGGTTGCCAGGTAGATCCCTGCCTCTCTATTTCTACCTCCTCTCAAGTTGGAAAAGAAGAAGAAGAAAAAAATGTATATATATATGTATATAACATACCTGTTTTTCTTCTCCTGCAGCAAACGAAGAGGAAGCTAGATGATGCCAGCAAACGCTTGGAGTTTCTATATGATAAACTTAGGGAACAGACAGTAAGTTTCTGGGGAAAAGAGGATTTATGGTAGTCAATTATTCCCAGTTGCTAAAATAAGCATCTCATCGGCACTTGCATGGAGTGTGCTTGGGGGCGAACTGCCATGTTAAGGCGGCTGGCTGGCCTTCTGTTTGTTTTATACGTTCCTTGAATCAAGAAGTCAGAGTGGGAAGATGCTTTGTTTTCCAGAGACCAAATTGTACTCTTTCTCACAGTCTGAGACTCCCGGTCCTTTTCCTCTAGCACATCTGTCACATAAAGGCAAGGCTATACGTGGCCACAGGACGAGCCGACTGAAGTGCTGCCACTGTGAAGAGCGCCACAGAGGGGGAAAACACAGTGTCTTCTGTTCCCTGCTCCCCCACTCCTTTCTAGAACTGGGTGATGGGCACACAACACAAATCAACTGTTCAACTGCTACAGAAATGTTCATCTGAATCCCATGAACTCTTATTGATCAATGTCACCCCATTAAAATTTAATTTCCAAATTAAAAAAAATAGAATAGATAAATAGAGTACACGATGAGGGTTATTAATGAAAGTAGACTAAAAGTTCAGGATCTCTATTGTAGACAAGATTTAAGACTAAAATGGGTCCTTACTTTGAGATATGATGATGAAGAATCTTTTTTATAAAGATGTGAGGCTATATCTAAAATAATTGAAGAATTCTTGGAATGCTGAGGTTGCAGTTCAAAAACCCTGGGCTTGCCTGGTCAAGGCACATATGGGAGTTGATGCTTCCTGCTGCTCCCCCCCCCCCCTCTCTCTCTCTGTCTCTTCTAAAATGAATAAATAAAAAAATAATTTAAAATAATTGAAGAATTAAAGCTTTTAAGTAGAGAGGTTAGCATTTCAGCTTGGGAGAGGAAATCTGGCTTTTCTAGGAGAAAATTCGGGCTTATCGCACATGGTTGATTCATAAATAATTTCCTTATATATCATTTTGCCATGGTTCAGTTTTATAACTTAAGTGTTGCTTGGTCTAAAATATTTCTAGAATTGCTGAAAGCCCTGGCCAGAGCTCAGTTGGTTAGAGCATTGTCCCGAAGCGCAGAGGTTGCCAGTTCAATCCCTGGTCAGGGCACACACAGGAACAGCTTGATGTTCCCTGTCTCTTTCTTCCTCTCTCGCTAAAATCAGTAAGTTAGAAAAAATGTTTAAAAAATTTAGAATTGCTAAATGGTTTATATATTTTTTAAAATGCTTATATCAAGCTCCTTTTAAATATCATAGTTTAATGTGTATAGAGGGTCTCTGGGGGAATTCTCCCTTAATTTAGTTACCTCTCGTCTCATCTTTATTTCAGCTTTCCCCCACGATCATCAGTGGTTTACACAACATTGCCAGGAACGTGGAGATGCGGAACTACTCAGACGGCTTGAGCATCCACACCCACATCGTCAGCACCAGCAACTTCAGCGAGACCTCAGCTTTCATGCCAGTTCTCAAAGTTGTCCTCACCCAGGCCAGTAAGCTGGGTGTCTAAAAGGACAACTTCATTCCCAGACAATGTTGCCATTTTTCCAAAGAAACATGTTTTAAAAAATGGTAAGAAATGGACCAGTCCTCATTAGCATGTTTCCATAGCATTTACACTATTTCTGCAGATACTCACGTAGAACTGCTCCAAACCCTGGTGCTTTCTTTTGTCTGTCTTTTATTGCCCGTGATGATTTTATTATGCAAATAGTGTATTTCCTGGATTACACTTAGTATGTTTTCCTGAAGTGTTCTGATAAAATGTGGTTTTAAAAACCTTCGTATACTCTTTGGAAAGGAGCATCTGGTTATGCAGAAAGCAGGGCAGAAACTCGGTTTCCTTCCTGTCCTCTCCCTCCACATCAGTCAGATTAAAGTGTGTAATCTTATTTTAAGAGTACGTAGTCTTTTTTTTTTTAAACAGCTGTTCACAGTTTAATCCTTATTTTTTTGTGTGTTTGGCTTCACTCTGGTCCTGAACAATTAAATCTAGACCCTGCTACATAAATTTTAGCAACTGTTAATGAAAAGTGGGATCACTGGCTTTAAGCATCTATAAGGAAAAGACTGAGCATTTTCATTCTGTACAATGCATTGAACTTTATTAATAAATGTTTTCAATGGTCTATTTGAAAATTTATTTAATTTATTATTATTTTTTAGCAGCATAGAAAGAGGGACAAACAGGGGCAGACAAGAAGGGAGAGAGGTGAGAAGCATCAGTTCTTTTGTTGTGTCTTTTGTGTGAACCTTAGTTGTTCATTTTTCTCATATGTGCCTTGACCAGGCGCTACAGCCGAGACAATGGCCCCTGGCTCAAGCTAGTGACCTCGGGATTTCGAACCTGGGTCCTCAGCATCCCAGGCTGACACTCTATCCACTGCACCACTGTCTGGTCAGGCCTATTCTGTTTGAATTTTAAGATTGAATCATCTCTATTTTATATCTAT
Organism: Saccopteryx bilineata; assembly: GCF_036850765.1. Classification (NCBI taxonomy): domain Eukaryota; kingdom Metazoa; phylum Chordata; class Mammalia; order Chiroptera; family Emballonuridae; genus Saccopteryx; species Saccopteryx bilineata. The sequence goes on from NC_089494.1 coordinate 200,701,124, forward strand.
AAATTTATCCAATTTTTAAAAAGTATCTATAGCTCCGAGGTTTAAGTTCAGAAAGAAAATATTAAATTCTGTGAGCCTTCTGAATCAAAGCCAAACATTTTTCAGCCAGTTTTCTGTCAAGTGGTAAACAAGATAATGGTCCCCAGCAATCTGGAGAATCAGATACTAGTAATTTTTCAATGCCTGTGCAGTTTTACGTGAGTGGGTTGGAAAACAAAAAAATAGTGTGACTATTGTGGAGACGGGTATTATTTTAAGGAGTAAGAGTAGTTTGTCAGGTATTTTACAGCCTGAGGGGAAAAGTTTACAAGAACCTCTCAATTTCCTTTGCTAGGATTCCCTACTTTTCAAATAAAACTACTCTTAAAAAAATAAACAAAAATCCTCACTTTTTAGCTTAGAATAGTTTTATAACTAAAAAAGGAGGATTAGCATGTATGAGTATTGGAGCCTCAGGTATGGGTGCTATATCAGCACCCTCCCTGCCCTGCCCTCTCCTGGGACTTTGGTAGTCTGAGTCAGAGTCACTTCTGTGACTCATTCAACTGACAACCTGACCTTCCAGACCTGACCCTCAAGTGTGGTGTCAGCCCAAGACCCCTTGAGGACAGCAGGCTGGCCTTGAGTAATATTTCACATTCATTTCCCTTATAGTTAAGATTTATGTTTACCCTGACACGACAGTGGCATTATGGGTAGCATTTTACAAAAGACAAATTCCCAAAAGATGAGAACCACGAGTCAGTGGCAGTGGGGCCCTGGCTAACCCCAAAGATCCCGCAGGTTTGAGTGTGGAAACCTTTGCGCTGACAGCCGAGCAGCTGTTATCTCCCCTTTTCCAGTGAAACACTGATCTTTTCCCACTGCTGAGACATTTCTCCACATGGCTGATAGCGGCGGCGAAGTTTCATATAGATGGATGGAGGTAAGAAGAGCAGAACCCCACATACTGTTTTGTCTTTGAAGGATGAAGATAATAGGCAATTATTGAGAATAGTTTGTTTTTCTGAAGATAAGTAAATCACCTTTTGAAAGTTTTTTTAAGTAGGGAAACGTAGATAAAACAATCTCACTTGATTTTGTAAACGAGTGCTTTCAACTCCAAAAACAGCACCATGTATGTCTGTACAGTCTAGCATGTCTGTCTAGAGCTGTTCTTATGACAGGATCCGGTGTCTGATACAACTGATTGCTGTTTCGTCTGGGGAAGTCACAGCTCCACTTGTGTAACTGCTGCGTGCAGTCATTCTTTCTGAATCCCAGATCTCTTTGGTGGTTTTATCTACATGTCTGTAGCATCTGTTCCACTCAGTGCTTTGGTAACCACACAAGTCTCTTAGGCTCAGGTGCATAGAGTGCATATAACCCTGATGGGTCAAATTATACCAGTCTTTATTTTCCAGCTGTTGGCCCTTTTTCCCCTTTGGGAGGTTTAGAATGTGTGGGTTTTAAGTGGTTTGAGTAGATCTTGGAAAAGCTAATGAAGTCAAACAAAAGGAAATAGACTTTGGTTTAACTGGTATATGTTTTTTGCACCTTGGATTTATGTTTCCAGAGATCTTGTTACGCCTGAAACCCCTAGAATGACTGTACAAACGTGATTCGGTCATGTTTGCATTCTGTATGGCACTGCACTCCCATACAGTTGAATCTGATTTTTGGCCATCATTCCATAAGCCTAGAAGCCTACTGTTCACCGGGCAGGTCTGTCTCCGCTTTCCTTATGGTACCTGACAGTTTCCCAGCCCATGATCTTCCTTAGAGCACCGTGCATATGTCAGTGGGCTCACACTGTGCAAACAGGAAGAGAGCGTGGTTTCAGAAGCCTTGTGAAAGAGAGGAAACCTTCCTATTTCAAAAAGATACGTGGGCTTATTAGCTTTTTAGTTCTTATATGTGAAGTTAAACCTAATGCATCTCAAATATATCTACCATGAACTCTTTATACCTTTGAAGGCTGTAACATTTCTTAGCTCTAGAGAGAGCAGCATCCTAGAGTTGTTACTAACTTGGTTGCTTTGTCTCAGTCAATATAAAGGTCTTTATTCATTTCAGGGGAGTTACAGTACCCAGCAGGGTTCTGGACTGGAAGGAAGCCCTAGATCAGGGGTCCCCAAACTTTTTACACAGGGGGCCAGTTCACTGTCCCTCAGACCATTGGAGGGCCAGACTATAAAAAAAACACTATGAACAAATCCCTATGCACACTGCACAGATCTTATTTTAAAGTAAAAAAAACGGGAACAAATACAAAATTTAAAATAAAGAACAAGTAAATTTAAATCAATAAACTGACCAGTATTTCAATGGGAACTATGCTCCTCTCACTGACCACCAATGAAAGAGGTGCCCCTTCCATAAGTGTGGAGGGGGCCGGATAAATGGCCTCAGGGGGCCGCATGCGGCCCGCGGGCCGTAGTTTGGGGACCCCTGCCCTAGATGGTCACAGTAAAATGCTACTAGAAAGCCCACTTTATCCCAGTGGCTATAAATTGTATAATCATGAGGGACAGTGTAGAAGAGCACGTACCAGTCAAGAACTGGGTTTTAGTGTCTTCGCTGCCACTTATTGTTAGTCAAATCATGTCCCCTCTTTCTGCCTCCAGTTCCCCATCTATAAAATGAGAGGGTAAAAAAAGAGAGTGGGTCAGACTACATGATCTCTAAGTTCATTTCCAGCTCCGGAAGTCTGTGACCCATCTACCTTTCCCACAGCATCTCTGTGTATCACCTATATGTCTTCAGAAGGAATTGAAAACAAATTTGGATAAGCACCAAAGCTTGGAAGGAAGATGAAAAAAGTCAGGCCAGCCTATCTATATTTGCATAACTTTCTTCCTTTCATCGAGTTAAATTCATTTCTAATCTGGAGGAAAATCAAGGCAGCACTTCCTTGATTGAAAATGAGTAGGCAGGCATCAGAGAAACAGTCTATTGTTTGAGGTCTCTGGACCAATACATTTACTTGGCCTTGAGGTCCTTAAGTAGTGGGTCCCCTCCGTGTAATGATAGGTAATGATACATATTTTCGTGAAATTAACCTTTCTATACACCTATTCCCCACATGAAGGATAGGCTCCATTTGATTATGTAGGGTTCTCAAAGGGATTTGTTTCTCCTCTGGTGCTGCAAATCTAGGTCACCCTGTTGACATTCCTGAACTCTATTTACAACTGCCCCTCTCACTATGGAGCAACGGGGGCCTTTGCCTTTTAAGAGCAGCCTGTGGTAATTGACACAGCAGGAAGAGAAAGAGGTCACTGAAACTGTAACAACAGCTAATGCTGAGAAATAAATCAGGTGCTCTACCTTTGTTTATCTGCCCTGGGAAACCAAAATAACTATCATAAAAGAAGTTGGGTGGGAGTTTCTTGGTGCGGTGGAGAGCTAAAAGAGATGTGGGTGAAAAGCTTGTCAATACTCTCTTTCTTTTGTCACAATAATAGGATTGTTCCTTTATTTCAGAGAGCTGGGAATTGGGAGTAGGGAGAGAGTGGGGGGAGTTTGGTTGGTAGACGTTGTTCCAGACAGATATTGATCAAAAAGGGGGGTGTGGTGTAGGTGTTAATTACCAAATGTTCACATGCCATGACTGGGTCTTATAAAGGATGTTTGGTGATTCCTTCGTAGTATTTGCTGGTGTTTGTGATACATACTTCTTGTCGTGATGATCCGAGCACGGTCTGCCTGCCCGGCTGCCCCGGGAGTCCCATGAGCACAGTCATACACTCTGCATGGAGCGGAGCTCGTGCTGGCTTCTGGAGGAGGCTCAGTAAATAGATAGTGCATGAAAAAAAATGGACTCAAACTGAAGATAACTTGGAACCTTGCAAAGGGCAGCACATCACTGACAGAAGAGACAGGTTTAAGTGCCTCCGTTGGTTTTTCATTAAGTAGCCCCTCTTATCTACGAATTAGGAAATAAGGGCCTGCAGATCAGGCCCTCTCCCACGCCTTCTGCTGCTGCCAACCCGCAGCACTCTGTTTAGAGTGGTCGGGAAATGCGGGAAGGGTATTGGGCAATAAGGCTGGGGGTTTGTTAAAAGGAAACCTCTCACTCTCTTCGCATCCAAAGCAATAATAAGCGTTCATTTTAGGGGAACACGTCACACTCATCACCCACTGCTATAAAATTTCAATGGGAGATATTTCCAATCCTCTTAGTACAGAAAAGAGGAAGCCAACCATCCTATGACCGGAGGAAGCTGAGGAAACTAATTTCCTAGTAAGCCATGGCGCTGCTGTATCTCAAAACCAATCTTCCGTAATCTTAGAGGTTCACTTCCCAAGTATATGCTCCCCTGTGATCATTCTAAAGCCTGTGAGTGGTTTGCTCACCCTAGGAGCACAAAGATTGTTTACATTTGAAATCATTTCTGCACATTATCCAAGAGTCAACCTCCTCGCCTTCCCTCCTTAAAGACCTAAGAGCCACAGAGCACATCTTTCCTTTGCCAAAGGAGTGGCCTCTCATGAAGCAGAGCAGGTGATTTTTTTATTTCCAGTTCCCTGGTGCTGCTAGAATGCATTCTTTCAAGGTCTGAATCCCTCCAGCCCACCCTGTTGGGCTTCTTTTTCTAGTCTGGGGCCTCCAGATGTACCCTGACTTCCCGGCCAGGCAGGTTTCATAACTGCTGAGTCCATCTCTACAGAATGACTTATAAAACAATAAAATACTCACATTGTTCAACAGGTACTATGTACCAAATACTGTGCTAAGCTCTGAAGTAGGTAGTATCATTTCGCACATGAAAAACTGAACTTAATTAGGTAAATTGTACAGAAAGGAATTCCCAGCACAGATCTCTTAATTCTTAGTTTACATAGGATGAAACTGAAGATCTTAGAGGCTGTTACTGTCTCCAAATCACAGAGACTTGCTAAATCAGAGTGGTGGGGTCATATTCAAACCCAGGTCTCTGGAGGCCAAACCTGGGTCATTTCACAACACTGGAGCTCCTGTAGCCAAAAGTTAAATTTCCTGAAGAAAACCAAGATATGCCTGACCTGTGGTGGCACAGTGGATAATGCTGAAGTCACTGGTCAAGGCACATATGGTTGTTGATGACTCCTGCTCCTCTTCCTCCTTCTCTCTCTCTTCTCTCTCTCTCTCTCACCTCTCTAGGGTAAAAAATAAAATCTTTAAAAAAATAAAGAAAAAAAAAGAAAACCAAAATATAAGAATCCTTGTAAATCTCTGAGTTAAGGATAGATTTCTTTCTGCTTTCACCCTAGAGCTTGTATTTTCTCCACAAATATTTTGACACAATGTTTTATAATCTTAGTATTCACCCTTTGAAGGACTACAACTTTAGCTAGATATTTTGACCGGCTCACTCCCATCTCTGAGTCTTTCCTGACACAGTTATCCAGCCAGGAGTCTCTGTCAAGTCACGCTTGCAGGGCCTTGTTTGCTGCCGCCTCCTCCAGGACGGTCTCCTGACCATGCCAAACCACACGCCTCACCACGCAGCTCGCACACACAGCTTCTGCAGGTGGTATCACCATCGGACACTTTCTATCTTCTGTTCCGAATCCGGGCATTCTACCTATTGTGGTTTTTCCTTAGTATATCTCAGACCAATCCTAGCCAAGGAGGCAAAAGACTCGTCCCCTGAAAACTACAGTGTTGCTGAGAGAAATTAAAAAGAAGATACAAATAAATGGAAAAACATCCCATGTGCATGAATTGGAGACATAATATGGGTAAGATGTTAATACTAACCAAAGTAATCTCCAGATTTAATGCAATCCCTATTAAAAATCCCAGGGGCATTTTTTGCAGAAATAGAAAAAAAATCCATCCTAAAATTCTTATGGAATCTCGGGCCGAATGGCCAAAACAGTCTTGAAAAAGACAAAAAAAAAATTGGAGGACTCATATGTCTTGATTTCAAAACTTACTATAAAGCTACAGTACACACACAGTATGATACTTGCATAAAGGTAGATAGATATATAGAAGAATGGAGTCCAGAAATAAGCCCACACAAGAATATGGTCAAATGCTCTTCAACAGGGATGCCAAGACCATTCAGTGAGAAAAGGAAAATTTTACCAACAAATGGTGTTTGGAAAACCAGATATCTGCACACAAAGGAATGAAGTTCGACCCTTACCTTACAGCGTATACAAACACTAATTCAAAATGGATCAAAGATCTAAACATAATTGCTGATACTGTAAAACGTAACTGTTAGAAGATAAGGGAAAAGCTTCACGACATTGGATTTGGCAATAATTTCTTGGATAAGACACCAAAAACAAAGGTAACAAAAGTAAAAACAGGCAAACTGAATTACATCAAAATTAAAAGCTATGGCCCTGGTCTGGATGGTTTAGTGGCTAGAGCATCGCCCGGAATGTGGACGTCCCGAGTTTGATCCCGGGTCAGGGCACACATGTGAAGTGACCACGTACGTGCTTCTCCTCCCCTCTTTCTCCCTCTTCTCTCTCTCTCCTCTCACAGCCAGTGGCTTGACTGGTTTGAGCATGGCCCTGGGCGCTGAGGACAGCTGGCTGGTCTGAGCATTGGCCTCAGGCACTGAGGATAGCTTGGTTGATTTGAGGATCAGCCCTGAGACGAAATTTTCTGGGTGGATCCTGCTTGAGGTGCATGTGGGAGTCTGTCTCTCTATCTTCCCTCCTCTTGCTTAAAAAAAAAATTAAAAGCTATGTATCAAGACATAATCAACCTTGAAAAGGCCACCTAAGGAACTGGAGAAAATATTTGCAAATCATTTATCAAATAAGGGATTAATATCCAGAATATATAAAGGACTGTAACTCAACAACAACAAAACAAATACTTAAAAATGGGCAAAGGACTAGAACAGACATTTTCCCAAAGATGATATACAAATGGCCACCAGGCATATGAAAAAATATTCAACATCACTAATCATTAGGGAAATGCAAATAAAAACCATGATGAGATATCTCATTCCATTAGATGGCTATAATCTAAAAAAAACCCAATAAACAAGCCCAAAACAAACCCAGAAAATAACAAGTGGTAGCGAGGATGTGGAGAAGTTGGAACCCTTGTGCACTATTGGTGGGAATGTAAATGGTGCAGCTGCTATGGACAACAGTATGGAAGTTCGAAAAAAAATTAAAATAGAATTACCATAAACTCCAGTAATACCACTTCTGCATATATATCCAAAAGAATTGAAAACAGGGTCTCGAAGAGATAGTTGTACACCTATGTCCACAGCAGCATTACTCATGATAGCTAAAGGCGGTAGCAACCCAAGTGTTCATTGTCAGATGAAGAGATAAGCAAACTGTGGTATATACACATACAATACAATATTATTTGACCTTGAAAAGGAAGGAAATTCTGACATATGCTACAACAAGGATGAACTCTTAAGACACTGCTAAGGGAAATATGCAAGTCACACAAAAGACAAAACTATATGATTTCACTTATAAGGTCTCTAGAATAAGTAGTCAAACTCTACGGTTGTTGCCTGAGCGTAGGGGAAAGGATACCTAAATTGTTTGATGTCGAGTTTCAGTTTTGCAAGTTGAAAAGTTCTAGAGATTGGTTCCACAACAATGTAAATATATTTGACACTACTGCCTGACCAGGTGGTGGCGCAGTGGATAGAGTGTTGGCTTGGGATGCTGAGGACACAGGTTCAAAACTCTGAGGTCGCTGGCATAGTGCAGGCTCACTAGCTTCAGTACTGGGTCGCTGGCTTGAGCGTGGGATCATAGATATGACCCTATGGTTGCTGGCATGAAGCATAAGGTCACTGGCTTGAGCCCAAGGTTGTTGGCTTGAGCAAGGGCTCACTCGCTCAGCTGTAGCCCTCCTAGTCAAGGCACATATGAGAAAGCAATCAATGAACAACTAAGATGCTGCAACAAAGAATTGATGTTTTTCATTTCTCTCCCTCCCTGTCTACCTCTCTCTCTAAAATGTGTGTGTGTGTATACACACTACTGAGATGTGTGTGTGTGTGTGTGTGTATATTTGACACTACTGAACTGAACACAAAATGGTTAAGATTGGGGCCCTGGTCAGTTAGCTAAGTGGGTTAGAGCGTCGTCCTAGAACACCAAGGTTGCAGGTTTGATCCTGGGTCATGGCACACACAGGAAGTGACCAGTAAATATACAACTAAGTGGAGCAACAAATGAATGCTTCTGTCTCCCTCCTTCTGTCACTCTAAAATCAATCAATAAAATAAAAAAAAATGGTTAAGATGGTAAGTTTTATGTTGTGTATTTTACCACAATTAAAAAATTTAATCAAGTTTAAAAAAAAAAATCGTTACTCAGATATCACCTCTCCTCCCTCAGCCCTGGTGTGAATTAACTACTCCCTTCTTTGTGCCTCCACTTAATCTTGAAAATACCACTATTAGGGCTGTTATCACAGTTCTGTTATTTATTTGACAAGATAAGAATGACTGTCCCATTTGCCCCCATTGAAGGGTGAGATCCACTTCTAGGGTCTTGACCAGAAGCTAAGAAAATATACTAAGGTTTTTGGCAAAGACCTCATATAGAAAAAAAGACAGTAGACCTGACGCATCATATGCTTAAGGGAATAGTTATTATTAGCAAAAGTGTACAGTACCTTATATCTGTAGCGGTTTCGCTCCGATTCAAGATCTGGAAGGACCATTTTCTTCCAGTCATCCTTTTGTAGGAAGAATCTGAGACCTAAAGAGCACTTACCTCCACCCCATCCACATACAAACATACCTGTCTCCAACGCTTGTCCAACCAGCTGAAATAACTGGCTCAACCAGGGGTAACCCATTAGAGGGAAGAGAGAAAAATATTTATTCAAGATAGAGTCAAGATGCAGTAGCTTATCTAACAAGTACCCAGGATCCAGGTAAAGAACTATTTTGCTGCCTCCCCTGGACGCTTTGTATGTATTCTTGACTCCTAATAAGACTTTTTTTTTTTTTTTTTTTTTTTTACAGAGACAGAGAAAGTCAGAGAGAGGGATAGATAGGGACAGATAGACAGGAATGGAGAGAGATGAGAAGCCTCAATCATTAGTTTTTCGTTGCGACACCTTAGTTGTTCATTGATTGCTTTCTCATATGTGCCTTGACCATGGGCCTTCAGCAGACCGAGTAACCCCTTGCTCGAGCCAGAGACCTTGGATTCAAGCTGGTGAGCTTTGCTTAAAGCAGATGAGCCCGTGCTCAAGCTGGCAACCTCGGGGTCTCGAACCTGGGTCCTCTGCATCCCAGTCCAACGCTCTACCCACTGCGCCACCGCCTGGTCAGGCAACTTTTTTTTTTTTCTGATAAAAAAAAACTGGACTTTCCTGCCCTTCCAAGGTCATAGTCAAGAAGTTACATTTGTTTGATCTGTCTTCCCTCCGAGATGGAGAACTCCACGAGAGCAGGGACCATACCTATTCATCCTGTGTCCCCAGTGTCCACCTGACCTGGCACATGACAGGTGCCCAATACATTCCAAACAAATGACTGAATGGTTAGTGATGTGGGGTGAGTGACAGAGAGACTTTTGGTCAAGTGACTAATCCACTCCAGAAAAAAGAACAGTCTGAACTAGAGAGCCATAGGAACTATGAGGGTCTGGTGGAAGTAGGGAGCAGAGGGAGCATGAGAAGAAACAGTGGTTCATTATGAAGCCCGGCTGGCTAGCTGATGAAACGTTACCCTCGAGTTTCATGTTCTTTTACTGTCTCAGTCATTATACAGTACCGACATTTATCTGGTCCCCAGGCAAACTTCCTTTCATGCTATAACTTTAGATCCATCTGAAGCACCACAACACTTACTAAGTGGCCACAATGCCACAGCCACACCTGCCTTGCTTCCGTTTTTTTTTTTTCATTTTTTCCTGAAGCTGGAAACGGGGAGAGACAGTCAGACTCCCGCATGCGCCCGACCGGGATCCACCCGGCATGCCCACCAGGGGCGACGCTCTGCCCACCAGGGGGCGATAATCTGCCCATCCTGGGCGTCGCCATGTTGCGACCAGAGCCACTCTAGCGCCTGAGGCAGAGGCCACAGAGCCATCCCCAGCGCCCGGGCCATCTTTGCTCCAATGGAGCCTTGGCTGCGGGAGGGGAAGAGAGAGACAGAGAGGAAAGCGCGGCGGAGGGGTGGAGAAGCAAATGGGCGCTTCTCCTGTGTGCCTTGGCCGGGAATCGAACCCGGGTCCTCCGCACGCTAGGCCGACGCTCTACCGCTGAGCCAACCGGCCAGGGCCGCTTCCGTTTTAAATTAGACGTTACTTTACATTGCTAATTGGACCTGTTTGGGCCCATTAACAATACGATTTCATCCCAACCCGCGGTGGCGCAGAAGATAAGTCCTCAACCTGAAACGTCTGAAATCAGGACACATAGGACCCAACTATGAGTTTGCTGCTTCCCACTCCTCCTCCCTCCTTCCTCTCTCTCTCTAAAATTAATAAATAAAATCTTTAAAAAGAAAAAGATCTCAAGAATGGCCCTTTCAAGCAGTCAGTTCTTTGTCATTTCTCCCCTCCTGGCATCCTGGAAAGGGTTCCTAGCAATGGGAAATACAAAAGGTCAGCTTTATTTGTCAACACAAAGACACTCCTTTAAGCTCACAATTGGAAAGCTGGAAGGAAGAATAAAGATTAGTTCTGTTTCCCCTGGAAGGACATAGAAAGTCAAGTTGGGTCATGCTGGGGTAGAACTGGAACTCAGAGTCTCTGGCTTCCAGTCCTGAGCCCTTTCCTTCTGCTACCTGCCTGCAGGTGCAGCCACACCTGCTGGGACATGTCCAGTGCACCCCTGTTTGCATTTCTGCGCTATTAGGGTTCCTTCTGGACAGCTCCGAATTATTTGCGTTAGGAGGAGAGGAATGAGCAGACACGATTTCTTCACAGGTTAATTTTCCTTGGGACGTTCTGGGTGATTTTTTTTTAAAGCCCTATTCTCAGTGGTGCTGACTTTAGGGTATTGTACCATAAACTGAGGGCTACAAGGAGACAGCATAGCAGTTAGCCAAAAATTGGCCATAAACAGCTGTGCAGCTGACAAGCCACACGGTGGCCAGGGCACTGTCGGCTAGTAACCGACCGTCATTTTTGTATCATCTAATCATTGGTGTATCATAGGTACTAATCAAGCACCTACTGTATGTCTGGCTGCAGCTGCACTCCGTCACTCCACAGGCCCAACTGGCAGAGGGACTTCTGCTTCTCATCTCGGATCTGGCTTTAACTTGTGTTGAGAGTCCGAGCCCGTATTTTACATTCTTCAATACGGGTGGCCTGAGGCTTCAAAAGTTAAAGGAAGAAAAAAAAGGCAAAAAAAGCCTTTTCAAAACATAAAGGTATTTTTGGAACTGGAGAAACACACAACAACAGAACGCTGTGAGCCGCACCCCAGCCCCCGGTCCCGGGAGTCGTATCCCACCCAATCTTGGGCCCAGGCTGCCAATCGCCCGCCCAGCGGGCTCCCCGGCCGGCCCTGGAGAGCCAGGGCCGCGGGGTCCAGGGGCGTCTTTCTCTTTAAGAGCCCCACGGGCGACCGTGATTGGCTGTAGCTATGCAGGTCTTTCTTCCTTCGGAGCACGCCTCCCCCGCCGCTCTCCCGGCGCTCGGTCCTCCCCTGCTCCCCCGCGCCCCGCCCGCCCCTCGCGCTCGCCCCTCTTCCTCGCAACTGAGTTCAGCCCCGGCAGCGGCATGGATGATACGCCCGCAGCAGACGCTGGGCTCCCAGGTTTGCATCCTTAGGCCACACTGAACGCCTGGGGAGAAGGAACCAGAGAAGGAACGGGGAGGCGGGACGGGAGGTGTGGAGATCCCCTCTAAAAGGCAAAGCCCCCGCCCCCACCGGGGAGATCGGCGCCGGCAGAGCACTGCCCGCCTGCTGCCGCCGCCGCCGGCGCCTACCTCTTCCCAGCCATGCCAGGCCGGGCCGCCGACCGGGGGCAGGTCCCCTTCTCCAAAACCGCGGAGGAAAGCCGTGCAAGGGTCGAGGGCTCGGAGGGCGGCGGCGGCCAGGAGAGGCCGGGCGCACGCGAGCAGCGGCAGAACATCGTTTGGAGGAACGTCGTCCTGATGAGCCTGCTCCACTTGGCGGCTGTGTATTCCCTGGTGCTCATCCCCAAAGCCAAGCCGCTCACACTGCTCTGGGGTAAGTCCCGCGACGCCCCCTACGCCCCGGGCACCGTGGCGAGGCCGCGCTGGAGCGCGCGGAGTCGTGGGTCGGCTGCCAGCGGTGCGGACCCCTCCTCTCGCTTTCCCCCAGGCGTCCCGGTCCCCTTGGCCTGCAGTTGCCCACCCTTTGGGATAGGCAGGTATTTCCATCCAGGTATTTTCAACTTCTGCCTCCCCGGCTGTCTGCCCGAGTAAGGCCATTGGTCTGCTCCCCGACGGAGAGCTGGAGTCCTGCGGCGCCACTGTTGTGCGCAGAGAGACGCACCTGGGGGGACGCTGGGCACCTGCCGAACCCGGCTGTGAGCCGGAGAAGACGGGCGGGCCGATTGTGTCGCCGGTGCGGGTCCCAGGGGCTCTCCTATCTGCTGCTTTTCAGCTTCTCAGTGTCCTCCACGGGACACGGCGCTTGGGGCCGGGTTAAGGACAAGAAAGGAAGTGGAGGGGGGTGGAGAGATCGGGCCCAGGAACACTGATTTCGCGCACGAGATGGAAGAAACCAGTACCGTTCCTAGCCCCTTCAAAGCCCAAATTATCAGCCCACCACTGTGATCTTCTATGCCCAGTTGCGCTTCTCTGGTCCCAGAAGTTTCTTGGCGAGCCCAACGAGCTCAAGTTGAGAGCGCTGTGTCCCCAGCACTAAGCTCCGATTGTGGCCAGGCAGAGCCCCCTCCAGGCCCTGTACCCTCTTGGCTCCCGCCGCACCTGTAGCTCTTCTGCCACCCACCTTCATAGCACCCCGACCTCTGCCGCAGGGGAGGGAGCCCAGGAGTGGATCCCCCCAACTCCTCCCACTTCCCAGGACCCCAGGGGCTCATCGCCTGCTCTATGTGACTTTAATCATTGACCTATGAATCACCTGGAAGAACCCCTAGCCCCAGAAACTGGTTTTGGCCTCGGTCACCATAGAGGCAGTAGCCGGGACAAAAGGCGCAGGCATTGATATCCTGGACTGAAACTGACCAGGTACTCCAAAAAGCTTTTTCAGATCGTTCCTGAGATCACCAAGGAACGGGGGCAAGAGAAATACAACCTACTTTTATTTCCAGAGGGGAAGAGGAGGAAAGAAATAAGAAGACCTCTTTCTGCCAAGCTTCTTATTTGACATAGTGCCAACTTCAAATGCTGAGGTTGATAATGGATGGGGCCACTCGGGTTCCAAGCCTTTCCTTGAAATCCTGCAGTCCCTGCTCTTGGGAGCAAACCAATATAGACCGTGGGGGCTTCTTAGGGGGTGTGTGGCTGAGGGAGGGATGCAGAGTTGAAAAATGGTGAGGGGGCAGGAGTCCTAGAGAATCCTGAAGCCTTTTAAAGTCTGCTAAAAGCTTTGGGTAACCCCCTGCTCAGGTCTCCCCTTCAATTCTCTGTCCTTTTCACCCTGCTGTTTGTTTTGCCTTGGTTTAATTTTGGTCGATCTTTCTTCTTATCTCCAAATGACTAAACTCTGAGATGTCTAGCCATGAATTCATGAACACACTTCTACCCTGCCAGCCAAAGCCTTTATTGCCCCCAAGCTTCCACGGAGCCCCCTCACTCCCCCTCCAGGGGCAGTACTGGTGGGCTTTAGAGCCCACCTACCTCCAGGAGACTGGGGCTTAGCCTGAGGGCTGGTGTCAGAGAGAGCTCAGAATTGAGCACTTAAGATATTACCTTACATGTCTGGGGCTCTGCAGGGTCCACGGGCTCGGCTCCTTACAGCCACTGAACCCCATTACTCTGGCACCCCAACAGGAGCCACAAGGACAGGGCCTTCTCTAGGCTTGCTAAGGCACCTCTGCCCTATCCAGGCTGCTCTCGGTGGTGAAGACAGAATCTTTGTTCTGAAAGACCTTAGCCAGAGGACACCTCCCTTGGCCCCAAACTTTCTGGGCAAAGTCAACACAGTAAAGGAATCTGGTTTCCTCTTTGTGGGTGATGTTGCCAAACCCCATCCTTGTACCTCCCTGTGTACTCTTCTGCTTTAGCTACTTTCGTCAGCTCCGTTCTCTTAATCTTGGTTCTCTCCCTCCCTGTGCTTCATTGCATTCCTTAAAAAGGAAAAAAAAAAAAAAAAAAAAAAAAAGAAAGAGAAAGAAAGAAGAAAGAAAAAGAGCAGGCAATGGTCAATGTTGTAGTTTCAGGTTTCAAAATTGTGACTTAGAATCATTACAAACAACTGAACCTTGTCTGATGGATAGCATGTGAGAGAAGAGACGAGGGAGAGAGACCAGCTGAGATCTTTGTGCTGCGGCTAGGGTATTTAGGACAGCTGAAGGCTAGGGGCGCCATTGACTCAGGGTTATTTTCAGTGAGAGCTCTGGTGCCTTGACTCACAAATTTCCCCCACTGGATTCCCTCTTCACCCCCTCCCTCACTGGCTCTAGCTAGCTTTAGGCTGAGTTCATGCACCAGTGTGCTGTTCATCCACTTCAGGGACCTAAGTTGTCAAGGAAATAAGCTTAGCCCGTCCATTGCTTGCTGTTCCACCCCCCAGGTAAGGTTGCCCTGGAAACAAGAGGCATCCATGCGGTTCACCTAGCAGAGGGTGGGTTAGGTGTGCAATGCATGGAGAGTAATTTGCATGGTGGAAAAATGTCTACTATGAAAGATCCATCAAGTTGTTCAGTCCAACCTCCTCCACTGTCTGTGTTCCCCTTCCCCAACCTTTTCATGACTGTCCTTGGGGCTAGAGCAAGTTGTTTGCCTTATCTTGCAGTGTTCTGAGTGGGCAGGCTTAGAATGGAATGTACTTGGTGCCTACAGGTCCTGAGGGATGAGTTTATGAGTTTCAAGGACAGAATGCAAACTCCAACTGCAGGAATAATCTTCACCTGAAGGCTTGAGCTCATGAAAGTGCCTGCTTTGAGGATTTTGGCCCGAGGGGCAGCTAGTCCATGGCCTGAATCTCAAGATGAGTAGAACAGAGGAGTAAGGACAGTATTTATTTATTTTTTTTTTAGGTGAGAGAAGGGGAGATAGTGAGGCAGATTCCTGCATGCGCAACCATCAGGATCCACCTGGCAACCCCATCTGGGGCCAATGCTCGAGTATGGAGCTATTTTTAATGCTTGAGGCTGATGTGCTCCAACCAAGCTATACTCAGCGGCCGGGGCCATGCTCAAACCAATTGAACCACTGGCTGTGGGAGGCGAAGAGAGAGAGAAGGGGGTGAGGGAAGAAGTAGATGGTCACTTCTCCTGTGTGCCCTGACTGGGAATTGAACCTGGGACATCCACATGCCAGGTCAACACTCTACCACTGAGCCGAAGGCCAGGGTCAAGGAGCAGCAGTCATGGTATCAAAATAGAATTCCTGGGATTCCTTCCCAGGCCTTCTGGTAGTTGGTTTCCAGAAATGTCAGGGACTTTTCTGCTTTCTCTCAAAATGTCATCCGCATCTTGGTCAGGGGTAAAGGCAGTATATCATGGTGACATCATACGTTTTTTCCCTTGATGAGACAACTTCAGTGGCAGTACCAGGCATGCAAAGCGGTGATTTGCTCCCTTCTTCCATCCTGCCTGGCATAAACGTAACTGTTGTTGAGCTGATACAGGATTCTCTGGCATCCTAGTTGCTGGTACAGCTGGACCATTCTGAGTGGGATTCAGCCTTTGGGGAGGAAGCTGAGAGGTGCAGGGATTAACAAACCAGTCTGGTGGCAGGGAGGGTCAGGAGAGGCTGAAATTTAGAAAGTGCTGGTCCATCAGTCAAATTCTGGCAGGTTCTGAGAGTTGCCCAAAGATGAGCTGTCTTCTGTCTGCCATCAGGTAACCTGTAGCCACCATTTGGGATGGTCCCAATATCTGGTGGGTTGTGCTGCTTTCTGCATCAAGTCCCTAAGGTTGTTGAGGAGCCCAAGAACGTGTGGCCATGGACGTCTGTCTTACCTCCCGGTTTTTCAAGGTGAGCAGGCTTGAGAGAGAGAGATCTGAATGTGAATCCCTGCTCCCTTACGTAGCATCTGCATGGCCGTGGAGTCTCTAAACTTCAACTTCCTCACATGTAATGGGTATATTCACACTACTTGTTCATCAAGTTGTCAGAATTAAATTAGATAATATGTGTAGATCACGTAACACAGTGCCTGACCCTTGGTGGTGCACAGTAATTGTAAGTTGCCATTACTGTTATTGGTCCTAATACTGGCTGGTTTTTTTTTAGTAGAAGGGAAAAAGGTTCTCTTGCAGCACAATACGTTCTACAGAGCTGCCACAGTACTTGATTTCATTGCTTCCCTTGCATGGAAAATACTGCATTGGCTTTGGAAACAAGGGTTCTTTCTCATAGTCCCCAAAATGAAATGAATACAATCTCTCCTGTTCTTCCTCCCTCCCCCATTCCCTTCTCTTTCCTTCTATTTTCCTCCAAAAAGCCACTATTTTGTAGATAAGAGTTATTTTGTTCAACTGACAACTCACCTGGTCTTTAGTGTTTTCCTTTAGGGACAGTTATAGTAGAAACAGGGACAAATCATTTCTCTAAATCTTTTAGGGTCTCTGTTTTGAACTCCCCCCTCCCACTCCTTATCTCTATGATTCCTCTTTAGAAAAAATCTTTAATTCTCAAACTACTAAAAAACTGAAAAATGTAAATGAATCTTTCTTTTAAATCTTTAATTACCAGCCCATTGTTGCAACTTTTGCATTTTTAATAAATAGCCAAGAAGTAAAAGCCTTACCTAAGGCTGGAGTGCAGTAAAACCTACAGAGTCAAGTGTGCTTTTGCTGGCTTGACAATCCCAGCGTGTATAAATTTAGGTTGAGGTTATCATTGTTAGCTCAGTTTTCTCTAAAGCTGGTCAAGGTCACTGCATACTGCACTGTGGTTATGACATGAGAAACAGTGCAGCACAGGAGAGACCAGAGCTGGAATCCTGGCATTGCCACTTAGCTCAACTTTACACATGTCCCTTTCCAATATGTCAGCCCAAGGATCCTTGTCTGAGAAATGGGGACGATAACACCAAGCTGAAAGTTTTTTTAAGAACTAAGGTATATAGCTCTGGCTGGTTTGCTCAATGATAGAGCATGGCCTGGTGTGTGGAAGTCCTGGGTTTGATTCCCAGTCAGGGCACACAGGAGAAGTGACCATCTGCTTCTGTACTGCTCCTCCTCCCCTTCCTCTCTCTGTCTCTTCTTCTCCTGCAGCCATGGCCTGATTGGTTTGAGAGAGTTGGCTCCAGGTGCTCAGGATGGCTCTGTGGCCTTTGCCTCAGGTGCTGAAGTTGGCTTGGTTGCTGAGCAACGGAGCAATGGCTCCAGATGGGCAGAGCATCACCCTTTAAGGGGCTTGCCAGGTGGATCCTTGTCAGGGTGCATACAGGAGTCTGACTGTCTGCCTCTACTCCTCTCACTAAATTAAAAAAAGAAAAAAAAAGAACTAAGGCATATAATAAAGACTGCCAGACTGGCCGGGTAACTCAGTAGGTTAGAACATCAGAACATAGTCCTGATAAGTCAAGGTTGCGAGTTCAATCTCTGGTCAGGGCACATACAAGAGTCAATCAGGGCCCTGGCCGGTTGGCTCAGTGGTAGAGCGTCGGCCTGGCGTGCAGAAGTCCTGGGTTCGATTCCCGGCTAGGGCACACAGGAGAAGCGCCCATCTGCTTCTCCACCCCTCCCCCTCTCCTTCCTCTCTGTCTCTCTCTTCCCCTCCCGCAGCCGAGGCTCCATTGGAGCAAAGATGGCCCGGGCGCTGGGGATGGCTCCTTGGCCTCTGCCCCAGGTGCTCGAGTGGCTCTGGTTGCGACAGAGCGACGCCCCGGAGGGGCAGAGCATCGCCCCCTGGTGGGCGTGCCGGGTGGATCCCTGTTGGGCGCATGTGGGAGTCTCTCTCACTGTCTCTCCCCGTTCCCAGCTTCAAAGAAATACAAAAAAAAAAAAAAAAAAAAAAAAAAGAGTCAATCAGATGTGTAAGTGGAACAATACCACTGATATTTCTCTCTCTCTCTCTCTTTCTCTCTCTAAAATCAATAAATTTAAAAAAGTTTTTTTTTTAAAAATGGCCTACCAGAGAGTAGACACTCAGTGCTCTGTATTGTTACTGTATCCCATGCTGAAGGCCTACGCCGGGACCTGCACTGTGTCTGTGGGCTGTCTGAGACTTGTAGTGCTGGTGGTTCGCATGGAAGGCACAGCCTTTAAGCCCAAAGATTTGCTCGTGACTTTGCTATAACGCTTTAGTTCTTGCCTTATCTAGTTCTGTGTGTTGTATAAAATTGTAATAATTGTTTGGAAAAGCTATTGATGGATTTACAAAAGAGTGACAGAGCCATGATGGTTTCTTTAAGGTTTAACAGAAGACAACATTGTCTTTGGGTGGCACTGTTCTTGTTTGATGTTCTGTAGTGTCTGGTGTGCAGTCTGTGCGTCCCTCTGCTGCAACGAGTCTTTGCCTCCGCTCTGGGGTTAAGAGCATGGGCTTCGAAGTCAGAGGATCTGAGTTCCAGGCCCACCCCCTCAAATTTGGCCTTTGGCAGACAATTCCCTTTCCCTAATCTCAGACTCCTCAACTGCACCATGAGGACAACAGCAGCACAGCCGGCTGATGGAGGGAAATGAAACTGTTAAGCCTAATCCGGAGGGACTTGAAACATTGAAGACACGAACAAAATTTGTCGATTCCACACCAGAGCTTTATTGTCTAGCTTGGCCAAGCGGCGGCAACTCTAACAGAAATCTGAGGGAGAGCGCTGGCCCTTTGTTCTACCTAGTTTTTATAGTTTTGTAAGTGGGAAGTACAGAAGCAAAAATTGCAATTAGGGTTTCTTTATCATTATTGGTTTTAGTCATATGCCCTTTAACATGATAGGACCATGTTCAATTTGCAAGCCATACATCATTTTAGAGAAAACAAAATTTACAAGTCAACACAATGGTAGAAAGATGTCTCTTTACATATTAAAAGGCATTCCTATATTTTCTAGTGTTTATCCACCATCTCTCTGTCCAGAGTCACACACATTAACCACATGCATCACATGGGAGAGGTAGTTTCCGTGGGGACAAATGCCTGCAAATGGCTCATTACTATAAGAAAAGGTTTATTTTGGCTTTTCTCTTCCTGCACCTGGCTAGCCATTCATCCCTTTCCCCACAGGTGTAGTGGAATGTCAGGGAATCCATGTTTTCCTCCCCTTTGCATTTACAATACAATGCCAAAGGCCATCCTGGTTTTATGCCAATCACACAGTACAGAGATTATTTACAAAATTTCTTTGCACACCTTAACCCACATTAATAAAATGTTCTTCAAGCCCCTTAAACTATTAATATTGATTCTGTAGCTTTTGGTATTTTACAACACCTGCGGGTGAGGTGGCGCAGTGGCTCCTCAGGGCTCCTCGAAACAATAAAGAAGTTGCTCAGGAAGCTGGCACAGTCTCTGCTAGCCCTTGCGCCTCAGTCACGCAATCCCTCAGGGCTTCCCGTGCTGCCTTCCCGCCATTTCTCTCATCCTCTGGAGGCTGAGACTCCTTCCAGACTGACTCCTGGTTGTCAGAAAGCCCCGGTTAATGGTAAAGGCTGCTGGTCTCTGACTTATTTTTCCTGGCAATGGATTGGTGGCCATAACAGTAGGTTCCAGATGTCCTTCTTCATAAATGCCTGTCAATTGTTTATTGTGTGTGAGTGGCCATAAGAGAGATCCTTACAACTGTGAGGATATGTGCAGTGTGGATGAAAAAAGAAAGACGGGGCCTCGAACTAACCCTGACAAGTTTAGATGAGCCTGCACAGTGGCCTTGCAAACTCAGAACCCTAAAGTAAACACTCAGGATGGTCTAAATCAAACCTTTCTAGCTAAAAGCAGTTTATGGTGGGCGGTCATGTCCTAGGGACGTGTTCTCTCTCAACAAAGGTCAATCCTTACTTTTACTCTGTGTGTCTGTTATCTTTTGCATCTAAGATAATTTAATCACATGCCTTTGGAATGTAAGGATCATCTTCCTTCTCCATCAGGCCAGACACCCCCCCAGAGCAGGAACCAATAGACCCCTCTTTGTTATTGTTATGTGAGGCATTCACTGTTAACTGTCTTGTTCCTGCTCATGTAAAAGAAGCTTCAGCATACACACTTTCACTTTTTATCCAATCCCAGAGATCTCCCTGCTTTTGCTTTCTCCGCCTCCCTAACCTGTCACCAGTCAATTTCATGTAGCCCCTTGCATCTTTGATTCTGATGTATAAAATAAGTGGTGAAACCGCCATTTTCTGGAGCAATTTCTCAATTTGTTGAGACTTTGCTTCGTGGCAGTTGTTGACAGTTTGGCTCAAACAAACTCATAGAACATTCTTACAGGTTTGAACGTTGTTTTAAGTGGATAGCAGTCTCATTCATTCATCCACTAATTCATTCATTTCTTCCATTTCAATGAATGTCGGAAAGTGGCCACACATCAGAATCACTTAGGGAAACTTTAAAGTTTTCAGAAGCCTGGGCCCTCTCCCAGATGTACTGAATTGGAATCACTAGGAGTGATGTCCTGGCTTTTTTTTTTAAAAAAACCGTTCAGGTATTTCTGATGCACAAGTGGGTAAGAATCATGGTTTAATTTTCTTGTTCAAGAATATGTTACTTGCCTGGCCTGCGGTGGTGCAGTGGATCAAGTGTCGACCTGGAACGTTGAGGTTGCTGGTTTGAAACTCTGGGCTTGCCGGGTCAAGGCACATAGGAGAAGCAATCAATGAACAACTAAAGTGAAGCAACTATGACCTCTCTCTCTCTCTCCCTCCCTCCCTCTCTCTCTAAAATCAATAAATAAAATACACACACACACACAAAAATGTTACTTGCCCATTACCTGCTGGGCCTGGCACCATCCCTTACTGGGCACGCAGGGGCCAGTTGGAGAGGCAGGCAGGCTGGCAGGCACACAGGTGGTAACCACTAAGGCAGCGTTAGTTACAAAGCACCAGCTCGGGGAGTGGAGGGAGCAGTCTCCAGCAGAGGAAGGAGCCAGCTGAGCCTGGCGGGACACCCTTGGCTGGCTGGTCCGAGGGCTTGGGGGTGATGGTATTGTAGCCTCAGGGAACAGTGTGGGCACAGCTCCTGAGGGGAGAGACAGAGCAGGGTGGTTCAGGGACCGATGGTTCAGCCAGGCTGGAGGTGACCAGGCCCCAGATTGAGGGCCGGAAGATTCAGCAGTATGGGGAGGAGATCAGGCTTGTGCAGATGCTGGTGTTGGTCAAATAAGTTTGTAAATATGACACATGTTTGCTCGCTTATAGTTTGCATTGGATGTGGGGGACAGGCTGTAAGCAGGCAGGGTCGTTATAGCCTAAGGCTTAGTTTTAGGACTAAGCCTTTCCTACCCTTTTAATACTAAGATCTTCTCAACACTAAGCTTTCCCCCTCACGCTTGACTGTTGCATGATGTGGGATGATGCACTCTTATGAGGAATCCCATTTTACCTCAGATGGGTGACTTTGTATCAGAAACTTCCTTATTTGTATATTGGATTAAAGGTTTTGATTTCTATACTATAAAATGGAACGGAGGAGCCCATGCTGGAAGAGAGCAGAGAAAGGCCACGTGGAGGAGAGGAGAAGCAGCTAAGATGGCAGAGTGCTGAAGGAGAAGCCAGTTTGTGCAGAGAGAAGGAGATGGGGAACAGAGGTGAATAAGGCTGGTGAGGTAGAACCTTTGATTCAGGAAACTTGAATAAGTCACTGGCTTTGGGTAGCCCTGAATGGAAAGGGAAGTGTTTTCGCACTGTGTGTATTTCTTGCTTGCTGAGTGCAAGCTAGGATTAAAGCTAATGACACACCAGTTCTTGGCTCTGTTGTTTCATTACCGTCTGTCCGAATCAAATGCGAACCTGCCTGGGCCAGGCGACTATGATGGTGGCCGTGGCTACTGGCTTTACAACTGGCCTCAACCTCTCACCTCCTCCTCTCAGGCAATCCCACACCAACGATGTCTATTATGACAGATTGGCCTGGAGCCCAATTTCTAGACCAGACACTCGTTGGAGGGATGAGTGTGAGTCTGAAGTTTTTCAGGAGAGACACTGGGGCAAATACGTTGGAACTTGACCTCTCAGGCTAAGAATAATATTTCATTGGGCATTTGATGTCCAAGACTCAAGAACTGTTCTGGGACTAAAATAAATAGTGAAATGTCCCAAAGGTTTTAATAGTACCCGAATTCCAGGCCCAGAATGCCCTCCTCCTTCCCGTTTCTTCCTCTGTTGTCCGCTTTATCCTGTGTTTCTAAAAGGCATGTGTGTGTGGTGGGGGGGAGGGGATGCATGTAGGGTGTTGGTATCTCATCTCCTCCCCGGAACTTGGATTTAAACAGCTGGTTCTCACTAGCCCACATTTCAGGCATGGTCAGTTCTGCTCCCCGTTTCCTCGGCTGTTGGGGTCACTGTAGGGTCTGGTGCTTAGCAGGAAAGGGTGGAGGACTCTTTGGGTCCCAGCGGTCTGTGGTTCGTGGGCCAGCAGCATCAGTCTCACCTGGGAGCTTGTCAGAAATACTCTCAGACCCCATCCTGGACCTCCTGAATCAGTGCCTGAGTTTAATAAGATCTCCAGATGATTTATCTACGTGCTAAAGTTCGAGTTGCTCTCCCCAGCCCGCTGTCCAACCTCAGGCCCACAGTTCAGAGAAGCTGGAGAGGACTGGGATCTGTCAGCTCTTCCGTTTTCTTTGTAGTGGCCGCTCCCCCTGAACCTCCCTTCCTATCCTCTGCCTCCCTGTGACTTATTTAGAACGTGCCGTGCAGGGATCTGCTTCCCTTGCCAACAAAAGGCTGTTGCTAGAACCTTTCAGCTGGAGCAGCAATGTTTAATTCATGGGCTAGAAAATTAATTTTATTCTCATAAATAGATCTGGGGAAAAATAACAGGGCAGCTCTGCGCATGGCCCTTGGGAATTTAGCTTGTCTGTTTAACCGATGAACCGGTCAAGGTGAGGACGCCTTGAGGAGGGCCGCCCTCGACAGGATTGTGGAGCTAATTGCATCAGTTAGGATGGTTTCAGCTGCAGGTGGCACAGACCTCAACTTCAGAGGCTTAAAGGACAGGGAAGGTTTCTAATGCCACTGATAAGAAATACTGAGGTTGGCCACTGCTGGGATGACTCAGTAATGCCACCAAAGAGCAGGTTTCATTTCTGCCCTGGTGCCCTTGGTGACTTTAGTTTTTCCTCCTGGTCACCGGGTGGCCGTCAGAGTTCCAGGCAGCATGTGAAGGTACAGCAATGTTGTACAGAAGAGGAGAGAGGCTGCCCTGTGGTCTCATTTCATCGAGGAGAAAAATCTTTCCTGGGTGCCTCATGGCTGATGTCTCCTCAAGTCTCACTTGTGGGATGATGGATGTCTCAAGTCCCTTGTTAATCCAATCTCCGGCAAGGGATTCAGCCTGGTCTGGGTGGCCCCTGGGTCGCATTGGAAGGGGGTTGGGCAAAGAGCCAGACAAAAGCCAGGCTTGCTCCAGGGAAGCGAGGGCAGGGCTGCTGGGACCACAGCCCCTCTGCGCCACGAGCTTCCTCTGCCCCTCTCATTTGGGGCACCTCCAGTTCCCTGGAAAGACTCTGGTTTCATTTTGCACAGTGCTCTCCCCTCTACTCTCTACCCCCTGTGCTTGTCCCTGATCCTGCTGGCCTTACAGTGAGTTGTGGTGTCTGCCTTCTCCACAGAGCTTGGAGCTCTGTGATGGCATTTCTGCCTTCCTAGCACCTGGCACACAGCCTCTGTGTAACATACAGTGTTGGGCAAATTTATTTATTTATTTTAAAAAAATTTTTATTAATTTTAATGGGTGACATCAATAAATCAGGGTACATATATTCAAAGAAAACATGTTCAGGTTATCTTGTCATTCAATTATGTTGCATACCCATCACCCAAAGTTAGATTGTCCTCCATCACCTTCTATCTAGTTTTCTTTGTGCCCCTCCCCCTCCCCCTTTCCCTCCTTCCCTCCCCCTGCCCCCCCCCCCCCGTAACCACCACACTCTTGTCCATGTCTCTTAGTCTTGTTTTTATGTCCCACCAATGTGTGGAATCCTGCAGTTCTTGTGTTTTTTTTTTCTGATTTACTTATTTCACTCCATATAATGTTATCAATATCCCACCATTTTGTTGTAAGTGATCCGATGTCATCATTTCTTATGGCTGAGTAGTATACCATAGTTTATATGTGCCACATCTTCTTTATCCAGTCTTCTATTTTTTTTTTTACAGTGATTAAAGCCTTTAAGCAAACTCTTGGCCAATACAGCAAGAATCCATAAAAGAGTAGTGTCCTTAACAAGTTCACCAAGTCCAAGTTGGCCCCAACACCATGCCAAATCCCTGATAAATGCAACCCAACCCCAGTTCAGTCTGTTAGGAGCTGTCCCAAGGAGCAGGAGTCCAAGAAAAGTCCACATCCAGGAAAAGTCCGCATGACACTGGAATTGTTGTCACCATTCTATACTTTGCAGCTCATGTCCAAGTCTCAATGACTGCTGCTTCTAGCTGGTAATGATTCAGGTAGACTGGAAAAGCCATCTGCAGCATGTGTGGAGAGATGAGACCAGGTTGCTTTTCCCTGGAGTTCTGTGACTGTGGCTTGGTAAAGAGAACCTTGGGATACACTAAGCTGGGTGGCAAAGGTAGATTCATAATAGAAGTTGGCAAAAGGGGGAAGGAGAGCTCTAAATTAGGAGTAGGTTGTTGGGCGAATTTATGAAGAAATAAATGAATGAATGAGTTTAATCACTGTGTGGCCTTCCTTTTTTTTTTAATTCATTTTAGAGAGGAGAGAGAGAGAGAGAAAGAGAGAGAGAGAAGGGGGGAGGAGCAGGAAGTATTAACTTCCATATGTGCCTTGACCAGGGAAGCCCAGGGTCCCGAACTGGCAACCTCAGTCTTCCAGGTTGACACTTTATCCACTGTGCCACCGCAGGTCAGGCCATATATAGCCTTTCTTCCTAAGGCGGCTATTTTCAACTAGTGTGTTGCAAGAATTTTTAAAACATGCAAGACCTGACTATTGAGTCAGGGGCTTTGACCTCTTTTCCCTTAGACTATCGAATAAAAAAGTGATAGCAAACATAACAATAGCAATCTGTCATGAATGAATCAAAATTTCAAAATTATACCTTTTTTTGAGAGCAAGAAAGAGAGACAAGAAGCATCAACTTGTAGTCGCGGCCCTTTAGTTGTTCATTGATTGCTTCTCATATGTGCCTTGACCATGGGAGTCAAGCCGAGCCAGTGGCCCCTTGCTCAAGCCAGCGACCTTGGGCTTAAGCCAGCAACATTTGGACTCAAACCAGTGACCTCAGAGTTTTGAACCTGGGACTTCAGTGTCCCAGGTCAACGCTCTATCCACTATGCCACCGCTGGTCAGGCTATACCTATTTTTTTTTTGTCAGATAGGCAAAAGATGTATTTTTTGGTGTGCTGCAGAATTTTAGTTACTAGTTTTTGTGTGCCAAGAGATGAAAAAGGTGGTAAATTGTTGTCCTAAGGGAAGTTTGCCTTTTCTCTCTGAACTTAAAAAAAAAATTTTTTTTTTCTTATAGAACTTTCCATGTGGTTTGGGGAAAAGAGTTGGAGAGTGAGAAGCCTTTGTCAGTGCCCCAGACACTGGCATGTCCCTCTGCCCCTGTGTTCTCCCAGTGTGTCACCCTGACCTCCAGGGCGCGCTGTTGCCCTGGTGGGTTTTCTCGGACCAGCGTGGGGCTGGAGAAGGTTGCCGTGAGCACAGGGAACGGGAAAGCGAGTGACTTAGAATGTCTTGACCAAGGTTTTCCCTGGTGATGCAGTTTTCCCAAACTGATAAATCATGGCGCAGTGGATAAAGCATCGACCTGGAAATGCTGAGGTCGCTGGTTCAAAACCCTGGGCTTGCCTGGTCAAGGCACATATGGGAGTTGATGCTTCCAGCTCCTCCCCCCTTCTCTCTGTCTCTCTCTCTCCTCTCTAAAAATGAATAAATAAAATTAAAAAAAAAATGATCGTAGCCAAACTGATAAATCATTTTTTTAGTTGGTAATTTTCTTCATCTTTCAGGTGACACAGAACCTCTGTGATGAAGTCACAGTCATATTGCTGTTCCCTGGCCTCAAATTTTACTTTGTGGGGCATTTAAAGGTCCACTTCACCTCACCCAGTAGGTACTATTTATTTGCACAAACAACCTAGAAGGAAGCATTTTACTTAGGAGGTTGCTAACTATGTGATCAGGGAAACCAAACAATAGGTTTTAGCTAGAGAGTATGGAAGACTGTAATTTAAAGTGCAAACATGGGGAACATGTGTAGAGCAGGATTGTAGTGTAGACATTTCTGTAAAACCTTCAAGTAAAGTGTCTACTTAGGGTAAGTGCTTATTTGATGTCCTTGTGGATGGTTGTTGGGTGGCTTGTGTTAGGAGTCAGTCATTACTCTCCATATATGTAGGTGACACTGATGTGGTAGTCAGTCTTCCAGATTATGGAAGTTTTCTGAGAGTGTCTTTGAAATGGGGAGGAGGGGGAGATCAGATACCAATGGCCTTGGAAATGAAACTAGACAAGAATAGAGTTTAGAACGCAGGTAAGGCCCTGGCCGGTTGGCTCAGAGGTAGAGCATTGGCCGGGCAGGTGGATGTCCCAGGTTTGATTCCTAGTCAGGGCATACAGGAGAAGCACCCATCTGCTTCTTCAGCCCTTCCCCTCCTGTCTCTCTCTTTCTCTCTCTCTCTCTCTCTCTCCCTTTCCTACTGCCATGGCTTGTTCGATTCAAGCACATCAGCCCCAGGCAGTAAGGATAGTTCCGTAGAGCCTTGCCTCAGGCACTAAAATTGGCTCCGTTGCGAGCATGGCCTCAGGCAGAGCATCGGTCCCAGACGGAGGTTGCCAGGTGGATCCCAGTTGAGGTGCATGTAGGAGTCTATCTCCCCTCCTTTCACTTGGAAAAGAAGAAAAAAAATAATTAAATTAATTTTCTTCTGGTATTACTGCCTGTTAGATGACTATCATCATACACTAACAGTTTGACTATGTTGGTTTTAGCTTGATTCCCTGAAAGGTCAATGGCTTATAAATGCAACCTGTGACCCAAGGGGCAAGGCCACCTACAATAGCATCCTCCTCCTCCTCCACAGAAAGCACTTATTAAGCAAGCAGTTCATTACTTATGGTCCTGAGCCAGGCATTATGTAAAAAATCAAAGACCCAGTCTTGACCCTCCTCGCTTTCATATCTCAAAGGAACAGCTGTGATGTGCCTCCAGTACTGTCACCAACAGAGTGTCCTCTCAGCATGGGGAGATAATGAAAAGTACTTTTCTTAAAAGTTCCATGTGTGCAATTAGAAATGAATTTCTAAAATTTAATTATCTCATGGAATAGCTTTTCAATCCACTCTTCTAAAAATGTGTTGAATAGAAGCTTTTGCAGATGGTTACAGGAAGCTCATCTCTGTTCTCAGCCTTGGACTCACTTGAATATCCCCAAAAGCATCTGTTTTGCCCTGGGGTCTCTATAAGCAAAAGGAGATATTTATTAGCCAGTGTGAATAATGCCTGTATATCTTCCCCCTACCAGCTCCTCCCACCCCCCACCAAATCCATCGTGTTTGGCTCAGTAGCTCTTGAAAAGTGGGTGAGTCATTTTTGAGCTTTACTCAAATTACTCCCGAGTCTTGACTCCATCTGGAGCTCTGGAAAGAATTAAGTCCCTATCCTCTGAGAAGAGTATAGATTAGACATGAGCCTAAATTTGGCATAGCTCCCATGAGGGTTAGACTAAATCACAGTTACTAGAGCTAATACTCCCTCATGCACAGAGCTGGTATTCAATCCGAAGTCACCACTGTGGCTCTGTCAGTTGTTAAAATATTGGCTAGCTGGTGCCTTTCAAGATACTCCTGGAATTCCCAACAACCCAGGAGCTAAAGGGCTGATCAGCTGCAAGACTTAAATCCACGTCGGTTCTGATGGGTTTTAATTGTCCGGTGCCCGTGGGTTGTCAGATACTTTTAATATTATTCTGCATATGCATCTTCTTGTTGTCACTTGAGCCATATAATCCTCGCTTCTCCTTCACAGTTTTCGGATTGAATGAGAACTTTTAAAAAAAGTCAATCTGTCATTCTGGCTTAAATCTCTATCCCCAAACCCATGTAAGGAAAGGTATTGGAGTCTCATTTCAATTCTGAGCTTTTAGGTAACTCACCTATCCTAATAAAAACTCCTTTGGTGATAGAGGCAGTGTATGTCTGAAAGGTGATTTTAATTTTCAGGCTTATAATTGCCTTTTTATAAGATTTCCCCTTGAAAGAGTAGGTGTTAATTTTATCATCAGAAAAAAAAATGACATTGTAAAAATAAGATTGTAAAGTTATTTCCTTACGGTGTTAGGAGCTGGGAGGACGAGGTGTGAAGCATGGCCCCAAAAACTCAGCTGGAACTCTTCGCTCAAGCCTCCTGGCCCCTAATGTTGTAGATCAGGGGTCCCCAAACTACGGCCTGCGGGCCACATGCGGCCCCCTGAGGCCATTTATCCGGCCCCTGCCGCACTTCCGGAAGGGGCACCTCTTTCATTGGTGGTCAGTGAGAGGAGTATAGTTCCCATTGAAATACTGGTCAGTTTGTTGATTGAAATTTACTTGTTCTTTATTTTAAATATTGTATTTGTTCCCGTTTTTTGTTTTTTGTTTTTTTACTTTAAAATAAGATATGTGCAGTGTGCATAGGGATTTGTTCATAGGTTTTTTTTTATAGTCCGGCCCTCCAGTGGTCTGAGGGACAGTGAACTGGCCCCCTGTGTAAAAAGTTTGGGGACCCCTGTTGTAGATGGTGTCTAGGCTGTCCCAGACATAGTCCAGGGTCAGTGCCACCCAAACCCCATCAAGGCTTGCTACAGGGAATTGTTTTCAGTGGTGGGAAATTTCAAACATATACAAAAGTAAAGAATGTAGTCTGTACTCTTCTACACCCTCCGCTCACCTGGGATTTTTTTCTTTGTAACTTTTTACTTTGATATATCATTTCAGACACATAGGACAGTTGTAAGAATAATATAGGGAACTCGTATACACGCTACCCAGACTAAGTAATTTACATCTTATCCTATTTGCTTTATCATATTTTATGTATATGTATATGCATATGTGTGTATTGTTTTTTATGAGCTCATTTGGGAATGAGTTGGAGACACCACAGCCTCTTATCTCTAAATGTTGCAGTACGTATTTTCTAAAAATAAGAATAGGACCACAGTAAAGTTACTAAAACCAGAAGTTTAACCTTGATAGTTGTGAATAGTCAAATGTTACCAGGTATAATGGCTAAGTCATGGGTCTCCAAACTACGCCCCCGCTGCCGCATGCGGCCCCCTGAGGCCATTTATCCGGCCCCCTGCTGCACTTCCGGAAGGGGCACCTCTTTCATTGGTGGTCAGTGAGAGGAGCATAGTTCCCATTGAAATACTGGTCAGTTTGTTGATTGAAATTTACTTGTTCTTTATTTTAAATATTGTATTTGTTCCCGTTTTGTTTTTTTCCTCTAAAATAAGATATGTGCAGTGTGCTTAGGGGTTTGTTCATAGTTTTTTTTATAGTCCGGCCCTCCAACGGTCTGAGGGACAGTGAACTGGCCCCCTGTGTAAAAAGTTTAGGGACCCCTGGGCTAAGTCCTTTTTAGCCTTTTTCCTCCCCTTTTAAATTAGGCTGAAGCAAATTCCGGACAACTGCATTTGTAAATACCCACGTATTGAGCATCAGTTGGGATAACTCTGGCTACATCCTGCAATGGAAAACATCAGCGACCACCATTCCCCTACCTACCACCTCTAGCTCTTTAGGGAAAACAGCTTTGACAGGCTCTTTTCCAAAGTGGAGAGGGGTTGAAAGTAAGAAGCAGGCGTAGGTGATGAACAACGTAGCCCCTCCCTGCACGGCCAGTGTGCTGTTTGCGTTGGAGTCCTCAGTTGCTCCTCGAGTGTGCAGTTCAGTGGCTCTACCCAGAGCTACAGATAGGGAACCTCTGCGGGCGGGACCCAGGATCACCATTTAACAGGTACTCCAGGTGACTCTTATACCTTGTGGGTTGGTAGGTAGCCTGGGAGCGAAGCTGTGTCCCCAGCAGCTTAACATCATGTCACCAACTCAGATTTGTTGAATGACTCTGTTATATTGCCTGAAATTCCACCGGCATGAGATGCTTTGGGTTGATAGAGGCAGCACTTTTGGCCTGTAAATAGCTGTGGGGACTCCCCTTAATAGGAATCCACCTGTTCTTGTAAATTGCTTTCTGCACACAGTGTCTTCTAATACAGGCTGATACCTGAGGGGGGAGGGTGTTTCACTGGAGGGAGACAGGGAAAGCGAAGGACCTAGAGTGGTTTGTAGGGGTGGAGCAAGCTTGTTTTCTGGGGGGTGGGAGAGGCACTTGTATCACCCCTTAGATGCCTGGAGGAAAGGCTGTTCAGAAGAGATGAACAAACAAACAAACAAACACAAAGCTCCAGGAAAGCCTCCTTCGCCCTAGGCAGAAAGCACTGATGTGAGGACTGAAGTAGGTGCTGCAGCTGCCGGTCCAGCCAGTCCAGCGGCTGTAGGCTCCCTATGAGGACCCCAGCCTGTCCCGGCGGAGGGCTCTGTACCCCGCCCTTCCTCTCAATGACACCTTCCTCTCAATGACAGAAGCCAGCAGGGCTCCCCTGAGGAAGGCTGACTGAGCCCAAGACCTAAGCCAGCACCAACTCTGGCTAGACACTAGGAGCAGTGATCATTAATTCCCTCCCAGAAGAGCTGTGTGCCTTGGTGCTGTAAGTCTGCTGTAAACCCAGACATGGAGATATGTATGACCCTGTAAATTCAGACATAGAGCTATGTCTGGGTCCTTTCGATTTGCTTATTATAAATATGGAGATTGATGGAGTCCTGCTCCAAGGCCGCTTTCATCTCTCAGAGAGAGTACCTTTCAATCATCTTCAGCTACTGAATAGCAGACACTTCTCAGATCAGTCATGCCCCTGCTTCTTGGGTGGCTGGAGACAGTATAGCTCTGCTTGGGACAAGGCACATTTTAGAGGGCATCCTGGACCAGGTTCCTCTGCCCCGGGGGATACAAGGGCCCTTTGCAAATGTTTCTGACCCTACAACAGTGATAACGGGGTGGGGGTGGGGGTGGGGAGTCACCAGGCTCTAGGTGTCACCCATGCCTGGAGGGGCCGCAGAAGGCTCATCCTAACTTGCACGCTGTCAACATGACCACGTGACCAAGGAGGTCCTACTGGCTGGAGCGGTAACTGGCCGGTGACCACCCTCACCTAAGACAGTGCTCCAGGTGGGAACTTCAGCTCCCCCTGCTGTTAGATCTTCCCTTGTGTTCCCTGGAAAGGAGACTTACACTCCCAAGTTCTTTTTAATTCTAGCTGAGTGGCTGTCCAGCCAGAGCTGGTGCTGGCTTAGATCTGGGGCTCAGTCAGCCTTCCTCCCGCGAGCCTGCCGGCCTTCTGTCACTCAGTCTTGAGAGAGTGTGAGGAGGAAGGGGCAGCAGAGAGCCTTGCACACCTGGCCAGCCTGTGTGTGTCCTCGCAGGGAGGAAGAAATGCAAAGCACTATCGGCAGAGCTCGCCTTGGCCATGTCCCAGACCGCCGGAGGTGTGGGAGCAGCCCAGGAGAAGCGGAGGTTCAAGCTGGCCTCACAGGGGCCCCTGGGGCTGTCAGGAGCTTCTTCAGTCTAAAGCCTGGAGGGAAAATTTTGGACTTATACAAATTTTTGCCGATCAGTTATAGTGCTAATCTCCCAAGTTTCTCCCTGGCCAGGGCCATTTCTAGTGGATCTTAATTGGGTTTCTGAATAAAAAGTATTTTAAAGTGCAAAAGCAGAGGATTTCTAAGGTGTACTTTCCCCACCTGGCTGGAGACCGGCTGGCTAAGAGGTTTAGATGTCCAATTAAATTCCATTAGTGTGAGCCAGGTGCAGGGAACACACAGGCGAGAAAGCTATCACTCCTACCCAGAAGATGGCCAGTTATGATTCAGTGTAATGAAGGCCAAGACAGAAGGAGACCTGAGGGGCAGGACTCCCCTCAGAGGGGAAGGGGCGTTGTGATTCTTCTACACAGCAAGAACCGTGTGGAGTAGTAACAGAGCTGTGTCTTAACTGCAGTTCCAAACAAAACTTTGCAAACAAAATTATTTTATAACTAACTTAGAGGGGAAACTTGACTCTGTAAATCATTTGGTGGCAAAATTCGACCTAAACTATTTCTCCTATGTAGTCTGAATATCCACATGAATGTGTTGGATGATGGACCCACTATGGGCAACACTGTAATGCACGGACACTGTGCGGTCTCTCTGAGGTCTGTATTTTGAAGCGCATCTAACCCTAAGGTTTGATATAAGGGGCTGAGGACTTGATCTGCTATCACCTGTATTTTGCATTTGAGGACGCAGAGTGCAAGGAACACTCATTGGCCCAAGATCACAGGACAGCCAGGGCTTGCACAACGATCCTGACTCTTGAGCCCTGCCGGGCACCCTTGGGCGACTACCTTGAGAAGCATGGGCTCCCTGCACAGCAGTGACCTGGGCACTCGATGTGTGGGCAGTCCTGGAGAGGGGACGGGCTGGCATAGAGAGTGCTGCCCATGGAGGCGGCCCTGCTGGCCGCTATCTGCCTTCCGGGTGGACAGGGGCGGTGTGTCAGTCTCTCTCCCTGGCCTGGACTCAGCCACTCTCACTCTGATGGTAGTCAGGTTTTATTTAAGAAGCAATGATGATTTTATGCCTCCCTGTCTGCGAGATCTGTAACCTTGTCAGAAAGCCACTCCTCGGTCATTTCTCACCGCGCCATTTCCCATTTCTTTTTTCTCTTCACATCTTATTCTCATCACTGACTTCTGGTCCGTAACCCCTAAGGTCTCCTAGACCAGTGGGAAAGATGTACTTGTAAATAATTCTGGCGTTTTGTAGGTTGGAGCCAGGGTCACCCTATGTGTAGGCAAGACATCAGTAGTCAACAGTGAGAGATGATTTTAAGGACGTGGGCCTTAAACGACCCTCACGTTGCCTCCTTCAGCTGGCCTGGCCTTTGCAGCTGGGGTAGATGCTTTCAGGGGGTCACGAGCTCCCTGAAATAGATTTTTGCACATGGTATTTTTATGCCCTCGGATTCTCAGTGAAGACTGTCTTTATTTATTTAAATTTATTTAAAAAGTTTTAACATACAACTTTGTTTGTATAGAAATTAAATTTCATGGGGTGACGTTGGTCACAGGAACACATAGGTTTCAAGTGAACATCTCCATAGCATATGAACTATTCATTGAGTTGTGTGCCCATCACCCAAAGTCAAAACACTTTCTCACCATTTATTTTGCCCCCTTTACTGCCCTTGCTCCCACCGCTCCTCTGGCAACCACTTCACTTTTATCTATGTCCATGAGTCTCAGTTTTCTATCCCACCTGTGTGTGAGACCATGTAGTTCCTAGCTTTTTCTGATTTACTTCTTTTACTTAGCATAAAGGTTAAGCACTGCTGGTCTGGAAGAAACCACATTAAGCATGCCCACATTCCCTGAAAGGATAAACAGTAAGTGAGTATTCATTAATACTATATGTTACCATCCATTATCCCTCAGTGGATCTAGAGTCAATATAGTCACCTTCAGGCTTTATTTAGTGGATGGGATGATTAAGCTTTGATGAGATGAAGGGAAAACTTAGGAGCTTCTGGATTCAGTAGGTCTTTATAGAGTAGGTCTTCAGGTAGCCCCCCAAGTGAGGGATCCTCAAAGATTGTGGGGCAATCCAGGGACCAAAAAAAACAGGGGTGTCTTTCATCTTTTTACTTAATGTACAATTTTTTCATGGTGTCCTTGTCAGGAGGGGAGTGGTAATGGTGCCTCTGAGGGCCTTTCCCTGCCTCTGCTCCGCTGGCTGAACACTGGTGATAGAAATCCTGAGGGCCCAGTGTATTCGTCATCTGCTGCTGCTGTAACAAACTGTCACAAAGTTAGTGACTTAATAGCAACACAAATTTATCACCTTGCAGTTCTATAGTTTAAAAGTCCAGCCCAGGTCTCCCTGGGTTAAAATCAAAGTAAGTGTAGACAGGTCTATATTCCCTTCAGGTAGCTTGAGGGAAGGATCTATTTCTTTGCTATTTTCAACTTCTAGAGGCTGCCGGTAGTCCTTGGCTCATGGCCCCTCCCTCCACCTTCAAAGCCAGTAATAGTCAAGTCCTCACATGGCATTACCCTGCTCTTCTCTTTGTTGTTTTTTTTATTTTTTTATTTTTTTTATTTTTTTATTTTTATTTACAGAGACAGAGAGATAGTCAGAGAGAGGGACAGACAGGGACAGACAGATAGGAACGGAGAGAAATGAGAAGCATCAATCATTAGTTTTTCGTTGTGACACCTTAGTTGTTCATTGATTGCTTTCTCATATGTGCCTTGACCGTGGGCCTTAAGCAGAGCGAGTAACCCCTTGCTCGAGCCAGCGACCTTGGGTCCAAGCTGGTGAGCTCTGTCTGCTCAAACCAGATGAGCCCGCGCTCAAGCTGGCAACTTTGGGGTCTCGAACTTGGGTCCTCCACATCCCAGTCCAACGCTCTATCCACTGCGCCACCTCCTGGTCAGGCCTCTTCTCTTCTCTTCTGCTTCTCTTCCACTTTTTTTTTTTTTTTTTACTGAGACAGAGAGAGGGATAGATAGGGACAGACAGTCAGGAAGTAAGGAATAGAGAGAGAAGCATCAATCATCAGTTTTTCATTGTGACATCTTAGTTATTGATTGATTGCTTTCTCATACGTGCCTTGACTGAGGGCCATCAGCAGACCGAGTAACCCCTTGCTCAAGCCAGCGACCTTGGGTCCAAGCTGGTGAGTTCTGCTCAAACCAGATGAGCCCGCACTCAAGCTGGCGACCTCGGGGTCTCGAACCTGGGTCCCCCACATCCCAGTCTGATGCTCTGTCAATTGCGCCACCACCTGGTCAGGCTGGAGTTTAGATTTTTGGGGGACAGAGGTGTGGGGAATTGGTTGTAAGCTGACAGTCTGCCCAACTCCCCACCTCACTTGCCTGATTAGGTTGCAAAAGGTTGTTAAGCTGTGGTGCTGGATTGTTTACACTACCCCCCATGTTCCCCAGAAAGACTGGAGGCAAGTTTCTTCTATCCTTTGTTTGGTATAAAGTTAAGATGATATGTATGGTGTGGGTTTTCTGCACTTGGTAAAATTCTTGGGTTGCCTTGGAAATATGATCAGAGACCACTGATTTGCTAATAGCCTCACTTTGCCCTATAAATAAAACAAGATGCGGTTTTTTGGTGTGCTTTGTTCTTGCCAGCAGCAATTACAGGGCCCTCCCGACCCCATTTTTTTTTTTTTTTTTAATTTACAGAGACAGAGAGTCAGAGAGTGAGGGATAAATAGGGACAGACAGACAGGAATGGAAAGAGATGAGAAGCATCAATCATTAATTTTTCATTGCAGCACCTTAGTTGTTCATTGATTGCTTTCTCATATGTGCCTTGACTGAGGGCCATCAGCAGACCGAGTAACCCCTTGCTTGAGCCAGCGACCTTGGGTCCAGGCTGGTGAGCTCTGCTCAAACCAGATGAGCCCGCACTCAAGCTGGCGACCTCGGGGTCTCGAACCTGGGTCCTCTGCATCCCAGTCTGACACTCTATCCACTG
The DNA here is from genome assembly GCF_036850765.1 of Saccopteryx bilineata. Classification (NCBI taxonomy): domain Eukaryota; kingdom Metazoa; phylum Chordata; class Mammalia; order Chiroptera; family Emballonuridae; genus Saccopteryx; species Saccopteryx bilineata. The sequence continues at coordinate 200,736,875 of NC_089494.1, forward strand.
TGCCACCGTCTGGTCAGGCACTGACCCCGTATTTTCTTGATTCAGTGTATCTGTAATTTTCTTAATTCCACACTGTTCCCACTTCGGACCTGGAATTACTAGCTTCGCTGGTTTGCGGCATGTGCCCAGATATAAAAATAAATATAGTTACTCTATTATACCATTTCATTAGGGAAATACTGCTCTTTTTCTTAACACATCATTATTATATTTATTATTAACACATCATTATATTATTTTTAGATAAATACACCCAAATAAAATGGATAGAGTTCTCAAAAAGAAGCATGATATTGAAGAATTCTGGAAGTGAGCAAAAGTTAAGTCTAAATAAAATAGGACTTGAAGGCTGACGGGCAGAATTTAGTTTATAGCATTTTCCATCATTAACACTGAACAATACAATTGGATTAGAAACCCATTCATGGAAGCTTCAAGTGATTTTAGTTTAACATTAACAGAAGAAGAAGAACTGGCAGCTATATCCACTGATCGTGGACTGATGATTAAACATAGGGAATTGTCTCTTGAAGCCTTTTGGATTTCTATAAAAGAATATGTGGCAATATCTAAAAAGCTTTGAACATTTTACTACAATTTTCAACATCCTGTTTGGATTTTCTACCCTTAATACAATTGAGAGTAAAAAGAAAGGAATTCTTCAATGTATTGACGAGAAAATATATGCCCAAACATTGAAGAAATCACTAGGACACATCAGGCTCATGTTTCTCATAAACACAAGAATGAAAAAACTTAACACATTTGCCCCGGGACCTGCCGAATTTACTAAATCTTACTAAGAATGTATCTCTATATAAAGAGATAACCTTGCCCTGGCCGGTTGGCTCAGCGGTAGAGCGTCCGCCTGGCGTGCAGGAGTCCCAGGTTCGATTCCCGGCCAGGGCACATAGGAGAAGCGCCCATCTGCTTCTCCACCCCTCCCCCTTTCCTTCCTCTCTGTCTCTCTCTTCCCCTCCCGCAGCCAAGGTTCCATTGGAGCAAAGATGGCCCAGGCACTGAGGACGGCTCTGTGGCCTCTGCCTTAGGTGCTAGAATGGCTCTGGATGCAACAGAGCAATGCCCCGGAGGGGCAGAGCATCGCCCGCTGGTGGGCATGCCGGGTGGATCCTGGTCGGGCGCATGCAGGAGTCTGTCTGACTGCCTCCCCATTTCCAGCTTTGGAAAAATAAATAAATAAATAAATAAAAAGATAACCTTTTTGTCGTTTTTTTAACCCCTCTTTTTTACAAATTCTAAAAAGCATAACTCAAAATATGTAACATAAAAATGTTTTTTAATGTCAGAATAAATTTAATTTTGTCATATTTATTTTGTTTAATTACCATAAAAGCACACTTGGACTTTATATTTTTTTCTTTAATATTTGACTTAATTAGGCCCTGGCCGGTTGGCTCAGCAGTAGAGCATCAGCCTAGCGTGCGGGGGACCCGGGTTCGATTCCCGGCCAGGGCACATAGGAGAAGCACCCATTTGCTTCTCCATCCCCCCCCTCCTTCCTCTCTGTCTCTCTCTTCCCCTCTCGCAGCCGAGGCTCCATTGGAGCAAAGATGGCCCGGGCGCTGGGGATGGCTCCTTGGCCTCTGCCCCAGGCACTAGAGTGGCTCTGGTCGCGGCAGAGCGACGCCCCGGAGGGGCAGAGTATCGCCCCCTGGTGGGCAGAGCGTAGCCCCTGGTGGGCGTGCCGGGTGGATCCCGGTTGGGCGCATGCGGGAGTCTGTCTGACTGTCTCTCCCCGTTTCCAACTTCAGAAAAATACAAAAAAAATATATATATATTTGACTTAATTATTATAACATATTTCTAAAAAATTTGTATAAATATATAGTGCACCTACAATTATTTGTAGAATTTTAAATGCACCCTGACTTCTAAAAGTTTGAGAACCACTGGCTTAAGCTCTTGAAATCATCAGATTACTTTTTTTTTAAAAGATTTTATTCATTTTAGAGAGGGAGGGAGGGAAGGAAGGAGGAAGAAAGGGGAGGAGCAGGAAGCATAAACTTTTTTTTTTTTTTTTTGGTATTTTTCCAAAGCCAGAAACAGGGAGGCAGTCAGACAGACTCCCGCATGCACCCGACCGGGATCCACCTGGCACGCCCACCAGGGGGCGATGTTCTGCCCATCCGGGGCGTCGCTCTGTTGAGACCAGAGCCACTCTAGTGCCTGAGGCAGAGGCCACTGAGCCATCCTCAGCGCCCGGGTCAACTTTGCTCCAATGGAGCCTTGGCTGCTGGAGGGGAAGAGAGAGACAGAGAGGAAGGAGAGGGGGAGGGGTGGAGAAGCAGATGGGTGCTTCTCCTGTGTGCCCTGGCCAAGAATTGAACCCGGGACTCCTGCACACCAGGCCGACGCTCTCCCACTGAGCCAACTGCCCAGGGCCACATAAACTTTTTGTATGTGCCTCAACCAGGCAAGCCTGGGTTATATTTTTGGGGTTTTTTTTTTTGTGTTTCTTTTTACAGAGACAGAGAGAGAGTCAGAGAGAGGGATAGGTAGGGACAGACAGACAGGAATGGAGAGAGATGAGAAGCATCAATCATCAGTTTTTTGTTGCAACACCTTAGTTGTTCATTGATTGCTTTCCCATATGTGCCTTGACCACGGGCCTTCAGCAGACTGAGTAACCCCTTACTCGAGCCAGCGACCTTGGGTCCAAGCTGGTGAGCTCTGTCTGCTCAAACCAGATGAGCCCACGCTCAAGCTGGCGACCTTGGGGTCTCAAACCTGGGTCCTCTACTTTCCAGTCCGACGCTCCATCCACTGCACCACCGTCCGGTCAGGCAAGCCTGGAACTTTGAACCAGCGACCTCAGCATTCCAAGTGGATGCTTTATCCACTGCTTACTTTTTTTTTTTAAGAGAGCAGATAGACAGACTCTCATATGTACCCCAACTGGGATCCACCTGACAACCCCTATTTGGGGCTAACGCTCAAGTATTGAGCTATCCTCAGTGCCCAAGGGCCAACACTCGAACCAGTCAGGCTACTGGCTGTGAGAGAGGAAGAGGGGGAGATGGGGTAGGGTGAGGGAAACAGATGGTCACTTCTCACATGTGCCCTGACCAAGTATCGAATCTGAGACATCCACATACTGAGCTGATGCTCTATCTACTGAGCAAACTGGCCAGGGCCTACTTTAAAAGAAAAATTTTTTTATTTATTTACTGATTTTACAGAGAGAGGAGCAGGGGGATGGAGGGGATGGGGAGCAAGAAGTATCAACTCATGGTTGCTTCACTCCAGCTGCTCCCTTGTTGCTTGTCCTATGTGCCTTGACCAGGCAAGCCCAGGGCTTTGAATTGGCGACTTCAGGTCGGTACTCTATCCACTGCACCACCACAGGCCAGGCCAGATTACATTGTATTTTGGGTGGGGGTGAGGAGAGATCTTTAGTCTATGTGGAATATCTCTTATGAATGTGTGTGTACAGTGTGTGAACAAGGGGGAGAGGACAAGATGTGGAAAGACAGAACAGCCAGCGATGACAATATCAATAAGACAAAGTGCTCGTGTATACAATAAGGTGTAGAAGGGAGAAAAGCCCCAGTCATGTGACTTGTGAATCACATAAAAATGACAGCAAGACCTTGTGGGGGGATTCTTGAGAGGAAAAATGGGTGTCAAGGGGGCAGCATCAGCTTTGGGATGGGGCTTTGTTTTCGTCAGGAGACATCATTGGCTAATTGTATTGATGTAGGACTTTTGTTGGTTTTCATTTGGTTTCAGTTACTGGTTAGGAAAGCCCTACTTATTGTGACTGTGGAGTCTTGGCCCTGAGATTGGGGACCGGGAATGTAGGAAGAGGTGACCAAGACAGTTTCCCAGAAGCAGGGCCAGCGATGTAATTTGCAGGACCTAGTGAAAATGAAAAGACAGGGCCCTTGTTCAACAATGATTAGGAATATCAAGATGGTGATAACAAAGTATTTAAGCATGGGACCTTCCTAAATGGGGCCTTGTGTTACACACCCATGAGCAGCGGTGGGATTCAAATAATTTAACAACTGGTTCTCTGCCCTGATGACCATTTTAAGTATAAAAAAACATATCGAAAGGTGGTTTATTATTTCATGCATTTAATACTTAAATAAGAACAATAAAAGAGGTATAAAAAACTAGATTGTTATAAATTTTAAAATATTAATGAAAAAATATTAAATAGGCCCTGGCAGGTTGGCTCAGTGGTAGAGCGTCGGCCTGGCGTGCAGAAGTCCTGGGTTCGATTCCCGGCCAGGGCACACAGGAGAAGCACCCATTTGCTTCTCCACCCCTCCCCCTCTCCTTCCTCTCTGTCTCTCTCTTCCCCTCCCGCAGCCGAGGCTCCACTGGAGCAAAGATGGCCCAGGCACTGGGGATGGCTCCTTGGCCTCTGCCCCAGGCGCTAGAGTGGCTCTGGTCGCAACAGAGCGACGCCCCGGAGCGGCAGAGCTTCGCCCCTGGTGGGCAGAGCGTCGCCCCTGGTGGGCGTGCCGGGTGGATCCCAGTCGGGCGCATGCGGGAGTCTGTCTGACTGTCTCTCCCTGTTTCTAGCTTCAGAAAAATACAAAAATAAAAAATAAAAAAATTAAATAATACCTGACAAAAAGCAATAAAATTTAAGATTATTTCCATATTGCTTCTTGATTGGTGTCCTCACTTGCAGTTTTTTCACCTAAGAACAGAATGAACATTACTACAGGCACTTAGAACACGCTGTTGCGCAAATGAACATTAAAAAAGAGTAAGGAATGTAAATTTGTGATTCCCACATTGGGCAGCTGCCCAGGTGTCCACTTTAGAGAGAACCCTGATTACAAGTGCCCTTTTAACAACTGGTTCGCTGAACTCAACAAAAAAATTAGGTATTGGTTCTGCCGAACCGTTGCAAACTGGCTGAATCCCAGAACTGCCCATGAGGCTACCCCTGCCCAGAATAATGTACCCTGTGTGTGTTCTGGGCACTCTGATAGCATGATTGACGACATTTGAGGCCTGTTTCCCAGAGAATTGCCAAGACTAGGCCCTGATCCTGAGGTCTCTCTTATTAGAAAGAGAGAGAGGGAGAGAGAGAGAGAGAGAGAGAGAGAGAGAGAGAGAGAGAGAGAAGGTGAGGGAGGAGCAGGAAGCATCAACTCTCATATGTGCCTTGACCAGGCAAGGGTTTCCAACCAACAATCTCAGCGTTCCTGGTCACGCTTTATCCACTGCGCCACCACAGGTCAGACCTACAGAACTTTTCTTCACTGCACTGAATGTTTGATGTTGTTTGGAAAGTTCTTAGCTTCATTTTGGGGGAAACCTACTTTCTAGGGCTGGAAATGGAGAAGGGCTAGGAGAAACTGAGGACTCTCAGAGCCTTGCCTTCCCTTCCAGCTGCGTGAACTCAGACAATTTAGATTCTGCCTGTCTCAGTTCTTATCTGCACAACGGAGAGCCCGTTACAGACTCCGGAGCGACTTCACGAGGCCTTTTGGTTAAGGTGCTCTGAGAGAGGACCAAAACTGTGCCTGGCATGGAGGGGTTAAAAGGAGGACCCTTGGGCCCCTACCTATCCAACAGGTCTCTGGTCATGAAGTCCTCAGAGGAGCGTGGGCACAGCTGCTGAGGAGCAGCCCAGTTCAGTATGGCTGACCAGGTGCTCTTTTTTTTTTTTTTTTATTCATTTTAGAGAGGAGAGGGAGAGACAGAGGAGAGACAGAAAGGGGGGAAGAGCTGGAAGCATCAACTCCCCTATGTGCCTTGACCAGGCAAGCCCAGGGTTTCAAACCGACCTCAGCATTTCCAGGTCAACGCTTTATCCACTGCGCCGCCACAGGTCAGGCTGACCAGGTGTTCTTGTTGCTGTCCTTTCTGTGAGCTGCCCTCAGCACACGCACACCCATCCTGCACCCGTGGAGGTGCTTTTCTCTGCAGGACACCAGAGCCCTCAGCCAGAGACCTGAGCTTGCACAGCACCGGCTACCCAGAGTCCATCGGAATCCGGGCAGCTCCCAGCCAGGCCCGAGGGAGAGAAGGCCTGGAGGAGAGGGCAGGGGGGAGCCTTGTGGGAGGAAGTGCAGACAGTTGGAGCCCTGTGAATTCAGGGGATGGCTACCAACTCCTCCTGCCTAATGTCTGCCCTGCATTCCCAGCAGTCAGTTTACTGGCATTGCTGGCAAGAGACAGAAGCAATGACTGTTGCATCTCTTCTGCCCACCCCGCCTGGCGAGCCCAAGGTGCTAATTAGCAGTGAAGTGGCAGACTGTAGGCGGGAGGGAGGGAGCCCAGGGGCCGAACTCCTTGGCCTAGAGATTTTGGAATGTGCCTGAGGAAATATCAGCTGCTGCAGAAGGGCCCATGGAGCGCCCAGGGCAGCCAGGCAGGGCCAGGCGTTGTTAGAGCTTAAGGATTTAGGGACAACCCTTTACCCCCACCCCAGGGTGCCACCTCTAAAGCTTTACTGATGGTTGAAAGGCAGATTTCTCTTTTTCAAAGCTGATATCCTTGCTTTTATTTTATTTAAATTTCTCAGGGTGCCCTGGCTGGTTGGCTCAGCGGTAGAGCATCGGCCTGGCGTGCAGGGGACCCGGGTTCGATTCCCGGCCAGGGCACATAGGGGAAGCGCCCATTTGCTTCTCCACCCCCTCCTTCCTCTCTGTCTCTCTCTCTTCCCCTCCCGCAGCCAAGGCTCCATTGGAGCAGGGATGGCCCGGGCGCTGGGGATGGCTCCTTGGCCTCTGCCCCAGGCGCTAGAGTGGCTCTGGTTGCGGCAGAGCGACTCCCCGGAGGGGCAGAGCACTGCCCCCTGGTGGGCAGAGCGTCGCCCCTGGTGGGCGTGCCGGGTGGATCCTGGTCGGGCGCATGCGGGAGTCTGTCTGACTGTCTCTCCCCATTTCCAGCTTCATAAAAATAAAAAAAATTAAAAAATTAAAAAATTAAAAAATTAAATTTCTCAGGGTGATGCTGGTTAATAACATTACATGGGTTTCAGGTGTACCATTTCCTAGCCCATCATCTGCACACTGCGCAGTGAGCTCCCCACCCCCAGTCAGGTCTCCTTCCTTCACCATTTACCCCTCCCTTACCCTCTCCTACCTCTCTGCCCCCTTTCCCTCCTGCAGTCACCCCAGGGCTCTGTGTCTATGAGTTTTTTTCCCCCTTTGCTTAATCCACTCACCTTTTCCACCCATCCCCCCTGACAGCTGTCAGTCTGTTTTCTGTAGCCATGAGTCTGTTTCTATTTTGTTCATTAGATTTCACATATAAGTGAAATCTTATGGTACTTGTCTTTCTCTGACTGACTTAATTCCCTTAGCATAATATTCTCTAGGTCCATCCATGCTATAGAGAAAGGTAAGATTTCCTTCTTTTTTATTTTTTTATAATTAAAAATTTTTTTTTGAGTGAGAGAGAGACAGACAAACAGACAGGGATGAACAGACAGCAAGGGAGAGAGATGAGTAGCATTAACTTGTTGCATCACTTTAGTTGTTCATTGATTGCTTTCTCATATGTGCCCTGACCCTGAGGGGCTCCAGTTGAGCCAGTGACCCCTTGCTCAAGCCAGCGACCTTGGGCTCAAGCCAGTGACCATGGGGTCATGTCTATGATCCCATGCTCAAGCCGGCAACCCTGCGCTCAAGCTGGTGAGCCCGTGCTAAAACCAGTGACCTCAGGGTTTTAAACCTGGATCCTCAGCATCCAGGTCGATGTTCTATCCACTGCACCACCACCTGGTCAGACTAAATTTAAAATTTTATATATATATATATATATATATTGATTTGAGAGAGAGAGAGAGAAAAAAAACATCAATGTGTTGTTCAACTTATTCATGCATTCATTGGTTGATTCTTGTATGTGCCCTGACTGAGGATTGAACTCACAGCTTTGACATAGTAGGATGATGCTCTAACCAACTGAACTACCCAGCCAGTGCCAGATTTCCCTTTTTTCGGTTTATGGCCAAGTAGTATTCCGTTGTATAAATGTACCACAGTTTTTTTTTCACTCATCTACTGCTAGGCACTTGGGCTGCTTCCATATTTCAGCTATTGTAAATAATGCTGTGGTGAACATAGGTATCCTTGCTTTTAATTGGAATCCTGAGAAGACAGTGGTGGGAGAAGTGGGCAGGGTGGGAGAGGAGCAGAAAAGGAAGACTTTGGGTCTAGTTTACAGACTTCCTCAGGCAACAAATTTCTTTAACCTACTAGAAGAAGCAAAGAGTGAAGAGAGTGCCTGAGACCTAGAACTCCTCTTTCTTTCTGAAGAATTTTATTTTACATCTTATAAATTATGTAATACCTGTCCATTGTAATATTCTAGAAAATACAAGCATGCAAAAGAAAACAAATTGCTGTATCTCCCTATTTTAAAGATACCTATTGTTAACATTTTGGACTATATCTTCTTAGACTTTTTTCTGTATGTATAACTATAGTCTCACTCTCTGTGATTATAGTACAATCTTGTCAGCTCTTTTTTTATTATTATTTTTATATTTCTTTAGGTGAGAGGGGGGAAGATAGTGAGGCAGACTCCTGCATCACTCCTGCATACCAGTGATGCCCAACCGGGATCCACTGGCAACCCTATCTGGGGCCGATGCTCAAGTACAGAACTATTTTTAGTACCTGAGGTGGTTATGTTCCCACAACTATCCTCAGCACCCAGGGCCACACTCAAACCAACAGAGCCTCTGGCTATGGGAGGAGGAGAAGGAGTAGGGGAGAAGCAGATGGTCACTTCTCCTGTGTGCTCTGATCAGGAATCAAGCCTGGAACATTCATATCCACTGAGCCACTGACCAGGGCCATCAGCTCTTTTTATTTGCTGGCACATCATAGACACAGACATCTTTTCATGTGCATAAATGTGGATCATAGGTTGTTTTTTTAATGGCAGGATAACATTCCAAAGTTTGGATGTACTTAACCTCGTATTATTGGAAGTTTAGATGGTTCTTTTGTTGTAGCTGTTGCCCTTATCAACAGTGCTACATCCTACTGGCTTCATCTTCATGCTTATCCTTAATTGTTTCCTCAGAAAAAAGTTCTAGATGCATTTCCATAGGCCATTTTCCATGTGCATTTTAAAGGCTTTGGACCAGTGGTTCACAACCAGGGGAGACTCCTCCTGTCAAGGAGCATGTGACAATTTCTGGAGACATTTTTAGATGTCATAGGTGGAGCGGAGATTGCTACCAGTATCAAGAATAGAAACCAGGGTGCTACTAAACATCCTACAATTACAGCACAGCCCCTCCCTGCCCATCAAAGAATTATCAAGTCCAGCCTGACCAGGCAGTGGCACAGCGGATAGAGCATCGGACTAGGACGTGGAGGACCCAGGTTCGAGACCCCGAGGTCGCAGCTTGAGTGCAGGCTCATCTGGTTTGAGCAAGGCTCACCAGCTTGGACCCAAGGTCGCTGGCTTAAGCAAGGGGTCACTCAGTGTGCTGTAGCCCCCCAGTCAAGGCACATATGAGAAAGCAATCAATGAGTAACTAAGGAGCCTCAATGAAAAATTGATGTGTCTCATCTCTCTCCCTTCCTGTCTGTCTGTCTCTATCTGTCCCTCTCTCTGACTCTGTCTCTGTCACACACACACACACACACACACACACACACACACACACACACACACACAAGAATTATCAAGTCCAAAATGAGAATTAGCTTCAAGGTTGAGAAACTCTTCTTACACACATGGATTTTTCCCCTTCAGCTTTATTGAGATAATAGTTGACACATAACCTTGTGTAAGATTAAGGTGTATAAGGTGTTTATTTGATACATGTTGCAGAATGATTGCCACCCCAGGGTTAGCTACCACCTCCATCTTATCATGTAATTATCTTTTTTTTGTGTGTGTGTGGTGAGAACATTTAAGGTCTACTCATTTAGTAACTTTCAAATATATGATACAATAGTACTAACTGTAGTCACCATGCTGTACATTTGGTCCCCAGAACTTGTTAATCTTGTAACTGGAGGTTTGTACCCTTTGAGCAATATCTGCTCATTTCCCCCACCCTCCAGCCCCTGGTGACCACCCATCTGCTTTCTCTGTGAGTTTGGCTTTTTAAGATTTCACATGTTAGTGAGGTTATACACTATTTGTCTCTCTCTCTGACTTGTTTTACTTAGGATAACGCCCGCAAGGCTCATCGCAGTTGTAGCAAACAGAAGGATTTCTTTCCTTCATATGGCTGGCTAATATTCCATCACACAAATGTCTATTTTTAGTCTTGGTAATATTTGTGATGCTGGAGCTTCTAAGCCTCTGAGGAAAATGAAGTACAGTTATTTAAATTAATTGGTGCTCAACCCAAACCAACCCAGGCCCTTTCTGTCTTGCACTGGCAGGAGGACTGCAGTGCCCAAGCTGTTCTGGAGTAGGGGGATGGCTAATGTGAGCGGCTCGGAACCTGTCCCTGCATCCAGGAGAGGAAGCAGGGCAAGGGCAGGACATCCTGGGAGGAGTGCACAGGGAAGGGAGGCGGAGAGGGAAGGAATGGGGCCGGGGCAGTGCAGCACTGCACAGAGCCATCCTTGTTGCAATGAAAAGAGGATTGTATGTATTCTTTAGGGACCTGAAGGCCAGTTCTGGGCACTGATGACCCAGGCAGGGAGAACACTGCCCTGGCAGAGGCGAGGAGGAGGGAGCAGATCAGAAAGCCTCTATTGTCTTCTGTGAAGCTGGCGTAGGGAGTGTGAAGTCCTGTGTCCTGGAGTGCCGGCCGGGCTGACCTGGCAGGAATGGAACACATCAGCATTCCCCACACGTATCACCAGGCTGTGAGATCCAAAGTGTTACCCTGTTCATAAAGTCTCCTTCTCAGGTAAACCTGGGATACTCATCGAAACAGGTGACTTCACTTACTTATCTTTGGGATGTGTTATTACCATCTTTTTATAACATAAATGAATAAAATGGAGTTCCTGCCCTCATGGAACATATAATCAACAGTGTGTTGAGCAGTCTAAGTGCCATGAAGAGGGACATACAGGGCACTTGGAGCGTAGAGTGGGAGCACCCCACTTAATGGGGTGAGGGAGAGGGTCAGTATCAGGGAACTAATCAGAAAAAGGGAGGTTTTAAGTTAAGAACTGAAAGACCAGTTGGAGTTTGCTCAAGGCAGAGGATTATTGACCTTTCTCTGGAAGTCTTTGATGATACAAAAAATTCTGGCCTGACCTGTGATGGTGCAGTGGATAAAGTGTCAACCTGGAATGCCGAGGTTGCCGGTTTGAAGCCCTGGAATTGCCCGGTCAAGGTACATGTGAGAGTTGATGCTTCCTGCTCCTCCCCCTCTTCTCTCTCTCTCCCCTCTCTAAAAAAAAAATAAATAAAATCTTTTAAAAATAAGTTTTGGGCCCTGGCCGGTTGGCTCAGCGGTAGAGCGTTGGCCTGGCATGCGGGGGACCCGGGTTCGATTCCCGGCCAGGGCACATAGGAGAAGCGCCCATTTGCTTCTCCACCACCCCCCCTCCTTCCTCTCTGTCTCTCTCTTCCCCTCCTGCAGCCAAGGCTCCATTGGAGCAAAGATGGCCCGGGCGCTGGGGATGGCTCCTTGGCCTCTGCCCCAGGCGCTAGAGTGGCTCTGGTCGCAGCAGAGCGACGCCCCAGAGGGGCAGAGCATCGCCCCCTGGTGGGCAGAGCGTTGCCCCCTGGTGGGCGTGCCGGGTGGATCCCCGTTGGGCGCATGCGGGAGTCTGTCTGACTGTCTCTCCCCGTTTCCAGCTTCAGAAAAATACAAAAAAAAAAAAAATAAGTTTTGGTCTCCCCAAGACCATTTCAATGTGGTCAGCCATGAAAGAAGGCAATTGGACTAAATATGCCTTTAAAAATTAAGGTCCTTTTATTATTAGGACAATTTCCAATATGTAGAAAGGTGAGTGGTTGGCCCTAGCCAGCTGACACAGTGGTAGAGCGTTGGACCAGCATGTAGATGTCCCAGGTTCAATTCCCAGTCAGGGCACACAGGAGAAGCACCCATCTGCTTCTCTACCCCTCCCACTTTTTTTTAATCTTATTTTTATTAATTTTAATGCAGTGACATTGATAAATCAGGGTACATATGTTCCGAGAAAACATCTCCAGATTATTTTGACCTTTGATTATGCTGCATACCCCTCACCCAAAGTCAAATTGTCTTCTGTCACCTTCTATCTGGTTTTGTTTGTGCCCCTCCCCTCCCTCTCCTTCCTCACCCCCTCCCCACCCCTCCACCCCACTCCCTGTTACCATCACATTCTTGTCCATGTCTCTGAGTCTCATTTTTATGTCCCATCTGTGCATGGGTTCATATAGCTCTTAGTTTTTTCTGATTTACTTATTTTACTCCGTATAATGTTATCAAGGTCCATCCATGTTATTTCTACCCCTCCCACTTTTGCTCTTCTCTCTCTCTCTCTCTTTCTCTGTCTCTGCCTCTCTCTCCTTCTTCCCTCCTGCAGCTATGGCTTGATTGGAGCACGTTGGCCCTGGGCACTGAGGATGGCTACATGGCCTCCACCTCAGGCTCTAAGAAGAGCTTGGTTGCCTAGCAACAGAGCAGTGCCTCCAGATAGGCAGAGCATTGCCCCATAGGGGGCTTGCTGAGTAGATCCTGGTCAGGGCCCATGTGAGAGTCTGTCTCTCTGCCTCCGCTCCTCTCACTGAATTTAAGAAAGAAAGGAAGGAAGGAAGGAAGGAAGGAAGGAAGGAGGGAGGGAGGGAGGGAGGGAGGGAGGGAGGGAGGGAGGAAGGAAGGAAGGAAGGAAGGAAGGAAGGAAGGAAGGAAGGAAGGAAGGAAGGAAGGAAGGAAGGAGGGAAGGAGGGAAGGAGGGAGGGAGGGATAATACAGCTAATGCCTTGCGTTTATTGCTACCATTCTGGTCCAGGGTACTCTGGATGATTCTCCTGTGATGTCTTCTGGCTTCTGCCCTTGCCCCCATTAGTTCATTTTTAACACTACATCCAGAGCAGTAATAAAGGTTAAACTGCAGCTCTGAGCATGTCTCTTTTCTGCTCAGAACCATCCTATGGCTCCCCTCTCACTCATTCTATGTGCTAGTCCTGCATGATTGACGCCCCTGACCTGTGGCTTTCGGAGCCCACTGGACTCCTTGCAATTTCACAAGCTCACCAGATGCAGTCCCATTAGAGGCTGTTCTACCTGGGACACTCCCCTCTGAGGTAGCCACAAGGCTGGCTTTTTTCCCTACTTTGAGGTCTTGACTTAACTGTTATCTTCTCAGGGAGGTCTTTCTGGAAGACCATGTGGTCAGCAGAAAGAGGGACCCCCAAAGTTCCACATCTTAACCTCTGGAATCTGTGAATATGTTCCCTAATACAGCAAAAGGGACTTTGCAAATATGATGAAGTGGAGGGCTCTGAGAAGGGGAGACTTCTGGATTGTGCAGGTGGGCTCCGTGTAATCGCATGGCTCTTATGCGTCAAAGAGGGAGACAGGTGAGTCAGAGTGAGAGAGATTTGATGTGAGAAGAACTCGACCTGCTGGTGCTGGCTTTTGAGATGGAGGAAGGGAGGAAAAGACTAAGAATATGGGCAGAATCTGGGAGCCAGACAGCCAACGAAATTGATTCTCACCTCAAGCCTCCAGGAACGACACAATGCCACCAGCATGTTGATTTTAGCTCAGTGAGACCATGTTGGACTTCTGACGTTCAGACATGTAAGGTAATAAAATTTGTGTTGTTTTAAGGCACTAAGTTTGTGACAGAAATAGGAAATTAATGTAACCACTGTTTTTAAAAATTATACCGTAGTCTGCACCTGGCACTCCCTGCCCTCCATCTTTGCTTTATTTTTTTTTATTTTTATTTTTTGTTTGTTTGTTTGTTTTCATTTTTTCTGAAGCTGGAAACAGGGAGAGACAGTCAGACAGACTCCCGCATGCACCCGACCGGGAATCACCCAGCACGCCCACCAGGGGCGATGCTCTGCCCACCAGGGGGCGATGCTCTGCCCATCCTGGGTGTCGCCATATTGCGACCAGAGCCACTCTAGTGTCTGAGGCAGAGGCCACAGAGCCATCCCCAGCGCCCGGGCCATCTTTGCTCCAATGGAGCCTCGGCTGCAGGAGGGGAAGAGAGAGACAGAGAGGAAAGCGTGGTGGAGGGGTGGAAAAGCAAATGGGCGCTTCTCCTATGTGCCTTGACCGGGAATCGAACCCGGGTCCTCCGCACGCTAGGCCGACGCTCTACTGCTGAGCCAACCGGCCAGGGCTCTTTGCTTTATTTTAATGTATAATACTTATCACCAGAAAACATATATTGTACTTCTTTTATTTATTGTCTGTACTACTCCCTTCACCCTGAAGAATGTAAGCTCCACGAGAGCCAAGGATTTTTCTCTCTCTTGTTCACTGTCAAGTTCTAGAAGAGTGCCTAGGACATGGGAGGTGTTCAATAAATGTTTGTTGAATGAATGAATTTTTGTACCCAATACCCTGGTTTGTCATCCATGTATTTCTTCATTCAACCAACTTTGTTCATGCTAAGACCTGGGAACTTAGAGGCAGTCAAGACAGGTCCTTGACCTTGAGAAAACTATCTGCAGAAAGAGACAGATGTACAAATATCTTTAATAAAAGGTAATGAGTACTATAGTTGAAGTTACCTACTAAATGCTACAGAAAACCCAAGGACAGAATTAAGGATGCATTCATGGATGGTGTAGCCCAAGAATTTGTTCAACAGATACTTATTGAGCATCCACTTTGGGCCAGGCTCGGTGCTAAGTTATGAGAATAGAGCAGGGACAAGACAGACGTGGACAATCTCTAGGAAGACGTTCAACAGATCATTACCAAGGTGCTGGGGTCAGTGAAGGAGAGGCACGGGGCATCAAAGGAATGAGCTCATGAAGGAAGGGCTGGCATTCCAGGTGGAAGCAATGGCAGGTTAGCAAAGGTGTGGAAGTGTGAAGGCTTTGTGGGTTCAAGCAGTGGCAAGTCATCTGGTCCGGTCCCCAGGAAGGGGTGGGGTAAAGTAAAGCTGGAAAAAGAAAAGGCAGGGCTTAAACCACAAAGAGCACATTAGGTTAGAGTTTGGATCTGATCTTCAGGGTGGGATCATTAAATCCATGGAGAATGGGAGCCATTGAAGATGTTGAAGCAGTGGAAACATATGAACAGATTAACACAGATAGATATGATGATAACGTGGAAGATGGACTGTAGGGGGTGGAAAGTGGAAGAAGCAAGTCTAGTTAGGAGTTGTGCTGAATATCTTCTGTTTGTCCCTCTAGATTTATTCTCCATCCCTTCCCATCCTGCTTTAAGCCCTGGAGACTGACTTGTATGGATTTCAGCAGTGCCTCCCTTGCCCTTGGTCTTCTGGTGCAATTACAGAGCCCCAGAGGGAGGAGAGAGAGGTTAGGGTATTTAGTCCAATGGCTCCCCCCTGTTGGACCAAAGCCAGGTCTCTCCATGCAAGGCCACAGCCACCAGGCAGCTCCCCTCCTAGGCTCCATGTGTCTCATCCTCCGACAGGCTAGCTTGGATTTCCTCACAGGGAGGCACAGAAACGGAGTTTCTTCTCAGTGCCTCTTGTCTTGAGGTGGGTTCCTCTAGAAGTAGATATACTGAGAGAAGGATTTTAATGCAAGAAGTTTATTTGGGAAGTTATCCTAGGAAAGAGAAGTGAGATAGGGATGAGAAAGAAGTCAACCCACAGTCTATTCAATTAGTTACCACTGTGCGCAACTGGGGCTTAGTCTCAGCTGGGAGATGGTGTTGATTAGAACAGTGGTTCCCAACCCCTGGGCCGCGGACTGGTACTGGTCCATGGGCCATTTGGTACTGGTCCGCAGAGAAAGAATAAATAACTTACATTATTTCTGGTTTTTTTTATATTTAAGTCTGAACGATGTTTTATTTTTTTTAAATGACCAGATTCCCTCTGTTACTACATCCGTCTAAGACTCACTCTTGACGCTTGTCTCGGTCACATGATACATTTATCCATCCCACCTCAAAGGCTGGTCTGTGGAAATATTTTCTGACATTAAACCGGTCCGTGGCCCAAAAAAGGTTGGGGACCACTGGATTAGCACATGCCCGAGGGTGAGGAAGTGTAGAGGGTGTATATATCCACCACACTGTCCATCATTGACTGAGGGATGCAGTCAGCGGTATTAACACCCAGCGCTTCTGTTCTGCTTCCTGTACCGGGAAAAACTCTTCTACAGAGAATCAGTGGAGTCCGCAGTAAGACGCGATTGGTACCTGTGTGAATGATGAGGGCCATTCTCTATTGCCTTTTCACTGAAAAAAATTCTGAATTCTCATGTTTATTCTCATAATTGCTTATAAGAGCTGTGAACAGTGGTTAAGCAGACTCTCAGCTGCAACTCTTTAACCTTTAGGCTTTCAGGTACTCCTGCTCTGAAGAACAGAGATAGCGAGGAGAAAGTGGGACAGAGGGAGAGCAAATTATGTATAAGAAAATGTCACATATATTCTGTTTTATATATATTTGGATATGACAGGAAGTTTACGTTAAAAGTTTAGGAGGGAAATAAACGCATATCAGCTATTTTTCTGAGCTTTTTTTTTTTTTTTTTGGTATTTTTCCAAAGCTAGAAACCGGGAGAGACAGTCAGACAGACTCCCACATGCGCCTGACCGGGATCCACCCGGCACGCCCACCAGGGGGCGACGCTCTGCCCCTCCAGGGCGTTGCTCTGTTGCGACCAGAGCCACTCTAGCTCCTGGGGCAGAGGCCAAGGAGCCATCCCCAGCGCCCGGGCCATCCTTGCTCCAATGGAGCCTTGGCTGCGGGAGGGGAAGGGAGAGACAGAGAGGAAGGAGAGGGGGAGGGGTGGAGAAGCAGATGGGCGCTTCTCCTGTGTGCCCTGGCCGGGAATCGAACCTGGGACTTCTGTACGCCAGGCCGACGCTCTACCACTGAGCCAACCGGCCAGGGCCTGAGCATTTTGGGGGTAACTTTTTATTTTATGTAATTTCAAACTTACAGAAAAATTGCAAGAAAAGTACCCAGATTAATCACATGTTTACATTTTGCCTCCTTCCTTCCACCCTCTTCCCCTATATATTTAAAACCATTCAAGAATAACCTGGCGACATGGGGCCTCTTTACCATTAAATATATACTTCTGTATGTATTTCCTAAGAACAAGTATGTTGTCTTATATGACCATAGCCAAGAAATGAGCATTTGAAATTGCTTTTGCAGTATTTTTGAGTGATCTTCTACTGCAGGAAATCCTTTGCTAATAAAACATGCACCAACATGGATTGAGTCAGTGCACTTGTTCAGTTTTCCCAGTGGGATGCTGAAACGCAGGTGAAGGCTCTCAGACGTTCCAAATTCTACTGGTTTTATTTCATTCTAAAAAAAAAAAAATTGAATCCTCTATAAAGTGGTGAAACATTTATAGGCCTTGGACAACACTGTCTACTTGGCTAATATCCTCTTCCCTTAATAGTCTGCCTCAGTGAAATGGTATTTTATTAATTTATTAACCATCAGATTCCTATTAAGAGACAGCGTTAGAGCTGGAAAGGATCTTAGAGATTTTTTTTTTTTGTATTTTTCTGAAGCTGGAAACGGGGAGAGATAGTCAGACAGACTCCCGCATGCGCCCGACCGGGATCCACCCGGCACGCCCACCAGGGGCTACACTCTGACCACCAGGGGGCGATGCTCTGCCGCGACCAGAGCCACTCTAGCGCCTGGGGCAGAGGCCAAGGAGCCATCCCCAGCGCCCGGGCCATCTCCGCTCCAATGGAGCCCTGGCTGCGGGAGGGGAAGAGAGAGACAGAGAGGAAGGATGGGGGGGGTGGAGAAGCAAATGGGCGCCTCTCCTATGTGCCCTGGCTGGGAATCGAACCTGGGTCCCCCGCACGCCAGGCCGACGCTCCACCGCCGAGCCAACCAGCCAGGGCCTCTTAGAGATTCTTTTCGCCCTTCTTTACAGTTAAGCAAACTGGGGACCAGGAAAGCATTACTTTAACAGTGCCAGGATAGTGGTTGGGACTAGAGTACAAAGATCTTAACTCTAGACTCCAGAGGCCCTTCAGAGAGACTCAGTCCAGTGTGTGTAAGGGGAGCCCGTGGACCCCAAGGGAAGGTGTGGTGAATAGGAAGAGCGTGACATTCGCATCCAGCCCCCAGCTGTCATCAGACCCGTTTTCTCTTTTGTTTCATGTATTGAGTTTCTCCATATGATTTTCTGTGAAGAAAGGGTCTTGTTACTTAAAAAATTAGGCCGAGAGAGGTAAAATTTGGGTTCAGTATTATCCAGCAAGTTGGTGTCAGAACTGGGGTCAGGGCCTGAGCCTTCCACATCTGTTTAGTACATGGCCGGTTCCACCTCCACACCACAAAGCCTCCTGTCATTCATCTTGCTTTACCTCTTCTTTTCAGAGGGAAACTATTGCCCTTGAAGAGTTAGGAGCAAAACTCACTTAAAAAATCGATTTATTGTATCAAAGAATGACTTCATTTTCCCAAGGCCTTCTCTCTACCATGCATTCCCCTTCACATGCATCTTCACCCTTCCCCACACCTGGACTCCCATGACGTGTCTGTCTCGAGACAGGACACTGATCTTCCCCCATGTGATCACGGTGCTTTCATACTAATACTCTGTGTGTGTGTGTGTGTGTGTGTGTGTGTGTGTGTGTGTGTGTGAGAGAGAGAGAGAGAGAGAGAGAGAGAGAGAGAAAGATAGGGACAGACAGACAAGAAGGGAGAGAGATGAGAAGCATCAATTCTTCATTGCAGTTCCTTAGTCTCCTTAGTTCATTGATTGCTTTCTCATATGTGCCTTGACGGGGGGGGGGGGGGTGCAGGCTGCAGCAGAGCAAGTGACCCTTTGCTCAAGCCAGCAACCTTTGGGCTCAAGCCAGCAACCATGGGGTCATATCTGTGATCCCATGCTCAAGCCAGTGACCCCGCACTCAAGCTGGTGAGCCCACATTCAAGCTGGAAACCTTGGGGTTTTGAACCTGGGTCCTATGCATTCCAGTCCAATGCTCTATCCACTGTGCCACTGCCTGATGAGGCTCATACTAATACACTTGATGACAGATAGTTTATATAACTGCTACTCTGGTTCATAATCCCCAAACCATCAATCTTTGGAAGCTGTACCTGTACCTTTCACCAGCTAGCTTTATGAAATATAATGTCTTATTTTTCAATACCTTACTGTTCCTACTTATTGTTCAGACTTTTCATTTTTACCTAATAGAGAATATTATTTCTTATTTGAGTTGTTATCCTAATGGTTATTTTAGCCAATGTTATTTTTCTTCAGTCGGACAATAGTGTTTCCAACTTGCCAGACCACTCCTATGTATGAAGGCTGTTAGTGTCCAAAGGACTTAGATTCCTAGCACATGCCCTTTGACAAAGCTTAAGTTTTAATTTTCTCATTTGTAAATGGAATGATAATTTTACTGTTTATTATATTACTGTGTTATACTGTAATTCATAAAAAAGCATTTAGAAGAGTATGGCATGTAATGAATATTTACTAGTTACTATTTTTTACTTTTATTATTATTTATTAAGTTTATTGGGGTAGCATTGGTTAATAAGATTATATAGGTTTTAAGTGTACGTTTCTATGATACATGATCTATGTATTGCACAAAGTACCTATCACTCAAAGTCAAATAATCTTTTGTCACCATATGTTTGGCCCCACTCTAACATTTACTACTCCCCCTCCCCCCACAATGTTGTATGTGTTTATGAATATCAATTTTATATTCAACATATGAGCAAATCATATGATTCTTAGCTTTTTTGACTGACTTATTTTGCTTAGCATGATTTTCTTAACATCCATTCATGTGGTCACAAATGGCAGTATTTCATCTTTTCTATGACTGAATAGTATTTCATTGTATACATGCACCACATCTTTATCCGATCATCTATCAAAGGATTCGGCTGTTTGCGTGTCTTAGCCACCATGAATAATGCCACAATGAACATAGGGTGCATATATCTTTCTGAATAAATGTTTTCAAAAAATTCAAATAGATACTCAGAAAAGGGTTGCTGGGTCAAATGGTAACTATTCTTAATTTTTTGAGGACACTCCATACTGTTTTCCACAATGGTTGTATCAGTTTACATTCCCACCAGCAGTAAATGAGGATTCATTTTTCTCTCCAACCTCTCCAACACTTATTAGTTGTCTTGATGATAACAGCAATCCAGTTAAGAGGACCTGAGCAGACACTTCTCCCAAGAAGACATACAAATAGGCAACAGATATATGAAACAATGCTCTACTTCACTAGCTCCTAGGGAAATGCAAATCAAAACTACAGTGAGATACCACCTCACACCTGTTAGAATGACTCATTATTTTCATATAAGAGCAATTTTGGGTTAAGCTCAGTTAGCCAATGAATGAAAAGAATCTAATCTTTAAAACCCAGGGTGTTTTTTTTTTCTTGTAAGATTGGCACTTGAATCATATCATATACTTAGAATTATTTTTCCCTTCAAAAAGTGGACTTACGGAGAATGTTTGTGCAGTGTGCTGTGAGAAACCTGATGGAATCAGAGGTTCTCTCTAGCCATGCATGTGGACCTGACAGCTTCATCATTGCTGCTAACATTCTTTTTTTTTTTTTTTTTTTTTTTTTGTATTTTTCTGAAGCTGGAAACAGGGAGGCAGTCAGACGCCTGCATGCGCCCGACTGGGATCCACCCGGCATGCCCACCAGGGGGCGATGTTCTGCCCATCTGGGGCATCGCTCTGTTGCGACCAGAGCCAGTCTAGTGCCTGAGGCAGAGGCCATGGAGCCATCCCCAGCACCTGGGCCATCTTTGCTCCAATGGAGCCTTGGCTGCTGGAGGGGAAGAGAGAGACAGAGAGGAAAGAGAGGGGGAGGGGTGGAGAAGCAGATGGGCGCTTCTCCTGTGTGCCCTGGCCGAGAATTGAACCCGGGACTTCTGCACACCAGGCCAATGCTCTACCACTGAGCCAACCGGCCAGGGCAGCTGCTAACATTCTTTTTGGTAAATTCTGTCATCTGGTAATGTTGGTTTTTAGCTTGATTCTCTCTTCCATGTATGTTTAGTTTTTAGTACCCATCAAGGAGTTAAGAGGAAAAGAGTACCAAAAACTGTTTTTACAAGAACAGGGAGAGGTAAGGAAAGAGAAAGCCAGACACACAACAAAAATCTATAGATACATTCCCTCAGCAAATCTTCTGGAGTAACAGGAGTTGGATTTACCCTCCTGACTATGAAACAACTGAAAAACCAGACAAAACATATGAAAGTTCAGTTTTCATAGACGAGATATCAGCAAGGACAGAGATCCCTGAGAAATGAGGTGAGCGCTGGAATTGCTGTGGCTTACTTCCTAGAGAGAATTTCTATTTTTTTATTTTTTATTTTTTTACCACTGCCTAGTCAAGGGACAGACTAAGACCACTGAGCTAAGTGTCTAGGAGCATGGGGTTACTGCAGAAGGCAGATGAGCACTCAGAGAAGGTGTGATGTGACCAACAAACCTTTGCCTGTGTCCATCTGGTGCAGCAGGCCTGGGGACATATGAGGAGGACCTGGCCCAGCCGTGAGAAGCTTACCATCTGTCAGGGAAGGCAGACACAGCAGGTGCTGTGCTAATGGAACCTGAAGTTCCAGGGTTGGGGGGTGGTGCAGAGGGCAGCTTGCACCCACCAGAAAGGAAAGGGCCTCTCTTAGAGAGAATTTTTAGATTGCAGAGCAGGGAGTGAGAACCCAGGTGGAGCCTAGTCATATCCTTGAATTGAGGATATGGAGCCAGGATATTAAGGAGGCTAATGTGGCTAGAGTTTAAGAGAAGAGGACCAAAGAGAAGAGAGCCGGACAGAGAGAGATAGAGCTCTGGATATCTGCAAGGAGTCCTCCAAAAATGTGCTAGCTAGCTACTGATCAGTGCATGCATGTGAGGAAACCACTGACCAGCAAAGAAAGAACTATACTGATCAGAAAAATTAGGGGATATGTCAAAAAGAATATAAAGCTAGAAAATATCCCCTTATTTTTGTGAGCAGTGTACTTAAGAGGAACAGAAGAAACAACCCCAGAGCGTACATAGGGCTGGGAATAGTTTGTGTTCCCACCAGCCATGGTGGGGAACCACATAATTCATGGGACATGGGTATAGTACTTGGAGGGATGTTGCCTCATTAGTGGAGCAAAATTAGCCGTAGCCTAAAATTAGCCCTGCTCTAGTCCCACATAACAAAGCTTTTAATAAAAGGAAGCCTGGAGGTAGAGAGTTTAAGTTTCACTAAAGTGGTTGCAAAACAATGTGAATGTTCATAATACTGTTATAGAGATGGTAGATTTTGTGTATTTAACCACAGTGAAAAATAAGATAGCCCACAAAAATAAAGAAGCCTCAAAAAGACCAAACTGTTTCAAAGTGCTGCAAAAAGACTTATAGAAACACAAAAATATCTAGCACACAACAAGGCAATATTCACAATGTCTGACATCCAACCAAAACTTATAAGGCTTGCCTGGCCAGGTGGTGGCGCAGTGGATAGAGCGTCGGACTGGGATGAGGAAGGACCCAGGTTCGAGACCCTGAGGTAGCCAGCTTGAGCGCGGGCTCATCTGGTTTGAGCAAAGAGCTCACCAGCTTGGACCCAAGGTCGCTGGCTCCAGCAGGGGGTTACTCGGTCTGCTGAAGGCCCACGGTGAAGGCACATGTGAGAAAGCAATCAATGAACAACTAAGAAGTCGCAATGCGCAACGAGAAACTGATGATTGATGCTTCTCATCTCTCTCCGTTCCTGTCTATCTCTGCCTCTGTAAAAAAAAAAAAAAAAAAAAAAATTATAAGTCTTGAAAAAAGGAGGAAGATATAAGGCATAACAAGGAGGAAAATAAATAAATAAATAAACAAACAGACCCGAAAATGACACTTATGATAGAATTAGTAAACAAGAACACTAAAACTATATCCCATATGTTCAGTGAGGAAGAGGCAAGATTGATCCTGAAAAATAGAGATGTGGGAGATATCTTTTAAAAGACCCAAATATAACTTTTAGAGAGAAAATATAATATCTGAAATGAAAAATACAATAGGTAGGATTTATAACACACTAGACCCTGCAAAAGAAAAGGTTAATCAATTTGTAGACATAGCAATAGTAACTGAAAATAAAGTACACACACACAAAACTGAGACAACTTCAAGTGGCCTCATAAGTATAAGGATAATTGAAGTCTACAAAGTAGAGATGAGAAAGAAAACAATATTTGAAAAAATACTGGCCAAAATTTTTCAAATTTTCAAAAATTTTATTTATTGATTTTTAGAGAGACCGAAAGGGAGAGAGAGAGAAACATTGATTTGTTGTTCCACTTATTTATGCATTGATTGGTTGATTCTTGTATGTGCCCTGACTGGGATTTAATCCACAACCTTGGCGTATTGAGACAATGCTCTAACCAACTGAGCAAGACGACCAGGGCTATTTTAAAATTGGATCAAAATGAAAAATCCACTGATTCAAGAAGTGCAGCACATCTCAAACTCAAGAAATATGAAAAAAAAAAAAAAAAAAAAAAAAAGCCTGACCAGGCAGTGGCACAGTGGATAGAGCATCAGACTGGGATGTGGAGGACCCAGGTTCAAGACCCCAAGGTCACCAGCTTGAGCGCAGGCTCATCTGGTTTGAGCAAGGCTCACCAGCTTGAGCCCAAGGTCACTGGCTTGAGCAAGGGGTCACTCGGTCTGCTGTAGCCCCATGGTCAAGGCACATATGAGAAAGCAATCAATGAACAACTAAGGAGTTGCAACGAAGAATTGATGTTTCTCATCTCTCTCCCTTCCTGTCTCTCTGTCCCTATCTGTCCCTCTTTCTGACTCTCTCTGTCTCTGCCACAAAAAAAAAGAAATATGAAAAAAAAATCTACAGAAGCATCAAAATTAAATGTCTTTAAAGGAGTAACGATAAGAAAATCTTACAAGCATCCAGAGAAAAAAGCGACATGTCAGCTACAGAGGAACAAAGATAAGGATGACAGCAAACTTCTTGTTGGAAACAACACAAGACTGAGAGACAGTGGAGCAATGATTTAACATCACTGAAAGAAAAAATATCCATTGAGAATTTTATATCTGAAATATATCTTTCAAAAATGAGGATAAAGTAGTTTTTTCGGACATACAAAAATCAAGAAAATTTATTGCTGGCAGACCTGCACTACAGCAAATGTTAAAGAAGTTCTTCAGTTAGATGAAAAATCTACCAACTGGGAATCTTCATCAACATAAAGAAGTAAAAGATATCTGAAATGGTAAATACATGGATAAATATTTATATATAAAAATATATAAATATTTTTTCTTATTTTAAAAATATCTTTAAAGGATAATGGCTATTCAAAGAAAAAAATAATAATATATTTTGGGGTTTCAAACATGTAAGAAGTAAAATACGTGAAAATCATTGTACAAAGAGCAAGAAGAAGAAATGAAATGGACTATTCTAAGATTCTTACATGACATGTAAAGTGGTATAATATTACTTGAAGGTAGATAATGATAAGTTAAAGATGTCTACTGTGAACACTAAAACAACCACGAAACAAAACAAAACAGTTATCATTAGTAAGCCAAAATAAGGAGATAAAATGGAATAAGGGAAATGTTCAATTATTTCAAATGTTCTCAAAAAGAGAACAAGAACAGTTGGACAAATAGAAAATAAATAGCAAAATAGTAGATTCAACCAGCCATATTAATAATAGCACCAAATATACAGTGGTACCTTGAGATATGAATTTAATTCGTTCTATGACTGAGCTCGTAAATCAGTCAACTTGAATATCAAACTGCCGATACTGGACCCGTGCGCCAATGCGCCCACTAGCGGCAGCTTCCCGAATCATGACTCGTATCTCAGAATTTCTCTCGGATCTCAAACAAAATATGGACTGAGCCGGAGCTCGTATCTTAAAAATTTGTATGTCGGTCTGTTTGTATCTCAAGGTACCACTGAAAATGGTCTAAATCAGGCTGTCCAATAGAGCTTTCTGGCCACGTTCTTCATCTGTGCTTTCTAATACCTAGTCACATGTGGCTGTTGAGCACTTGAACTGTAACTTGTGAACCAAAGTTTAAATTCTGATTAGTTTAAATTAAAATAACCACATGTGGTTAGTGGCTTATTGGACATCACAATTCTAACTACCCGAATTAAAAGGCAAATATTGTCAGAATGGCTAAAAAGCAAGGCCCAACTATAATATATACTGGTAAAAGAAACTCACTATAAAGATAAATAGATGAAAAGAGGATGTAGAAAGATATATCATGCAAACATTAATCAATATAGACAATATATTAATATCAAAGTAGATATCAAGAGGATATAACAACTCTTCTGAAGACAAACATTTTTATTTGGCCGTCCTTGGTATTACGTTGTTGCTGGTGGGACAGTGGAGGGAAAAGGGCTGCCGTAACAACATGCCATAGACTGGGTAGAAATGACAGGGATTTAGTTTCTCAGAGTCTGGAAGCTGGAAGTCCAAGATCTAGGTACAGCAGGGTTGGTGTTTTCTGAGGCCTCTCCTTGGCTTGCAGATGGCCACCTTCTTGCTGTCTCTTTACACGGTCAGCTCTCTGTGCATATGCACCCTGGTGCCTCTCTGTATGTCCACATTTTCTCTTACAAGGTTCACTGGTCAGATTGTATTAGAACCTGCTGTAGTAGCTTCATTTAACTGAGCCACCACTCTAAAGGTCCTATTCTCCAATATAGCCACACTCTGGTACCCCTAGGGGTTAGAGTTTCAACATGTGAATTTGGAGTACAGGGATAACATTTCAACATATGAGTTTGGGGGGGACACACAATTTAATTTATAACAGCCAGGGTCACTATAACAACTTTCTTCCCAAGTCCAGTGTCTCTGGGCTTCCATGGTGCAGTATAATTGCCTGGAGCAGACAGTACTCTCCCTGGCCTTATGATGACTATGAGGCAAGCGGCAGGGCCAGACTTACGGGGCTGTGGTTCACCTCCCAAGAAAATCGCGGAGGAAGATAGAATAGGAGGAAGGGAATCATATCCACATAGAATCTTGTGTTGCCTCTATTGTTTATGTGGAAACGTCTGACAACGAATTCTGTCTCCTGCTAAATCTTTTTTTTGTTAATTGAAGTACCACTATATATTAAGTGGGGCAAAAGTAGGTTTACAGTTGTTTTCATGGAAAATAATACAATAATTAATAAGTAATAATGTAAGAATAACTGTTTTGCATACATACAACTCTAAATCTATGTATGCCCCACCCTGTATTAATGAAAGTGAAACTTCAAGCAAACTGTGTAATTTCTTCTGACATCCAGAAGAACCAATTAAAAATGCTGACCCTTCCAGAAGCCCACCAGCGATCCCACCCACAAGCGGCCTCTTGTTGCCATGGCAACATTGGTTTTCAGTTAATATGGAGGTGCCAGTTCATGCTTCACTTTGTTGAATGTTAAGAGACTGGAGCTAGTTCATCAGTTTACCCCCGAAGGTGCAAGTTTTCTAGGTGAGGTTTGAATTTGGAAGAGAAGACGGAGAAGGCGGCTGCCGAAAGATGCTGTGGGGGTGAAGGCTTCAGAGGCCCTGAACTACATGGTCTGTAACAGAAGTTAGAGGGAGTCTGTAGAGCAATTTAAAAACAGATGGATTTTGTGAACTCACCACTGTGTTTCCATGACAACACCTC
This sequence comes from Saccopteryx bilineata, assembly GCF_036850765.1. Classification (NCBI taxonomy): domain Eukaryota; kingdom Metazoa; phylum Chordata; class Mammalia; order Chiroptera; family Emballonuridae; genus Saccopteryx; species Saccopteryx bilineata. Next base: position 200,763,598 of record NC_089494.1, read on the forward strand.
AGCTGACTCTGTTAGTTGCTATAAAGTGATCTCCCCTCTGTATGGACAGAATCTTGGTGTGAACTAGCAGGAGGGGACCCAGAACAGAATAAATCAAACTAACCTTAGAAGGAAGAAGACAGAACTTGGAATAGCTGTTAGGGCCTCAGGAAGACTCTCCTGAGAGTCAGGTCTCACACCACCAAGGGGAGCAAGGGAGATGTCAGAAGTCACCTAATGACTTTTAGGCAATGGTAGCAGCAGCTCTTTGGGTATAATGGCAGTGGCACCTTCCTTCTTGCCTCTAAACTTTATAACCAGAGGATATTTGCCAACCTGGAATTCATTCATTTGATTAAATACTATATTTATAGAGCACCTGGCACTGAATTCTGCCAAAAACATCCATCATGCTGGAGAAATGCATGCCCGTCACAACGAATGTCAGTGGTGTACATTTCTGTGATAGATCAGCAGCAGAGGCTGACATTCCAAACTGCCCAAATGGACAGTGGCTTTTTTTCACCCACACTCTTGGTGGTGGTGGTGGTAGTGGTGGTGGCGATATGTGTGTGTGTGCACTAAGAGCACTGTGCTAGGTGTTGAGGTGATGAAAAGGAATGAAACCAGGCACAGGCTCTGCGCTCGGTGGCTTATAGTCTAAGGGAGGTGATAGGCATTGGCATGGCAAGAAAAAATGCTAATACAATATGGCATGTGCTCCAGATTAATGGTGCAGACAACAATCTCTCTAAGAATTCAAAATGGCAGCCTTTCTTCTAGGTTTGCAGTGGTCATAGAGAGGGTCATGGAGAGGGTGGGACTTGAACTGAGCTTGAATGAAGGCAGCACTTGGATAACAGGGAGGATCTTGAAACCAATTAGGAGGGAAGTGGCAGAAGTACTGAGACAGGAGTGAGTGTGGACATTTGTTCAGGGGACAGGAGCAGACTTATTTGAGAAGAAGAGTCCATGGTGTAAGGAGTGAAAAATAAAATTGGCAAGGGAGAGCCGGAGGCTCTGGTTATCAGGATTCTAAAGGGCATGGCAGGGAGTTCAGACTTTATCATGTAGGCAGTGAAGGACTGTCAAAGGTAAGGTTGTAGAGCAAGGAAGCTGCTGCTTGTTTGTCTTTTTTTTTTTTTTTTTTGTAAAGTAATGCTGTAGGATTCTTAATATGGCAGCCTTGTATAGGATGGTTTGAAGGAGCGAAGAAAGAGTCATAGAGATTGGATGGAGATTGAGGGAATGGAAAGAAAAGGATGAGTGGATGGAATGGATGGTTAGATGGATGGATGGACCTCAGAGATACTGAAAAGAATGGACTAACTTATTGGATCTAACAGAGGAGACAAGAGACTGTAAGGTTTGAACTTGGGGCTTTAGAAAAAGAGTTTATTTATACCTTTGAAAGAAGTGATGTTTACTAAGCCCTGTATTAATCAGAAAGAAAGGAGGAAAATCCTTGCCCTTCAGTAGCTCACAGCCTAGTGGGAGAGACAAGCGTGGTTATATGCTGGCATAGAAGCACATCAGAGTCCAGTGAGGGGCTCACAGGAAGGAGTGGTCAATTCTAGGAGGGGGAAGGAGGGTTGTCTTTGTAAGAGACAATCTTGAGCTGACAGTTGAAAGGGGCCTTGTGAATTGGAGAAATATGGTCAGTTAAAGGTTATATCTGACTTTAGAGTTGAGTTTGAGGTAGGCAGCTAAGTGGGAAGCATCCATTTATTTGATTTGTTCTTATGGAAGGGCCCTTATATGAGGCAGTCTTAGGGCAGGAATGCAAAAGAAATGAATAAGGCTCACTTCCTGCTCTCGAGGAATTACCTGTCCAGTAGGAAAAAGACAGCATTCATTCCAGCATTCAAAGATATGTGTTGAGACCCTCCTGCTCACCAGGTGCTACCCTGGGAATGCAGGAGTGAACAGAATGGACTAAATCTCCTACTCTCATGGAGGCCACATTCTTGTTAAGAACTTAGACAACCTGACCAAGTGGTGGCGCAGTGGATAGAGCGTCAGACTGGGATGTGGAGGACCCAGGTTCGAGACCCTGAGGTCACCAGCTTGAGCGCAGGCTCATCTGGTTTGAGCAAGGCTCATCAGCTGGAGCCCAAGGTCGCTGGCTTGAGCAAGGAGTAACTCAGTCTGCTATAACCCCCCCCCCATCAAGGCACATATGAGAAAGCAATTAATGAACAACTAAAGTGCCGCAACGAAGAATTGATGCTTCTCATCTCTCTTCCTTCCTGTCTGTCCCTATCTGTCCCTCTCTCTGACTCTCTCTGTCTCTGTCACACAAAAAAAGAACTTAGGCAAACAGGCAGAGGTAGGTGCGGTAGGAAAAGACAGGTTCAAGGGAAGTGCTGGTGGTGGGGATGGGGGGGGGGGGATGGAGGGGTAGAGTAAAGGGAGCAGTGAGCTCTGGCTGGACCCAGCTGGGAGGCCTGTGCTTTCTGAAGCATGAGGTGACTAACAGGCCCTCTATGAAACGGCAGCTGGAGATTTCAGTCGGGAGCTGGGGTGAAGGGTCAGGTTGGACTGCAGAATGAGTCCAAACCTTCGTGTGTGCCTCATGATTGTGAGGAGATGTACTCGTGTCTCACCCGTGAGGCACCTCTGTGGCTGTGACAGCTAACACCAGGACTCCCTCTCAGTGGCACCGGCCTGTCATCTTCTTCCCTGGATTCTGCAAGTGCAGGTTCTTACCGTGTCTGCCCGACTGCTGATGGCGCCATGACCCAGTGAGCATGCTCCAGGCCCATGTGCACAGAGCCCGTGTTCCGGCCAGCAGCACTCAAATCCTGTCCCATTGGCCCAACGCCTACTTACTCGCGTTACAGAGTCTCTGCTCTGATGCTGTTGGAATCAGGGGTTTTGGTGCGAGCTCTGAGAGCCTCTATCTGAAGTCGCCTCGCGGCTGACTGGCCCTCAGCTCCTTCCGAGAAGCAGTCACCACACGTGTGTGTCTGTCTTTCCCAGCTTGCCTGTTTTTGTGAGGATTCTCCTCACTAAGAGTAGTGGAGCCTCTGGACACCCTGCTGGACAAGTATTCGATTTGTGAGGAGGTCCTGGAAAAAAGAAAAATTCAATTTGTGTTTCTGGTGGTGTTTGGCAAGATTTACAAGGTTATAGAGAATGTTAATGAGCCAGGAGGGTTTTCACTCAAATTCCTGGCACAAAAGGCAGAGAATCCTTTCCGATGACCATTGCCAGCCACTGAATCTGCTGGGCCAAGGGGCGAGGAAGTCATGGAACAGATTAGATTAGTCAGACAGGTCCTCTGGGCCCAGTGCAGAGCGGTAACCTGTTAGAGAGTTCTGGCAAAGCTTAACTCTGGAGACTTCTCTCTTGTAGTGATGGGCAGGAGGTCCCAGGGTTTTGTTGGCCCTCTCCACATCCTCTGCTTGGCTTCTGTTAGGGTTCTGTTGGCCCTCTCCTCATCCTCTGCTTGGCTTCTGCAGGGGGTGAACAGCTTGTTCCGAATTCACTGTCATCCTCCAGAATCCTCCATAATGTCTCCATTAGCTCCTCACAGGGCCATTCTCACTAACCGAGTCTCTCAGGAATGTGGAACAATTACCAGCTGATTCAACTATTTTCTTGTTTACTTTTTTTTGTTTTGTATTTTTCTGAAGTTGGAAATGGGGAGGCAGTCAGACAGACTCCTGCATGCGCCCGACCGGGATCCACCCGGCATGCCCACCAGGGGGCGATGCTCTGCCCATCTGGAGCGTCGCTCTATTGCGACCAGAGCCACTCTAGTGCCTGAGGCATGGAGCCACCCCAGAGCCCGGGCCAACTTTTGCTCCAGTGGAGCCTTGGCTGCAGGAGGGGAAGAGAGAGACAGAGAGGAAGGAGAGGGGGAGGGGTGGAGAAGCAGATGGGTGCCTCTCCTGTGTGCCCTTGCCAGGAATCGAACCCAGGACTCCTGCATGCCAGGCCAACGCTCTACCACTGAGCCAACCGGCCAGGGCCTTGTTTACTTTTTTGAAGGCTCAGAAACAGGCAAGTGAACATCATGTCCAAGACTATCTTGGCATATGCATCAGTGAGTTCTGCCTACAAAAGTGTTTAAATCTTATGCCTTTTTTTTTTTTAATTTGCATCTTGAGGGTATATTTTATTTGTCGGGACATTCCTCCCCTGAAGTGTATGTATGTGCCAGGTATCAAGCTAAAGATGATGTGTTAATTTTGTTCATTCTTCACAATAACTTTGTGATGGAGATTCTGCAGTTATTCCCATTTTACAGATGAGGCTCTAAAAAGGTCAGTGACTTGATAAAGGTCATTTAGCCAGTAAATGCTAGGGCCAGGATATGTGCCCAGCACTGTAACTCCAGAGCCCTCACTCTTCAGTGCAGTACCCCACAGTCATTGATTTGCACTTGAAGACAAGTGCTGGGGGAGTCAAGGTGCTTTGGGTGAGCTTTGCCCTCCAGCTCCGGAGGACTGTGGTGTGACGTGGTGAATGTGGGGCAGGAGGAGCGCCCAGCGCTCCGGGAACCCAGAATGAGGAATTTTCCGGGTTTGGGTTCTGGGGAGGATGTCTAAAGGAAATAATGACCGAATTGGGACTTATAGGACTTTTCCACAGAGGAATCACGCAGACGAGGGTGCAGAGGCTTGAGACAGCAAGCTGGGAGGACGAACAGCAGCTCTGAATAACTGGGATGAAAGAGAAGAAGATAGGAAAGGAGTGGCTGAAAATGAAGCTGGAGAGAATGCAGACAGGGATAAACAAGGAGACCAAGGAGGAAGATGTGTTAGTGCAGCTGAGAGACAGTGAGGGCTCTGAGGAGGGGAGACAGACTATGGGGAGGATCTTGAATTAGAAGGTCCTGATAACTGAGTTAATATGGGGTTGACGAACAGGAAGTCCAAACCAACACTGAGTGCTTAATATGTACCAGGTATGGTGCTACATGTAGGACACATGTCGATTCATTTACTTTCACAGCAAGATCATGAGGTTTTCTGGATGAGGAAGTTGAGGCACCGAGAGGCTAATTGGCCCAAGGGGCACTCTCGTGTCTAGCAAGTGACAGTTGGGACTCATGTCAGGTAGTCTGGTTCTGTCGCCTCTTCTCTTCACCACCATGCTGCACCTCTCCTGAAAGAGCCCGGGGGACTGATGACCAAGGGGATGGTGTGCCATTGACCGTGGAGTCTGGAAGGAAGCGAAGAAAGCTGTTGGCTCTCACTGTAGTGTTTAGCGTGAGGTGCTGGGAGCACCCAGGCAGGCGTCCCCAAACTACGGCCAGCGGGCCGCAATGCGGCCCCCTGAGGCCATTTATCCAGCCTCCACTGCACTTCTGGAAGGGGCACCTCTTTCACTGGTGGTCAGTGAGAGGACCACTGTATTTGGCAGCCCTCCAATGGTCTAAGGGACAGTGAACTGGCCCCCTGTGTAAAAAGTTTGGAGACCCCTGCGAGAGGAATCCTGCTCAGACCTGTGCCTCCTCCGCTCACTGAGCCACGGGGCTTCCGCACCTACACTGGCTCATTACACTGTTTCATATTTGGATGACAGATTGGTAAGAAAAAAAAGACTGGTGATGCTGGGTATAAAGTCTCATAATCTGAAGTGATTCCTCTCTGTTTCCAGTCCACTGACTGCATAGCAGATTGAAATATGAAGGTTTGACCAAAAAATAAAAAATAAAAAAGAAGAAAATAAGTACTGTAGCTGTGCCAACCTTCAATGTCTCAGGCATAAAATTAAATTTAACCTTGTATTACACGTTCGAAGACTTGTCATCATAAGGCTGGCCAGGCGAATATGATTTAGAGGGTAAGTCTTTGAGAAATGAGTAGGAGAAATAAAACAACGGTAGAAATGACACATTTTTAACAAGCCTGTCTGATGGTGTTAAGCAGTCCTGTCTGATTACATTGTTTAACATTGCCTCCTTTGTGCCTTGTTTGACCAAGGGATTCTGATGTGTTAGATAGGTTCTTCCCCTGAAATCTGGAAATTCAACACCCACTTTCTCTGGGCCTTTCATTGGCTCCCCCTCCGCCCATATTTTTCTCACTAGCTGCATGGTTCGGTCTGGCTAGGGACTCCTGTCTGAGCTTTGAAGGTAAAGCTGAGGGCAGGTCCTCCCCCAGCTCTCCTGAGTGCAGCCCTCACTCAGACCCTCCGGCACCTTGTGTTTTAGTCCCTGTCTCTGTCGATGGCGGGGCTTCGTGTCTTACTGTGACTGCTCCTCTGTGCAAAGCCTTCAGAGCGCCTCTGCTCAGTTCTCTGTCCTGCCCTTCGAGGCCTGTCATTTCTGTCAATATAAGAAGTGAAATATAGGTCAACCTCACAGATCCCGGTGTTAAAAATAAAAGCTTCCTCCCCAGGCTTTGCAGGTTTGGAGATTGGCATGGGTTCCCGCCTTCCACCAACCCCACTTTCTAAATTGCTTCTTGGAACCTAGTTGATGCCACCCTCCACATACGAGGGAACCTGGAAATAGGAGAGAAACTGAAATGCATGCTCTCCCTCGGCAGACCCCATTTCAAACTGTGACGGTCGCCTGAATGGAAATTGTAGATAGAAGCCCCGAGCAGATTTCCTTCCAGGTGTGGGGTGAGGAGTGCTGGCTTCTGGTACGGGGGAAGGAGGCTTCAGCCCCATTTTCTATAAAAGTGGGTCTGGAATGGAGCCCGGATGGAGCCCCCTCCCTTCGTGGGCCATCCAACGTGCCTCTCCTGTGGCACCAGGGGACGAGCAGTGCAGTTCCTCAGAGTGTCTGTGAAAAGACCTCCAGCGTCACCTTTCTCATTCCTAGTTCTTGCATATGAGCTATCTCAGAAGATTCCGCCTCTTTTCTGTAGCATTAAAATTCAGGAAGTGAAAAGCAGCCCTTTTCACTGTGGTTAATTCACTTTTATTAACCACACATTTCTCTCTCCTTGCACTCATTCTTATTCCCCCTCTTCCTTCTATTTCTCCTTCTATTTGGATTTCCCCATTTATGTCCTTTGGCCTTCATTCCATTTTGTCCTTCTTACTCCTGCAAAACTAGGAGATAAGTTATCCATCACATAAAAGCCACGGGCCTCTGGGAATTCAAGTCTTTGAATAGATTCCACACCCCCGCCCGCATTCTCCGGTCTCATTTTTCAGGCTGGTCTGTGCTTGACAGGACTGCATTATCATGAGAGGACCCTAAGGAGCAAGGAGACTTTGACATTTGGGCTTTTCATAAGCCTTTCTGCAATGCCTGGGCAAATCGCGAAATCAGTTCTGCCTTCCTGCAACAGCTGGTAGCAGTGATGCTTTTATTGTTGCAATTGGCAGGCCCCGGTCAGGCCCCAATGTAAGCAGTTTCCGAGGGTTCAAGGAAATGGCGTGAACCATGTCATGCCTTTTAATCCTTCAGAGATTTCTGTCAGGTGGTATGTGCTTGCTGCGGTTCCTCTAAACAGGAGTGAAGAGAAAAGAGAAAGACAGCTGAGAAGGGGACGGGCAAATATGCATTCATTCAACATACATTTGATGGGTCAAACGGAAGCGTTATGGTTAAATAGTTTGCCTGATCAGGCAGTGGCAGAGTGGATAGAGCATCAGACTGGGACGCAGAGGATCCAGGTTCGAAACCCCCAAGGTCATCAGCTTGAGCAAAGGCTCGAGCATGGGCTTATCCGGCTTGAGCACAGGATTACTAGCTTGAGCGTGGGGTCACTGGCTTGAGCATGGGATTATAGACGCCATGGTTGTTGGCTTGAGCCCAAAGGTCAGTGGCCTGAAGCCCAAGGTCACTGGCTTGAGCTCACTATCAGTGGCTTGAGCAAGGTGTCACTCGCTCTGCTGTAGCCCCCCCCCCAGTCAAGGCACAGAAGAGAAAGCAATCAATGAACAACTAAGGTGCTGCAATGAAGAATTGATGCTTCTCATCTCTCTCCCTTCCTGTCTGTCCCTATCTGTCCCTCTCTCTGTCCCCCCCCCCCAAAAAAGTAATGTTATGGTTACAAACACTGCTCACAAAAATTAGGAGATATTTCAAAATGAATATGAAGCAATAAAAAAGAGAAGCATTTGATTTTTTTTATTAAACAAGAACATCAGAAAAGCAAATGACAAGTCAAAGAAAGTTGTTTAATTAGGCAAATGAGATCCAAATCCATCTTTTATTTCATTGGTGAAAATGCACTATACAAAAGGCTGAAAGTACTGGAGTATCTGCACGTTCCCTGATCTTAAAAGTGCACATCCTGCAGTTTCCCAGCCCTTGCAATGCCCCTGCTACATGATTTGTCCGAATGCGAAGCCTCGAGAGCCATAGGACGTCTTGAAGCTGGTCAAACCCAGACAACAGTGGTAAAAACACTTGGAACATCCCAAAGTGTGATTAGCAGACTAGGAATTGCTTTAAGAGACTGGCACACTATGCAGAAGACAAGGGCAGAGTCGCCCATCTGCCACAACAGCAAGAGATGACCACTACTTGACCTTATTGGCATGAAGGAACAGGCACAGCAATGCAACAGAGCTGCGGGGACAGTTTCCTGCTGCCACTAGACAACGGATATGCACCCAGGCCATACAAAATTAGCTCCATTGTGTTGGACTGCATGCCCGGTGACCAGTGGTATGCATTCCATTATCTGCTGAACACCGTAGAACCCCTAGAAGGTGGGCTGATGAGCGTCATCATTGGACTTGTGATGAGTAGCCAACTGTCCTCTTCTCTGATGAGTCACGGTTCAGTCTGCAGCCTGACAATAATTGTGTATTGACCTGGCATGAACGAGGAGCATGGAAGGATACACATTTCATGTGAGAAGGGACTCCTTCAGTGGTAGTAGAATCATGGTGTGGGCTGGCATCAGCATTGGTGGTTGTACCAACTGCCATGTCATCAGAAATGGATTGCTGGCTGCTGTCAGATACCGAGATGAGGTCCTGCACCCTATAGTGGAACCCTATGCTGGAGCAGTTGGGAACAACTTTCTTTTCACGGATGGTAATGCAAGGCTCCACCATGTGCATCTTGTCAACAACATGCTTCAGGAGGCAGGAATTGAATGCATGGACTGGCCTTCATGTTCTCCAGACCTGAATCCCATTGAATGTGCTTAGGATGCACTGGAAAGACGTCTGGCAAACCATTCAAAGCCTCCCACACACTTTTTGAGCTGAAAGTTGCCCTGGAGCAAGAGTGGCAGAGGATCCCACAGGAACTGCTGGGCAACCTGATCCTGTCCGTGCCCCATCACTGTCAGCGTGTTTTGGCAGTTTGGGTGGCCATACACCCTACTGAACAGTCAGTGTGTGGCACTCTCATCCGGTTTGACATGCTTCTGTTCACCCCCACCAATACGTCACTTGCTACTCAATCACGATAATTGAGTTTGCATCTCATTTGCATAATTGAACAACTTTCTTTGATTTGTCATTTTTTTTATATTCTTGCTTAATAAAAAAATCAAGTGATTCTTTTTTTTTATCACTTCATATTTATTTTGAAATATCCCCTAATTTTTGTGAGCACTGTAGTTCTTTCTCTAAAGCTATGCTTTAGGCCAGATTAAATGACTTCTCTGAGAATAGAGGAGGGCTCAGAAAAAGGTGAGGGATGACCCTTGATGAGCACAGCCTTCTCCGTGGGTCACTCTGCCCAAGAAGAACCGGAGTCCTGGAGAGCAGGAAACACGTTTCCGCTGGTGGAGTCCTTCCCCTTGAACCTAGGGCACATCACTCTGTGGGTTCAGCCTTCCCACTGGCTCACCTTGTGACCTCGGGCAAGTCACTTGGCCTCTCTGCAACTCCATTTCTCCATTTGTGAAGGGAGCGTTGGACAGGGGCAGTGCTACTAACCGCTGGCTGCAGGACAGTCGGACACTGTGGAGCCTTTAATCACACCAGCTGCCGGAGGGCCCAGATTCATTTACTCTCCCAGTTCCATACCTATTCAGTGCAGTTTGATGTGGGCTCACGCACAGATTTTTTAGGGCTCCTTAGGTAGCTATCCCGTATAGCCTCTACAGACTCGTCACTGACTGATGGCCTACCAGAACGGGGTTTCTCCACCAAACTGCCGGTTTCCTTCAACTGCTTATCCCACCGAGTAATGTTATTCCTATGTGCCGATATTCACGTTGTACTTTGGTTACGGATACGAATTTAGCGAGCCACAGAACACACTGAACTTTCCTCTGTACCGTCCACATCTTGACTGGCATGGCCGTGGGCTGCTCCGCTGTATACACGGTGTTGCGTCGTCATCTGTGCATGCGCACATGCTGCCACATCATCCTACAGAAATTGGGAGGGTTTTCTTTTTATTTGGTGCAGATTTCACATTTCTGTTGTCTTTTGTTGCTTTCCTGTGACCGGTCAAAAATGCACCATGACTTTACGGACACACTGTAATTCCACAGGTGTTAGTGGGGCGGGAGGTTCTGTTCTAGCAGGCTCCTGGCGAGGCTCATGCTGGTCCTCCAACCTCGCTCTGAGCGGCAAGAGCTGGGATGGTCTTCAAGGTCTTTGCAGTTTTGATATTATAGGATTTATTTATTTATTTATTTATTTTGCAGAGAGGGCAGGGAATACGTGAAGGAGACATATTTTGATGGTGGTGGGAATTAGCTCCCTTTCATCATTTGGGAAAATGTGATTCAGTATTTGCTGGGTACAGTTCAATTTGTATGTATATGGTCTACCAGAAAGTTCTGTCCGTTTCTATCACAACAAGTTTCGACATGTAAGCACGTTTATTTGGCGTATGTGTGGCTCTCTATTTTTATCACTTAATGTATACATACTGACGTAGCACATTAACTAAAACAAAGTTGATTCACGTTAGTCTTATGTGTGAAGCGATAGTGTACCCATGGCTACTGATAAAGTTTATTTACGTCACTGTAATTTTTACAAATTTCAACAAGGAAGAAATGCTACAGAAGCATGTCTGTCGCATCCACCATATTCCCCGGACTTAGCACCCTCCGACTATCACTTGTTTTTGTCCTTACAAAATTTTTTGAAGGGCAAAAAATTAAAAAATGAAGAAGATATCAAACAAGCACTGGTTCAATTTTTCGCATCAAAAGATAAAACATTTTTCAAAAATGGGATATACAAATTGCCCTCACGCTGGCAAGAAATCATTAATAATAATAGCAACTATATTATTTAATAAAGTTTATTGACGGTAGGAAAAATTTGTATTTTGTTTTATTCCAAAGATGGACAGAACTTTCTGGTAGACCTTATATTTTCAACATTGAAGTAGGTTTATTTAGGGAAGAAAAAGAAAACAGATATAGGTGTGTGTGTGTCAGAGAGAGAAAGAGAGAATATGAGGGAGAATGTGTAAATGTGTAAGCTCAAAGGGTGAGTATTCTATGTTAAATGAATTAGGTTTGGGAAGATCCAAGGGCGACATATGTCAAGGCTTCTCCCGGTCCAGTTACAGGGAGGAGATGAGAAGAGGGGGCACATGTACTCAGCTGGGACTTCAGGTGAAGATCTTGCTTCCTGGAGCACCTCAAGGGCGGAGGATTTCACCTCTCCAGGCCTGCCTTTGTCCTATGCTAAGCAGCCTTTTGCCCAAATTATTCTTGAACTATAGTGACAACTTTTGGTTTATGCAGGGCCTCAGACCATCTGAACTTAGGAGCGGAAGTGACATTATGCCTTCCTTGGTCAGAACATTGCAGCTGGCTGCTTTTAAGGCTCTCCTTCCCGCTGCTTCCCCTCCCCCGCTCAGCCTTGCAGGAGCCACAGACACCGTTTGCGGGAGTAGTGTCGAGATTCTGCCTGATTTCTGCACAATTACATACGTATTTTGAAGTCAAGGTCAGCCTTAGAGAGATGTTGCCTACATTTTGCCTTCTGCTTTTTCTCATCTTGCTAGAATGATAAATTCCCATACATGAACAAATTTTCCTCGTTTAAAATTCTATGTGGTGTACAAAGTCTCCTGGTTTAAAATTGTATTTAATTAAAATTAACTACTTCAAGCCTTGTGAGTGATTCTTCTGACCACAGAATTGTAGCAACTTCTTTTGCTTTAGAGCAGGGCTCTAATAGAACAGTATTTCTTGCTAAAATCCATAATCCAGGATTTTGTCACTGTCCTATTTTCAGGGATTCTTCCAATTTGTGGTTAAGGGGAAAAGAATATTTTCCTAATAAAGATATTTTCCAATCTAGAGAAAAGGTATTTTTCTCTCTCCATGGCTTCTTTTCACCCTCCCCACTCCATGAAGAAGGGTTTTTCACAGCTTCAGTGAGCCTCTGCCCGAGGTTCCATTAGCCCAGAGCTGTGTCCACTGAGCAGGCTCCTCCCGTTGTTTTGCCATGACCTTGGAATTGGAGTTTGCAAAGGTGCTCCTTCCTAGCACGATTTTTCAAATTGCAGGTCGCAACCCATATTTTATATAGGTTATAAAGTCGATAAGTTGCAGACAGCATTTTAAAAAATGAAATAGAAGAGAATAAAAAATCAAAACTCGTCACACAAGAGCTAATATTTAGTGAAACCTTGTGTGTATACTCAATGCAAATGTCTTGTTCTTACTATGGATCATGGAAAAGAGAGTTTGAAATACTTAAGAGTGTATACTCTCAGATCAAGGAGGCAAAGGTAAATTTCACCTTGTATTCCCACTTGGATTGATTGGTAGAGGCCAGCGGGAGTACTGTATTGAAAACAATTCAGAGGTGGTGTCTAGACTCCGAGAGAAAGTGCCGTCATGGATTTGTAATGCTTGACATGGACTTTCAGCAGAGGCATGGAGTCACATGGGCTATGTATTTGCCATTCAGTGGAAAGAAAGTACCATGCAAGCAATGAAAGTAGCTGCCAGCAGGTGAATTGTGGGGCCCAGTTACAACTGAATATCCAACAGGGAAGGCTTTTCCGGCTGTGAGTATCCCCAGGAGAGGGGATGCATGTGTATATGTGTATGTGTGTATATGTACATGTCCACACACACACAGGTACACATAATATACTTCATTATGGTTTTTCTGTTAACAAGGAGCCTCAATATGACAAAGCATAAGTAGTTGTTATTATTTGCTAATGAAGTAGTTTAAAACATTTTAACCTATTAAATGGTTTTCAAAAGATACTTGTTAGGCTAGTCTAGCTGATTTCCTTTGAGAGAGTGAAAAATTAAAAAGATTTATTTAGTTAACCCCCTTGTGCTTTGAGACAGACATTTGTCACTTGAAAATTGTATTATAGAGAAGTTAACTTCATGACTGGTGTTCATAGAATCTGGCTTTTCTCAGTCCTATGAAAGAAAATACTTAAAACAATACCAATACTCAGGCCTAGTGTAAATGTCCTCATGAAATGTAGATGCAGGTGTTTGGTCTTCAAGCTTCTGTCTCCTGCACACAATCGTTCGTCTGCTCATGTGTTTAATCCACACATATTTATCGTGGATTTATTGCATTCTTTTTCACACAGCTCTTTGCTAAGCACTTAAGATACAATTAAAAACAAAACCCAGGCCTGTTCTCACGAAGTCTGAAGACTGGTAAGGAAGATAAATTGTGATAAAGACGGCTATGTAAGTGTGATGGGGGGAGGGAACGCAGATCTGAGAACACAACAAAGGCGCGGACTCACACTGACCCTGCCGTCTGTGGGTGTCTCACGCCGTCGGGGCCTCTGGGGAAGACACATGCTCAGGGATTCGCTACAGAGCTTTGGAAGCACTTTGTACCCCAAAGCCCTTGGCAAACAGTTGCACTTGAATCTTAAACAGGAGATTAACACTGCTTGTAAAATGGGCTTCTGAACCCTCTCTCCCTGTCCACCCCTAGACATTTTTATCAGAGCTTCCTCTTCTTCACCTGCAATACTTCCTCTTAATACACATACCTACCTGCCTTTTGATCCCACAGTTTTCTTGCTACAAGCAGCTCTCTGGAGGCGAGCAGAAATAAAACTGTTTTCTCCAGACTCAGAAGGCTCTTCAGGACTTCCCTGGGCCTTTAAGAACGTTTTTTCTGGATGTAGTTTTATGTTGTTGTTGTTTTTTTTAGATTTTATTTATTCAATTTTCAGAGAGGAGAGAGAGAGAGGGAGGGGGGGGGGAGAGAGAGAGAGAGAGAGGGAGAGAGAGAGAGGGAGAGAGAGAGGGAGAGAAAGAAAGGGGAGGAACAGGAAGCATCAACTCCCATATGTGCCTTGACCAGGCAAGCCCAGGGTATCGAACAGACGACCTCAGTGTTCCAGATCGACGCTTTATCTCACTGCGCCACCACAGGTCAGGCTGGATGTAGTTTTGTTAGCCTTGACACTCTTACCCATTGTCTCCGTCAACTTCTTGATCTTCGCAATGCCAAGTGTGCTTATTTGCCTCTAGTTTCAAATTTCGGATTAGCCCCTCTTTCTATGTGAGCCAGCAGTGTGTCAGCAGATGTGTTGGATATGATAGCTCCCCTGTGATGTTCCCACAGCCCGCTTGGTGCCTCTTCTTTGCTTCTAGTCTGTGTGCTCACATGACATCACACACAGAGACTGAGGAGGTGGGTGTCAGAGTGTCCATGTGGGAGACTGTGGTTGGTCGTCTCACACCTGCTCAGGGTCTCCTCCGCCTTAGTGATAATAGCAATGAGAGAAGGTGTTTTTGTGGGCTTTGTGCCACCATTTATGTGCCATTTCATATAATCTTCACTATGAGCATTTGAGGCAAGTCCTGTTACTATTCCCACTTACTAATGACGAAACCAAGGCTTAAAGAAGTTAAGTTGTCTGCCACTGTTATATAGCTAACATGTGGAGAACTGGGATCTGAACCCAGGGAGTCTGATTCCATAGTCCTTACACTTAACCACAATACAGTACTTATATTGCCTTTTCAACTGAATATAAAATACGCTTAGGAGTATAAAACCTAAAGTCATTTCAAATGGACAACTCCCAAATCAACCTGAGGTTGAAATTGACCGTTTTAAACAGCATATGACACAGTTGACTAAAGACTTCTAGAGCAGTGATTCTTCATATCTTAACATCACAGCTATCTTTTCATTGTTGGGTGATTTAGAGTGAAATTGTACGATGTTGACATTTGGGTCTGTTTCTCTGAGTCTAGCATCATGGTGTAGCTTCTGCCCAGCAAGATGGATATATGTTTTTGTAATACAAAGACACTGAGAAAGAAACATTGCCCTTTTGGCAGAGCTTGTATTGTTATTTACTTTTCTGTTTATGTACATGTTGTGTTCCCTTAAATAGACTGTAAACTTCTTGAGAACAATGCCCTTCAATGACTCACACACACTTATTGGTGACAGTGGTGATAAAGTCAGAAGCTACTGTTCTCTCCTCCCCCTGACCTTTTTCACTGACGAGTGTTGTGCACTGAATCTGGGACCAGCTGCCCACTGACTCAGCCCGGTTCTGCAGTCTAACGATGAATTTAGCGCATTGCTTTCTCTTTCTTTCTTCACATTTGGTTTTCTTCTTCAACTGACCTTTTAGCTTTGCTTGTACCGTTTCTTCAATTTCGGAGTTGTCTGGAACCTTCTGTAGGGAAATCCATACTATATACTTTATCCAACTATCTGCAGGTTTAATAATGTATTTTTAAACTCCACTTTGCTGGAATAATAAAGAGGCTTTGCAACAATGTGCCTCAGGAATTGCAGCAGATGTGTTCATTCTCAGCGAAGCAGGTGTTCGAAATAAAGGTCATTGCCTGTTGACTATTTAAAGTTAAATTTAAAATCTTTGACCTGGCAAAGTAGAAATAAACACAGTTGAATTTAATATCCTCATCTAGCTGATCAAACAGACACACACATATGTACACACACGCACACACACACAAACACATAACAAAACATAAAAAACAAGGGTGAAAATAACAAAGGTTCATTTTTGTGTCTTCCCACCCCATTCCCTCCACCATGGCCTGTGCTCGCTGAGCCTGGTCAGCTCTTCCATCTGAGCCTGGTCAGCTCTTCCATCTGAGCCCGGTCAGCTCTTCCATCTGAGCCCGGTCAGCTCTTCCGTCTGAGCCCGGTCAGCTCTTCCGTCTGAGCCCGGTCAGCTCTTCCGTCTCAGCCTGGTCAGCTCTTCCATCTGAGCCCGGTCAGCTCTTCCGTCTGAGCCCGGTCAGCTCTTCCATCTGAGCCCGGTCAGCTCTTCCGTCTGAGCCCGGTCAGCTCTTCCGTCTGAGCCCGGTCAGTTCTTCCGTCTGAGCCCGGTCAGCTCTTCCGTCTGAGCCCGGTCAGCTCTTCCGTCTGAGCCCGGTCAGCTCTTCCGTCTGAGCCCGGTCAGTTCTTCCGTCTGAACCCGGTCAGCTCTTCCATCTGAGCCCGGTCAGCTCTTCAGTCTGAGCCCGGTCAGTTCTTCCGTCTGAGCCCGGTCAGCTCTTCCGTCTGAGCCCGGTCAGCTCTTCCGTCTGAGCCCGGTCAGTTCTTCCGTCTGAACCCGGTCAGCTCTTCCGTCTGAGCCTGGTCAGCTCTTCCATCTGAGCCCGGTCAGCTCTTCCGTCTGAGCCCGGTCAGCTCTTCCGTCTGAGCCCGGTCAGCTCTTCCGTCTGAGCCTGGTCAGCTGTTCCGTCTGAGCCTGGTCAGCTCTTCCGTCTGAGCCCGGTCAGCTCTTCCGTCTGAGCCCGGTCAGTTCTTCCGTCTGAGCCCGGTCAGCTCTTCCGTCTGAGCCCGGTCAGCTCTTCCGTCTGAGCCCGGTCAGCTCTTCAGTCTGAGCCCGGTCAGGTCTTCCGTCTGAGCCTGGTCAGCTCTTCCGTCTGAGCCTGGTCAGCTCTTCAGTCTGAGCCCGGTCAGCTCTTCCGTCTGAGCCCGGTCAGCTCTTCAGTCTGAGCCTGGTCAGGTCTTCCGTCTGAGCCTGGTCATTCTTCCGTCTGAGCCTGGTCAGCTCTTCCGTCTGAGCCTGGTCAGCTCTTCAGTCTGAGCCCGGTCAGCTCTTCCGTCTGAGCCCGGTCAGCTCTTCAGTCTGAGCCTGGTCAGGTCTTCCGTCTGAGCCTGGTCATTCTTCCGTCTGAGCCTGGTCAGCTCTTCCGTCTGAACCTGGTCAGCTCTTCAGTCTGAGCCCGGTCAGCTCTTCCGTCTGAACCTGGTCAGTTCTTCCGTCTGAGCCCGGTCAGCTCTTCAGTCTGAGCCCGGTCAGCTCTTCCGTCTGAGCCTGGTCATTCTTCCGTCTGAGCCTGGTCAGCTCTTCCGTCTGAACCTGGTCAGCTCTTCCGTCTGAGCCTGGTCAGTTCTTCCGTCTGAGCCTGGTCAGCTCTTCCGTCTGAGCCTGGTCAGCTCTTCCGTCTGAGCCTGGTCAGCTCTTCCGTCTGAGCCTGGTCATTCTTCCGTCTGAGCCTGGTCAGCTCTTCCGTCTGAGCCTGGTCAGCTCTTCAGTCTGAGCCCGGTCAGCTCTTCCGTCTGAACCTGGTCAGTTCTTCCGTCTGAGCCTGGTCAGCTCTTCAGTCTGAGCCCGGTCAGCTCTTCCATCTGAGCCTGGTCAGCTCTTCCGTCTGAGCCTGGTCAGCTCTTCAGTCTGAGCCTGGTCAGCTCTTCCGTCTGAGCCTGGTCAGATCTTCCGTCTGAGCCTGGTCAGCTCTTCCGTCTGAGCCTGGTCAGTTCTTCCACGGGCAGGGTTTCTGGACAGTGGATGGGTCTTTCTCCTCATCTTTTCTCTTCCCCTAGTTTGACTGTCTAAACTCTGGTGCCCATTTAAGACTTTAAAATGGAATGCTTCTCTTTTAGGTTCAGATGGCCTGGAGAAACTGACTAAATTCCTCTCAGCCCTAAATCCTTTATTCTTCTGTGGGAATACATCTTCACATAGTAACATGAACAAAAACTTCCGTTTCAATCCCCAAGTAATTAATTTCTTTCTTCAGCGGCCATCTTCCCACCTTGCACAGCGGATTGAATTTGTCCTTTATGAGACTAGCTCAACTGTGGTCTCGGACATCAGCTCTTCCTTTCTTTCTTTTTGATTCCATGGGCCTGAACCAAAACCTTTCAGATGGGTGCAGTTTTCTCATTTTACCATTTGACACCATGCTTTTGCCCTCAGTGGTGTCTTGCTTTCTCCTTGTGCCAGTGGCAGGAGTGAGGTGCCATGGGAAATGTCTTTATAAGAGAGAGAGATCCAAAGATAGTTGGCCAAATGGCACCTTGTTGGCTGGTCTGGTCCACTGATTATCCACCTGTAATGTTTGTAGCGTTAGGCAGCTACAAGGACTACCATAACAATAATGGTAGTTGGTATCTGTTTGAACATGTACTATGTGTCAGCTGTGATATTAAATCCTTGAGTAGACATCTCATTTAATTTTCAAAAAATCCTGTGGGGAAGCTCCTATTGTTACCACCATTTTATGTAAGAGAAAATTAAGTGAGGTTTGGAAAAGTTACATAGCTCTAAGTGGAGGAGCTGGAATTTAGACCCAGTGGATCTAAACCCTTGTGGCACTGTATAAGTGTAAGGCCCGAGCTTTGGAGTCAGGACATCCAGGTTCGAGTGCTGGTTCTAATATTTACTAGCAGTGAGTCTCAGGCAGTCTTTTACTTTCTTAAGGGCCACTTTCCTTACTAGTAATTGTGTCATCTACCTTTCACAAAGTCACTGTGAGAAGTATGATTAATGGTTATGAAGTGCTTTGAACTGTGCCTGGCATATAATAGGTAATCAGTCTATGGTAAATATAATAATTATTCTTATTTCTGCTTGACTATTACTAACTCTCCCCAATTTGCTGTCCTATTTTCTCCAAAGGTACATTTTCTGCTGGAAAATATATTTTAGTGTTTTCTTTACCTTATCAGTCACCTTCTATTAGTCCAGATTTCTGTGGATCATGGAAATATATGGAAGAAGGACTTCTGGTATGGTGTGGAATAATCAATTGCTACTCTTAAATTTCGAGATGAGAACTGAGCTGATCGAAGAGAGGAAATTCAAGTTCCAGTTTAAATTTAAACTTGATGGTCCATCCTAGTGGTTCAAAACATGTCACCGTGGTCTCAGATGAAAGCCGAAAAGAAAGAAAAAAGGCAAAGTGCACCTCAGAGAATGAAAATTCTCTCCAGAAAAGAGATATTATGGTATCTCATCTCAACAAAAGTACTTTCATCTTAATTCACTAAAAGGTACTCCTCAGTTTAAGAGAGCTCTAGCCTGGTCATCCGGGGTAATTTCCTCTGGTTTTCATTTTCCTGCAATCTGGTATTATTGCTTCCATAATTTTCAGTTCAAATACAATGGCAACCACTCAGTCCCCAATTTCTTTCATGTTCTGCACAGCGTGTCTGACTCCAGGTGTCATAGGATCTCAACTCTGGTATTTCAGGTTGTGGGCTATAGTTTCACAAAGCAATTCTTACTAATAATGAAAACTCATATAGCATTTATTGTAGCCAAGCACGGTTCTATGCCCTTTTTATTTAAAATTTCACAACCTTTGGAGTAGGTACTATTCTCATTCCCATTTTGTAAGAAAAGAAACTGAAGCATAGAGTAAATAACTTGCCCAGGGTTATATGGAGGTATTTTGTTCCTACAGAGCCTGCATTTAGTGTCTGTCCTCTTTTTTTTTTTTTTTTTTTGATTTTTCCGAAATGAGAAGTGGGGATGCAGACAGACAGACTCCTGCATGCGCCCGACTGGGATCCATCCAGCATACCCACCAGGGAGTGATGCTCTGCCCATCTGGGGCATTGCTTCGTTACAGCGGAGCCATTCTAGCACCTAAGGTGGAGGCCATGGAGCCGTCTTCAGCGCCTGGGCCAACTTTGCTCCAGTGGAGCCTTGGCTGCTGGAGGGAAAGAGACAGACAGAGAGAAAGGAGAGGGGAAGGGTGGAGAAGCAGATGGGTGCTTCTCCTATGTGCCCTGACTGGGAATTGAACCCGGGACTTCTATACACCGGGCCAATGCTCTACCGCTGAGCCAGCTGGCCAGGGCCTATTGTCTGTTCTCTTAACCACCACTATTATAAGCCCCAGTTACATGCAGTATTTTCTCATACTTTCTATTCTACTCTATGTTTTACTATTTTCTTTTAAAATGGTGCCTGAGTGTGACTTGGTAAGTTATTTCACAAGTCTTATGGGTACAGACACAAAGTTTGAAAATCCCTGGCTACACCCACTCGGTTGTGAGACGGGCACCTCAGGCTGCCTCACCTGGCGCCTGAGACATTGCATTCACATCCCTCCAGTTCTGATGCCCTGCTCGCCCAACAGCCCAGTGCTTATCATTGGGCCTCCTGTTGGGACAGAATGCACTGGTTATGTGGGCTTCAAATATTCATCAATTCTCTCTCTGGTTTAGGTGAGGACACTGGATCATGAGAACCTGTCTCCAAGAAATGGGTCCTTGAGAAATGGAGTCATTGGATGGGACCTCAGTGCCATGGGGTTGAGGGCCACACCCTGGACCTTGACAGAATCTTAAAGGCCCACTGTATGCCATCTTTTATAGGACAGCCTGCAAGATGTCTTTCTGGGATAGTGATTCTCATGCTGAAGAGTGACTGTGGGAGCATAATTTAAACTTCCATGGCAACTAGCATCGTGTGTTCCATAGTTAGGAACAGAATTCAACACTTTGCTTCTTCATCTAATATCCAGGGTTGGGCAAAAGTAGGTTTAAAGTTGTCTGTAATAAATAACACATTGATTAATAAATCATACAAGAACAAACTGTGTTTTGCATACTCACAGCTGTCAACCTACTTTTGCCCCACCCTGTATGTTCTCATGACTCACACCCTTTCCTGCGGAGAAGCCCATGATGCCACTTTTCCACCTCAGCTTACTACACTACACAAATAAATCCAGCCCATCACTTGCAAATAATTGATTGAAATTCGATGCCTTTCCCTCTTAGTCCAGCCAGTCTCTCTCTTAAGTTGGTATCCAGTGGGGCCTTGTCTTCATCCATTAAGCATCTCTGTGATTATGCAAAAATTCTTAAGAATTAGCAAGTGATAGCAAAATTTCTCAAGCATGTTTGGTTATGCTAACTAATTGATTGCATCTTTTATTTATAAAAGTTGACTTGCTGGAAGTTCAGACATAGCTTCTGCCAACTGATCTTCTCTGTTAGATTTGAACTTTCCAGCATGAAGTCCAGAAACTCAGATGTCAGTCTTTGAGAGCTCTTAGGCAGGTGTGCAGATGAAGTCCTACATTCTAGATAAGTGACACTGGTTGTAAGCCAATAGGCACCTATACTGACCTCCTCCCACGGTCGTGGGACTAAAGCTTGCCAAAGCCTTCAGCACCTGGGGAAACCAGTTTCCAGGTTTATCGTTTCAATAGCTGCTGTGTCCTACCTGATGATCAGTTAGGGACTTTCTGGACCTGAATAAACGTAATCATGTGGTAAATTATAAGCCCACTTGTTTTGTAGGAATGGGAAGAGAATGTGACAAAAAAATATTGATAACAGGTTGGACAAAAAGACTGCTCAATGAGAACCTTTTTTAGTCTTTTAAAAGTATTCTGGAGACATGGTGAATAGACACAATAAATGCTAACAAGCATGTCCTACAAATGCAATTAATTGGTGATTCAATCAAAACAGTACCCCCCCCCATTGAACGTTTAAATTTTAATTTAATAGGGGAAGGTTGGTGTGAAAACTCAGCCTGTGATTATTTCCAATGCGTGTTCAGACCACGTGACTTTTTAGCTCCTTAGGAAGTCATGACCCCATGTTATTCTGTTACACTGTGTTTCAATTTGAACATTAGAATGTCCACCCCTACGTGGAAATCAAACCTTTGAACTTGGTTTGATGTCAGCCCTCCTGCCCTTCCCCATCCCAAGCCTGCATCGGGCTAGCAGTCCACCCTGGGAAAGGTTGATGGGTAGAAGGCAGCCTCCCTGTGGTCTCTGCCTTATGCCTTATTTCCTGCCAGCAGTTCTCAGGTGGCTGGCTAGTTTCTGAGTCTCCAGGATTGTGTGGCAGGTAGGAAGTTAGGGACCAGGGAATTAGAAAGATTGGTTTCCCACTGTCTGAGCTGGGCCAGTGTTGTTGTTTTTTTTTTTGGGGGGGGCAGTGTTTGATGTGGCCTCCTTCCCTTGCTGGGCATTGCGGTGAGTTCTTCAGAAATCCCATTGCTGGCCATCTCTCTTTTAGAGTTCTCCGGTCATAAGAAGATATGTCTTTACTCCAGGAGGTCCCTTTGGATTTCCTTCTAAGACTTCAGGAACCCCGTGTCTACCTCTAGCTTCTTGCTGCTGGGGTCCCTCCGCCCCTGTAGGTGTCCTCTGAGATAGGACCCAAGCTGACCCCACACCAGCTCTTTCTCCTTAGTAACCGTTTGGTCCGCAGGACATACTTTACTCGTGAAACCCCACAAAAGCAGATTCCTCTCTTCATGCCCCCCCATCCTGTCACAGCCCACTCTGAGTGTGGAGACACAAATCTGGACCTGTCATTTTGCTGTTTTCTGGCTGCGTTTCTAAGTTCTCCAAGTGGTCCACTTGAACCCACTTCACTGGGTTTGAGATAAAAGAGATCCGCCTGGAGCCACTCTTCCCTCGGGGGTGTTAAGGGGGAAACTCGTAGCTCATTAAGAGGTTTTTAAAAAAAAAACAAAAAAAGCAGCCTCTCTACCTGTCTCCTGCCCCCCGCCCCCCTTTCTTTCATATCTGTGACCTGGATGAGGCGTCCAAGAGGTCCCCAGTGGTGGAGCCAGGTCTCGGTAGTTTCCTTTGTGAGCTCTGTATAAGGAGGTTTGTTTCACAGTCACGTGGGACACTGATATCTATCACATTGGTGCCTCAGTCGAAATAGAGACCAAAAAAAATCCCATTCTAGTATCTTATTCCATAAACAACACAGATAAAGGTAAAAAGTGTGCATTTCAGTTATCTATTGCTGCCTAACACCCCGAAACTGAGGGGCTTAAAACAACACTGACCCGTCATGTCTCGTGGCTGCGCAGGTGGGCCAGGCTGCTCCGCGGCTGGTTTCGCTGGGGCCGGCTCCCACCACGGCACTCGGCCCCACTCACACGGCGACAGTCAGCGCCAGCTGTTGGCTGGATGCCTTCCTTCTCATTTTCATGATTCTCATTCCCTGGGAGGCTGAACCAGCTCCTTTCATGGTGATCCGGGCAGTGCTCCACAGGCCAAAGCTGTAAGGCCTCTTACAACCGAGGCTCTGGAAATCACAGTGTCACTCTCCTATATTCTGTTGGCTAAAGCAAAATGGACCAGCCTGGATTCGAGAGATGGGAGAAAAGACCCACCTTGAGCCTTGCCAGTATTGGCTCTCCCCAGTTCACTGGAGGACTCTATCTGGGCCAGCTCTGGTTTTGAGACTCCTGAGCACATTTGGAGTCAAGGATTAGGAGAGGAATTAAAACGGGTCGGTATGTTGGTTTGAGTGGCTTACGTTTGGACAGGTGGAAAGGAAGGGAAAAGGAAAGCCCTGGAAGGCAAGAGAAGGGGGGAGAAAAAGCAGGGCCAATTGTGGCTGGCTTTGCAAAGCAGCATCTCTTGGAATGGGCCACCGGCTGGGAACTGCGAGCCCTTGGTTTAGAGAACAGACCAGGCCGGTTCTTCCATTCATGAAGGAATTACCAGGTCATTGTCTTCTTGTCAATTGGGGGATGGGACCTGCTGGAGCTCCTTGTGATAGTGGACTTCACCATATATTAAATTCTCTCGAGGCCTGGCTCAAGCGGACACTATGGGAGGTTATCCTGAACTGACTCCTTAAGGCCTAAGCCCAGTGCTGATGACCTCTTATTCCCCTCGCCCACTAGACACACATCCCACTCCCATCCTTTCTCTCCTCTGACTGTGCTCACAGGGAAGGGGAGTAACACAAAGAGAGCGTGGGGCACTGGCCAGGCCATGCCCTCTTCAGGCCTGCGGTTCAGCAAGAGGGGAGTGGGGACACCCAGACGTCATTAGTTCTGTGGCTCTGCTCAGTTCTCTGCTTAGCTGTGGATAGCAGATTCATGGCTGAGGGCTTTTCATGGTTAAACCATTTCTAAAGCTTTAAAATGGTTTAAACTGAGTTCTTAAAAGTGTGAATGCTTTATGTGTGTTTAGTCAGAGTCTTAAGTTGAAAGGGCCTGTGTTTCCCATCAAATGCCCGTAGGGGGAAGGGAGTGGAGGCTGGTGACACTGGAAGGCAGGTCACCTTGCTGAGAAATGAAGCGCCCGGGGCTTGTTTTCAGCTGGCAGAGGTGGGCAGGCTCGAACAGCAGGTTGTTGGAGCTGAAAAGCAGCCTTAGGGGGGAAGCTCAGAAACTTGACTTGCCTCAGATTTTTAACACACACACAAAAGCTATAGAAGAATTTAACTTGCAGAGGAGAAGTATATGCCTGCCTTTAAGAGAATATTCCATGCTAAAAAAACAATTAAAAAATTGTGCGTGTGCCTTTTTATTATCAACCCGGCTAAGCACAAACATATACAGACAGACTGCTGTACTATCGGACTCCCTCCTAAATTATTCTATAATTCCTTTTGTCCTAAAAACCTTTGTGCATCTGAATCCTAAACACATTTCTTTCAGCAGACGGCAGTGTACACTGTAGAGAGGTACTGGGGTGAGTTTGGAGCATGCCTGAATCACTCCCCCCTCTGTCGTAGCCCCCACAGCCGACCACCTCAGCTGCAGGACCAGCAGGAGGGAGTGCTGAGCTAGTGACCCCAACTGCTCTGCTGAGAGGCTGCCGGGAGGGGGCGTTGCATCCACACCTTTATGATGACACTACCAGGCTTTATAAATTGTTCAAAATTTGAAGCTGGAGAGATATCATCCGCTGCTTTTCTGTTGCCCATGAGGAACCTGTGGTCCAGAGAGGGAAATGAAGCAGAAACACAGGCCTCTTGACTTTCAGGCTGAGGTCCCCATCCTCCTGCTCCTCCTCCTCCTCCTCCTCTTCCTCTTCCACTTCCACACACCCCTACCCTTATATTGTCATTTCAGATATCTTACCAGTGCACGTAGAACCATTAGAAAAGACCAGAAGCCCTGGCTAGATAGCTCGGTTGGTTAGAGCATCATTCTGAAGTGCAGAGGTTGCCGGTTCGATCCCTGGTCAGGGCACATACAGGAAAAGATCTATGTTCCTGTCTCTCTCTCGCTCTCTCTCTCTCTCTCTCTTCCCCTTCCTTTCTCTATAAAATCAATAAAATAAACATTAAAAAAAGACTCACATTTAAATATGCATAAGGCTGAATGAAAACTAAATGAATAAACCCAACATTTGTTTTAAAAAAATACCAGATGTTAATAAGGTGCTTATTGCTATTTATCTGGGAAATTAACTTGGGTTTTTTTTTTTATATTTGGCCACATAGGAACAGTCAACTCCTAAGGGAGATTAAAATATATTTGAAAAAAAAAAGATTCTAGTAAAAAATAGCGCACTTGTGGGAAAAGTTACAATGTATTACAAATCACCAGGAAGTTAGAATACTATGAGACAGAATATATTAGTGTTAGTCCTAGTTCTGTTATTAGCTGGGTGATCTTGGCCACGTTTCTAACCTTCACATTGCCTCATCTTAAAATGGGGTAATAGTGTTGGTGACAAGTGAGACAAGACATGGCGGGTGCTCATCTAGGTCATAGACATCCTAAGTGCTCAGTCAGTGCCAACAACAACAATAGCAGCAGCTATGTGGCATCTATAAGTTGGAACTACAGTGTCGTTGTGTCAGCACAAGGGAGATATGCCGCTTCTCCTTTCCAATTGGATATGTAGCTCTTTGGAATAGTTTCTCTACCGTCTACCAGTGGCCCCTTCGGAGACCACAGTTGACCCAGGTAGGGTTACGGAATAGGGGGTGGGGGTGTGGAGGGATAGATGGAGTGAGTGAGTATATAGTGTAAGCTTGTAAGAAAGAATTGAGTGAGGGAGAAGCATGCTGTGGTGCATTCTTCCCCAGCTGGGAATCCTTCTAATGGGCAAAAATACAATAAAATAAAGGCCATGATATGGACAAAAACATTTTTTTTTAAAGAAATTTTTGACCAATTTTATCAAGTAATTTGTGCAATGTTTAGCATTTCTCGTGTATTTCTAGTTTTTGCTGTTGCTGTTTTACAATTTTGGGTCATGTTTGCAAAAGGGAGATATATTTCAAGGTAGTGGGTATTCTTTGAGCTGATTAAATCGACCTTATGTGCATTCTGTAACATATTTCAAATACTTAAGTTTTTATTGAGATATAATTGACATGTAATATTGTATTATTAGGTGTACAACATAATGATTTGATATATTTATATATTGCAAAATGATCACCACAATCAGTCTAGGTAATGTTCATCACCTTATATAGTTATAATTTTTAAAAAAAAATTTTATTGATTTTAGTGAGAGAGGAAGGGAGGGAGAGAGGGAGATGGAAACATGGATATGTTCCTGTATGTGCCCTGACCAAGGGTTGAACTGACAAGCTCTATGCTTTGGGACAATATTCTAACCAACCAAGCTATTCAGCCAGGGCCTGTAGTTATATTTTTTTCTTGGGATGAGAACTTTTAAGATCTCTCTTAGCATCTTTCAAATATACAGTACAGTATTAACTATAATTAACTTAACTCTCAAATACTTAAGTTTTGTTTCATGGGTTTACTTTGTCTTGTCCTGTCCATGGCCTTGTTTTCCTACCCAGCTCTCCTACCCCACTGTGCCATTGATTATGTCTTGACTTTGGTTTCTTCCCCTCTTTTCAGAGCCCGATCCAATCAATAGTTTCAAAATGCTTTGAGATCACAATATGTAAATGCTGTCTTAACAGAAAGGCCCACTATATATCAGAGATGGCCGGAAAGGCCAGTATGAAAATAGTCCCCTGATTTTTTTTTTCAGTAGCACATGATACAACATTGAATAATTGGTGGGTATATTTGACAAATCGGGAATAGAGTTCTCCAGGGAGCTAGGGGACTTAAAAAGCAGGCTGCCTTCAGGAAAATTTATGAGCGGATTACTGTGTGCAACCAGCAGTAAATAGAGCACTAGGAACCTGGGCTGAATTGATGATCTTTCTCCTGAGGGGACCTGCTTTGACTGAGCAAAACTTCCTCCAGAGTGACTTAGAGAAGAAATTATTTGTGGTAAACAGAATGGATGAAAGAAGCAAACACCCAGAATCTTCAGGAAGTGGAACCAAATGCACAGGGGCAACACTGTTTCCACTGCATTGGTGGTCAAACCAACCTGAACGTGTCCTTCACACCAGAGGCCACCCAAGCCCTTGACAGAGGATTCAGCCTCCCTGGTGGTCATAGGAGTCTAACGCACAGAATCACGCAGCGCCAGTGAAACTGGTAAAAGTAAATTCCAATTGCAAAACTGAAATATGCCAAGGCTTTTGAGAAAGCTATATTCTCACACTGACATAAACCAGTACAATATTTCTGGAAAGCAACATGGCAAAGAGTAATGAGTCACGATATGTCACATCCTTTGTCTGCAAAACATATGTCTGAGACCGTATTCCAGAGACATAGCTCAAAAAGAAAAGATGTGGTGGACGGGAGAACAGAAAAAAGAAAATCAGAAAACAGTACCTAAAAATGATTAAATAAAAAACATACTATGGCCCTGGCCGGTTGGCTCAGCGGTAGAGCGTCGGCCTGGCGTGCGGGGGACCCGGGTTCGATTCCCGGCCAGGGCACATAGGAGAAGTGCCCATTTGCTTCTCCACCCTCCTCCCCTCCTTCCTCTCTGTCTCTCTCTTCCCCTCCCGCAGCCAAGGCTCCATTGGAGCAAAGATGGCCCGGGCGCTGGGGATGGCTCCTTGGCCTCTGCCCCAGGCGCTAGAGTGGCTCTGGTCTTGGCAGAGCGACGCCCCGGAGGGGCAGAGCATCGCCCCCTGGTGGGCAGAGCGTCGCCCCTGGTGGGCGTGATGGGTGGATCCCGGTCAGGCGCATGCGGGAGTCTGTCTGACTGTCTCTCCCTGTTTCCAGCTTCAGAAAAATACAAAAAACAAACAAACAAACAAAAAAACAACAACAAAAAAACCATACTATGAGCATAAATGAAATATAACTATTAAGTATGATGAATGTGTGTATTATGAAAAGAAATAGAAATGTTGATATAAAATAATGCTAAGTCCAACATAGCTGAGCTCAAACTTTGTGAATATTGACTATAGGTATGTTTTTTAGAAAAGCCAAAACAACAATAAAACTAAGACAAGACTCAGTTCTGTTACGTGGCAGGGTAAGAAGTGAATTTAATTCTTCTGTTGCTTTGATGTTTGTGTTTCTCTCTTCTTACAAATTTATTAAAAACACAGTTTTAGAGGCTATGCTCTATATTGTAATTTTTTAAGCGCAGAAAAGAGGTAAAACCTACACCTCTATAATGTAGGTTCTGAGAACTGCACTGGTCTTTTTCTTTCCTTTTTTTTTTTTTTTTAACAGAGACAGAGTCAGAGAGAGGGACAGAAGACATACATGAAGGGAGAGAGATGAGAAGCATCAGTTCTTCATTGCAGCTCCTTACTTGTTTAGTGATTGCTTTCTCATACAGACCTTGACCAGGGGGCTATAGCAGAGCGAGTGACCCCTTGCTTAAGCCAGCAATGTTGGGCTCAAGCCAGCGACCTTTGGGCTCAAGCCAGCAAACATGGGGGTCATGTCTATGATCCCGCACTCAAGCTGAATGAGCCTACGCTCATGGCAGTGATGTCGGATTTTGAACCTGGGTCCTTCACATCCCAGTCCAACGCTCTATCCACTGCGTCACTGCAAGCTGCACTGATCTTAAACACGAGCTGGAATAGCATAGAAACAGCATCTCAGTGGCATAGATTCTCTGCTGGTTACACAGAGGGAGAATGTGTGATTACCAAGAGTCTTGAGTGGTTGTAAGAGAAAATTATGCCGGGTTAGCACCTGGTCGGCTCATCTGATGCCAGAGGCTAATCTGCTTGGATTGTTTTGGGGTTTTTTTTGGAACTGAGGGAGGCTAGTGTGGGAAGAGGAGGGGAGGTACCACGGTAGCTCTTTTTTTTACCTGTAAGAATTCCCCCCTTAATTAAGCCAGCACCACGTTTCAGCACCAAAGGCTTCTTTCTCTTCTGCTCCACTTCTTTCTGTCCCACAAACTTGGCATCCTCTGATGGTTATTTCTGCTATCTTACCCACCTCTAACAGCAACAATGGCCCTAGTAAAATATAGTCGCACATTTCCTCCACGAAGCTAGATGTTCTTAAGGGTTTAGACACAGACTTTGTTTTATTTAATCATGGCCATTGTTCCTTTTACCTTTGCACCTATGTAAGCAGGGCACTAAATCACGGAGGCCCCACCCTTATTTGCTCTTCACAGCAGCAAGACACAGAATTTTGCTTCAATAGGCGGTTCTCAAAGGCAGAGGGGTAGCGGGCCTGGGTCAACACCATCTGGTTTCATAGGAAGATTAACTATGTACCTGAGACCCAAACTTTCCACCCCCAGGTGCATACAAAGTGCTAATTAACATGTGCTTGTCAGAGCAAGGAACGAGCAGGGACTTTCCTGAGTTTTCACATGAGAAGTTGCAGAATTCTTAGGGGTTTAATTCTTTCTTCTCTCTCTCATATTTTTCTTCCTTTTATTTCCTCCACAAATTAGAGGCCTTTAAGATAATAAGGTAACATTTCATGAGCATGTGCTATGCGTCAGGTGTGCAGACATGTACAAGTGGTCCCTCATCTATAACAGAGGTTAGGGTCCAGAACCCCCCGCGACAGGCAAAAATCTACAAAGTAGTGACCTTATATTTATTTTATTATTTATATATATTTTAAGGCTTTATAAACCCTCCCCACATGCTTTTAAACCTTTTCCACACTGTTATTAATCTTTCTCACACTCTTATAAACACTTCCTATGCTCTTAAACACTTTCTACACTCTTAAATTTCAACAACATATAAAATCCTATATGGGTACTCACCAGTGAATATACTATATGTATTTTATTTCGATTTAATATTCTTGTAATATGTTTTAATTAATATTTTTTATATTGTTTAAAAATTTTAGGCTAGAAAAATGCTCATTTTACCACAAAAATAATTAAAATAATAAATATATAGAAATACCTATATACTGCAAAATCCCACAATATAGTGAAAAATCTGCAATACAAAATTAGATATCTACAATTTAAAAATCTGCAATACAGTGAGACCGCGAAAAGTGAACCACAGTATGGCGAGGGATGACTGTATTAACTTATTTCATCTTTACAAACACCCTGTGAGGTGGATAGGTACAGTTATTACCCCCACTTGACAGCTGAGGAAACAGGCACAAAGAGCCTAAGTAGCTTGTCCAAGTTCATGACCTGTTAGAACCAACCTCAAACCCAAGCAGGTGGCCCCAAGGGCAGGCCCTTGGCCACTGAACTGCACTGCCTCAGGACGGTGAACCACATGTAGCTTGCACACACCCCTGGGGTGAGAAGATCAGACAGAGTCTGAGTGAGGAGTAAGGTGAAGGTGCGTGTGTAGAGCCTGACCTGTTGTTCTGTCATTTACTCTGTGATTACACCAATTTGCTTATGCATTCCATTTTTCAGTTTCCTCCTTTCTAAAATTGCAAGAACATTAATAGTACTTAGCTCCTTTGAGAGTTGTTGTGATGATTAAATGTGTTAATAAAGCCCTTAGAACAGTGGCTGTTACATAATTATTATATACCAGTCATTATCATCATCACCGCCACTCACGCCAACATTTGGGAACTACTGCCCACCTCTTCTCCTAGACTGGTGGTGATGCACATAGCAATTCTATAAGTTCCAGGTGCACCGAGGAAGAGAGTTCAGAAACTCTCCCTTTTCTAGTAGCCTGAGTTCTATTTCTTTCCCTGAGCTCTGTCCCTATAATATTTGCACTTCCTGTCTTTGCTTAGAGTGAAGGAACCCAGCTTGCTGGGCCATTAATGATCAGTGAAAAAGATACCATCTCAGAGCCAAGCCAGGGGCTGGGTTTCAGCATGACCGAACAGTGAAGTTCCAGCCAGAGGAAGACTCAAGCCAGTGAGATGACTGGGAATAGCAAATGCTGGACACAGGGTAGGCACAGAAACCCGCCTGGCTTAGTGGCTCTGTGAATAAAAACAGCAGGTGATTTTGGGAAGTACTAGGAAAGGAGAGAAAAGGATCTCTTTCTCTAGAATAAAATGTCCTTTGAGCAGAGATGGAGGTAATGAAAGACAGGAGGAGAGAGAGAGGGAGCCTAATTACAATATTCATGAGTGGAATTTGGGGGTTTGTGAGAAGCAAAAGCCGGAGGCTGCACGTTGGTCTGATTCAGGTAGATGATAACTTACCTTTTCCAAAGTCAATGGTTATACTGTACAAATAGAAGTAGGAAAATTGCAGTCATTTTTCTACCTCTGGGGAGGGAAGGGAGTGAAGAGTAAGTCGGGCGATTTGGGGTCCTTATATTTGTGCAGCTGAGGTCTGAATTTCCTCCAGTGCACCCTCTGTCTCAGGCAGCAGAGTGACAGGGCTCCCGACCAGGGCCCCAGACCTGGGCTCCACCCTCATCCAAACTGCGCCGCCTCCTAGTAACTGCAGAGGCTTCATGCCCAATGCAGACAAGCTCTGAAAAGAAGACTTCCACTCCTAGGCTGCAAAAGCAGAGCTGGCATGTGACTCCAAGCGCCCTCTGCATTCAGTCAGTGCTCTTAGTTGCAACAACTAGCTGGTGGCTGTTTCTGGGAGGTCCCAGGGCCCCAAGCTCTGTCCTAGGGTGGCTCACAGCAAGTCTCATTGCACTGACACAAGAAGGCTTTGCTCCCTCTGGGCTGAAGGAAGGGAGAAGGCTGGAGCTTGTGCTCCGGCTAGGTGGCCTGCTGTGCGCTCACAGTCCCCACAGGCTCTCAAAGCTGTCCCCACCAGGCTGCACCTGCACAGGCCAGGTCTTGGCCCAGAGCTGAGTTATACACCTTGGATTCCTGAAGAAGGCAAAATAATTGACGCTTCCAGCTACAACCAGCTGGCTACGGGGAGAAGTCACCAGGGAGAATTTAGCTGAATCCTCCACACCCTCCAACTCCAGCTTTCTGCTCTCAAGAATGGCAGACTTGGTTGGTCCTCTGCATATCAGTCACAGAGTTGACAGTGATAATGAAATGAAAGGAACTGAAAAGCTCTAAAACATCCTAATGGGGTGGAGCATCCCAGTCTACCAGTTGATGGGTTGGGAGCCTCCTTGTACCCCAAACAGGAAGGTCAGGCTTACTATGAGGAGCCTGCCTGGGGAGAAGCCGTATTTCAAGGGAATACGCTTGTTGTTTTCAAGAAAACGGTGCTGTATTAGATATTCTTTCTCTTAGACCCATCTCTTCCACCTTCTTCCCCTTTCATTAATTCCAAGAATATTTCCTATTCCATTGACGCATTTTGCGTTGCTCAGACCAACTGGGTGCAGAGCTGCGTTCTGGCACTCCTACTCCTGGAGACGCGGTGGAGCAGCTACAGCTGCCCTCGGGGTGCTGACAGGTGTGCTTCTCAGACAAGGTCTGAATACAGGAGAGGTAACCTCTACTTGGCGCTCAGCAGCCACCTGCCCCACCTCCAGCTGTGGCCCTGCCTCCACATTGCCTCACCTGAGGTACAGCTCCCCCCTTCTCCGAGGAAACCCCACCTTGCGCTTGCAGCCACAACTGGATCTCTCTGCCTTCTGAACAGCAACCTACTCATCTTCACAGATTTGGCAATTCATCATACACCTTTGGGACAGCCAATCCTGGTGGCTTGGATCCTTTAATTTAGGTGGTGCTGTTTGAGCTTTGGGAAGCTTCTTCATTTATGAGGGAGACTGGTGAGGTCTGATTTAAAAGAGACATTCTTGGCTACCTTGGCCAAACAGAACTTCCGGCTCTTCTCCAAGCACTCCAAGCACTGCCATGCCTTTCTCTCTCCCCTCTGCCTGGGAAATTCTCATCGCTTCTCACAAACCCAGGTCAGGAGCCACATTCTCTTTGCAGCCTTTCCGAGTCCTCTAGACAGACACACTGCCTGCAGCTCCCTTTTGGTTTGGTGTCTTAATCCTGGTGCCCCGAGGGTCTCACCATTGGGGAAAAAAAATCCCCCTCAGTATTCCTTCTTGGGGTCAGAGCTATTAGTGCTGGTACTCAAGTTAGGTCCCTGTGGCAATCCTGGTCCTTGTGTATGCTGCGAATAACTGGATTTATTTGGATTTAAAAGATTGTTTCTCAGAGACGCAAGTGTTGGCGTGAGATGGACCCTTTGCATGTGACCTTCCTGGACAGTGGGGATGGGAATAGCCTTCACTCCGGGAGTTGGAGCCTCTGCTGTCCAGCTGATTGGAGCAGTGTCTCAAACAGGGAAATGTGCTGTCAATGGAGATAATGAATAGTAGTTTTCAACCTGGCCTGCATGTTCTAATCACCTGGAGAGCTTTAAAATACCGTTGGCTGGACCCCACCCCGAGAGGTCTGGGGTGCAGCCTGGGCTCCAGACAGTTGACAGCTTCCTGGGTGGTTCTGACGAGCCACCGAGGTTCAGTACTGTGCACCTGGGTACCTGCAGGAGGGACAGCCTTACCCGGTAACTCTGGGGGACACGCAATGCCAGAGAAGAGTTGTGAGAACTAAAAGATGTTCACTAAAGGGTAGAAAAAAGAAAGGGAGGCAAAAGCAGACCTGCACAAGTAAAATAAGGTAGATGATTCTTAAATGGCCTAACCTACTGCACTAGCTGAAGACAGAGAAGGTGCAGAGGAGACAGAAGAGGCAGCTTACCTTACTCATTGGACAGCTCAAGGGCAGACAAGGAGGCTGAGAGAAGCTGGGCCTTCCCAGACCGGTGACTACCAACTGGTAAGGGAAGTCAGAACAGTTTACACCAGGGGTCCCCAAACTACTGCCCCGCGGGCCACATGTGGCCCCCTGAGGCCGTTTATCCGGTCCCTGCCACACTTCTGGAAGGGGCACCTCTTTCATTGGTGGTCAGTGAGAGGAGCATAGTTCCCATTGAAATACTGGTCAGTTGGTTGGTTTAAATTTACTTGTTCTTTATTTTAAATATTGTATTTGTTCCCGTTTTGTTTTTTTTACTTTAAAATAAGATCTGTGCAGTGTGCATAGGGATTTGTTCATAGTTTTTTTTTATAGTCTGGCCCTCCAATGGTCTGAGGGACAGTGAACTGGCCCCCTGTGTAAAAAGTTTGGGGACCCCTGGTTTAGACAGTGGTCAGTGGGGGTGTCCAACGGGCAGGCAGGAAAAAACATTACTTTTTGAAAGAACCAGAAGGGGTCCAAAGCCTGGAGCAGCCCCTTCCCTGGGAGAGGAAAGGGAGACTGTTCACAGAGACCAGGGTGGTGGGGTGGGACATGACTCCTGATTCGGGAGACCACACCCAAGGGTGGGGCTTGTGCTCTCAGAGAGGGTGAGGACAGAGTGCCTCATGCGGATGCAAACCCAAGAGCCTCAAGGTGTGAGACAAGTGGCCTACCACACCTGTGTTTTATTCCGTGGTGATTGGGAAGGCAAACAGACCCCACGCCCCTAAGGTGGGATGGCCTCCACCCTGTCGGGGCACTTGGCAGTGATGAGGGGTGCCCTTTAGAACTCAGACTGCGGAAGAAAAGGAAAAATTGTCCTTTTGTTCTCGACCAGTCGAGATTTGTGGCAGCTCCTGGAGGAAGGGACAGAATGAAGACAGTTATGTATGTGACAGGATCATGCCAAGAAGCAAAGGCTTCCTCCAGCCCAGCACAGTGTGTAACCTATTTGTGGGCAGGCAACATTGGTTTGGATTGTGACCAACATTTAAAAAAACAATGAAAGAGAACAAAAAATATCAGTACATTGTTTATAGTAAGGAAAGTAAGGATTGTTTTATGACAATTTTATTTGTGATATTTGTGTTCTAAGATGCAGTGTACAATATATTTTACTGCAGGTCTCTATTTAAAAAGAAATAAATAGTTGCCACCTTAACAAACAGGGTAAACATAACTAGTCTTTTCAATCTCTGGGTCCAGGGAACTCCTTTTCCCAGTTGGGAAAATCCTGGTAGGCTTGCTGTCAAAATTCAAGGTTGTTCTTTTAATAAAAAATGTGCTGGCTGGTAACAGAAAGTGCTGGTAGCAGTTGTGTGCCTGTTTAAGAACTTGCAGGAAGGATTCTTTCCACCCGACTGATACAGGGTGTCGGGGACTCAGAAGTGCAGACACAGGAGTAAATGTTTAGAGAGATGGTTAAGAGAGGAAGCTGAAGAGTGGAGCAAAGGCCAGATCATGTATTGCTTCTAATATTTAGAAAGTATAATTCTATTCAATAGTCTGTTTATATAAGTTCCTTTTATGAATTTAGTTTTACAAAAATCATGAGGATAGAATAGCTTACCTAGGATGACGTCAGAGTAATGGCAGTGTGAGAGATACTCCTGATTGCTCTTGAAATTTCAACAAATTGAGCAACTAGAATGCAGCAAAGGAATCCCACCTGGGCTCACAGGCATGCCTGAAAGATCCATGCACCAAATGGACTAAAGGCGGGATGGGGTGAAAAGGGGGGCAGAAAATAAAATGCATATGCGGGGGGCTTTGGAGAGGAGAGGAGACAATCCTGGAGTGACTGGGTTTTTTTCTGCTGGACTGTGGGGAAGAGGGATGCTTGGGCTCTCTGGATTTTGTCTGGGGGGTATGGAGAGGGAAACTCAGAGTGACTGGGTCTCCTTCTGCCGGGAGGAGTGGTGAGATAGAGGGGCAGAGGGGGAGATAAACCAAAGCAGCCAGAGCGCAGGGTCATGGCCAGTGTTCCTGCAGTCTGCCTGCAGCACGCACTCGGCTGAGACAGAGAAAGATAAGGTGCGGTCCCCCCAGCCTCCCAGACCTTACCTCCCTCACCTTGTGGTACTGAGAGTGGCAGAGACAAACCCCACAGCTAGCTCTCCAGAGCCCCTCTCTCCCCTGAAGAACAGAGGTGCTCCATGTCCAGTCCCCACGTCTGTTGAGATGTGGGGAGGAGTGCCAGGAAGCCTGAGATCACCATTGCTAGAGCTGGAAAGCCAGAAAGCCAAAGCCATAACGCCCTCACAACACTCCCCACCCACCAATATGACTGTGGCCCCGCCTACCTCATTGTGACAGAAACATCTCAGTGAAGGACAGCCCAGGAACTTCACAGAGCTAATAAATACAGCAACACCTACGGGAGAAACCTCTCGAAACCAAAATTTATTCCCCTACCCTTTTCCTTTTTTAAAAAAAATTCTTTTTCTATTGAATTTCATTTTCTTTAATTTTTAAATTTTTTCTTATTTTCTTTGGGTGTTTTGTTTTTGACATTTTTGTTTGCTCTCAGTCTTTTTTTGTGGTTTTTCTTGTTATAATTTCTAAAATTCTTATATTTTTTATTGTACCTTTTAATTTTTCTAGTTGTTTTTTTGTTAGGGTTCATGACAATACCACTCTCGAATGCCATCAAGGAAGAAGATATTGAATACCATGGCTACACAAGACAGGGATGTAGTTCAGAAAGAAAATGAAAAATCTTTAGAAAAATGTCTCAATCATATGGAAACCTTGCAAAATTGAAGTTCATTTGAAAATACTCAGTGAGATGCAAGAAGACACCAATAGATAACTTAATGAGCTCAGAAAACAAATTAATGAACAAAACAAATACCTCACCAAGGAGATTGAAAATTTAAAAACAGAGATAAAGAACTTAATACATGAATTGAAGACTGAAGTAGCAAGTGTAGCTAATAGAACAAGCCAGATGGAGGAAAGAATCAGTGACATCAAAGACAGGCAACTAGAGATGCTACAGAGAGACGAAGAGAGAGACTCACGAATTAAAAAAAACAGAGCTCTACAAGAATTGCCTGACTCACTCATAAAGAGCAATATAAGAGTAATGGGTTTATCAGAAGAAGAAGAGAGCGAGAAGGGAATGGAGAGCTTGTTCAAATAAATAATTGAGAATTTCCCAAGCCTATGGAAAGAGCCTTGAATCCAAGAAGCGAACAGAACATTGAGTTACCGCCACCCAAACAGACTTGCTCCAAGGCACATTGTAATAAGATTGTCAAAAATCAATGACAAAGAAAGAATCCTCAAGACAGCTAGGGAAAAGAAGACCATAACATATAAAGGAAAGCCCATTAGTTTATCATTGGACTTCTCAGCAGAGACTCTACAAGCCAGAAGAGAGTGGACCCAAACATTCAAAGTATGGAAAGAGAGGAATTACCAGCCAAGAATACTATATCCATTGAAGTTATCCGTCAAATATGAAGGAGAAATAAAAACTTTTACAGATATACAGAAGCTGAAGGAATTTATCACTAGAAAATCTCCACTGCAGGAAATACTCAAGGGGTTATTTGACCAGGTACAAAAAACAAAACAAATCAAAACTACAGGTAAAAGCTCCAACAAGGTCACAATAAAAACAAGGATAATCTGTGACAACAATAACATAAAAGAGAAGAGCTGGGAGTATCACACTACCTGACATAAAATTATACTACAGAGCCCCTATAATCAAAACAGAATGGTGCCTGACCAAGCGGTGGCGCAGTGGATCAAGTGTTGGACTGGGATGCGGAGGACCCAGGTTCGAGACCCTGAGGTCGCCAGCTTGAGTGCGGGTTCATCTGGTTTGAGCAAGGCTCACCAGCTTGGAACCAAGGTCGCTGCCTCGAGCAAGGGGTTACTCAGTCTGCTGTAGCCCCATGGTCAAGGCACATATGAGAAAGCAATCAATGAACAACTAAAGTGTCGCAATGAAAAACTAATAATTGATGGTTCTCATCTCTCTCCGTTCCTGTCTGTCTGTCTCTATCCCTCTCTCTGACTCTCACTCTGTCTCTGTAAAAAAAAAAACACCCAAAAAACAAAAAAGAAACCAGAATGGTATTGGCAGAAAAACAGACATATACACCAATGGAACAGAATCAAGAGCCCAGAAATAAAATCACATATATATGAACACATTTTCTTCAACAAAGCCAAAAAACACACAATGGAGAAAAGAAAGCCTCTTTATTTAATGGCTCTGGGAAAATTGGAAAGCCGCATGCAAAAGAATGAAACTTGACTACAGTTTGTCCCCTGTACAAAAATTAATTCAAAATGGATTAAAAAAACCCCCAAATATAAGATTTAAAGTAATAAATTACATAGAAGAAAACATAGGTACTAAGTTCATGGACCTTGACCATAGAAAACAATTTATGAACTTTACCCAAAGGCAAGGGAAGTAAAGGCAAAAATAAATGAATGGGACTATATCAAACTAAAAAGCTTCTGCACAGCAAAAGAAATGACAACAAAACAAATAGGCAGCCAACTAAATGGGAGATGATATTTGCAAGCAGCAGCTCCAATAGGTTAATATCCAAAATATATAAAGAACTCAACAAAGCTCAGCAATAAAACAAGCAAACAATCCAGTTAAAACATGGGAAGAGGACATGAACAGACACTTCTCCCAAGAGGGCATACAAATGGCCAACAGATATATGAAAAGATGTTCATCTTCATTAGCTATTAGAGAAATGCAAGTCAAAACTATAATGAGATACCAGCTCACACCTGCCAGATTGGCTATTATCAACAAAACAGGTAATAATAAGTGTTGGAGAGATTGTGGAGAAAAAGGAACCCTCATTCACTGCTAGTGGGAATGCAAAATTGTGGAAGAAAATATGATGGTTCCTCAAAAAATTAAGAATAGAATTAGCATATGACCCAGCAATCCCTCTATTGGGAATCTATCCCCCAAACTCGAAAACATTGGTACATAAAGACACATGCACTCAGCCTGAACGGGCGGTGGCGCAGTGGATAGAGCGTCAGACTGGGATGCGGAGGACCCAGGTTCGAAACCCCGAGGTCACCAGATTGAGCGCAGGCTCATCTGGTTTGAGCAAGGCTCACCAGCTTGAGCCCAAGGTTACTGGCTCCAGCAAAGGGTCACTCAGACTGCTGTAGCCCCCCAGTCAAGGCACATATGAGAAAGCAATCAATGAACAACTAAGGTGCCACAACGAAGAATTGATGCTTCTCATATCTCTCCCTTCCTGTGTTTCCCTCTCTCTGACTCTCACTGACACAAAATAAATAAATAAAATTTAAAAAAAAGACACGTGCACCCATATGTTCATTACATGTTATTCACAGTAGCCAAGACATAGAAACAACCAAAGTGTCCCATGTTAGAGGATTAGATAAAGAAGATGTGGTACATATATACAATAGAATACTACTCAGTCATAAGAAATGATGACATAATGACATTTACAACATCGCTGGACCTTGAAAACATTATACTGAGTGAAATAAGTAAATCAGGAAAAGCTAAGAACTGTATGATTTTACACATAGGTGGTATATAAAACAGACTCATTTGGACATAGATAGAAGTGAAGTGGTTACCGTGGGAACGGGATGTGGGGGGGGGAGGGTAAAGGGGAGGGACTAGGGGAAAGGTGTAAAGAGGAACAAATATAAGGTAATGTAAAATGATTTGACTTTGGGTGATGGGTATACAACATAATCAACAGTTCAAATGCTATAGAAATGTTCACCTGAAACCTATGTACTCATATTGATCAATGTCACCCTATTAAAGTTAATTTTCTAAATAAAATTTAAAAATTAAAATAAAAAAAGCACAGGCCCCAGGTGGCTTTCCCCCCTTCTATTCTGTGACCTGCTGTGTCACTTGAATTGCTATTC
This sequence comes from Saccopteryx bilineata, assembly GCF_036850765.1. Classification (NCBI taxonomy): domain Eukaryota; kingdom Metazoa; phylum Chordata; class Mammalia; order Chiroptera; family Emballonuridae; genus Saccopteryx; species Saccopteryx bilineata. The sequence goes on from NC_089494.1 coordinate 200,803,220, forward strand.
CCCTCAAGTGTGAGCCCAAATCAAATACTTGTCTCGGGACTTTATTTCCATATGGCTTCATGTCTTAGAATTTTTGTGGATGAACCAACGCATCACAGAAACAAATGGGAAAAATTAAACCTGTGTCATCCAAAGCTATCATTTTTTGGTTTCTCTTTTGATAAGATTAAAAAAGGATGCCATTGAGGTGTTATGAGTATTTGATAGAAAAACGAAAATAAAACCTGGGTATGGGTTTTACCTTCCGAAAGTTTGTGTTGGCTGACAAGAGTGATAGCTTTCTTGGGGTTTGAAGTGAATTCAGAGTTTTTATTTCCAAACATCAAAAACCTTTGTCCTCGAGCCCCTTCAACTCTGAGAAAAGCCTAACGTCATCTACAGTGCATATGAAATGGAAAGATTTATTTATTTCTAATTCTAAAGCTCAAGGAAGTTTTTTTTTTCTCAATAAAATATTCTAAGATCTTGACATAGATTATAGGAAAAGTCTGGCCTCCTTATTGTGGAAATACTTGGATTCAGTTTTTCTTTGTTCTTGTCTTTGGCCTTCAAGAAAGCCCACTTGAATTCTTCCTGATTATTACCCTGTGGACTAGTGCATAATCTGAGATGTAAACAAAATCTGTCCACTGTTTTCTTTGTGGGGAGGAGAGTGAAAATTCCCTTAGTTGTCATATGTAAGCGCATTCAAAAAGAAAGGCCATGTGTGGTTTCTCTGGGAGGCAGTGCAGTCCAGTGGAGCCTGGAGCGTGGGCTCTGGGGCCAGAATGTCTGGCTTCCTGTCTTCCTGCGGCCACTGGCGGCCCCGCCCCCCACAGGCACAATAACAGCTGTGAGAAGGCTACTACTGTGTCATCTATCTGCTTCATGTCAAGTCCTTCACATTCCTCATCTTTAGTTTTGAAACCATCCTTACAGATTTGGCTTATTCTCCCCATTTTACAGATGAGGAAACAGACTCAGAAAGTATCAGAGAGGAGCTAAACATAGCTCCATATGTATCCTTTTCCGTTATCTGTTGTCTGACCTTGTCTTTCCCACTTATTTTAGGGCTGATTTACTGGTAGGCAGGAAGACGTATGCATATCTTTAAAATTCTTTTTTATTTTTTTTAATTTTATTTATTGATTTTACAGAGAGAGAAGGGGAGAGAACAAGAAGTATCAAGTCATAGTTGCTTCATTTTAGTTGTTCATTGATTGCTGGTTGTATGTGCCTTGACTAGGCAAGCCCAGGGTTTTGAACCGGCGACCTCAGCATTCCAAGTCAATGCTTTATCCACCGCGCCACCGCCACCACAGGTCAGGCATACGTATACATATGTTTAACGTTAATCACTTGAGTGTCATAAAGCCAGCATGAATCAAGATTTAACCCTTTTTTGTCTCCTGCTGGCCCTCTGTATTCTGATTCTGAAGTTTGACGTCTTCCGGTGTGAAACAAAAAAAGAAAGATGACACGTAATGTTTGTGTATTGACTCTCCTTGACATTTATTTTTCCTAAACTTTTAATATGAACATTTTCAAACATAGAGAATTTTAAAGAATAATACCTGAACACCTGCATGTCTACTATAAGATCCAACAATCATTAACATTTTATCATATTTGCTTTACCTATCTATAATTTGTTTTTCATAATCATTTAAAAGTAAGTGGCAGATGTTATGGCCCTTGTCCCTAAATAATTTCATGCATCCCCTAAAAATAATGACATTATCATGACAGTAATAATCAATTGACTTTTTTTTTTCTCTCTTTTTTAATTTTTTTTATTTTTCTGAAGCTGGAAACGGGGAGAGACAGTCAGACAGACTCCCGCATGCGCCCGACCAGGATCCTCCCGGCACGCCCACCAGGGGCGATGCTCTGCCCACCAGGGGTCGATGCTCTGCCCCTCCGGGGCGTCGCTCTGTCGCGACCAGAGCCACTCTAGCGCCTGGGGCAGAGGCCAAGGAGCCATCCCCAGCACCCGAGCCATCTTTGCTCCAATGGAGCCTTGGCTGCGGGAGGGGAAGAGAGAGACAGAGAGGAAGGAGAGGGGGAGGGGTAGAGAAGCAGATGGGCGCTTCTCCTGTGTGCCCTGGCCGGGAATCGAACCCGGGACTTCTGCACGCCAGGCCGACGCTCTACCACTGAGCCAACCGGCCAGGGCCTTCAATTGACTTTTTGAAGAGACCAGGCCAGTTTTCTGTAGAATGTCCCACATTTTGGATTGTCTGATTGCTTTCTTGTTTCCTCTATTTTCTATGAACCGGAGCTAGGCCTCAGAGCATACTTAAAGTTAAGCATATTTGGCAAGAAGGCCTTAAGTGTGCTTCATGTTTGTCACACCACAAGGCAACTGCTATCAAGTTCCTCCATTCACTATTCCTAATGCTAAGTTTCCTGTCTTGATTACGTGCTGGATTCCTCCGTTGGAAAATTCTATTTCCCCCCTCACAGTAGTAAGCAACTGGGGGATGATGCTTTGACACCAGGGGGATATCTTGCTTCCCATGGTCCCTTGACCTAACGATTTTAGCCTCTGTGTGAGTTTGCGTGGGCTGCAGTAACAATATACCACAGACTGGGTGGCTTCAGCACCAGAAGTTACTGTCACAGTTCTAGAGGCTGAAAGCTTGAAATCAAGTTGTGGGCAGGGTGGATTCCTTCTGAGGGAAGGCTCTGTTTCAGGTCTCTCTCCATGGCTTGTAGATGGCTCTCTTCCTGAGTCACTTCATATCGTCTCCCTCTATGTGTGCCTATATCCAAATTTCCTCTTAATTCACTGGCCATGTGAGATTAGGGCCCACCCTAATGGGGCCCTAATGGAGCCTTTTGTTAATTTCCTTCTGTCTACAAAGACCCTATTTTTATATAAGATGACATTTTGCAGCACGAGGGTTAGGACTTAAACATATGGATCGGTGGTGGTAGGGGACCCAATTCAACCCATAAACCCTTAACAGGGTCCATTGAGGATTCTTTTTTTTTTTTTTTTTCAGAGACAGAGAGTCAGAGAGAGGGATAGATAGGGACAGACAGACAGGAATGGAGAGAGATGAGAAGCATCAATCATCAGTTTTTCGTTGCGCATTGTGACACCTTAGTTGTTCATTGATTGCTTTCTCATATGTGCCTTGACCATGGGCCTTCAGCAGACCAAGCAACCCCTTGCTCGAGCCAGCGACCTCGGGCCCAAGCCGGTGAGCCTTTGCTCAAACCAGATGAGCCGGCACTCAAGCTGGCGAGCTCGGGGTCTCGAACCTGGGTCCTTCTGCATCCCAGTCCCACGCTCTATCCACTGCGCCACCGCCTGGTCAGGCTCCATTGAGGATTCTTGCCATGATCCATTATGTATTAGAATCTTAGGTTGAGTTTTTTGGGAAACAGATACTGAGATGCAGATTTGTGTGCTGGTTTGACAGGGGCTTCACTTGGTAACAACACCTGTGAGAAGCGAGGCTGGCAGGACAGGGCAGAGAGACATTGAACTCAGTGCGTTTGTAACAGAGGCCTCAGCCCACAGTGTGGGCAGCTCTGGAACTGGGTGGTCCTTCAGAGATGTTGCAAACTGTGGCAAAGGGCCAGGCCTTTGTGCCCCTTTATCAAATAAACATTGAATACAGTGTGCCCCTTTATCAAATAAGCATTGGATACTGTTAGGTACTAACAGTGCCAGCCAGTGGTTGGGGGACTGAGGGTATGGGCCCCAAAGGGAGGGTTGGGGCAGGCATCTAGACACCTAAGGATTACAGAAGGGTGATTTCCCCCCAAATCTTTATCTATTAGCAGGCGCTTTTCTAAAAAAAGTAAAGAAAAACTTTCCCTCATCAACTGGAAATGAATTATAGTTCTTTCTAAAAAAGACAGGGTGATGCTTCCATCTTTTCTCTCCACCAGTTTTCTAAGTAAGAAGTTGATAGAATTCAGCTATACTCAGGGTTGTGTATACCTTTGCCATTGTGGGTCCCTTCTACCATAAAAAAAATTAGAAATTATACTTTACCGCTGTGTTGGTATGTATAAGACAAATATAATGTAGGCTGGATTTATTTGTATATATAGTTGTATTTATCATTATGTTCATTTGTTTCTTATGAAGAAAACACACTGTGGGCTTTTGGTGCTGTGTCTACTGTGCCTAATGGAGAAGGGAGCCCAGTTGCGCCCTGGATCAGGAGCCCAGCGGGTAGTAAAGGAACAGGTTCATTCCTAATGCATATGTGTGTAATGGGTGAGCGGGGTGACTGTTTAAAGGAAAGGGAAGTTTAGGCCCTGGCCGGTTGGCTCAGCGGTAGAGCGTCGGCCTGGTGTGCGGGAGACCCTGGTTCGATTCCTGGCCAGGGCACATAGGAGAAGCGCCTATTTGCTTCTCCACCCCCACCCCCTCCTTCCTCTCTGTCTCTCTCTTCCCCTCCCGCAGCCAAGGCTCCATTGGAGCAAAGATGGCCCGGGCGCTGGGGATGGCTCCTTGGCCTCTGCCCCAGGCGCTAGAGTGGCTCTGGTTGTGGCAGAGTGACGCCCCGGAGGGGCAGAGCGTCGCCCCCTGGTGGGCGTGCCGGGTGGATCCCGGTCGGGCGCATGCGGGAGTCTGACTGTCTCTCCCCGTTTCCAGCTTCAGAAAAAAAAAGAAAAAAAAGGAAAAAAAAAAAAAGAAAGGGAAGTTTAGTTCCAGTAGAAAGTTACCATGTTGGAAAGGGAGGTGGCCTGGTGTTGCCAGATGTTTTCATTTTTCAGAAATAGAAATTTTAAAGTTTGAAATTCTCTCATTTTAATTGTCGGCTCATTTTAAAAAACAACACAAACAAACCTGTGGTCTGATTACAGCCTGAGGGCTTCAGCGTGAGAGGTGGGAGGCCAGGAGGCTCCACGGGAAGACTGCTGACTGTTCTCATGCTCAGGACCTTGCAGAAAACCAGGCCCGCCAAAGGTGCTCATATATAATCGCAGAGGAAAGAAGGAATGAATGATGACATTTTTAAAGGAAACTTACTAAAATTAGGTTGGATTTTATGCATCAAAGCCAGTGAAGATGAGGAAACTAATCCTGGATTGTGCTGCCAAGACAAAAACAAACAAAAACGCTGCTTTGGGTTTTTCACAGCAATTGAGATTTGGAAGGAGTGAAAACGTGACGGAAACCCTTGAAAACAGAGTTTGTGAACTAGGTCAGGCCGCCTCAGTGATGCTCTCACGAATCAGACTCGAAAGGGCTTTCATGGTGTCAAGATAGAATGCAGTTATTATTAGAGTTTTGACATTTTTTTCTATTTGACGCAGAAACGTTAATGTGGTAAAAAAAAAAAATCTACTTTGCAAGACTGTTTTTTGTCATTTTTTTCCTTATGGGGAGCCAAGTACTCCTCACTGGCAGCGTTTTGCATCTTTATCTTGGCCTGTGGTTGCTAGACGGCAGAAGTGTGGTCCCGATGCCCTGCGTTCACGCGGAGCCTGGGGAGGCCCTTCTCTGGTCAGGAGAGAGGGTAAGGCGGAGGAGGGGATTCTTCGGGAGAGAGGGTGAGGCGGAGGAGGGGATTCTTCGGGAGAGAGGGTGAGGCGGAGGAGGGGATTCTTCGGGAGAGAGGGTGAGGCGGAGGAGGGGATTCTTCGGGAGAAGTGGGGACAGCGAGAAAGCAGTGCCTCCTAGAGGCTTTCTCTCGAATTATCACTATAATTTCTAACTCTTGTCCCAGATGTAGAACAACAATGGCGCAGTGAGCTTTCCTCGTCAGGACTTTTCCTGAAGATGCGCCTTCAGGGCTCGGCGCTCGGTCCCCTAGAACCTGAGCCAGCCTTCCTGCTTCCAGGCTGGTGAAGTGTCTGCCAAGTCCCGCCTAGCCCTCTGGGGCCTGGGCTTCAACCACTGGTGGTCTTAGTTCCATTAGAGAAGGTGCTTGCTAGAAAAGAGAGAGAGAGAGAGAGAAAGAAATGATGACATGACCCATAATTACCCAGGTATTTCAGATGTTGAGGCCGGAAAATTATTATTTTTTCTCATTTCCCCCAGACTGACCAATTTGGGTGCTGTTTTTAATCTTAGTCTTCCTTCAGAGGGACCAATATTTTTTGATATTACAGTTTTCCATTTATGATCAGAGACATGAATGAGCATGCACATAGCTATAGCAGTATAAAATATGTATACACACATCTTTCTCTTACACACACACATGCATGTACACACGCACACTTATTGCCCAAGAGAAAAATCAAAACTGAATAATTAATGAAAAAGCCAATTTATTTTACCCATAGTGTAATAAGTTATTCTCATTGTACGTAATTATGTCTAATTCTAATTTCGATCATTGTGTTTTGCTAATTGTGTTTGAGGGAGAGAAGGGATGGGTGGCAGAAGTTATCCTGAATCACGGACTCTGAGTCTGTTTGCACTGTTTCCCGAATTCACTTCAGAGAGCCGGGGAGGGCCGGGGGTCAAGGGAAGAAGCAGTCGTTGTTGAAACCTGGAGCATCTTTTCTCCGATGGCCCTGCTTCCTGGTCACTCAGCCTCAGCCTGGCAGTGGTTACCTATTGATAATAAAAAAAACAACAACACATTTTCATTTGTCTCACAACAACTGTTTGAGATAGTCTTCTGTTTGTTTCACAGATAAGAGTAGTGAGACAAAGAGTAAAATGGTGCCCCTCCCCACCAGCTGGGAAATGGCAGGTAGGTAATTCACAGGTACCCTGTGAACTCCTTCCTTGTCTGGTAAGGAGCCTGCATTTTCTATGAGTTGTTACAGCAAGCTCTGATTCCCACGCCTAATGAATGATTTTCCCCCTCCCACAAAAGAAGTGTTGTATTACTTGAGGGAGGAGGAGAGGCTTTGGAGAACAAAGTAAGAAATCCTAGAGGGAATAGTAAGCTGTGGTGGAAAGACCCTAGTCTAGTTTACACTCCTGAACAGCTATCTGTCCAGGATTAGCTTTGGTTCCTGCTGAGCAAATACTGACATGTAATAATATAACTGATTTTATTTTGCTTTTTGCAGTTTTAGTAAGTAAAATATTAAATGATTGGCAGCTCCGATACAGAACATATAATACTTGTTACATGTGTGGCTACTCTAACCAGATGCCAGAACAGTGTGAGTCTACAGCATTTTCTTCAGAAATAAGAAAACAGTTCTTCCCCTTCCTGCCCCCAAACCATTCAGTTTGGTCAACTTGTTCTACATACAGTTCTTCGGGAGAAAGGCTGTCAACACCATTCTATGATGACTAGGAGCTCTTAAGGTTCTGTTGAGCAAATTCTATTCTTGTCAAGGGACCTTTATCAGCAGGGTGTGAAGGTGGCACTCCAACCCACAGATGATCTTCAGCCTCAGCCGTGGCTCTTTAGATAAGTTTCTTGTGGTCATATATTATGGAATTGTTCTTGTGATGCTTTGAAGGCAGTCTTTGTCTCATCTTCTAAATTTTAAAGTCTACGTGAAATAAACTATTTCACACTGTACCTGAAGAAAGCAGGAAAGGATAGCAAAAAGAGCGAGCACAGGGCTGCAGGTAGGGAGATGGGACCTCTATCCCGGGCTCTGTCGCTAACGGTCCTTTGCCTGCATCACAAACCAAGAGCAGAAATTAGGTTTCCTCGGTCCTAATGAACCTCACTGCCTTGCAACTCCGAGTGTGGTCCGTGGGACAACGGCGGTGTCATTACCTTGGAAATACAGAATCTCTGGTTCTGCTCAGACCTGTCAGATTGGTGTCTGCAGTCTCCCAGGACCTGGTGTTTTGTGAGGACAGCTGTTTGAGAGAGACTGTCCTTGTCCATCACTCCCATAGTGAGCTGTGTTACTGAATCACTTGGGACCTCAGAGTTGTGAACTCCTGCCTTGTCAGTATAAGGTTCTACATAGAATATGTGTATAGATTTCAGAGCTCCTCTGAATTTTGATGCAGCCAGCCCAGCACCAGAAGCAGCCCACCGGTGTGAACAAGGTGGGGCGTGTGGCTGCAGAGGCTCATGGAGAATAGCCAGCAAAACTTCCTCAGTTGCTGTCTACTGAATCTGCTTTCCACAACGCTTCAGGTCTGTCATTCTAAATCTGATGATATGAAATTTCTTGGTAGTACCTTATTGTCTTCAAGATCAACTCTGTCATATCTTAGTCTTATATAAGTCTATCCTGGTAGGGTCCCTGCCTGTTTTTCTCTTGTCTATTACCCTACATCCCCTCCCAGGAGCCAGACCAAATCGCCTGCCACTGCTTGGACACACAAGGCCTTCACACCCCCATGCCTTTGCTTACTCCGTTCCTCCTGTCTGGAATGCTGTCCCTCCATGAGCTCATCCTTCAGGGACTCCTGTAGCACCTGTCTCTCCTTCCTTGTTCTCATCACCCGCATAAGGATTTGTTTAATATGTTCCGGAAGTTTTCCCACAAGCAAAGTGACCACATCTGTCCTGTGTAGTCCAGGATAGGAGCTACACAGGATCAGGAATTAGGGAAGAAGGACAGACACCTGAGTGGATTTAAAAGAATGGAAAGTGAGGAATTATATTTTGAGATTAAGAGAAAATCTGTTCACCAAGGTTTGTTTGTGTTTTTTTACTAAGTTTTGCCATTAAGGGGAGTGGGGAAATGAAATAGGATCTAGATGAGGAAGTAGGGTCGAGAAAGGTTTTCTAACTTTGTTTTTAAACATGAGAGAAACAGGCCCTGGCCGGTGGCTCAGTGGTAGAGCGTCGGCCTGGCGTGCGGGGGACCCGGGTTCGATTCCCGGCCAGGGCACATAGGGGAAGCGCCCATTTGCTTCTCCACCCCCCTCTCCTTCCTCTCTGTCTCTCTCTTCCCCTCCCGCAGCCAAGGCTCCATTGGAGCAAAGATGGCCCGGGCGCTGGGGGTGGCTCCTTGGCCTCTGCCCCAGGCGCTAGAGTGGCTCTGGTCGCAACAGAGCGATGCCCCGGAGGGGCAGAGCATCGCCCCCTGGTGGGCAGAGCGTCGCCCTTGGTGGGCATGCCGGGTGGATCCCGGTCGGGCGCATGCGGGAGTCTGTCTGACTGTCTCTCTCCGTTTCCAGCTTCAGAAAAATACAAAAAAAAAAAAAAAAACATGAGAGAAACAACGTTGCTGTTGTAGGCCATGGGAATGACATGGGGGGGGGGGGTTCCAGTGATGCAGAGAGGAGAGCAGAGTGGCGGAGCAGCTGAGTAGAGTGGAGTGGATGAGGAGCCCAAGGAAGGGCCAGCCCCAACGGTGGCGGGAGCTGTCGTAATGGAGAAACTAGGGCTCAGGTGCCAGGTGGTGGGGGGAGGTGGTGGACCCCAGGAGGTCCTGCTCTCTCAGTGAGATCCGGAGCAGACTTATCAGATGAGGGGAAAGGAGGTGTCAGAGACGAGGTGATTGGAGCAGCTATGAAATAGATGTCTTAAGAGAGAGGGAGCGCTTATGGACCAGGGAAATGTAATATGATTGCTGGATAATATTAAAGCGCTAATAAGGTTAGAGGTCGTGAAGTTTACAGTGAGACCAGTCAGCGTGGCAGTGTATTTTTCTCTAGCTTCTTTTGTCACACTGGTACCAGCAGAGAATACATGGAAAGACAGACATGGTCCCTGCCTTCCTGGACGTTATGTTTTAGAAGGGAAGATGGCGTTGGATCAATACGTCCTTATTTAAATACAATGTGATGATTGCCACATTGGGAAAACAGAGGGCCAGCGAGCATCTTAACAGGGGTGCCTGGCCTGGCCTGGGTGTCTGGAACAAGTCCTATATATACGGACTGAGATCCAGGAAAAGGCCCAAATTCTTGCCTCTTTTCTTTGAATTACAGATAGCGTGGTGCAATAGCAGAGTAGTAACAAGTCAGGTATAATTTTGTGTTTCTTAGTGATTGATATGACTTTCATCCTAATTGTCAGTTAAGCCATAAACCACCCAGGAAAAACAGCATTTACCTAGGACTTTAGAGCAATCTAAGTGGACTTAACTGAAGGCGGGAAGGATGCCTGAGGAAGATAGGCAGTAAGTGTAAAATGCATGAGATGTATCTTCTCTCTTGTTCCTTTGCTGTGTCTTCCTAGAGAATGTGTGCACTTGCTTCAAGATTCAAGCCTTAGGAGAACATACCTTCCTGCAGCCCTCGGGCAGCACAATAGGAGGTGGTTTCGTGGAAGGCGCAGCAGGGCTGCTGATTATTGTCAATGTAGTAGAATTGAGGCCTTTCTAGTAAAGAGGAGCCCTGTGCTTCTCAGCCTGCAGTCCCCAAGTTCCTGGGAAAATGTTCTGTTTTCCAGAGAATTGTTAAAATAGTACCGAAGAGGAAGTTGCCTCAGAATCTCAAACTTTGTAAACCCAAACTGTTTAATTTAAGGGAAGCTGTAAGGTCTAGCTGAAATTCTTTGAAATGCTATTTCATGAGATGAGTGGCCATAGAGGGACTTGCCCTGTCACTGGCAGCCCCCAGTCAGGTCCTTTTGGAAGTGGCTGGTCACTAAACACTCTGGGACCCTGGGCCAGCAGCAGCAGCATCACCTGTGAACTTGTTAAAATCAAAATTCCCGGGTATTTCCTCAGACCTACTGAATGGGATGCTCTGGGTTGGGGGGCACCATCTGCATTTAGATGAGATGCCCTGGTGATGCGTGTGGCCCGTTAAGAACTGGTGATGTGCCTGACCAGGTAGTAGATAGAGAGTCAGACTGGGATGCTGAGGACCCAGGTTCGAGACCCCGAGGTAGCCAGCTTGAGTGCGGGCTCATCTGGTTTGAGCAAAAGCTCACCAGCTTGGACCCAAGGTCACTGGCTCGAGCAAGGGGTTACTCGGTCTGCTGAATGCCCGCGGTCAAGGCCAGGCACATATGAGAAAGCAGTCGATGAACAACTAAGGTGTCGCAACAAAAAACTAATGATTGATGCTTCTCATCTCTCCGTTCCTGTCTGTCCCTGTCTATTTCTCTCTCTGACTCTCTCTCTCTGTCTCTGTAAAAAATAAAAAAAATAAAAAAAAAAGAACTGTGATGTACAATGCTGTCCATTCTTCATCCTACTCCCTTGTTCTCAGCTTGTTCATTAAGTAATTTCAGAGACAAGTTACTCCTGCAGCTCCCCACGGAACCAGAAAGGCGCGAGGAAGCGAGGACAGGTGCAGTCACACTAGAAGAATGAGCAGGGAAGCTTTCAAGGAGAACTTTTTTAAGAAACTAGGGCAGGGTTCTCTGCCTCGGCACCATTGACAGTTTGGTTATGATAATTCTGTTATCATAACTGCCCTACAATCTGGGCGTTGTAGGGTGCTTGGCAACGTCCTTAGCCTTTACCCACTAGATGCCAGTAGCACCCTCAGGCTTTGGATTGTGGACTAAAAATATCTGAAGACTTTGCTAAACATCCTGGGTGGGGAGAAGAGGCAAAATTGCTCATTCCTTGGAGAGCCATGGACTTACCAGAGTGATGCAAATAGGAGTGTCTTCAGAGGGGTTATCAGGGGAGGGATACTTTACAGTGGCAGTGGGGTGACATTCATAACGGGGGACAAGAACACATGCCAGCCTGACCAGGTGGTGGCGCAGTGGATAGAGCGTCGGACTGGGATGCGGAAGGACCCAGGTTCGAGACCCCGAGGTCGCCAGCTTGAGCGCGGGCTCATCTGGCTTGAGCAAAGAGCTCACCAGCTTGGACCCAAGGTCGCTGGCTCTAGCAGGGGGTTACTCGGTCTGCTGAAGGCCCACGGTCAAGGCACATGTGAGAAAGCAATCAATGAACAACTAAGAAGTCGCAACACTCAACGAGAAACTGATGATTGATGCTTCTCATCTCTCTCCGTTCCTGTCTGTCTGTCCCTGTCTATCTCTGCCTCTGTAAAAAAAAAAAAAAAAAAAAAAAAAAAAAAAACAAAAACACATGCCAGTGCTCACCGCTCACCACGCGATGGCTTATGTTTTGCAAACCTCTTTTAAGGTTTCGACATTAAGTCACTCTGAGAAGTGATATGCCAGGAGTTCAATCCCAGGTCCATTGAAACCTTGATGTTGTGCTGCCAATCATATACAAGCATGGACATAGGGAACTCTACCTGTATCTCTCCATCTGTGGGTCCCTTGGCCTGTCCCTATCTATCGTCCAAACCTGGGAAGGACTGGAGAGGGCCAGAGCCTAAATGTGACTTTCCAAAACACTTGAGCTGGCACAAAAAGAAAGGTCTCCGAGCAAGGTGTCTTCTATTGCAGCACCCCCACCCCAGCCTCGCCCTTATGCCTGGGAGCCTTCATCCTCTGCCTGCTCCCCCCACTTCTGTCCTTCCCTTGGTGGAATATAGTCTGTGTGCTTCTCCTGGCCTCTGCAGGGTTTAACAGCCTGAGCTCCACTGCGCGCCTGCCGGGTTCCCCGATATCAAAGGCTCCACTGTCCAGGCCCTGCAGGGCAGCTCGCAATATCAAAGGCAGCTGCTGAGAAGGAAGTGTGAACAGAACCCAGACTAGACGTGACAGTGAAAGTTGGTCCTCTGATTCTGAGCCCCACAAGTCCCAGGGGCTCCGCAGGGGTCGGCGTCTGGGTGGTGTGGAGAGAGTGCGGTGCTCTCTGGATCTCAGTTTCTCCATTTGTGTATTAAGGGCAGAGGACCAGGTGGTCTCTAAAAGAGGGTGAACTTTGTAGGGCAGCAGTTTCTCGGGCCTGGTTGTGCATCAGAGTCACTCGTGGAGGGAGTTGCCTGCTTTCCCAGGCCTTATCTCGGAGTCAGTCTGCTCTGTGGGCCTCAGCCTCTGTTTAAGATCCCTGGTGATTTCCAGGTGGTCAGCCAAGGCTGAAAACCGTTGCACCGGGAAAGGGTCCTGGACCAGACTGATGTGGTGTTTAGGCCTCAGCTCTGTCATCATGAGATCCTAAGGCTCAGGGCCTCAGATTTGCACATCTGTACAATGGGGATTATGATATCTACCTCAGGGGAGCAAAACAATAAAATTGGTACATTCGTAAAGGTAAAGTGCCAGTCCGTGCAGGCATTCAGCAAGAGGAGGCTCCCTCCTCCCTCCCTTCTGACACTGTTAAGCAGTGCTGTGCATTCTGTTCTCTAAAGAGGAGTTTTACTGTGCATTGGGTTAAGAACTTAAGGAAACCAACTTCCTTTTGCACTCTGTTCATGACTATTGATCTTTTCATCTTATCACTCTTGTAATAAGGGTTGTAATGATCTTATTATGTATGGAAAGTTTTTGAAGGTGCACAAAAGGTTGTTTGAGAAAGTATCAGAAGGAGGGATTGATTTGGGGTGGGGACTGTTTTCCCTCCTCTGCTCTCTCTGCATTTTCTAAATCCGTCCATGCTGAAAGGCCTTTCCCAGCTTCCCTGGCTCTCAGAATAGGTGCCGTGTGGCTCCCAAGACCTGCTTAACCGGCCCTACAGGTCAGCCCCTTAAACCTTTTCTTGACCTTATGCCTCACTCTGGGCTTCAAACACAGGATTTTTTTTTTAATTGTGAAATATACATAGCATAAAATTTATAAATTGTGAAATATACATAGCATAAAATGCATAAAATTTATTTTAACCGTTTTGAGTATGCAATTTAGTGACATCAAGTACATTCAGAGCGTTGTGCTAATATCACCACTGTTCATCTCCAGACTTTATCATCCCAAACAGAAACTCTGTCCCCTTGCGCAACGCCCCATTTCTCCCTCCTCTCCTCTCCTGGTAACTTCTACTCTCTGTCCTATGAATTTGCTTCTTCTAGGGACCACATGTAAGTGGTCTTAGACAAAATTTGTCTTTTGTTCTGGTTGATTTCACTGAGCATAATCTTTTCGAGGTTCATCCATGTTCTGCAGCATGTATCAGAATTCCATTCCACTTGCTGTTCACATACTATTCCATCTGGACAGACCACATTCATTCATTCGTTGGTGGACAATTAGGTTGTTTTCAGCCTTTTGCTGCAGTGAATAATGCTGCTGTGAACATAGGTGAACAAACGTTTGTTTGAGTCCCTGCTTTCAATTCCTTAGGGTTGTTGGGAAGGAAACATTTTCCTTCTAGGTTCTTTGAATGGTCTAATAATTCAAGTTAATGTAAGATAAATTAACAGGAGAAGAAAGATTAAGAATATGAAGGCTTGCAGGCAGTTGGGGTTTGTTGGGCAGATAAAATGTATTCTCACTTAGTTAAAAATGGCGCTGCCCATGTGAGGCCGTCGCCCAGGTGATATTAATGCGTGTTGAGAATCCTTGTGGCCTGGGGCTTGGTTTTGGGATTAAGCCTTTCCCACCCATTTTTGATGTGGGGTGGTACAATCCTATCATGCCTCAGAAAGTGACTTTGTATTAGAGACTTCGCTATTTTGTATATTGGATTAAAGGTTTGGATTTCTACACTATAAAATAGGGGCAGAATAGGAGCTTGCGCTCTTAGTTCCTGAGATTATCATTACAGAAGAGAGCAGAGCAGAGAGCAGAAGGAGGCCATGTGGAGAAGGCCAGGAAAGCAGCCAAGATGGCGGAGTGCTGAGTGAGAAGAGAGTTGGTGCAGAGTTTGTACAGGGAGAAGGAAGGAGATGGGGAACAGAGGTGAATAAGGCTGGTGAGCTAGAAACCTTTGATTCTAGGAAACTCGGATAAGTCAGTAGCTTTGTGAGCACTGAATGTGAGTGGGTTTTGGAGCCCAGTGTGTGTTTTTACTTGCCCGCCGGGTGCAAGCTAGGATTAAAAACTATGGCCCACCAGTTTGTGGCTCCGTTGTTTCTTTACCAACCGTCCGAATCCAATACGAACCTGCATAGGCCAGAAGGCTGCTGTGATAGTGGCCCTGGCCGTGGCTCCTGGCTTTACAGGGTTTCTATGCCATTCTGAACAAAGGAGAAGGGGGTAGGAGTCTGGGACTTTAAAGGGGAAAAATGGCAGTTCACGTGGAGATGGAAAATTGAATAGTTGCCGTCCCAGGCAGAGACAGCGGGACACAGAGTGGACTTGGGTCTCCGAGCCCTGCCTGGCTCCTTCACCTGCCTCGCCCTGCTCCTTGTGGATGTCTGTGGTGGCAGTGCTCTTCCTTTACCTGTATGTTGTTTTAGGCAGTTTAGGGGAGATAGAACTCTTTTCCTAAGCCTTTTGGGCCTCAACTGTCTTCAGCTGAAAGTCATCTGCCTGCCAGGGTGGCACATTCTGGGGATCCTCCTTCTGAACCCCAACAGGGTCTCTACCTAGGAGTGGAATTGATGGATCAAATGGTAATTTTGTGTCTAACTTTCTGAGTCACCTCCAAACTTTTCCAGGGTGACTGCATCCTTCTACATTCCCATTAGCGGTGCACACGGGTTCCGGTTTCTCCACGTCCTCACCAACACCTCTTATTTTCTGCTTGTTTTGTAGTGTTACAGTAGCTGTCTCGGTGGGTGTGAGGGGGTCAGATTCGGGCTTTTATTAGATCCTTTTCTCCAGCCTAGGGCTTTGTACCTGTTCCTTGTACCTGAATCTTGCCTCTTCCTCATCCTTTAGGGGTTAGCTTAATTCTCACTTCCTCTGCAGAGTTTTGTCTTGTTTCTGAAAATGAAATGATCTCCTTTTTAATCCTGTATTATTCTGATCATTTCCTCCTCAGCTCTTGCCATACTTTGCATTTGTATAGTAAGTCATTTGCTTTTCAAACTTCTGTTTGTTAGAAGCAGGTTACTCAGGGGAGGAGACTGCCCAAGACCACGAGTACTATGAGGTGGGGCGTTCGGGGCTGTCTTGGAGGCTGTGTACCAAAGCTGTGCTGCACCCCCCCCCCCCCCCGGAGTTCTGTAGGCTACTCAGTGTCTTTATAGAACATCTGTTTTTGGCTTGAGCTAACCAGAATCAGTGACTCTTGTTTGCATTCAGACCAGTACACAGATGTTCATTAACTTACAATGGGGTCAGGACCTGATAAATCCTTCCTAAATTGAAGGTATCATTAGTCAAAAATGCATTTAATATACCACCTAACTTACTGAACATCATAGCTTAGCCTAGCTTACCTTTATTGTGCTTAGAACACTTACATTAACCTACAGTTGGGCAAATATCCTTGAATTTCATATCAAGAGTAATTGCCTTTCTCTTCTTTTCACTAGAAATAAGAGACACAGACAGGCATTTTGTAGACTTGATGGGATACAAAACCAAATACCCCAAAACCGCTGGCAATCCAGTATGCTGAAGAGTGTCAGTGGTTTACCCCCGTGGCTGCGGGCCTGACTGGGAGCTGGGGCTCACTGCAGCCGCCCAGCCTCGTGAGGGAGCACTACCGCATGTGGCTAGTCCTGGAAAAGATCAAAACTCAAAATTCTAAGTACGGTTTCTACTGAATGCATACCTCTTTTTCACCATTATAAAGTCTGAAAATTGTTAAGTTGAACCATCACCAGTCAGGGATCATCTATCTGTACTTGCCCACTGAATCTGGGTGTTTTTTTTAAATCTAGCTACTTTATCTGAAAATCATTAACACTGCTAATTACTCCTTTTTCTTTTTTCCAAGTTGTCAATTCTGTGTCTGAATACTTTACTACCTCAGTGCCAGCTAGCCAGCATCCATCGAAAAGTTAATCTCAGTAAAGTTCAGAAGTTAATCTCAATAAAGATCATAGAAGAGAGTTTAGGAACCTCTCAGATTAGTTTTGTCAAAATTGGAAAACGGACTTCTGTTAATAGAACAGCCCATAAATTCTTATATCTAACCGAAGTTTCTTGCAGTTTATTCTCATTTGGGCTCTGACCAGAAGGTCACTTTCTTTCTTAGAGGTTCTGCAGAATTTTAGTATCAGAAATCCAGTGCCCACTGGCTTAAACAAGGAAATGGAACTGGTTGTTAGGAGAACTTCTGGGAACGCTCACAGCGTCCAAAGAACTGTAGTGCTCCATCCAGGGCCTGCAACCAGGGACTCCATCGAGGCGGTTCTCTCTGAAGCTCTTGGCATCTCCCTCACGTTTGTGCCTCTTTTTCTTGGCCTCATTCTTCACTATTGCAATTATTCCTCCATATGTGACCTTTAGTTTTTCAGCCAGAAGAGAAAGAAGTGTTGGATCAGGTCTTTAGTCCCGATTCCGGGAACATAGAATAACTTTGCTGGCCAAGTCCGGGCCACATGGCCATATTCCCGTAGTCAGAAGAAGGACCATGAAAAACTGTTGCTCAGTACAGGTTTTGACTCACCTGTAGTCAGTGCCCCTCCTCCCAGGCATGAACAAGTCAACCATGTAAGTGATCCCTGAAATAGTCAAGCTCCCAAACAAGGAGAAGACAGTGTCATAATGTGTGGTAAAGCCTTGCCTGGGAAATGTGGCCTGGGATGATTCTTATTGGCCAGTGTTTTTTTATGGAGTCATAGGATTCATTTCATTGCACTTAATATTCATTGCCTTAATCCACTGGCAAAATAGGGTCACAATGAGTTTTTACAGTATTTAAAATTTTTTTTCCATTGATTTGAGAGAAAAAGAGGAAGGGAGGTTGGGGAGAAAGAGGAGAGAGAGATGATGAGAGAGAGAGAAAAGCATCAACTTTTTGTTCCACTTAGTTGTTTCATTTAGTTGTGCACTCATTGGTTGCTTCTTACAGGTGTCCTGACTAGGGATGGAACCTATAAACTCCACACACTGGGATGATGCTCTGTCCACTGAGCAACCTGGCCAGGGCTGAATATTTTTGATATTGACTTCACTTGTTTCCTAACTATTTGACAGTTGAGAAAAAGTTATTGATAGAGATGTGAAGGCCAGGGGTGACATGGAAAATAGCTGCCCATTTCATGGGCTTATGGCCAAGGTTAAACTACATTAACAAAAGAGGCCAGAGCTTTTTATTTACTACCACTTTTCATGATTTATGGGCAGATTGTTGATTTTTGTTTTTAACCTTTCAAGTAAGAAATGATTTGTCAAGTTTATGAAAACCATATGTATCCTGAGACTCATTAATCTTAGTGCCAAAAGTAAGACCCGTGTGACCAATGGGATTTTGAATTTTGATCTTGGATTGAGGTCAAGATCAGTCAGATGTGGCTTTTGGAAGAAGTAATATTGTGCTCCCTTTAAATATGTATATTAACACTGAAGTTATCCTAGTAATATTTTCTTTTTCTTTTTTTTTTAAGATTTTCCTTATTGATTTTAGAGAGAGAGAGAAAGGCAGTGGGGAGAAGGAGCAGGGAGTATAGCTGCTTTTCGTATGTGCCTTCACCAGGCAAGCTGGGGGTCTTGAACTGGTGACCTCAGCGCTCCAGGTCAACACTTGACCCACTGCATCACCACAGGTTAGGGTCTAGTAATTTTTTTTTTTTTTGACAGAGACAAAGAGAAAGTCACAGAGATGAACAGATAGGGACAGACAGATAGGAAGGGAGAGAGATGAGAAGCATCAATTCTTCATTGCAGCTCCTTGGTTGTTCAGTGATTGCTTTCTCATATGTGCCTTGACTGGGGGGCTACAGCAGAGTGAGTGACCCCTTGCTCAAGCCAGCAACCTTGGGCTTCAAGCCAGCAATCTTGGGCTTTTGAACGTAGGTCCTCTGTGTCTCAGTCCGATGCTCTATCCACTGCGCCACTGCTTGGTCAGGCTCAAGGAAATATAAATACTTGAGTGGGTTTCCTGCAGGGACCTTGTCCTGGTTTGGGACCATTCACAATTGCTTTGGGACATACTCACAGCTGATCACTTGTTTTTTGGCAGTTCTTTAAGGAAGGCCCCAACTGTGCTAAGTGCTAGAAGCAATTGTGTAGGATAATCTGCCCAATCCTACCTACCGATAGCCTGGTTTAAGGCTCTACCCCCAAGTAAAGAAGGAGCTCACTTCTAAATTGAGTTTGGGATCCAATGTTAAGGATGACAGTGTAGAGAAGTGAAGATAAACCTGATATCTCCCAGACGCAAAGAGACACGTAAAGGGTGAGAACTCGGTTTTTGGTTTAGACAGACTTGGGTTTGACTTTTAGCGAAGACACCCCCTAGCTTTGTGACATTGGGAAATTAGTTCACTTCTTTAAGCCTCTGTTTACTTATTTGTAAAATGAAACTAATAATAATACATACCCAATGTGAATGTTTGATGTGTTTTAACAAGGTAATCCAAGGAAGACATTTAGCATTGTATAGGCACATTGCTTGAATCACTATGGTGGTTGTAATAACATCAAGGAATTATGATTTCTTTGGTCCCTGTGTGTCCCCTTTCCACCATGCACTTATAACCTCTCTGTTTCCATACACAGAGCAAACCACCACTACCACCTGGGGGTGGGGGATGGGGCCTCTGGTAGAGACTAGTACCAGGCTAACATGGGTTTATATTCAGGATTTAACTCTTAAAAATCCAGTCCCTGAACTGTCAAATGGGACAGTAACACAGGTTGTTAGTGTTAGAGATAATAATAAGCTCCATTGTGGTTTGGCTTTTTAAAAATTTCTCATGTGGACATCTTTGCCAGCCCAGGTCATAGTGATGGTTTAAGTGAGTATCTGTACAAGATAGATCTCAGCCGTTCTTGATGTCAGTTTTTTCTTACTGGCCCTGAGCCAGACTTCATTTTTAGATCTGGCCTGATTGCCTTCAAACCAAGGTCTATGGAGCCATAGTAATGAGCACTGCCACTTGGAAATACGCTCTTCATGGACCTCATCCTGGCATGGGTGCCAGTTAAGAGGCAGCACAGGCCCTGGCCGGTTGGCTCAGCGGTAGAGCATCGGCCTAGTGTGCAGAGGACCCGGGTTCGATTCCCGGCCAGGGCACACAGGAGAAGCGCCCATTTGCTTCTCCACCCCTCTGCCGCGCCTTCCTCTCTGTCTCTCTCTTCCCCTCCCACAGCCGGGGCTCCATTGGAGCAAAGATGGCCCAGGCGCTGGGGATGGCTCTGTGGCCACTGCCTCAGACGCTAGAGTAGCTCTGGTCGCAACATGGCGACGCCCAGGATGGGCAGAGCATCGCCCCCTGGTGGGCAGAGCATCGCCCCATGATGGGCATGCCGGGTGGATCCCGGTCGGGCGCATGCGGGAGTCTGTCTGACTGTCTCTCCTTGTTTCCAGCTTCAGAAAAGTGAAAAAAAAAAAAAAAAAAGAGGCAACACAGAGCTCAGTCTCTGCCCCACAGAGAGTGGACGTGTAAGACCAAATTACAAATGTGGTTTGTGGTTTTGCATCAAGACTGGCAAGAAACATGAGCAAATAAAAGATTTGTTTGGTACAGAAAAATTAATGTTCAAAAATCAAAGTTTCTTGAGGAGAGTTCTCTTCGCTTCTGTCTGGTACTGGAAAGCTACAAATCAATAAACTGTCTTTATTTTCTCCAGTTATTGATTCTTCACATTGCAGATTCTTCCCGTGACACAATTTCAGATGGGTCCCTGCTCAGGAGAGGAAAAGCATGCGCACGTTTAAAAAGCTCGATGACATCTGCTGACATTCTCCCTGCTTGTGTTTTGCAGCCTACTTCTGCTTCCTTCTGACCGCGTTGGGTGTGACAGCTGGTGCCCATCGCTTGTGGAGCCACAGGTCCTATAAGGCCAAGCTGCCTCTGAGGATATTTCTGGCTGTCGCCAACTCCATGGCTTTCCAGGTGGGGATAGAATGCACATTCTTTCATACCCAATCTAGGCTCAGTGTTTAGGCCCCAAGCACTCCCTGCCTGTCGTGAATTTTATTTCCTTGAAGCTTTACATACTGTAGAATGTCACCTGGGGACTTCATAGCTCAAGAGATGCTATGAACTACAGAGGAGGAAAAGAGATTCCTCTCTCCAGAGTTCATGCCCCCAATATGCCCTGAAACCCTCCATGTTTGTCCTGCTCTAATGAGAGCCAAGTTCCATGCCGAATATGCTATATGCATATTGCATTTGATCCTTGCAGTAACCCCGTGCATTAGGTGTGTTCCCATTTTACAGATGAAGAAACTAAGGCTTAATGAAGTTAAAGAACATATCTAAATTACATGACTAAAAAATGGATCATTTAGGAGAGGCAAATGCAGGTCTGACACAAAGCCCATTACTTCTATAAAACACATTCCTGAGGTCACCCTCTAAGTTTATAGTGGGAAGTCTATTCAATATGGAATTGGAAGACTCAGGATTTGAGTCTGATGGTTGCTAGCTGTAAATCACTTACTTATCGTCAGTTTCTTCATCTATAAAAATACAAATACGACTTCACTCCCAGAGTTATAAAACCATCGAAAATTGCAAGGAGCTATAAAAATATAAGAGAGGGTCCCCACTGCACTAGAATTGGGCCATATCTTTTAGGGCCATTCCAGTCCTAGTCCATTTCCCACCACCTTGATCATTTTCCGAGCTGCTGAAATTTTGGATTTATCATGGATGTCTCTTTTCCCAATTCTTCATCTGATCCAGGCAGGGTGAGGGAGAACAACTTTTTGCTTACAAATTTTCCGCACATATATGAGTATAGACCCTGTGAATTATCACCCATTGGGTGGTAATTGCAATTCCCAAAACTCCTTTGGGTTCAAGGAAACCAGTGACCCAGGAGCCTCTCTGTGACCCTCAGATGTGCACATCACGTGTCTACCTCTGCAAATGGGCCTTCCATCCTTACAAGACAGCCTGACTGTAAGCATTCCTCTAAGTTGTTCTTGTGTTTGAGAATTCACATCCTTATTTCAGGCTTCCCTCCTGCAGTTTGAGCATTCATAGAGCAAATAAGATCTAACACAATAAGTTGCTTAGGGCACATGATTCATATTCTGAACACCTGCTGGTTATAATTCAAGCGCAGTCGGGAATTAGAACCGGGGTCCCAGGGAAGAAGCTCTTGTGCATAAAGGAGTTTGCTGCAGCTTCTGGCTTTCACAGCTGGCAGTGTGAACTGTGCTGCGTTTTATTTATTTATTTTATTTTATTTTTTTACAGAGACAGAGAGAGAGTCAGAGAGAGAGATAGACAGGGACAGACAGACAGGAACAAAGAGATGAGAAGCATCAATCATTAGTTTTTCGTTGTGCATTGCAACACCTTAGTTGTTCATTGATTGCTTTCTCATATGTGCCTTGACCATGGGCCTTCAGCAGACCAAGTAACCTCTTGCTGGAGCCAGCGACCTTGGGGCCAAGCTGGTGAGCTTTGCTCAAACCAGATGAGCCCCCCGCTCAAGCTGAGCGACCTCAGGGTCTCGAACCTGAGTCCTCCGCATCCCAGTCTGACGCTCTATCCACTGCGCCACCACCTGGTCAGGCGCTGCATTTTATTCTGACTTCAGCCATCTTAGTTCTGTGTTGTGCTTTGTTTCTCATAATGATGAGTTAGGGTCATGATAATTTACAAACTCACTTAGGTCTTGATGCTATTTAGGACTTAACTCAATGATTGTCATTTATTTTGTTCAGGTGACTTATTATTTTTAGCCTTTAATTACACACTCGAAGTTACAAAGCACCTCTGTTGGAATTTTTTTTCCAACATAAATAACTTGAAATTGAGAGCCTAAACCTCCTTTCCTAGTGAAACTATTTATTTATAAAATAACTCAATTTTTGGCCCTGGCCAGTTGGCTCAGTGGTAGAGCGTCGGCCTGGCGTGCAGGAGTCCCGGGTTTGATTCCCAGCCAGGGCACACAGGAGAAGCACCCATCTGCTTCTCCACCCCTCCCCCTCTCCTTCTTCTCTCTTTCTTCCCCTCCCGCCGCCAAGGCTCCATTGGAGTGAAGTTGGCCCGGGTGCTGAGGATGGCTCTGTGGCCTCTGCCTCAGACGCTAGAGTGGCTCTGGTTGCAACAGAGCAATGCCCCAGATGGGCAGATCATCGCCCCCTGGTGGGCGTGCTGGGTGGATCCTGGTTGGGCGCATGCAGGAGTCTGTCTGACTGCCTCCCTGTTTCCAACTTAAGGGAAAAAAAACAAACAAAAAACAAAACTCAATATTTGAGAACTTAGGTTTTCTTACCAAAACATTCCATAAGAGAACATCACACAGCAATTTTACATTTCCTTTGGGGAGAAAGTACATTGTTGACCTAGGTCCTGGAATAAATTCTTGGCTCTGCCATTTGCTCTAAGATGTGGGCCTTTGTGCCCGTCTCTGTTCCTTTATATGCAGAGGGGGCCAGGTAGTAATACTTACCTTACAGAGTTGTTGGGAGGATGAAATAATGAATAAGAGGTGCCCAGATTATAGGAACACTCAGTGAATATCATTCCCCCTCTTCTTTATTAGAGTTGGCACGCCGCCTCATTCACCTCTGTATTTTAGTGCATATGATGTAGGAAACAATGACTGTTTGTTAAAGGAATTAATAGTTTTTGAAAGTATTTATAGAAATCATCAAAGTTGAACTATGCCTACATCTTCCAGGGCTACATTTGTGGTAGATTATTTTCCCTTTAACAAACATTTATTGAGCACCTGCTATGTGGCAGACACAGAGCTGAACACAGTGTCTTTAATGATGAGCAAACAGTCACAATCCTTGCCTTCACTGAGCCTTCTACCTCATGGGATACTACAATTCCCCCAGTTTCCCAGTGGAAATGGCACTACTCCATGGGTCTGGGGTCTCATAACAATGCTCCTCAGCCCTGAGTGAGAGGTATCTGTAAGATCAGCACAGGGCCAGCTCCCACACGGTGCATCCCTGTGCCAGAGGGAAGAGTGCAGTCCATCCAGGCCACTTAACTGGAGGAAGAGAACCAACTGGGAAAGAAAAAATGTGCTGTGACCTGCCAGTCTGGGGTATTGACCTCTAGCCCTGACTTAGTTTCCCTTTGATATCCCCTGGGTTTTTGGAGATAGTATCTAGAGTTCTCTTCTGCTTTTTTTTTCATCAGAATGATCATGCCTTTGGCCAAAATGGACAGATGTCGCGGTTATCTCTGAGGATCAGTAGGACTTTTGCTAGATGCTGCAAATGAAATCTTGATCATCAAAAACATTATTCTTAAAATGGGACTTAAACATTTGAAACTCCCTTTTCTCTTTCTTCTATAGAGGTTGTATGTACTGTGTAGCAGGCGATAGTGGGAAAGATGGGAGGTACTTATAGTCTGAGAAGATGTTTCTCTGCCCTTGTCTTTAGGTTTTCCTAGAGACTTCTTCTTAAATAGGGATTAGGCCTTCTGTTCTTCCCATTGAAATCCCCTGTTTTTATATGAGAATTCTGCCGATGTGGAGATACCAGGAGAGCAGTAGATTTCAGTCCTAGTGGTGAACTTGAGTTGAGTGTGTCCTTTCCCACAGGCTAGTCAGGCTTTGGTAAAACCCAGTTGATTAGGCTCTGTAAAATAGTTTCTCTTGAGGACAGATCTTGCTAAGGAGAACAGAGAGCTCTGTGCAGAACTCACATTTCAAAAAAGTTACTTCTCTCTTTTTGCTAGAAGAGCAAGGGGATTTTTCTAGCCATTCATGGTGAGAATTTGGTAGGGCTCCTGACAGCAATATTCATGAATAAGGCCCAAGCTAGATGGCTCAGTAGATAGAATATCATCCTGGTGTGCAGACGTTCTGGGTTCAATCCCTAGTCAGGACACATTTGAGAAGTGACCTTCTGCTTCTCTCCCCCTTCTCTCCCTCTTCCCCTTCCAGTGGCTCAGTTGGTTTGAGCGTCTTCCTGGGCACTGAAGATAGCTCAGTTGATCCAAGCATCAGCCTCAGGTGATAAAAATAGCTCAGTTGATTCGAGCATCCACCCAAACAGGGGTTGCCAGGTGGATTGTGGCTGCGGCACATGCAGAAATCTGTCTCGCTGTCTCCTCTCCTTTCATTTAAAAAAAAGTTCGTGAATATGTAGAGCCTGCTAGGACTGGGCCCTCTAGGTGTTTTCAGTTCCAAGTTTGTCCACAATAAAACTCCGGTAATTCATCACTTACAGTTTAAAATATTCCTATTCATTCTGGCTTTTGCTCCTGGGCCTCTGCTTCTAGTAGGCTCTAATTCTCTGTAGCTGCCTGTTTGTCTCTCTAGTTTTGGGGGCAGCAGTTTGCCTGTGACCTCAATTCTCTGATGGATCAAAGAAGAGTTGTTGATTTTCACTTTGTTCAGCTCTTTTTCTTGTTGTGAGAATAGGAGTGACTACCACCAAGCTCTTTGTATGTCAGACCAGAAAGTGGAAGTTACCATGTGATTTATGAATATGTCAAGTGAATCATATGGTGATGGACCATGAACTTTGGCAGGTATATAACCACAAAAGCAACTACAGTTTTTAAGTCCTAACCGCATATGAGCATTTCATTAAATATGTCAGCCATTTGACAATACTCCTACAAAGTAGATTCTGTTAATGTCCTCCTTTGATAGGTGATAAAATGGAAAGAAAGAGGCTATGTAACCTGACCAAGGACATACAGATTTGAGTGACAACAGGGGGATTTAAGTACAGATGGCTTGACTCCTGAGGTCACCCTCTCACTGTGCTCTAATTCCTGTCCCAGGATCAAGGTGTACAGTTTATCCTTTCATTTTGCAAATACATAAGTCTTAACCATTGTTCCTTGCACTGGAGAACAAGACAGACAAGGTCCCTGTCCTCAAAATATGTATATCACAGTGGGTGAGAGAGCAAATAAAGAAGCAAAAGAATATGAAGAATTTGAATATGGCAATGTAATGGAGGGAAAGGGAGGCGACTTCGTTAGAGGAGAGGGTCAGAAAAGGCCTCGCTGAGGAGGTGACATTAGAGCTGAGGCCTGAGGGAGAGGACAGGTAAAGGAAGACCATTCCAGACAGACGTAGGAGCCGAAGCAAAGTGGGAGCAAGTATGGTGCGTTCCAGGAAGAGAAGACTGGCTGGTGTGACCGGTCCCTGTGGGTGTGGGGGATGGTCACAGAAGAGGCCAGAGAGGGAGACAGGCCACACCAGTGTAGGTCTCTGCCCGGCATTGCAAGGATTTTGGGTATTTTTCTAAAGGCAGTGGGAAAGCACTGTAAGATTTTAGTCAGGGGAGTGCATGGGAGGCCTCAGACCACAGTCATGAGAGCCCAGAGATTTTTGTGCCCGATTCGGGATTATAGATCAACCCCCAATGCTGAGTCTTTGTGTGTGCACGTTGAGGAGGAAGTCCTGGATGCGGGCACTGCTCTCGAGAATGGCTGGGGTGTTTGTAGCAGCAAGTACCGTCCATTGGTTAGGAGAACACAACACCGGACAGAACACTACTGCAGGCTCGAGCATCCTTAACCTCACACAGCCTTCTCTGCAGGTTCTAGCTCTCGCTGCAGACCTCCTGTCTCAGTGCTCGCCACCTCTCCTGACCGCTGGCCTAAGCAGCAGTGTACAGCCCCTCTTCGGCACGTCAGACACCAGTTTGCCTTCCTTTTTTCTGGATGGGTGGGTGTTGTTGGTCTCCTCCTGCTGTGTGAATAGGCGGCAGTAGAAGCGTCCTGGCCCCACTGCCCCGAGGAACCCCCCCCCCGTGTGGTTTTCCAGGGCAGCCTGCATGCCATGCCTCACGGTGCCTCCTGACACATTTGGAAGTCAAGTGGAAAAAACAAATAGCTTGGCCGTCTCTGAGCAACTTCTCTGTTCATGATGATAGTGATTTATAGATTCATTAAAGCATTATTGTTTATACATACCGCTCTGTAACACTAGTATTGGCGGTATTGACAGATATTCTGATGGATGACCAAGTGAAGGTGGGAGGTCTGATGGAGACAGAGAGAGAGAGAGAGAGAGAGAGAGACACACACACACACACACACACACATACACACACACACACACACACACATGCGCGCGCATGTGCGCATGCAAAAAAAACTCTCCTGCTGCTGCTGCTGCAGGAGACACACAGTATTTTGGCATTTTTCGTCTGTGCTTACCTGGCAGGATTAACAACTCTTTCTACCAATAAAAAAATGTACCTTTTGCCCTGGCCGGTTGGCTTAGTGGTAGAGTGTCGGCCTGGCATGTTAAAGTCCTGGGTTCAATTCCTGGCCAGGGCACACAGGAGAAGTGCCCATCTGCTTCTCCAACCTTCCACCTCCTCCTTCTCCATCTCTTTCTTACCCTCCCAGAGCCATGGCTCCACTGGAGTGGCCCTGGGCACTGAGGATGGCACCATGGCGTCCAACTCAGGCGCTAAAATGGCTCCGGTTGCAATAGAGCAGTGGCCCCAGTTGGGCAGAGCATTGCCCCCTGGTGGGCATGCCGGGTGGATCCTGGTCAGGCGCATGTGGGAGTCTGTCTCTGTGCCTCCCCGCTTCCCACTTAAGAAAAATACAAAGAAAATATATACCTTTTAAGGTGGAGATTAAAATGGCCCCACCCCCTAAATGCCTCACTTCCCTTTTTGTTGTGGATCTAGGTCAGCGAAAGCAGGTGAGGTGAGTGATGGCCTCCCAGGAATGGGAAGGAGATGCCCCGAGGCAGCTGAGGAGAGGCTGGTTCCCTAGCCCAGCACACACCCAGCAGGGCCAGCCTGCCCCTCACCTGACCCTCCACAAATCAGCAGGAACTGTGCAGATGGTACACTCTTTGCACCACAGATGTATTCCCTTAGCATTTCAAGGTGATTAAATTTTAGTAAACAAGACACATATACGTTAAAGGCACAGAGTTTTTTAAAAACATACATGTTAAAGTAGAGAGTATTTCTGTAAACAAATTGCAACCACATTTTATATCATATGTTAATCTGGCTCTACATCAATATTGAAAGAAAGAAACTTTGTTTGCAATGTATTGCACATGCAGTCCTGTTAATTTGGAAGCTACTCTGAAACATATTTTCAAGGTAAATGCTTCATTCTGCCGTCTTATCAGAAAAAAAGATCTTTAGAAGTGCTCAGGCAGGGCCCCCCCTCTCCCCCCTCCCCTGCCAGTCTCTTCCTTTCCAAGAACCACAGAGGGTTGGAGCTGGGGGACCTCAGAGGCCACGTCTCACTTCTTTTCTAGCAACCACAGACACGAAGGCCCAAATGCCTGCACTTGTTTTTATTTTCTCACGTTGCCTCCAGAAACGGTCACGGGTGTTGAAAGGGCCTGTGTGGGCCCTGGCCGGTTGGCTCAGTGGTAGAGCGTCGGCCTGGCGTGCGGGGGACCCAGGTTCGATTCCCGGCCAGGGCACATAGGAGAAGCGCCCATTTGCTTCTCCACCCCCCCTCCTTCCTCTCTGTCTCTCTCTTCCCCTCCCGCAGCCAAGGCTCCATTGGAGCAAAGATGGCCCGGGCGCTGGGGATGGCTCCTTGGCCTCTGCCCCAGGTGCTAGAGTGGCTCTGGTCGCGGCAGAGCGACGCCCCGGAGGGGCAGAGCATCTCCCCCTGGTGGGCAGAGCATCGCCCCTGGTGGGCGTGCCGGGTGGATCCCGGTTGGGCGCATGCGGGAGTCTGTCTGACTGTCTCTCCCGTTTCCAGCTTCAGAAAAATAAAAATTAAAAAAAAAAAAAAAAAGGGCCTGTGTGGCCGTGTGGTGTTGAAAGGGCTTGTGTGGCCCTGCGGTGCCTGTCAGCTCCTCCCTCCCGGCCCTGCCACCACCCCTCCAGGCTGAGGGAGCGGCTGTCACTGCTTTTTCTTCCCCATTGCTCTCCTGCCAGACATGTTTATGGGGCTGCTTTCTAGGTTTTCCAACCCACTGATTATTTTGCATTTTGGATGATTCCTCTCCCAGCTGCTTTCATTTGCATTTTTTTCTAAAATAAACCTCATTGTGCTAATTTCTATTCATTTTTCTAACCTCGTTAGATCCATCTCTGTTATTTCTCTGTTCTCAAAGATGTCTGCGGCACCTCTTAATTTCATACCTCCCAACAGTGTTATTAACAAAATGTGTACGCCCTGTTCCCAGCCATTAATGAAGATGCTAAATAAAATGACTAGAGCTAACAGATACATGGGGGCCTCCATGAGTTGCCCCCCCCCCCATCAGATGCTGAGCTGGTTTTCATCTCTGGTCCTTGTTTGTCAGAGTTCAGGCTTTTCAGTCATCCTGTCCAGTTCCAACTAGCACCAACCAGAGGTCTTGTCACAGGAATGTCACAGGGATGCTATTTTGCATGTTTTTATTAAACGCCAGAGATACAATAGTTACAAGAGTCATTGAATCAACCATTTTAATAAATGGTAAAATTTTGCCATTTTAATACATGGCAAAATTTACAGAGCTTCATGTGCCAGAGAAAATTTTTAGCCTTGCTTTTAAAAAGTTTTAAAGAAGGCAGACACATCTGATTATTTTCATCTTCTATTGACTCTTCGATAGCTTTTTTGTGTAAATCTGCTGGTTAATTCTCTTTGCATGTTAAGATGCACAAAACACTTGTGAGGAACTCGGCGATGTATAAGAAACGGCCTTTGTCTTGAGAAGCTTACTGTCTGACAGAGCTGGTTAGACTCGAGGATAATAAAAAAGGATCTTTGGCCTGACCTGTGGTGGTGCAGTGGATAAAGCATTGACCTGGAAATGCTGAGGTCGCCGGTTCGAAACCATGGGCTTGCCTGGTCAAGGCACATATGGGAGTTGATGCTTCCAGCTCCTCCCCCCTTCTCTCTCTCTGTCTCTCCTCTCTCTCTCTCTCTTTCTCTCTCTCTGTCTCTCCCTCTCTTCTCTAAAAAAAAAAAATGAATAAATAAATTTTAAAAAAAGAAAAAGGGATCTTTGTAAGACAATGTGGAGTTAAATTGCTCAGAACTTTCATACAAACTCTTGTAGCTGCAAAGAGAATATGGGTATTAGGATAAAGCCTAATGCAGAGAGAGAGAGTTTTTAATCTTTCAAAAGGTAAAAGGGATTTGCGTAGGTAAGGAGGAGGGAGGGGAAGATGAGGGATGATGTTGAGTGCATGGAGCTAGAGCAAGAGTGGTGGAAGATGAAGTCTGAGAGGCACGGTGGTAAATAATAAAGAACATGTCCGGCCTTTGTCTTCAGTGGCGATTCCACTTGAATACTGGTGGAGAGAGAGGCATGATAATGTACTTACTATACGGGTCTAACAAAAAAAAAATCTGTCAGTGTCTCAGAGCTTGGTCTGACTGAAGAAGGACACTGATGGGCTATAGTGGGTTGCAAACCCAGGTACTGGCACTACTCTCTTACTAGATGTCTCTCATGCATCTCAAAATCAAAGCCAAAGTTGTGACTACTATCTCCCATAAAACTACTCTCTCCTAATTTTCCCCAACAGAAATCTGGGTGTCATTCATGGTTTCCCCATTTCCTTAATCATCCCTCATCCAATCTTTTAGCCAGTCTCTCTCTCTCTCTTTTTTTTTTTTTTTACAGGGACAGAGAGAGTGTCAGAGAGAGGGATAGACAGGGACAGACAGACAGGAACGGAGAGAAATGAGAAGCATCAATCATCAGTTTTTCGTTGAGACACCTTAGTTCAACGATTGCTTTCTCATATGTGCTTGACCGCAGGCCTTCAGCAGACTGAGTAACTCCTTGCTCGAGCCAGCGACCTTGGGTCCAAGCTGGTGAGCTTTTGCTCAAACCAGATGAGCCCGCGTTCAAGCTTAGCCAGTCTCTTGTACTGATGAATTATGTCTTGAACCTGCACTCATCTCTACCATCCTCATATCCAAGCCACGATTGTTTCTTGCCTAGATTACTGCAAAAGCCTCATAAACTGGTCTTCCTCCTTCTACACTTGCCCCCCTTGATACTGCCTCCAGACAGAGCTTACTGAAAATTAAACCACCATCTAACAACAACAGAAATCTGTCAGTGGCTTAGCATTGCATTGGGAACGAAATCCAGCCTTGTTGTTATGACCCGGCAGGTCCTTCAGGATCAGGCTTTTGCTTACCAGTGCAGTTTCCCCCCAAGTGGGTGTCCTTCCTTCCAAATAATGCTGACACTAACCACCCAAGTGAGTGTCAGATCCCACAAGTTAAAGCCTCAATCTTTTTTTTTAATATATATTTTTTAGTTTTTATTTATTCATTTTAGAGAGGGGGGAGAGAGAGGGAGCAGGGAGGGAGGAGCAAGAAGCATCAACTCCCATGTGTGCCTTGACCAGGCAAGCCCAGGGTTTCGAACCAACAACCTCAGTGTTCCTGGTCAACATTTTATCCACTGCGCCACCACAGGTCAGGCCTGAAGCCTCAGTCTTGGTTGTCCTTACATCACTGCTCCTGCTTCAGCTGCCAGCCACAAGCAGGATCTTCATGCCACCACGACCTCTTCCAACTGGCTATGAATGCACAGATTTCCACGATTCCCTCAGGTTTAATAATTTGCTAGAACAACACATAGAACTCAAGAAAGTTATCCTGCGGCTTTATTATAAAGGATACAAATCAGGACCAGCCCATAGGGAAGGTGTGAGAGGATCTCTCATGCAGAACTTCCTCACCACCCCCCCGTGGGGTCAGGTGCATCCTCCTCCCTGAACCTCAATGTGTTCTGTAATTATTTATTTATTTTTTTTTACAGAGACGGAGAAAGTCAGAGAGAGGGATAGATAGGGACAGACAGACAGGAACGGAGAGAGATGAGAAGCATCAATCATCAGTTTTTTGTTGCGACACCTTAGTTGTTCATTGATTGCTTTCTCATATGTGCCTTGACCGTGGGCCTTCAGCAGACCGAGTGACCCCTTGCTTGAGCCAGCGACCTTGGGTCCAAGCTGGTGAGCTTTTGCTCAAACCAGATGAGCCCGCGCTCAGGCTGGCGACCTCGGGGTCTCGAACCTGGGTCTTCTGCATCCCAGTCTGACGTTCTATCCACTGCGCCACCGCTTGGTCAGGCTTTCCTTTTAGTTTTAATTCTTTATTTTCAAATAACTTCAAACTTACAAAAAGTTACAAAAATACCATGAATTCCTTTACTCAGATTCACTAATTGTTGACATATTGCCTCATTTATTTTAGTATTTTCTTTCTCCCTATGTGTGTATATGCATTCTCTTTGTTATATTTCTTTTCTGAATCATTTGCGAATGTTATAAATAACACACCCCTTCATCCCTAAACACTTCACTGTGTATTTCCTAATAGAAAAGACATTTCACATGAATGTAGTACATGCACCAAATCAGAAATTTTAATGCTCATACAATACTGTATCCAAGATCCTACCGAGTCCAGAGCCATTCAGGAGCCTACATTGTCATTTGTCATGTCTCTTTAGTCTCCTTTCATCTGGAGTAGTTTATCAGTCCTTCTTTCATTCTCTGACATTGGCATTTTTGAAATGTACAGACCAGTTATTTTTTAGAATTCTCTTCATTTTTAGTTTGCTCACATTTCCTCATAACTGCACAGACTGTGTATTTTTGGCAGGAAGGCTACATTAATTATCTTGTGTCCTGGGCATCAAACAAGGGGCACATGATATCCTTTTGTCATATTATTGGTGGTATGAATTTTGATGACTTGTTTAAAGTGTACCTGGTTTTACAATGTGAGATTACTCTTTTTCCTTTTGTAATTAATGAATAATTTATGCTGAGATACTGTAAACCTATATGAATATTTTTTCTTCATCAACTTTTGGCCCAATAGTTTTAGAATACCTTGGTAATTTTTGCTTGAATCAGTTATTGCCATGATACCTGCAAAATGATGATTTTCTTTTTTTTATTAAATTTAATGCAGTGACATTGATAAATCAGGGTACATATGTTGAGAGAAAATATCTCTAGATTATTTTGACATTTGATTGTGCTGTATACCCCTCCCCCAAAGTTAAATTGTCTTCTGTCATCTTCTATCTGGTTTTCTTTGTACCCCTACCCTCCCCTAACCCCTCTCTCCTTCTTCACCCCATCCCCCCTCCCCCAACCTCCCGCCCCTGTTGCCATCACATTCTTGTTCATGTCTCTGAGTCTCATTTTTATGTCCCTTCTATGTATGAATTCATCTTAGTTTTTTTTTTCTGATTTACTTATTTCACTCCGTATAATGTTGTCAAGGTCCATCCATGTTATTGTAAATGATCCGATGTCATCATTTCTTATGGCTGAGTAGTATTCCATAGTATATATGTACCAAAGCTTTTTAATCCACTCGTCCTCTGACGGACACTTGGGCTGTTTCCAGATCTTCGCTATTGTGAACAATGCTGCCACAAACATGCGGGTGCATTTCTCCTTTTCGAGCTGTTCTATGGTGTCCTTGGGGTATATTCCTAAAAGTGGGATAGCTGGGTCAAAAGGCAGTTCGATTTTCAGATTTCTGAGGAATCTCCATACTGTTTTCCACAGTGGCTGCACCAGTCTGCATTCCCACCAGCAGTGCAGGAGGGTTCCCTTTTCTCCACATCCTCGCCAGCACTTATTCTGTATTGTTTTGTTGATAAGCGCCATTCTGACTGGTGTGAAGTGATATCTCATTGTGGTTTTAATTTGCATTTCTCTAATGATTAGTGATGTTGAGCATTTTTTCATATGCCTATTGGCCATCTGTATGTCCTCTTTGGAGAAGTGTCTATTCATCTCTTTTGCCCATTTTTGGATTGGGTTGTTTGTCTTCCTGGTGTTGAGTTTTACAAGTTCTTTATAAATTTTGGTTATTAACCCCTTATCAGACGTATTGTCAAATATGTTCTCCCATTGTGTAGTTTGTCTTTTTATTCTGTTCTTGTTGTCTTTAGCTGTGCAAAAGCTTTTTAGTTTGATATAGTCCCATTTGTTTATCCTGTCTTTTATTTCACTTCCCCGTGGAGATAAATCAGCAAATATATTGCTCCGAGAGATGTCGGAGAGCTTACTGCCTATGTTTTCTTCTAAGATGCTTATGGTTTCACGGCCTACATTTAAGTCTTTTATCCATTTTGAGTTTATTTTTGTGAGTGGTGTAAGCTGGTGATCTAGTTTCATTTTTTTGCAGGTAGCTGTCCAATTTTCCCAACACCATTTGTTAAAGAGGCTGTCTTTACTCCATTGTATTTCCTTGCCTCCTTTGTCAAATATCAGTTGTCCATAGAACTGTGGGTTTATTTCTGGGTTCTCTGTTCTGTTCCATTGATCTATATGCCTGTTCTTATGCCAGTACCAGGCTGTTTTGAGTACAACGGCCTTGTAGTATAACTTGATATCAGGAAGTGTGATACCTCCCACTTTATTCTTCTTTTTTAAGATTGCTGAGGCTATTCGTGTCCTCTTTTGGTTCCATATAAATTTTTGGAATATGTGTTCTATATCTTTGAAGTATGTCATTGGTATTTTAATTGGTATTGCATTGAATTTATAGATTGCTTTGGGTAATATATAGACATTTTAATGATGTTTATTCTTCCTAACCATGAGCACGGTATATGCTTCCACTTGTTTGTATCTTCCTTGATTTCTTTTATCAATGCTTTGTAATTTTCCGAGTACAAGTCTTTAGTCTCCTTGGTTAAGTTTACTCCTAGGTACTTTATTTTTTTGGTTGTAATTGTGAAGGGGATTGTTTCCTAAATTTCTCTTTCTGACTGTTCATTGTTGGTGTATAAAAATGCTTCTGATTTCTGAGTATTGATTTTATATCCTGCCACTTTGCTGAATTTATTTATCAGGTCCAGTAGTTTTTTGACTGAGACTTTAGGGTTTTCTATATACAATATCATATCATCTGCAAATAATGATAGTTTTACTTCTTCTTTTCCAACTTGAATGCCTTTTATTTCTTCTTCTTGTCTGATTGCTGTGGCTAGGACTTCCAGGACCATGTTAAATAAGAGTGGTGAAAGGGGGCACCCCTGCCTTGTTCCTGATCTTAAGGGGATTGCTTTTAATTTTTGCACATTGAGTATGATGTTGGCTGTGGGTTTCTCATAGATGGCTTTTATCATGTTGAGGTATGTTCCCTGTATTCCCACTTTGCTGAGAGAATTTTGATCATGAATGGATGCTGGATTTTATCAAATGCTTTTTCTGCATCTATTGAAATTATCATATGGTTTTTCTCCTTCTTTTTGTTTATGTGATGAATCACATTGATTAATTTACGAATATTGTACCAGCCTTGACTCCCCAGAATAAATCCCACTTGATCATGGTGTATGATTTTTTCCATATATTGTTGAATCCGGTTTGCTAATATTTTGTTGAGGAATTTAGCATCTATATTCATCAGAGATATTGGCCTATAATTTTCTTTCTTTGTGTTGTCTTTGCCTGGTTTTGGAATCAGAATTATGCTCGCCTCATAAAAGGAGCTTGGAAGTCTTCCTTCCTCTTGAATTTTTTGAAATAGTTTGAGAAGGATAGGAGTTAGTTCTTCTTTGAATATTTGGTAGAATTCTGTTGTGAAGCCATCGGGCCCCGGACTTTTCTTTGTTGGGAGTTTTTTGATAACTGTTTCGATCTCATTTGGTGTAATCGGTCTGTTTAGGTTTTTCGATTCTTCCAGATTGATTTTTGGAAGATTGTATGTTTCAAGGAATTTGTCCATTTCATCTAGGTTGTCTAGTTTTTTGGCATACAGTTCTTCATAGTATTTTCTTACAATATTTTGTATTTCTGTTGTGTCAGTTGTTATTTCTCCTCTCTCATTTCTAATTTTATTTATTTGAGTCCTCTCTCTCTTTTTCTTGGTGAGTCTACTTAAAGGTTCATCAATCTTGTTTACCTTTTCAAAGAACCAGCTCCTAGTTTCATTGATCCTCTATATTGTTTCTTTAGCCTCTATGTCATTTATTTCTGCTCTGATCTTTATTATTTCTTTCCTTCTACTACATTTGGGATTTACTTGCTGTTCTTTTTCTAATTCTTTTAGATGCAGGGTTAAGTTGTTTATTTGAGCTTTTTCTAGCTTCTGAAAGTGTGCCTGTAGTGCTATGAACTTCCCTCTCAGCACTGCTTTCGCTGTGTCCCATAAATTTTGAGTTGTTGTATGCTCATTGTCATTCGTTTCTAGGAATTTTTTTATTTCTTCTTTGATCTCATTCTTATTCCATTCATTATTTAACACCCTGCTATTTAGTTTCCATGTGTTTGATAATTTTTGAGCTTTTCTGCTGTGATTCATTTCTAGTTTCATGCCGTTGTGATCAGAGAAAGTGCTTGATATGATTTCAGTCTTCTTAAATTTGTTGAGAGCACTTTTGTGCCCTAACATGTGGTCTATCCTAGATAATGTACCATGAGCGCTTGAAAATAATGTATATTCTGCTGCTTTAGGGTGAAAGGATCTGAAGATATCTATTAAATCGAGTTGATCTAGTGTTTCCAATAAGTCTGCTGTTTCTTTGTTAATTTTCTTTCTTGAGGATCTATCTAGTGATGTTAGTGGGGTATTGAAATCCCCTACTATTATAGTATTGCTGTTGATCTCGCCCTTTAAATCCATCAAAGTCTGTTTTATATATTTGGGTGCTCCTATATTAGGTGCATAGATATTTATAATAGTTATATCTTCCTGTTGGATTACTCCCTTTATCATTATGTAGTGGCCTTCTTTATCTCTTACTATATCCTTTGTTTTAAAGTCCAATTTGTCTGATATAAGTATTGCTACCCCAGCTTTTTTTTCATTTCCGTTTGCATGAAATGTTTTTTTCCAAAAATGATGATTTTCTAACTCTGTAATTTCTTCTAGATTTGTTGGTTGGCGTTTCACGTATATGTGTGTGTATGTATGTATGCATATATGCATTTATTTTGGGCTAATAGATTCTTATTTATTAAGTAGGTTTTATTCCATAATTGTTATTATTCATCTTAATGTCCCAAATCATTAATCAAATTACCCCAGTTTGTTCAGCAGAGGGCATTACAAATGGATTCCTAAGTCTTTTTTGGCATGTTGCCATTGTTTTTAGAGCAATTCCTTATTTTCCAGCACTACAAAATATATCAAGTTTCTCTTATGTTTTTCCTGCCCTAGTCCTGGTATTGCCCATTTCACCAAAGTCCTGACCCCTTTTACTGAGGAAAGGTATATGAAAACCAAAATTTGGGAGCACATGTAGCAATGTGAGTATCCGTTGCTACTATCTTGTTATTGTTTTCTTGGCCCTTTCTTCTCTGAAATTTTTATTTATGTATGTATGTATGTATGTATGTATGTATGTATTTCTTTATTTTAAGTCAAAGGAGAGAAGATAGAGAGACAGACTCCCGCATGTGCCCCAACTAAGATCCACTCGGCAGCCCCCACCTGGGGCCAATTCTTGAATCAACTGAGCTATTCTTAGCACCTGGGGCCAATGCTTGAATCTACTGGCTGCAAGAGGGCAAGAGAGAGAGAAGGGAGAGAGGAAGGGGAAGAGAAGCAGATGGTCACTTCTCATGTGTGCCCTGACCAGGTATTAAACCCAGAATATCTGCATGCCAGGCCAACACTTGATCTACTGAGCTGACTGGTCAGGGATCTTCCCTGAAATTTTGACCCCTGAGATCTAGCCCAGGAGACAAGAATGATAGTCATATCCCTGACCAAAATAAATCTCTAAAACTCAAATTAGGAAGACTCACAGAAAGGACAATGTGTCTACCGAGAGGACTACCCAAGCCATTTTTAAAATGTGTGTTAAAAATATGTTTAAAAAGCATATAAAAGTTTTATTCAAATACATTCTCATTGTAAGAGATTTAATAAAAAAAAATATGGGGGGAGAGAAGAAAATATGAAACAATCCTTCTCTTCTTTGCAATTTTTAAGTGTCGTCAGC
Source organism: Saccopteryx bilineata (assembly GCF_036850765.1). Lineage (NCBI taxonomy): Eukaryota > Metazoa > Chordata > Mammalia > Chiroptera > Emballonuridae > Saccopteryx > Saccopteryx bilineata. Next base: position 200,840,647 of record NC_089494.1, read on the forward strand.
AAATACTCTTCAAACTACTAACGTTAGCTTTTCAACACTTACCCAGCTTCTAAAACCACCCAGGCCGAGGGCCACGTGAAGGCTAGGCAGCACGTGGAGATTTGTTCTCTCGAAGCTACAGTTTGCCAGGTGGTATAGACTGCTGCCAGGCTCTTTTTGGGGACTTTCTGGGTTCTTCTTACAGATTGTCAGTGTTATCTGGGGGAAATCAGTGCTGACCTAGTACCAACAATGGGGAAAGCACTGAATGGCCTTCATTGTTTGAATAGGACAGTGTAAGCATCTGAACCAGAGGAGGTTATATTCAGACCCTAGAGACTGAAATAAAGTCTATTTCAAATGAGCCTTACTGTCCCTAAAGAGTAGACACAGCACTGCCTTGCCCTCTTAGACCCCCTCGATGGAAGGACTTTTCCCAGACAGGGTGCCATTCACTCACAAGACACACCTTCTACTCTAAAACCTGCCTGTTCCAGCTGACATGTTTGTCGCTGGTGTGCCTCGTTTCTTTTCTAGGACTGATTGGAAACAGAGATGCATTATGGATACAAGTGGAATTCCCTTTGGCTATGTTTTGCGGCCACCTGGTCAACTTCCCCTTCTGGGCCCTGAAGCAGCCACACAGTTGAATTAGGGGAGAGAGCAAGCACCCTGGCGTCTGGTCAGAAGTGAGCATGTGTTCGCAGCTAGGCTGGAGGAGAGCGGAGCAGTGAGTCTGGCCTCAGACCTGTTGGATGGGACAAGCTAAATACTGGTTACATTTAGCCTTCATCTTGCTAACTAGTGGAAATGGTGTGGGCTTTAAAAGACAGTCTCTCTTATCGGACTAGATTCAGGGGTTTCTTTTGAATATAAAAGGAAGCTGGGGGAAAAGTAGTGACGGAAAAGGTGGCTTTATAATCTGCTTCAGTGGAGCTTTGGAGATTGATTACTTTTGCTCAAGTCCCAGATATAATGCTCACACATATTAGGGGATATTTCAAAATGAATATGAAGTGATAAAATATCCCCTAATTTTTGTGAGCAGCATAATACTCAAGGGCTGTGCTTGCGGAGCACAGTCACCACATGATCAACTTCTCCCATCTTAGCAGGGTCCCTGTTTAGGGACATCATCTATGACGGACAGTGAAATAATAAAGGTACAAGACCCAAGTGGGTTAAGCAAGGGCGCTGTCACACAGGTTGAAGTGTGATTGGTTGATAAGTGCTAATGGGTGATATAAAGACATGTAACTGGAGTGCTAAGTGAATCCTACTTTTTCATAGTTTTTCCTAATGCAGGGCTGAGGGCAGAAGCTGGGTTTTTTGTTTTGTTTTGTTTTGTTTTGTTTTTACAGAGACAGAGAGAGAGTCAGAGAGAGGGATAGACAGGGACAGACAGACAGGAACAGAGAGATGAGAAGCATCAGTCATTAGTTTTTCGTTGCGCATTGCGACACCTTAGTTGTTCATTGATTGCTTTCTCATATGTGCCTTGACCGCGGACTTTCAGCAGACCGATTAACCCCTTGCTCGAGCCAACGACCTTGGGTCCAAGCTGGTGAGCTTTTTTGCTCAAACCAGATGAGCCTGCACTCAAGCTGACGACCTCGGGGTCTTGAACCTGGGTCCTCGGAATCCCAGTCCGACGTTCTATCCACTGCGTAACCACCTGGTTAGGCAGCTGGGTTGTTTTGATTCAGGAATATAGCCATTTAAAAATAATTTGTTTCCCCCATCTTGTAAAAGAGAAATTTATTTATTATAAAAGTATAAAAAACACAAACTGATCAAAAAAATTAAAAATCACCCATCACCCCACTACTATAAACAGGTTGACTTACATACTTCCCTTATTTTTCCTATGCCCAAATACATATTTTTATTAAAAGTGATTCATATTATATCTACTATTTTGATTCCTTTTTAAAACTGATTTATTTTAAAGAGACAGAGAAAAGGAGAGGGAGACAGGTAGTGAGAGAAAGAGAAAAGCATTCATTTGTTGTTCCACTTAGTTGTGCATTCATTGGTTGCTTTCCATATGTACCCTGACTGGGGATCAAACCCAGAACCTAGGCATTTTGGGATGATGCTCTAACTGACTGAGCTAGCTAGCCAAGGTCTGTACCCACTTTTGTTTTTATTTATTTATTTATTTATTTATTTATTTATTTATTTAGGTATTTTTCTGAAGTTGGAAACGAGGAGGCAGTCAGACAGACTCCCACATGTGCCCGACTGGGATCCACCTGGCATGCACACCAGGGGGCAAATTTCTGCCCATTCGGGGCATTGCTCTGTCGCAACCAGAGCCATCCTAGCGCCTGAGGCAGAGGCCATGGAGCCATCCTCAGTGTCCAGGCCAACTTTGCTTCAATGGAGCCTTGGCTGAGGGAGGAGAAGAGAGAGACAGAGAGGAAGGAGAGGGGGAGGGGTGGAGAAGCAGATGGGTGCTTCTCCTGTGTGCCCTGGCTGGGAATCAAACCCGGGACTCCTGCATGCCAGGCCGACACTACCACTGAGCCAACCGGCCAGGGCTGTATCCACTATTTTGTAAACTACTTTTCACTTAGCTACTTTCCCTATCATCTCTCCAGGTCAATACTATAATATCTATTTTTGTAAGTTAGTTTTTAAAACAAAACCAACAGATACTCTTGGTAAAAATTTCAGAGTATTGCCTGACTAGGAAGGGGCACAGTGGATAGAGCGTTGGCCTGGTATGCAGAGGATCCAGGTTCGAAATCCCAAGATTGCTGGCTTGAAACCAAGTCACTGGCTCAGCTGGAGTCCCCACCCCCAGTCAAGGCACATATGAGAAAGCAATTAATGAACAACCAATGTGTCACAACAAAGAATTAATGCTTCTCATTTCTCTTTTTTCCTCTATGTCCTTATTTATCTCTATCTCTGTCACTCACTAAAAAAAAAAAATTCAGAGTATAAAATGTTAAAGTATTCTTCTTTATCTCTTACCTCCCAGTCTCACTCCCTTGAGGTAACCCTAATACTTTTTTTATTAATAGTTCTCCAGAAGTTTTCTATGTACACACAAAGACACAAATAGTATTGAATTAATTATTGTATTACAGGGCACTCAATCATATCCTGTGATGTGGAAATTCAGGGCTTTTCCATGTTTTCGTTGCAGTGAGCATCCTTGTAGTTAAATCTTTGCAGACACCATGATTATTTCCTTAAAAGAAGTTTCTTTTATCTTAATTTACCTTTTTTTATTTTTTAAGTGAGTGGGAGGGAATAGAGAGACAGATTCACACATACACCCTAGTGGGTATCTATCCAGCAATGCCCATGATGGGCTGACGCTTGGACCAACCGAGCTATCCTCAGCGCCCCGGATGGATACTTGAACCAACTGAACACTGGTAGTGGGAGGGGAAGAGGGAGAAAAGGGGAAAGTATAGGGGAGAGAAGCAGATGGTTGGTTCTCGTGTGTGCCTTGACCAGGGATCAAACTGGGACATCTGCATGCCAGGCCAATGCTCTATCCACTCAGCAAACCGCCAGGACCTATCTTAATTTATCCTAAGATGCATTTCCTTAGAGTAAAGAAATGAGTTGTTGGATTTTACATATGCACAACTCTAACATATTTGATACGTGGAGCCCTTTTGCTCTTCACATGGTTTGTGCCAACTTCACACTTTCACCAGTAAACAACATTGAATATTTAAAACTTAAAAATTTATTTACTTTACTTTTTAAGCTTTTAAAAGTATAACACATAAAGTATAGGGAGAGAAATGAGAAGCATGAGAAGGGAGAGAAATGAGAAGCATGAGTTAGAACTGCACTGTCCCATGTGGTAGCCACTAGCCCTGTGTGGCCAGCTACTGAGCACTTGAAATGTGGCTAGTCTGAATTGAGATGTACAGAAAGTATACAGTACACACCCAATTTTGAAGAATTGGTACAGAAAAAAAAGGAAAATATCTCATTAATAATTTATGATTATCATATACTTAAATGATGTTTTGAATATATTTGTTAAGTAAAATATATTATTAAAATTAGTTTTTTGGCCCTGGCCGGTTGGCTCAGTGGTAGAGCATCGGCCTGGTTTGCAGAAGTCCCGGGTTCGATTCCCGGCCAGGGCACACAGGAGAAGCGCCCATCTGCTTCTCCACCCCTCCCCCTCTCCTTCCTCTCTGTCTCTCTCTTCCCCTCCTGCAGCCAAGGCTCCATTGGAGCAGGGATGGCCTGGGTGCTGGGGATGGCTCTGTGGCCTCTGCCTCAGGCGCTAGAGTGGCTCTGGTCTCTACATAGCGACGCCCCGGATGGGCAGAGCATCGCCCCTGGTGGGCGTGCTGGGTGGATCCCGGTCGGGTGTATGCGGGAGTCTGTCTGACTGTCTCTCCCCGTTTCCAGCTTCAGAAAAATACAAAAAAAAAAAAAAAAATAGTTTTACTTTTTTAATGTTGCTACTAGAAAAAAATATTAATTACATATATGGCTTGTGTGATATTTCTCTTGGACAGCACAAAGTAGGACATGGTATGGCTCCTCATATAACAAAAGCTACCACCTGAGCTGCACACTTCTAATCCGCTCTCTTCCTCCTCTGCTCCTCCACCTGCTCGGGCCTCAGTTAAACCCATGGCTCTTAGAACTAAGGCAGTTACATCCACCAGTCCTTTGTCGGGAATAGTCAATAAACATGTGGTGAAGGTCCGCTTTTGAAAGTAATGAGGTTGCATATTAAGATTGATCTGTTAGAGCAGGGGTCCCCAAACTATGGCCTGTGGGCCGCATGCGCCCCCCTGATGCCATTTATCCAGCCCCCTCCGCACTTCCGGAAGGGGCACCTCTTTCATTGGTGGTCAGTGAGAGGAGCACATTGACCATCTCATTAGCCAAAAGCAGTTCCCATTGAAATACTGGTCAGTTTGTTGATTTAAATTTACTTGTTCTTTATTTTAAATATTGTATTAGTTCCCATTTTGTTTTTTTACTCTAAAATAAGATATGTGCAGTGTCCATAGGGATTTGTTCATAGTTTTTTTTTTTATAGTCTGGCCCTCCAACGGTCTGAGGGACAGTGAACTGGCCCCCTGTGTAAAAAGTTTGGGGACCCCTGTGTTAGAGCTTAGTCCAGAAACAGCAAGGTTGCGTGTCAGATCCCCTATCAGGATACATACCATAAGCAACCAATGAATACACAACTAAGTGGAACAACAAGTGAATGCTTCCCTCTCTTTCTCCACTCCTCTCTGTCTCTTTAAAGTCAGTCAATCAATAATAATAAATTTTTTTTTTTCATTTTTCTGAAGCTGGAAACAGGGAGAGACAGACAGACTCCCACATGCGCCCGACGGGGATCCACCCGGCACGCCCACCAGGGGCGACGCTCCGCCCACCAGGGGGCGACGCTCAGCCCATACTGGGCATCGCCATGCTGCGACCAGAGCCACTCTAGCGCCTGGGGCAGAGGCCACAGAGCCATCCCCAGCGCCCGGGCCATCTCCACTCCAATGGAGCCTTGGCTGCGGGAGGGGAAGAGAGAGACAGAGAGGAAAGCGCGGTGGAGGGGTGGAGAAGCAAATGGGCGCTTCTCCCGTGTGCCCTGGCCGGGAATCGAATCCGGGTCCTCCGTACGCTAGGCCGACGCTCTACCGCTGAGCCAACCGGCCAGGGCAATAATAATAATTTTAAAAAAAATACTGTGATCTACCAGAACCCACTGTTAATGATAAACTCTAAGTTGCCAGTGGAATCATTTGTTAATTGACTTGTTAGAATATGTAAGTCTAGGTGTCAGGAGTTGCTGCTGAGTTCAATGCCATGGCTGCTATCAAAATATGCACCCAGGGCCTGACAAGGCAGTGGCGCAGTGGATAGAGCGTCGGACTGGGATGCGTAATGACCCAGGCTCGAGACCCCCGAGGTCGCCAGCTTGAGCGCAGGCTCATCTGGTTTGAGCAAAGCTCACCAGCTTGGACCCAAGGTCGCTGGCTCAAGCAAGGGGTTACTCGGTCTGCTGAAGGCCCGCGGTCAAGGCACATATGAGAAAGGAATCAATGAACAACCAAGGTGTCACAACGAAAAACTGATGATTGATATTTCTCATCTCTCTCCATTCCTGTCTGTCTGTCCCTATCTATCCCGCTCTCTGACTCTCTCTCTGTCTCTGTGTAAAAAAAAAAAAAAATGCACACAGGGATGGAATCCACGTACTTGAGGGTCAACTCACTGACAGAAGTTCAGCATCTCTCTGCCTCATTTTGTTTTTCTTTTCTGAGAAGCAGCGGGGATGATGGAGTGGCGTGCTAGTTCCAGGAAAGAGTAATCAGCACTGTGTAAACACTGGGAGGAAGAGGGATTACCAGGATATTGCTGATCAGGTCATCGCAGGCTGTTTCCTCTCACTTCCCACCTCCTGAGATTTGCTTGTCATCTCTCCCTCCTCATCAGCCATCAGCTTTCCCTTCTGCACATATTGACTGTACCAGACACGCTCTAGGTCCACACAGCTTTTCATCAAATACCAATGCTGTTCACAGATTGGCTCCCACTCAGTCACTCCAGGAGAGAAGCAAAATGCAGATGAGTTGGAAAACAAAGTCCCTGGGTGATCGTATGAATCTTGTTCCCTCTGCCCTATTGTTGGCTTATATCTTGTTCTTTGAGTCACTTTTTCAGTTTAGATTCAGCTTTAGAGTTAAAAACAAAACAATAACAAAGGGTTAAAAAACCCCACACATCTTCAGAGTATTTTTGGCTAGATTGTGTGTGATTATTTGGAATGTGGCCAAAACCCTTGCTTCATTTCACTGATGCAGTCAAAGTGGCTTCTGTTGGGAAGGTATCCAGGTAAGAGGAATTAAGATAAATAAATATTGCTGTTCCAGCTTGTCCTCATCATCAGTCTTTTGTTGTTGTTATATTATGCTTAATTTTGTAAGAATAATGAATGTTTCTTAGCCCTTTGGAACTCACCACTTAAGAAATTTTATAAAATTGCACTATGATAAATTAAAAACCCTTCCAACAAGAAAAATGAGTTGTTGTTTTTTAAAAGACCCCTCCTCGGCCCTGGCCGGTTGGCTCAGCGGTAGAGCGTCGGCCTGGCATGCGGGGGATCCGGGTTCGATTCCCGGCCAGGGCACATAGGAGAAGCACCCATTTGCTTCTCCACACCCCCCTTCCTTCCTCTCTGTCTCTCTCTTCCCCTCCCGCAGCCAAGGCTCCATTGGAGCAAAGATGGCCCGGGCGCTGGGGATGGCTCCTTGGCCTCTGCCCCAGGCGCTAGAGTGGCTCTGGTCGCGGCAGAGCGACACCCCAGAGGGGCAGAGCATCGCCCCCTGGTGGGCAGAGCGTCGCCCCTGGTGGGCGTGCCAGATGGATCCCGGTTGGGCGCATGCGGGAGTCTGTCTGACTGTCTCTCCCCGTTTCCAGCTTCAGAAAAATACAAAAAAAAAAAAAAACCTCCTCACCGCCAAATTTGGAAAATAATGAAATACCTCATTGAAAGGAGCATGAACTAAGGACAGAAGGAGTGCCATTTTTGTTTCTTTTTAACTTTTTTTAAAAAATTTTTGAGGGACAGAGACAGAGAGAGGGACAGATAGACAGAAAGGGAGAGAGGAGAAGAATCAATTCTTTGCTGTGGCACCTTAGTTGTTCATTGATTGCTTTCTCATATGTGCCTTGACCACAGGGGGCTCCAGCTGAGCCAGTGACCCATTGCTCAAGCCACCAACCTTGGGCTCAAGCTAGCAACCATGGGCTCAGGTCTACTATTCCACACTCAAGCCAGCCACCCCTGTGCTCAAGCTGTAAGCCGTGCTGAAGCCGGATGAGCCTGTGCTCAAGCCAGCGACCTTGGGGTTTCAAACCTGGGTCCTCTGCATCCTGGTCTGACACTATCCACTGCACCATTGCCTGGTCAGACCCATTTTTGTTTCTTTATTGTTTGCACTTACTTAGTAGATGAACTTGAGTAAATGTTTTCTTAGCCTTAATTTTCCCATCTGTGAACTGGGAAGAGAGCATTCTCCTTTCTTCCTGTGTTCAGATGAGCATTGCAATAAAAACAATGAACTAACAGAAAAGAAACAAATTATTCTGGGTTGCAGTCATCATGACTGACATTTAAAATTCCTTTCCAGCGATACATTCTGAGATTATAAATAATAAATGCATTCACTCTTTCCAACCCACTGTGTTTAAATACATGTAAAACCCAAAGACCTCTTTCTTTTTTTTTTTTTTTTTTTTTTTTTTTTTTTTTTTTTTGTATTTTTCTGAAGCTGGAAACGGGGAGAGATAGTCAGACAGACTCCCGCATGCGCCCGACCTGGATCCACCTGGCACGCCCACCAGGGGGTGACGTTCTGCCCACCAGGGGGCGATGCTCTGCCCCTCTGGGGTGTCGCTCTGTTGCGACCAGAGCCACTCTAGCGCCTGGGGCAGAGGCCAAGGAGCCATCCCCAGCACCCAGGCCATCCTTGCTCCAATGGAGCCTTGGCTGCAGGAGGGGAAGAGAGAGACAGAGAGGAAGGAGAGGGAGAGGGGTGGAGAAGCAGATGGGCGCTCCTCCTGTGTGCCCTGGCCGGGAATCGAACCCGGGACTTCTGCACGCCAGGCCGACGCTCTACCACTAAGCCAACCAGCCAGGGCCAAGACCTCTTTCTTATCACAGTAAATCGGGTGGTAATTTTGGCTATACAAAAACTGCTAAGTGCCCATTTTCTCTCTTTATATTTAAAGCTGAGCAAATACTTTTTAAAGTCTTTCTACCTCTCCTCTATCTGGCCCATTACCCAAGAGTTAAGCAAATTTTAAAAGTTGTCAGTGGTGCTATAGGATGGCATAAGATTGAGTAGCCTTCCAGTAGCATTGGGTGAGCCAGAGAAACCAAAACCTCAAATGAACTCCATTTTTTTTTCTTTTCCAAGTGAGAGGAGGGGAGATAGACTCCCGCATGTGCCAGGACCTGGATGCACCTGGCAACTGCTGTCTGGGGCTGAAACGGCGGCTCCATGGGGCCATCCTCAGCGTCCGGGTTCAATGCATTTGAACCAATTGAACCATGGCTGTGGGAAGGAAAGAGTGATAGAGAGAAGGGGAAAGGGGGCTGGAGAAGCAGATGGGGGTTTCTCCTGTATGCCCTGACTGGGAATCGAACCTGGGACATTCACACACCAGGCTGATGCTCTACCACTGAGCCAACTGGCCAGGGCCAATGAACCTCATTTTTAAAAATATTTTTAAAATTTCTTGATTTTTTTTTAATTTTTTTTATTTTTTTTTATTTTTTATTTTTATTTTATTTTTTTTTACAGAGGCAGAGATAGACAGGGACAGACAGACAGGAACAGAGAGAGATGAGAAGCATCAATCATCAGTTTCTCGTTGCGCATTGCGACTTCTTAGTTGTTCATTGATTGCTTTCTCACATGTGCCTTGACCGTGGGCCTTCAGCAGACCGAGTAACCCCTTGCTGGAGCCAGCGACCTTGGGTCCAAGCTGGCGAGCTCTTTGCTCAAGCCAGATGAGCCCGTGCGCGACCTCGGAGTCTCGAACCTGGGTACTTCCGCATCCCAGTCCGACGCTCTATCCACTGCGCCACCGCTTGGTCAGGCTTAAATTTTTTATTTATTTATTTTTTTAGTTGTTTACAGAGGCAGAGATAGACAGGGACAGACAGGAATGGAGAGAGATGAGAAGCATCAATCATCAGTTTCTCATTGCGCGTTGCAACTTCTTAGTTGTTCATTGATTGCTTTCTCACATGTGCCTTGACCGCGGGCCTTCAGCAGACTGAGTAACCCCCTGCTGGAGCCAGCGACCTTGGGTCCAAGCTGGTGAGCTCTTTGCTCAAGCCAGATGAGCCCGCACTCAAGCTGGCGACCTCGGGGTCTCGAACCTGGGTCCTTCCGCATCCCAGTCCGACGCTCTATCCACTGCGCCACCACCTGGTCAGGCAAATTTCTTGATTTTTAGAGAGGAAAAGAGAGAGGGAGAAACATCGATTTGTTGTTCCACTTACTCATTGATTGGTTGATTCTTGTTTGTGCCCTGACTGGGGATTGAGCCCATAACCTTGGCACATTAGGATCACACTCCAACCAACTGAGCTATCTGGTCAGGGTGAACCCCATTTTGATTAAAAGAATTGTTAGAACTTTGAGAATAAAATAGTTCCCTTTCTTGCCTGACCTAGCGGTGGCACAGTGGATAGAGTGTTGGCCTAGAATGCTGAAGACCCAGGTTCTAAACCCCAAGGTCGCTGCTTGAGCATGGGCACATCCGGGTTGAGTGCAAGGTCACTGGCTTAAGCATATTGTCATAGATAGGATCCCATGGTCACTGGCTTCAGCCCAAGGTTGCTGGCTTAAGCAAAGGGTCGCTGGCTTGGCTGGAGTTCCCTGGTCAAGGCACATATGAGAAGCAATCAATGAACAACTAAGATGCTGCAACTATAGGTTGATGCTTTTCATCTCTCTCCCTTCCTGTCCGTCTCTGTCTCACTCTCTGTCTTTGTCTTTCTCACGCTAAAGAAAATAAATTAATTAAATAGTTAGTTCTCTTTATTCTCGTCACAGAATGAAGCCAATATCTGTGAACTAGCAGATTCTTATGAAAACATGACAAGTACTGGATAGTATGGTATCAAACATTATTACCATTTTCCCCAATAAAGGGCTTATATGCGATATAAAGTTATTTTTATTTTCAGGTTAATTTTCTTATCAAAAGCATTATATCTAACCTAATTTACCCTCTCAAAGTTTTAAAAACATTATCAGATAAAAGCAAAACCGAGCACAAATTGGAAGTCTAGGGATTTCACTGGCCCATGGCCATGATAAGATTTCATTAATAATACCAGCCTAGGTGCCACTGGTTCTTCGCCCTGACAGCTCACACAAGACATCCAGCCCCCAGACACCCTCTCATGACTCTCATCACAAGAGGATCGGCAGGGTGCGTCCCCCACGTGTGCCTGAGCCTCACCCTGTCTGTGGGTTTGTCAGAATCTGCTCGACTCTGACATTGTTCCCTTCGTGGGCAGCGTCTCTCAGTTCCAGCGTGTCGCCCCCCTCGGGCAGGGTGCGTTCCCCACGTGTGCCTGAGCCTCACCCTGTCTGTGAGTTTGTCAGAATCTGCTCGACTCTGACATTTCTCCCTTCGTGGGCAGCGTCTCTGGGTTCCAGCGTGTCGCCGGCCCCTCAGGCGTTGCTGTCGGCCCCTTGGGCGTTGCTGCTCCCTCACTTGATGGACATGGCCAAGTATACCAGACTCCTCAAGGAGCTGGAGTCACCTCCCCTTCCTCTCTGTGGCACACTGTTAGAGCAGTCCGCAAACAATATAATTTGTGCCTTGATATTTTTCAGAGACTTGATGAAGTAGCTGTTTGAGTTTTTACTTTCTGGCTTCCTGCTCTCCATTAAGTTGGACATCAAGGCCATTAAAGAGTGGGTGCGAGCGCAGAGAGATCCAGGCTAAGAACCCACAGCCTTTAGTAATCAGGATTGCCCCCCTCTCTTCCAACAGCCAAGACATCAACCTGATACTGGATCTCTCTCTCTCTCTCTCTCTCTCTCGTTCTCTCTCTTGACATGAATGCTCTCCCAGGAGACTTCAGTCGCCTCCACCGGAACTTTCAGGTTTCCCCACTAGTTCACTAAACAAGCCCTAACCTCCTGCAGCAGGCACGTCCCAAACACAAGCTAAGATCCCTACTAAATGAGGATTTACTCTTGTTTTTATGAAAACCGCCCCAGACCAACCCCAGCGGTTGAACTGGAGGTTGAGGATGGGAGCGAAGTGGACCTCGGTGCAGATGGTGAGGGGTGGGGTGGGTCAGGGCGAGGTTGAGATGCTTTCAGGAAAGTGCCAGAGTGCTTTATCTCTACTTAGGGTCTGCATTCTCTCTGCAGAACGACATCTTCGAGTGGTCCCGGGACCACCGAGTCCACCACAAGTACTCGGAGACCGACGCCGACCCCCACAACGCCCGCCGGGGCTTCTTCTTCTCCCACATCGGGTGGCTGTTTGTCCGGAAGCACCAGGATGTCATTGAGAAGGGCAGGAAGCTTGATGTCGCTGACCTACTGGCTGACCCTGTGGTCCGGTTCCAGAGAAAGTAAGTGAAGGAACACCACAGAGCTGTCCCTGGGGAACAGGACCGAGAGGCAGAGCACAAAGGATGCAATGGTATCCCCAAGTAGTTATCCTCAGGGCACTTTCTCTGATGTTTCCGTCTTGTTAGCATTTCTGTTTACTTGTTTCCTTTTGCTCAGGAAGTTTTCCCTGCGAACACATTTGTTTCTAATTTTCATTTGAAATGGGTTTCCTTTAAGCCCGCTGTCATTTCCTTCAGATGGGTCTGCTTGGCTCATTCCGTGGAATTTGTTTCTGTAGTTCCCCACGCCCCCACTCATTTCCCCGAAGTGGCAGGGCGGGTGGGAAGACGTTGTGTTTCAATGGCACACTGGACTCCCACAGGACTGGACTCTCTCCAGACATCCTGCTCCGTCCTCCTGGAATTCCTTTGTAGTAAAGTCTCCCTCCCTCGCTTCTACAAAACGTCACTCCAGTAGGTTTCTGTGCAGAGAAAAGGTGGCTGTGTAATGGAGAACCTCAAAGTGCTGTGCGTACTAATGGTGTCAGTGGGGCATGTTCAGTCGTTTGCAGCGTGAACCGGTTCGACAAGCACCTGGAGAAAGACTGCCTATAACTGTTGGCACGTAGAGGGCAACCATTATTCACCTTTTCATAAGGAAGCCAGCAAGGACTGTACCCATTTGGTCTGGGTCTGCGAAGTTGGCCACCATGAAAGCATTTATAAATGGGCTTGTTGCCCCAAAGCAATGGATTCATGTTTTACATTCAAAGCTGAGCATATTGTCCCAAAGAGGGACAATTTATGGATCACCCTCTGGTTAGAGCCTTGAGATAATATGGCTACTAGAGACTATGTCCACTGACAAGCAGGAGTCATTTGAGGACATGTCTGAATAGAATCTCCTAAAAATGGAAATGGAAGCTGTGCCTTTGTCTGACACAAGAGAACCTTGCCTGAAAGGAAGTGTGGCTTGGAAAATGCTTGATTTCCCCTTAGCCCCTGCTTCTGCCTAGGAGGGGGCAGCACAGCATAGCGAGAAAACGGCGGGCCCTGGAGACAGACTGCCCAAGATCAAGCTCCATGGCTCCTCCTTGTTCTTGTAAAAGAACTGACCAGTCTAAGGCTCAGTTTCAGCTATAAAACGGCAGGAACACCTCTAGTTCTTATCTCCGACAGTGTTTATGAGGACATAATGAAAACAAATTCACGGGAAATGCCTGGTACATGGTAAGAACTGAGGTCCGTGAGGATTATTACACAGGCATTTGCTATTCCAGAAGAGGCCATGTGTTGCCATCCCTTGTTTTGATGGATTGCACCATACGGTCTTCTCTCTGCTCCTCAGTTCTGCTCTTTCAAGTGGACACACCCAGTATCAATAGCCAAAACTTTTATAGCAAAAAAATAGCAAGATGTTTTTAGTTAACAGTTAAACATGTCATTAATTTTGACTTTCCACCGTGAGAAAATCTGCAAAATTCAGAAACATATAAAGAAAGAGAATCATCCACAGTCCTAACACACGAACACAGCCATTATTAATACTCTGTAGTATGCCTTTCTATATTTCAAGCATATGTCTGATATAGTTTACATGATGGCAGTCACACTGCATATGTAATTTATGTCTCACCTCTTAAATTTAGATTATACTGTAGGCTGTGTGCATTCACTGGTTGAGTGTCATAGTTTATTTAACCATCACTCTTTGACTGGATATGTATGTCATTTCCAATTTTGTGATATAAATGATGTTGTTATAAAATTAGTAATGCCTTGGGACAATCAGACCTTAGATTAATTTGAAGAGCTCAGATGAGATGGCAAAGGATCTTCTATTTTATTCATGAGAACTGAGCTGAGTATAATAGTCTGGGTTTCTCTGACCATAAAAATGGAAGATCTTTTTTTCCATCCTTTCCCTGAAAAATTGTGGTGCGGTAATCTTATTCATTAGGTGTGTACTCATGGTACATATGTCCAAGGACTATTTCTAAATGCAAGCAGAAGAACAAAGACTATTTCAACATGTTCCCTGGATAGTTATCTGAGAACATCTTTCATCACCAGTCCAGTGACCAAAGGGGGTGGTAGCTATCAGAAACCATCTACTCATATCATCATTTCATGTGTGTCATTGAGCTCCTGGTAGGTGCCGAGGATGCAGCTTTAAATAGGGTAGTCCAGAGCAGCATGGGAACAAGAGCAGAGTTTTCTAGCTCACTCTGCAGGCTGCGGAGGGTGACAGAAGGCCGATGGAATGAACTACCTTCTAAGCCAAGACTAGAACGATGAGAAGAAGTTAGATGAAGATGGGGAAAAGGATGTTTAATGTGTCTTTCATTTCATAGAACTCTATAAGGAGCATTGAACTGTAGAGCTAGGAGGAACCTTACGAATCACTTTTCCTATGGGAGAATAATAAGCAAAATGGAGATAGAAAGTGGGGGATATTAGTACTGTCTTAATCTCTTTGGGCTGCCATAACAGAAATGCCCTACACCAGGTGGCTTAGACAACAAACATTTATTTCTCACATGTCTGGAGGCTGGGAAGTCCAAGATCAAGGTGTCAATAGATTTGGTGTCTGGTAAGAGCTCTCTCCCTGGTCCATTGGTTCTCATTGTCCTCACCTGACAAAAGGGACAAGAGAGCTCTCAGGGGTCTCTCTCTATATTCTCGCTGCTCCCCGGGGGTCTCTTTTATAAAGGCATTAATCCCATTCATGATGGCTCTACCCTCATGATCTAATCACCCTCTCATGGCCCCGCCTCTTAATACCATTGCATTAGGGATTAGATGTCAACATTTGAATTTAGGAGGGACATTAATATTCAGTCTGTAGTAAGATTATTTACTCAATGTTTTTTTTAACTATATCTTGCTGTTTGAAAGGGGCCACACCAGTTCTCTGAAGTGTGGTTGAGCACTCGTGTCCTTTGGTAATTATCCAGCCTAGAAAACATAAGAGATTCATAATCTAAAATAAAGCTGAGAATCACTGAACTAAAGGAAAAGGGCTTCCAAGATTCACAGAGAGAGTGCAGTGGTTTGGGTATTTTCATGTTTGTGAAGCCAGATTTACTGCTCCTGCCCATCAGGCCATGTGGAGGAGACAGATTCCTCTAGGAATGAGTCCTTGTGCTTAGGAGTACGAGCTGGAGGCTGGCTCCCATTATCAGTGGTCTCAGTCTTTGCTAACCCTGGGCTGAGTTGGGGGCTTCCTAAGTAACAGAAAAAGGTGCCCAGCTCGTTTGGGGCCCAGACCTGGGTCATTTCAGTGTCACACCTTTAGAGTTCCCACCTACTCCCATATGGTTCTCCGAGGGCAACAGTCTCTGTAGCCAGGGTTTGCAGCTGATTCCACTGCCCTCCCTGGTGCGTGTTTGTGCCAAGAGATCCAGCTAAATGCCACTTGGATAGTTTCCTCAAATAAGCAAACATATAAATGACAGAGACCAAGGATTTAGAGACTCCTCCTTCATTCAGTACACTAGTACTAATATTGCAGTTGAGTGATAAACTTGTGCTTAGCCATCCTAATGACAACTCACCAAAGACAACAAGCTTGCCAGAGAGCCAGGCTTGACCAACTTTTTATTATACAGTCTCATAAAGAGAAAAGAGAGTGGCACTAAGGATAAAAGGAAAACAACACAGTTCAAGGCTATAGCTCCAGACTTTTCCTTCAAAAGATAATTTTACTGAGGCTCCTATAACAGATAGTTAATGGGACTCCTCAAGTTTTGTTCTACTGTAATTGTGAATAACAAAAAGACAGGGATTAGGAGATGAGAAGGAGAGAAGCCAGTGATATCACATTGAGATCCTGGCAACTCAGACCCCTGCCCCAAGTCCTGTGCCTTCAAGAGCCACGCTTCTCTTCACAGGGTAAGGAGATCACAGGTGAAATAGACATGCTACCTGGAACTTTCTCCCACTTCTAGACCAATGCCTTGGCTTCCCAGGATCCTGGAACTCCCTGCCCAGATCACTTTGAGCCCACTACCAGATCCTACCCTGGCCTCTTCCCAGCTTTTCCTCCTGACCAAAAACGTGCGTACCCTAGGCTTGAAGCGTGGCCAAGGAGCTGTGTTTGCCTGGCCATGAGCTTAGAAGCGTGAGCTCAGATGTCCATACAGAGCAGACAGAACCCGGGGCAGGAAGAGAAGAGGGGTACAGACTAGGGGTTTCCACCTCTGCCTGTGGCCTGGGCCCTGCCAGTATTGGGAATGAGCCTAGAAGGCCGCCACTCAGAAGGTTGACAGGTTGCTAGGAATTGCATTTGGCTTAAACAAGATGGAAGTTTGTCTCCAATATAAAATAATTGTGGCGATACAACATGTAGCAGCAGCACTTGGCCAGTAGAGGACAGTATTCTTTTGTGTTTCTGCTTGTAAAGCCAGTATCCACGGCCACTATCACAGCCGCCCGGCCCATGCAGGTTCGCATTAGATTCGGACAGACGGTAATGAAACAATGGAGCCAAGAACTGGTGGGCCATCATCTTTAATCCTAGCTGGCACCCGGCAGGCAAGTAAAAACACACACTGGGATCCAAAACCCACTCATTCAGTACTCACAAAGCTACTGACTTATTTGAGTTTCCTAGAATCAAAGGTTTCTAGCTCACCAGATTTATTCACCTCTGTTCCCCATCTCCTTCCTTCTCCCTGCACAAACTCTGCACAAACTCGCTTCTCACTCAGCACTCCACCATCTTGGCTGCTTCTCCTGGCCTCCTCCACGTGGCCTCTCTCTGCCTCTCTGCTCTCTCCTCTAATGCTAATCTCAGGAACCTAGAGAGAACAAGCTCCTGGTCTGCCCCACTTTATAGTGCAGAAATCAAAACCTTTAATCCAATATACAAAAATAGGGAAGTCTCTAATACAAAGTCACTTATCTGAGGCATGATGGGATTATACCACCCCACATCAAAAAGGGTGGGAAAGGCTTAGTCCTAAACCAAGCCCCAGGCCTGCCTGCCCACAGCCCGCCCCCAACACACATTAATATCACCTGGGAGATGGGCTTCTATGTGGGCAGCGCCATCTTTAACAAAGTGAGCATAATATTGATATATTTTATCTGCCCAACACTGCTCTACCATCTTTAGCTTGTAGCTTTCATTCTTTCATTTTCTTGTTCAAGATGACTACTATTGTTCCAACCAGAAGGACGGTGGGGTGGGGGTGGGATGAGACCACTCAGTTGAGTCAGTCACCCCTAAGGAGCTTTGCCAGAAGGCACTTAGTCTATCCACTTACCCTTTATCTTACCCCTTGACCTTATCTACATTCAGAGGAAACTGACAAGTGTAGTCTCTTGAGAAATACATTGCACCCTTGAGTAAAATCCTGGTTTTGTTTCTATGGAACACATATGAGTTAGCAATTAGCAGTTTCTGTCATAGTTTTCTCAGGCTTAGCACATTTTTTTTTTTTTCTGAAGCTGGAAACGGGGAGAGACAGTCAGACAGACTCCCGCATGCGCCCGACCGGGATCCACCTGGCACGCCCACCAGGGGCGAAGCTCTGCCCACCAGGGGGGATGCTCTGCCGCGACCAGAGCCACTCTAGCGCCTGGGATAGAGGCCAAGGAGCCATCCCCAGCGCCCGGGCCATCTTTGCTCCAATGGAGCCTCGGCTGCGAGAGGGGAAGAGAGAGACAGAGGGGAAGGAGGGGGGGGGGGTGGAGAAGCAAATAGGCGCTTCTCCTGTGTGCCCTGGCCGGGAATCGAACCCAGGTCCCCCGCACGCCAGGCCGACGCTCTACCGCTGAGCCAACCAGCCAGGGCTGGCTTAGCACATTTTTGTGAGGCAAGTGAGCAGCTTCTCTGCCTCCCTTTAGTAAGTAGAAACTGGAATCTCAGATCCTCTCTCTGAGATGATAGGAGATAAGATTCAGAGACTGTTTCTCCTAATGCTTTGCTTATCCCATTGATTTCCGTCCGAGATAAGAAATTCCTTTGAAGAAGCATGCAAACACTGCCATGTGAGTTTTTGAAGTTTTTGAGGGGGATGCTAGTTTAGTCTGGTGCCGAGGCATGAAAACAAGATCTTTGCCTCTTCACTATGGTGATGGGATAAACTAAAAGAAAATGTGTGGAATTATTCAGAAAGGTGAAATGCTTCTGTTTTGGTGCCTCTGGGAAGAGATGAAAATGTTTAAGTCTTGCCATTCCAGGAAGGCACTTGAATGGCTAGATCTTTTTGAGGCCTGTTTCATTTCGATTTGTCCCTTTGCCCATTATCATTAGTCTTTTTTTTTTTTTTAAGAATGATCATGACTTTTCTCAGTGATACCTTTCTTTTTATGACTTTATGTCATTCCTGTGTGTCTAAGCCCTAGGTGTATTTCTCTGTTGGTGACCATCATATAGCGAGCCAAGCAGTTAGACATGTTCACAACTGACTCATCTTCATTCTCCACACTACCCCTGGCTTTGTCTTCCACGTGGGAGATCCCCTAGGAAGTAGGATGAGTCACTGGGGATTCACAACCAGCCTGACTCCATCTCCCTTGACCAAACCTCTCTGATGTCTTTTCTCTTGGGCTCTTGGGAGTCTCTATGTTTTGAGTCCATTTTCCTTGGGGCCCTACCGAACATGTTGCTAGGTTAATGGAACAATTTTTGTCTACATATTGGTGACTTTGAATGGCCAAGCCCATTATAGCCCTTGTGAACTAGTTATATTTTGTAGGAAACCCATAGAAATAATTTCCAAAGAAGAAACTTTGGATGATGAGACATTCAAACATCTAAACATGTGGATAAGATTTTTTTTTTTTTTTTTTGTATTTTTCTGAAGCTGGAAACGGGGAGAGACAGTCAGACAGACTCCCGCATGCGCCCGACCGGGATCCACCCGGCACGCCTACCAGGGGCAACGCTCTGCCCACCAGGGGGTGATGCTCTGCCCCTCCGGGGCGTCGCTCAGCCGAGACCAGAGCCACTCTAGCACCTGGGGCAGAGGCCAAGGAGCCATCCCCAGTGCCCGGGCCATCTTTGCTCCAATGGAGCCTTGGCTGCGGGAGGGGAAGAGAGAGACAGAGAGGAAGGAGGTGGGGGGGAGTGGAGAAGCAAATGGACGCTTCTCCTATGTGCCCTGGCCGGGAATCGAACCCAGGTCCCCCGCATGCCAGGCCGACGCTCTACCACTGAGCCAACCGGCCAGGGCCTAAACATGTGGATAAGATTTGAGGACAGTGCTTGGCTAAGGAACCAATGGGGTGAAGCTACCATCTGTGTGATTATGACTGAACGCCTCTAAGTCAGAATCTCGCCTAGGCCGGACGATATGGCAGCCCCGGGGCCTCGGTTGGCCTTGGATAGCCGGTCCCCCACCTTCCCCACCGGCGGGCCGCCACGTGTGCCCCCGCGTGGTGCGGCATGCCCCGCCATGTGTCGGGACCGGGGTCTGGTGCTGAGAGCCCCTCGTCCTGGGAAACGGGGTGTGGCCGGAAAGGGGGCCGCCTCCTCGCCTGTCACACAACGCACGTTGGTGGGGAACCCTGGTGCTAAATCATTTGTAGACGACCTGCTTCTGGGTCCGGGTTTCGTGTGGAGCAGAGCAGCTCCCTCGCTGCGATCTACTGAAAGTCAGCCCTCGACACAAAGTTTAAAACAAAACAAACAAACAAACAAACAAAAAAAGATTTGAGAACAGACACGAAGGCAGGATCCTTGGTCTAACCACTGCTGGTTTCACTTGGGCCCTCGCTAGTCCTGCAACAGCAAAACCAAACTGATACCAAAGCGAGGGGCACTCAGCCATGCTGTAAGCAGAGCCAATATCTTTGATATCCTTTTCACCCACTCATCTCTGAGCTAATGGAAGCCATGAAGCACATGGCATTTCTCAGGGGGTCCAGCTTCCTTCTCTTTTCTGCATTTGTCACTTTTATTCTTTTCTAATTTTTAAATTTTAGAGAGAAACATTGATTTGTTGTTCCACTCATGTATGCATTCATTGGTTGATTCTTGTATGTGCCTTGACAGGGGATCGAACTCACAACCTTGGCATGTCAGGTTGATGCTCCAAACAGCTGAGCTACTGGGCCAGGGTTTGCATGTGCCACTTTTCATTCACCACCTGTGTTTTGAGCGCTCATAATATACCAGGCATTGTTCTGGGCGCTGGAGACTGGACAGTGAACGGCAGAAGCAGATGCTGGAGGTGACTGCTCTTTCTGGAGCTCCCCGAGTTGGGTTTGGGAATGTGAGGGGGGAAGCCCCACCGCCTCTGCCCCCTGCTTTTGCTGCTCCTCATTCCACCTCTCCTGTCTCAGCCCCTGTCTCACAGATCTGTTTTTGGTTCACTCCCTCTCGTCTATTTACCTCTTCTGTCCCCACAGTCTTTTTGTCTTTTCACCTGCCAGTGGGCTTTGTTCCTCCTTTTGTGCCCCGCTCCGCACAGGCAGAGACGTTTTCCTTCATCTATCAGACCGTGTTCTCAGTGCCAAGATGCCCTTCCTCTCGCCTAGCTTTATTAGAGGGAAACAAAAGTCATTTAGCCTATTGCTGAGGCAAACTCTTTTCTTTTTTTTGGCAGGGAGATGAGGGTTTTGTCTTCTTGTATTTTTCCCTCACTTCACTCATCCTCTTGCTCTGATTTACTCTTTTCATGTGTTCCTTGTATATGCAAATATTCCTTCTCCTTGAATCCTCTGTCCCATTTTTGAGGGTCAATCTACCTTTGGCTAACAGCTTGCGCCTACACTCTGTCCTCACCTCAAACTGTTGTATCTTATCCTGGCTGCATGAAAATTTTAAGACAGATACCTTTTCTCTTTTTTTTGTATTTTTCTGAAGCTGGAAACGGGGAGAGACAGTCAGACTCCCGCATGCGCCCGACCAGGATCCACCTGGCACACCCACCAGGGGGCGACGCTCTGCCCCTCCGGGGCATCACTCTGTTGCGACCAGAGCCACTCTAGCACCTGGGGCAGTGGCCAAGGAGCCATCCCCAGCGCCCGGGCCATCTTTGCTCCAATGGAGCCTCGGCTGTGGGAGGGGAAGAGAGAGACAGAGAGGAAGGAGAGGGGGAGGGGTGGAGAAGCAGACGGGCACTTCTCCTGTGTGCCCTGGCCGGGAATCGAACCCGGCACCTCTGCACACCAGGCCGACGCTCTACCACTGAGCCAACCGGCCAGGGCGACAAATACCTTTTCTTTGAATAAATTCCCCATGTCAGAGATTAAATCTGTATCTGTTAAGTCTCAAGGACATGATAAAGATCAACTGAAGATGCCTGAGGTCACCAGTTCAAAAACCCCAGACTTGCCCAATTAAGGCACGTAGGAGAAGCAACTACTATGAGCTGATACTTCCATCTCCTTCCTCCCCCCCTTCTCTTTCTCTTCCCTCTCTCTAAAATCAATAAATAAAAAAGTCTTTTAAAAAAGAAATTAAAAATATCAACTAAAGAGGTATGAACTATGTTTAATTTGACCCTTTTTGTTAATGGTCAATGTAAGAGGTAAAACACCCTTTAACTGCTCTTATGAAACCTTTGGCCTTTCTAAACAGGCTCTGACTGCTCTGGCCAAACAGCTGAATTATACCCTGGAATACAGGACAGCGATGATTCAATATTGAGGTTTTAGCATCAACACCTAAATTTCCCCATTTTAGTGGTTAAAATTTGGGCAGGGGAGAAACCATTACAGCACAAAATTTAAGAGCTTGTTTTGACTTTAAAAATTTCCAAGTCAAAATGTCATGTTTGCCTCTGTAAAAGGTACTTTTCCTAGTAGGACTTTGGGAGAACTTGCGCGCGCGTGTGTCTGTGTGTGTGTGTGTGTGTAAATACACCAATTGCATTAGCAGTTCTTCTTTCTCCACATGTCTGAAACCTGAATACTTCACTCATTAGTATATGTAAAGCCAGTTGCCGCGGCCACCATCACAGCCCCCTGGCCCATGCAGGTTCGCATAGGATTCGGACAGAAGGTAACGAAACAATGGAGCCAAGAACTGGTGGGCCATTACATTTAATCCTAGCTTGCACCCGGCAGGCAAGTAAAATACACACACTGGGATCCAAAACCCACTCATTCAGTGCTCACAAAGCTACTGACTTATCTGAGTTTTCTAGAATCAAAGGTTTCTAGCTCACCAGACTTACTCACCTCTGTTCCCCATCTCCTTCTCTCTGCACAAACTCCGCACAAACTGACTTCTCCAGCACTCTGCCATCTTGGCTGCTTCTCCTCTCCTCCACGTGGCCTTTCTCTGCTCTCCTATGTAATGCTAATCTCAGGAACCAAAAGAGAGCAAGCTCTCGGTCTGCCCCATTTTATAGTGTAGAAATCAAAACCTTTAATCCAATATACAAATAATGAAGTCTCTGATACAAAGTCACTTATCTGAGGCATAATGGGATTCCTCATGAGAGTGCACCACCTCACATCATGCAATCAGTCAAGGGTGTGGGGAAAAGCTTAATCTTTTTTTTTACAGGGACACAGAGTCGGAAAGAGGGATAGATAGGGACAGACAGAGAGGAACGAGGGAGATGAGAAGCATCAATCATCAGTTTTTCGTTGCGACACCTTAGTTCATTGATTGCTTTCTTATATGTGCCTTGACCGCGGGCCTTCAGCTGACTG
This sequence comes from Saccopteryx bilineata, assembly GCF_036850765.1. Taxonomy (NCBI): domain Eukaryota; kingdom Metazoa; phylum Chordata; class Mammalia; order Chiroptera; family Emballonuridae; genus Saccopteryx; species Saccopteryx bilineata. Next base: position 200,863,340 of record NC_089494.1, read on the forward strand.
AGTAACCCCTTGCTGGAGCCAGCGACCTTGGGTCCAAGCTTGTGAGCTTTTTTCTCAAGCCAGATGAGCCCGCGCTCAAGCTGGCAACCTCGGGGTCTCGAACCTGGGTCCTCTCATCCCAGTTTGATGCTCTATCCACTATGCCACCACCTGGTCAGGCAGAAAAGCTTAGTCTTAAAACTAAGCCTTGCCTGACCTGTGGTGGCTCAGTGGATAAAGCGTCGACCTGGAATGCTGAGGTTGCCGGTTCAAAACCCTGGCCTTGCCCGGTCAAGGCACATATGGGAGTTGAAGCTTCCTGCTCCTCCTCCCCCCTCTCTCCCTTCTAAAATGAATAAATAAATAAAAATTATTAAAAAAACAACAACAACTAAGCCTTAAGCTATAACGACCTGGCCTACTTACAGCCTGTCCTCTACACCCAATGCAAACTATAAGCAAGCAAACATATATCATATTTAAAAACTTATTTGACCAACAGCATATTAGACATATTGATCAACAGGTGTCAATGGATTCTGGAACTGCTGTTTGTAAGGTGTTGTCTTAGCTCCATTGTTGGTGGCAATAAAGGCATCATCGTGTATCTTTGATACACTTTAGTTAGCCAGTAATAGCTGTCATTTATGAACTGCCTGCTATGTACTTACATTATGTCTTCATACACATTATCTCTGATCCTTTCAATAACTCTGTCTTTTAGATAGTGGGACCTGGATTTTGGACATGAATCTAAATATTCTGGCTCCCCATGACCTTGATTAACCATGTCAAGAAACAACAGCATATCTTTGCACTGAATTATTCTTTATTACCAAAGCTGAGATAAAAATCTTAGCTGGTTTTAGTATAAAATTTCAATAATATATAGAAGTCAAAGCAAGGTTAAATTTTATGAAAGACATTTTGATACAAGTAGATATCATTATCACTAATACTAATGTATCCTCAATCCCTGGTTCTCTTTCTAGACCATGCAGACTTTCTAATATCTATATTTCCTGGGAATAAACAGCCCTTCCAGTCCTGGATATGGTTTGAGCTCCAGGGTTTCAGCCAGTAGAGAGAGCATCAACAACTTTTACAAGAAGTTTCTGTTTAATCCTTATTTACTCTAAAAAGTTGGAGCTACCACCCTTGACTTTTGCATCAGAGAAAAGGGCACTTATTGCCTTTTCGTGGTCTCTTCTTTACCATGTAGTAGGGCAAAAAAAGCAGAGAAAGCTTTTCATAACAGAATATTCATTTTCTGGTTATTATTTCTTCCAACAATTACCCCATAAAAATGTCTCTAACTTCAGAGTCCTTGAAATCTGCACATTATCTTTAAAAAACATTTAAACAGAACATAAGGATAAAATTCTATTTTCAGTACAAAACGTAATATAAATTCATTGTAGAAATTTTTAAAAATGCAAATAAGCTTTATAAAAGGTAAAATAAAATAATTTTCAATTCTTTCACTTAGAAAAAATTAGTTAAAATTTTGCTGTATAGACTTCTCAGGTGTGTTTTTTTAATGAATCATGCTCTGCTTTCTTTTTACAAAAAAAAAACAAAAATGTTTTCATATAATATATACTATGATAAAGTGATTAAAATAAGAAAAAAATTATATAATATGTACCTTTATATTTAGTTTCTAGACTGTCTGTTTTGTGTGTGTGCATGGGTCCTAATTTCCATTTGATATGGAAGAACTACCTTTAAGCATTTCTTGTAGTACAGGTCTATTGGCAATGAATTTTCAGCTTTGTTTGTCTAAAGGTCTTTATTTTGTCTTCATTCTTGAAAGGTATATTTTTACTGACATACGATTCTAGTTTGGCAGGATTTTTCTTTCACTATTATAAGAAGTCAATCCCTTGTCTTATGCTTTGTATAGTTTCTGAGAGGTGTTCTGTGATTCTTACCATTATTCCTCTGCACGTCATGTTTGTTTTTCCTCACTGCCTCCAAGAATTTTTTTCCTTTATCTTTGGTTTTCAGCAGTTTGACTCTGATGTCTCCAGGTTTCTTTTTTGTTTGTTGGATGGTAGATACTCTGCTTGAGATTGTTTGGGCTTCTTGGATCTGTGACTTGTTGGATCTTTCATTAATTTTGGAAAATTCTTGGTCATTAGCTTCTCAAATTATTTTTTGTCCTATTTTCTCACTCTTCTTCTGGGACTCTAATGACACATGTTATACCATTTGATATTGTTCTACAGTCTTTGGAGATGCTGTTCTGTTTAATTCAGTGCTTTTTCTCTTTACGTTTTAGTTCGAGTAAGTCCTATTGCTGTATCTTCAAGTTCGCAAATTCTTTTCCTAGCTATGTCTGCATTGCCGATGAACACATCAAAGGAATTCTTCATCTCTGCCACTGTTCTTATGTACAACATTTGCATTTGACACTTTCATGTTTTCTCCCTCTTTCCTGTCATCTCCCATTTGTTCGTGCACATTGTCCACCCTCCACTAGATTCCTTTAACTTATCAATTACAGTTATTTTAAAGTCCCTGATAGAGCCCTGGCCGGTTGGCTCAGCGGTGGAGCGTCGGCCTGGCGTGCGGGGGACCCGGGTTCGATTCCCGGCCAGGGCACATAGGAGAGGCGCCCATTTGCTTCTCCACCCCCCCCTTCGTCTCTGTCTCTCTCTTCCCCTTCCGCAGCCAAGGCTCCATTGGAGCAGAGATGGCCCAGGCGCTGGGGATGGCTCCTTGGCCTCTGCCTCAGGCGCTGGAGTGGCTCTGGTCGAGGCAGAGTGACACCCCAGAGGGGCAGAGCATCACCCCCTGGTGGGCAGAGCATCGCCCCTGGTGGGCGTGCCAGGTGGATCCCGGTCAGGCGCATGCGGGAGTCTGTCTGACTGTCTCTCCCCGTTTCCAGCTTCGGAAAAATAAAAAAAAAAAAAAAAAAAAAAAAAAAAAAAAGATAAAGTCCCTGATAGTTCCAGCATTTGGGTTATATTTGAGTCCGGTTCTAATAATTAATTTATCTTTTGTTAATGTTTTTTCTTTGCAATATTATGTGATTCATAACTTTTAATTATATGCTGGACATGTCTAGAAGAATATAGAGACTAAGGTAAATATACTTGAGAGTGAGCATCCCTACCTATTCTTCTCTCAGACCATTAGCATGTGTGTGGATGGCAGAAGGTAGAGGTTGAACAGTGAATCAGGAGTGAGGTAGGTTTGGGCATTGTTGTTGCTGTGGTTACTGTTAGTGCACCGCAGACTTCAGTGGATGGCTGCTGTTACTGTGTGCTTACAGTGGAGTCTGAGGTACCAGAGGGGATTTCTAAGTATTAATGCTTTACCCTCAGCTTTCAGCTGTCCCTGTACACCTTCACCACAGAGTAGATCGCTCTCTGTGTTTTTGCCTCATCCCAAGTTGGTTAGTGAGAGGTGACTTCTATTGCTTGTTTCTCAGTACATGGCTTGTTGTAGAGGTTTGGGGGTCTCTCTGTTGTCCTGGTCCTGTATCAGTCTTAGTGCCTGAAGTTTGGGGTTAAGGCTTTCTGAGCATCTTTGCCCCACCCCCACCCCCTTTGCCTTAGGAGACCTCTGCTGTGGAGCAGTGCAGGGCCCCGAACACAAGCTAGGGGGCAGCAGGCTTTGGCTCCCTCCTCTTTTTCAGAAGCAGAGGTTCATTGCCTGCATCTGGAGGCATGCAAGTTCACTGTCTCTCCCTCAGAGACAAATAGGTTTTACTTCTGTTCTTCTCCAGGCAGCAATGCACTTTTGCCTGGTCCTAAAGGCCAGAGGGTTTCCTTCCCTCCCCCCAGCAGCTTAAGACTTTTACTTTTCAAGAGAAGGCTCTGGGGAAGAAGGCAAGCCTTTCTGCTTGTCTCCCAGCACAGCTGGTCACCGGCTGCATCTGTGCAGTGGAGGGGGCTCTCTTCCCCTTTGTCTCTAACCTTTCTTGTAAACACTCCACGGAGGTCTGCAGAAGAGGCTGGAGGGTGCATGCGAACTCCCTTGTCCGAGGCTCTAAGCTATTCCATATTGACACACTAGCCAACACTTGACTTTTAAGGATTTATTACATTTTTAGCTGACTTCTTCCTTTCTACTTTTATGGAGGTCACCCCTTTCTCTTGTGTTCTGCCAAAAGCTTGTGGATGGGCTTACTATTCTTTGGAAATTAATTTATTTAGTTGCCTTGTACTTTAACTCTCTGAGGGGCTCAAGGAAAGTTATTATTTTATATATTACCCAGGCTTTTTTCATTGTTCAGATGGAAACAACATTCTCTTAAGACTTTCTGTAAGACTTTTCTGAGTAGAAGCAGAACTCTGCGTAGTCTTTTATTTATTTATTTTTTTGCATAGTATTTTATAATCTGTTTTTGCCTGACACAATCCTGTGAAATCTTTCCAGTTTTAATGCTTGCTTAATATTTCATTGTGAGGGTGTACCATAATTATTCCTAGTGAACATGGAAGGATTTTCACTCCTTTTTAAAAATCACTATAACAATGCTCTGCTAAACAACTTTATGCGTATAAGTCTTTGATCATAGCTATGATACTTTACTTTTGCTAAATTGAGAGTTGCTGAGTCAAATGACATGTAAAACTCTCAGCTTTTGATACTTACTATCATAATGAATTTGCAAATCTTTGATTACTAGGGAGACAAAGCATGTGTTAAGATGTTTTTGGCCATTTCCATTTTAAAGGAGACATAGTTATTGTCCCCACTACTCTAAATCTACCATGGGACAAGGTCATAGATACTTTCTTTTCATCTCCCTCTTCCTTTTTTTGTTGAAGAGGAAGATCTGACAAAGTGAGATGACAAAGTCCACTTTCCTACCCAGAATCCTCCTGCCACTCATGGAAAAACAGGAAGGTAGAACAGTCACAAATGAATCTGACGTATACACAGGCATTTTAAGATATGGAGCATGTTACGTATTTGTTGTTCTACTCTTGCCACTGCTCTGAGCTGGGATATATTACTTCATGAGTAATACTAGTCATATTAGTGCTGGTTTGCTTCATGCAGGGTTCTCCAGTGACAACTCTAGCTACTCTCTAGATTTACCCAACTACTACTAAGCTAGAAAGAGAGTAATATAGGAGAAGATACTCAAACAAGAGGCATCTGAAGCCACAAAGGCATATATTTAAAGTAAGAAATAGACTAGGAACAGGCCCCTTACATACTGTCTGACATGTAGTTCTTGCCATCAAATGATTTGTGAGGTTAATGTCCTTGTGGCAGGTCTTTTGTGAAGATTTTGAATGAGGCTGAGTCCTTTTTTTAAGTGGAAAACTGGGATTCGTACATATTTGTGAAATTCGAGTACTGTTTCTCTCTTGCTGCTGCAGACTGCTGATGGCAGACCCCTTGTCAGTTGACAACTGAAGTGAAAATACTGTCTTAAGTAAGGAATTTGTTTATAGCTGTTCCATTCCCCAAAATGAATGCTTCGATTAGTCATGTGCAGGCTGTCATGTCAGCACTACCAGGGAGCTTTTATTTGACATAATGTGTTCGAATTCCTCAGTCCCCACTTCACCGTGTTATATATCCTATTGAATGTATCATGGAATGATTAGAGTGAGGGATACGATGAGGTTTTGTTATTGGCACATTTAAATGGGAATGCTGGAAAAACTAAATTCTTGCTGAACTAATCTGAGTAGAATTCTTGGCTATTGTCTCTATTCTTTATCAATAGAAAGTATGTTCAGAGACAAGGAAGAGCCCTCAATCACAAGAGGTTTTGTAAATTGCGTAAGGATACATACTGAAAAATAACCCTTCCTGCCCTGGCTAGGTCACTCGGTTGGACTGTTGTCCCGAAGTTCAGAGGTTGCTTGCTTGTTCGATCCCTGGTCAGGGCACATACAAGAACAGATTGATGTTCTTGTCTCTCTCTCTCTCTCCCTGCCTCCCTCCCCCCCTCCCTCCCCCCCCTCTCTAAAATCAGTAAAATAAACAATAAAAAAAGAAAAAGAACCCTTCCTGGAGCATACTGTTGTGCACTCACTGGAACCATTCACTGCTAACACAGTGCTTATGTTCAAGTAACCCTTAATTTAGTGTTATCATTGTTCCATTTTATTATTAAATATTGCTGTTAATTTCATACTGTGCCTAATTTATAAACTTCATCATAGGTATATATGTATGTGTATGTATGTGTGTGTGTGTGTATAAATATATATATATATATATATATATGGTCTACCAGAAAGTTCTAAGTTCTGTCCGTTTCTAGCACAACAAGTTTTTTTTTGTTGTTTTTTTTTTTTTTTTTTGTATTTTTTCTGAAGCTGGAAACGGGGAGAGACAGTCAGACAGACTCCCGCATGTGCCCGACCGGGATCCACCCGGCACGCCCACCAGGGGTGATGCTCTGCTCACCAGGGGGCGATGCTCTGCCCCTCCGGGGCGTCGCTCTACCGCGACCAGAGCCACTCTAGTGCCTGGGGCAGAGGCCAAGGAGCCATCCCCAGCGCCCGGGCCATCTTTGCTCCAATGGAGCCGTGGCTGCAGGGAGGGGAAGAGAGAGACAGAGAGGAAGGACGGGGGGGGGGGGGGGGGGGTGGAGAAGCAAATGGGCGCTTCTCCTATGTGCCCTGGCCGGGAATCAAACCCGGGTCCCCCGCACGCCAGGCCAACGCTCTACCGCTGAGCCAACTGGCCAGGGCTAGCACAACAAGTTTTGACACGTAAGCACATGTTTATTTGGCGCATGTGTGCCTTTCTATTTTTATTACTTAATGTATACATACTGACGTAGCAAATTAACTAAAACAAAGTTGATTCACGTTAGTCTTATGTGTGAAGCGATAGTGTACCCATGGCTACCGATAAAGTTCATTTATGCCACTGTAATTTTTACAAATTTCAACAAGGAAGAAATGCTACAGAAGCATGTCTGTCGCATCCACCATATTCCCTGGACTTAGCACCCTCCGACTATCACTTGTTTTTGTTCTTACAAAATTTTTTGAAGGGCAAAAAATTCAAAAATGAAGAAGATATCAAACAAGCACTGGTTCAATTTTTTGCATCAAAAGATAAAACATTTTTCAAAAATGGGATATACAAATTGCCCTCACGCTGGCAAGAAATCATTAATAATAATGGCAATTATATTATTTAATAAAGTTTATTGACAATAAGAAAAAATTTGTATTTTGTTTTATTCCAAAAATGGACAGAACTTTCCTGTAGACCATACACACACACACACACACACACACACATCTATAAATATATACCTATATATATACATATACAGTGTGTCCGTAAAGTCATGGTGCACTTTTGACCGGTCACAGGAAAGCAACAAAAGACGATAGAAATGTGAAATCTGTACCAAATAAAAGGTAAACCCTCCCAGTTTCTGTAGAATTATGTGGCAGCATGTGCACATGCACAGATGATGATGTAACACCGTGTATACAGTGGAGCAGCCCACGGCCACGCCAGTCGAGATGTGGACGGTACAGAGGAAAGTTCAGTATGTTCTGTGGCTCACTAAATTTGAATCCGTGACCAGAGTGCAACATGAATATTGGCTCGTTTATAATGAAGCGCCACCACATAGGAATAACATTACTGGGTGGGATAAGCAGTTGAAGGAAACTGGCAGTTTGGTGGAGAAACCCCGTTCTGGTAGGCCATCAGTCAGTGACGAGTCTGTAGAGGCTATACGGGATAGCTACCTAAGGAGCCCTAAAAATCTGTACGTGAACCCACATCGAACTGCACTGAATAGGTATGAAACTAGGAGAGTTTTCCTTTTATTTGGTGCAGATTTCACATTTCTATCGTCTTTTGTTGCTTTCCTGTGACCGGTCAAAAGTGCACCATGACTTTATGGACACTGTATATTTATAGGTATATATATATTATATATATATATACCTATATATGTGAGATATATATATTTATATATAATATATGAGATATATATACCTATATATTATGAGATATATATATTTACATTATATATAGTTATATACATATAAATACATAAATATATATTTATATATAATACATATAAATATGTATATAAATTTATATATTATTTATATATTATATGCAAAATATAAAAATTATATATAATATATAAATATACATAATATATATATTATACTATATATTATATATTATATATATAACCTAGTATATATAAGGTTCAGTACTATTCAAGGTTTCAAGCATCTTCTGAGGGTCTTAGAACTTATTCCTTGCAGCTAAGGGAGCCTACTGTATATGTTATGTGCATTGATGATATTATATGAAGTAACAGACATGTATTCAGAAACCAAGCCACTCTTTTAACTGTGTGAACGTAGGCAGTATCATGATCTATAATAGCATTAGATTATTTATTCATTCATTCAGTTAGCACAAGTAGGCAGCTATGGAGATGGGAAATATAGACTTAGAATCAAAAGATCCCACTTTCATCATTCTATGAGATTCCATTTCCACACCCATAAAGTGGCGGTCGTGGTGATAGCTACTTTACTAAATTATTGGGTGAAAGAATTATTTCATTTCTGTGAAAGTGTCCATCACAGAGGAGTTGGACAATAAATATTTGTGTAATTAACAACACATACAGCACTATATGAGAGCCATTCCATTTATGAAGCTTAGGTTCTAAAAACCTGTTTATATGTCCATTTTTTCATAACTCTAAAGTGACTAAGAGTATCTGGATGCACCCTCAATAAATAAAAACATAAGTGGGTCCTTCAAAGCTTTCAAAGCCAGAGTACTCTTCCTTACATTCTACTGAACATCTTCCCTCAGATGTGGGCCTTATATGTGTGCAGTACCTTCATGTGCAGCCTCTTAGACATTTGATGTGGCGCTGATATGGACAGGCCCTGGGCCTGGCAACCTTGGACCTATGGAACCACCTTGTCTTATAGCGGACTCATTAGTAGTTCTTCACTCTGCTAGGTTTAAGTTCATTCATAACCTCCTGGCCACCAGAAGTAACAGAGTTTGACAAAGGGTTGCTGCTAACATTTAGCCACAACCTCAAGAGGTTGCCTTTTGCATTTCACTAATCCCTGTTCCTTTCTTTTTGATCATTAGTCATCTTTGGCCTTAAGAATTCTTCCTGCTATGCCATGAGCCTCCTGCAACATTTGGTATTCTCTCACCCATTTCAGTTTTGGAAAATTATTTCTACTTTTCATTACCATCATAATTATGCCTTTTTTGCAGCTTTTTAAGGGTACTCACTACTTTTGCACTTTTCACATTGATGACACTGATGTTTAGGAAATATCTTCGAACTAAGCACAAACCCAGGTAACATCCTCCTGACTAAGGAGCCACCTGTGGCAGAATGATTGCTGATGGCTGCTAATACCATCTGCCGCTGGTGAGCATGGCTGATGCCCTTTTCCATTCTGCTTTGTCCATACCTGCAAACTTCCTTAAATGAAAAATTTGCAAGTGGGGCACTTCTGCACTAAGGGGTGTGGAAGGTATAAAGGGAAGAAAAGAGATGGTTCTGCCTTTATTCATTTCACAGTTTAATTGGGAAGAAAAACACATGCTTATAAAATAGCCAGAAAAATCCAAGTACGATATATAAAAGTAACGCTGCAGTAGATGATTATATTTAGTAACTGAGGGAGTTCACAGTAAAGAAGAGAAGGGGAGAACCAGGTCCTTGAAATGTGTATGGAAGTGATGGTTCTTTGCAAGTAGCAGGGGGAGGCCCTTCTCCTGACGCCGTCATTCTCCAGAACAGAGTCTGTCTCTTTGTTACAGCTTCTTTTACATCCTTCAGCAAATGCTTATAGTTTTCTAAATATAGATCTTGCATGTTTCTTATTTGTTTTATTCCTAGACATCTATAATTTCTGTTGTTACTGTTAACAGGAATTGTTGCATTTTTATCCTGGTGAGAGGGACAGGGAGTGGCTGCCCAGATCCCTTACCTTACCGCCCTGATGTCCCAGGTGAACAGCAGGATCTGTACAGTTGCCCAGACTCTTCACAGAATGCCACTGGGAACCAGACCTAGAGTGAATGTCATTGAGGTTGTTGCCCAGAGGCATGCTGGCAGGAAGCAGAGGGCTTCCAATCCACCGCCGCTCTGGAAACAGCCGACTTAATCAGCTTTAGAAAGGAAATATTCACCCTCCTCCTTCCTTGTGTTTCTTAAAGAAATGCTTCCATGAATTTAGAAATTTTTTTTAAAAATGAATGAGTGAATAGGAGCACAGGCTAATTCTCCTTTCCCACCTTATTGCAAAGAGTGTTCTAAAACCAATTCTTAGCCTAAGATACTGAAATTGCAAGGATCAAAAGGGGTGAATGCCTAGTGAAAGAGAAACCAATGAAATCACCGTTAGCCCACAGTTGAGGAAATCCTTGTCAGAAATCAGCTTTGAACTGCCTTCTTGTCCAAGTTATTTACTTCCCACACTGCCTATTTTCATATAGAACAATAACAAGTCTGTCACACAGATATAAAGAATCTTAGTGCTAAGATAATGTGATTTGTCACAACATGCTCACTGACTGAAGTGTGCTATATCTTCTGATACTCTTATCTCCTTTATCATTTTAAAATAGAGGAAAACAATAGCGTAGATGTCCTATCAGATTTACAGAAACCCCATTGATATATTATTTTTTTTCAAGATAAACAGGCTTTCAAATTCTGCCTAAGAACTTAGATTTTGATGATGAGGTAAAATTTCATTTACGAACAATCACAGAGCCAATATTTATTCTAGTGGATTGAGAGAGAGCACATCATATGTGATTGTAACAACCCACACTCCAGGCAAGAATGATATCATATATTACGAGTCTCAGAACCCCAGGTGGTGGCGAGGGGATTTCTGAATCTTGAAGGCCAAGTGTTTCCAGAGAAAAAGAGGAATAGAAATTAGGAAAGACTTAATGGAGGTGCTCAGGCAGAGAGAGAATTTTAAAACTGTGATGGCTCAATTTAATATGCAAACATAATTTTTTTGGTGCTCTTTGTGCCTTTGCTCATTATTATCTGTACCAACTATGGGAAAAGAGAAGTGGGTGGGAAGCTAAGGCTTAAGCCATGCAAATTAGACATTGAAATTTTGGGTGCAAGTTGTCTTAGAAGAAAGGATAATTAGCATGAGGCATGAGATCCTTCTCTTCTGATTGTTATCAGCATTTAACATGTCCCACCTCTACTACTATAGACAACCTTGAGGTTACACTGCCTAGCATGTAAAGAGGCAAAACTTTGACTTTTATGTGACTCCCCTTAGGTCCTCATTCAGAATCCTTTTGATCATGAAAACACAAAATTGTGATCAGCTCAGTTATCTAGTTTCAAACTTTATCTAATCTTAGAAAACCAATAATAGCTTCCAGTTATTATTTTTTTTATTATGCCTATAATACTTTCTTCATATTGATTTTTGTTTTTTTGACAGAGAGAGTCAAAGAGAGGGACAGATAGGGACAGGCAGATAGGAAGGGAGAGAGACTAGAAGCATCGATTCTTTATTGCAGCTCCTTAGGTGTTCAGTGATTAGTTTCTCATATGTGCCTTGACCAGAGGGCTACAGCTGAGTAAGTGACCCCTTGCTCAAGCCAGCAACCTTGGACTCAAGCCAGCAACCATGAGGTCACGTCTATGATCCCACACTTAAGCCAGTGACCCCTCGCTCAAGCCAGATGAGCCCGTGCTCAAGCCAGTGACCCTGGGCTTTCAAACCTGGGTCCTCAGCATCCCAGTCTGATGCTCTATCCACTGCGCCACTGCCTGGTCAGGCTCTTCATATTGATTTGAGTGTACTGAGTGCCTATCATGTACCACACTTGTTCTCTGTGCATATAATTCCTCTCTCTCATGTCATTATACATGATGGAATCTGAGGCTCTGAGAAGTTGGCTCGGTAACATTCTGTAAATGGCAGAGATGGAATTTAAACTAACTCTGTCCTAATCCAAAGCACCTGCTCTTTCTACTAAGCTGTGTTATAATAATATTCATAGAGAATATTATCTTCTTTCTTCCTCCGTATCATCTTACTGCCTATTTACTTTGTACGTTTTATATGTATTGCCATTCTGAGTTATGCAGAATAAGACGTTATGCTTACCTGTGAGCCAGAGCTGTCTCCCATTTAACACTCTTCCATGACTCCCCCTCGGGGACAGTTACAACCGTTATCTCCATGATCCGGCATACTTCTCCCATCTCCTGGTACTTGCCGTCCGTATTGTTCCCTTCATGTTAGTTCTCTGGCCTAGATCCTTGCTACCCAAATTGTCGTTCTGAGTCCAGAAGCATCGGTATCACCTGGGACTTGTTGGAAATGCAGGACTCAAGCCTCACCCCAGACCCCAGTGATTCACAGGGGCAGTGATTGTTGGAGAAGCACTGACCTACAGTGTTCTGTTGTGTTTTCCACCTACACACCTCTTACTCATTCGTCAAAACTCACCTCCAGGAGGCTGGGGTTCAGAGATCCTCTGGATGGGGTTGTCTCCAAGTATGTAAGTTTTATATTTAGTATATAAATAGCATATAAACTTTTCCTTTTGAGGGTCAGTGAGGTTGTCCCTTTCCCAACTGCACATCTGTGTGAGGCAGATTTTCTTCATAGACTTCAACCAAAATAGTATGTGTTGCAACAGGTGTGTCGGTCCAGCTGCTTTCATTAAGCCAGACAGAGATTTGCAATTATGTAAAATGATGCCATTCTTCACACAAAACATTTTTTTTGTTTTGGAAAATATAGTATTTTCCATAAAAGGATATTATATTTATGTTAACATGTAATGTGTTTATTGTTATTTTAATAAATCGATCAACTGATTTTATAGTATCAACAAATACATTTTATATGTAATTTACATTATATGTAATAGTATATTATTAACATACATTAACATTTAATACTTAATACAGTGATAAAACATTTCTCAGTTTTGATTTCCCTTACAGTAAATACTGATAGATAAAATCCCCATAAACAAAAGCTCTTTGGAGTTCTCAGTAATGTTTTTAAAATGTTAAAATTGTCCTGAGACCAGAGAGTGTGAGATCCATTGTCCTAGGGTGGACCAGGCACCTCTCCTCGGCAGGTGTATAGAATCAAGGGCATATCTCACTTTTAGCTTATCGTGTTGTGTTGAAATGATCCACTGGTATGTGTTTCTCATTACACTATAAGCTCCTTGAGGACTGTGATTATCTCCTATTCATCTTTCCATTTATTGAGATAAATAAAAGTTAGCACCTTCCAAAATAGTTTTAAACTAAGGAAGACTCTGCTACCCTGTTTATCGAGAGCACTAGACAACCTAGACCTGAGATCTCGCTTTAGGTGAGGATGTGTGTATGATGCTCTAACCCTCGGTTGCTAAAGTAAGTAGCACAGAGACACCATCAGCACTGGGGTAGTTCCACTCCCTCTAAGTATATTTCAGCAGCCTGCAGTCCCACCTCCCGGGGTAGAGTGGGGAAGTTCCATGAGCCCATGGCCCATTCCTACACAGTCTCATCACATCGTGGCAATCATCAGTACTTGAGGGGCCTCTTCAAAAGTGTAGTAAGATAATTACAAAGAGATACACAGTGCAGCAAGAGATGCATTTGGTCATCTCTGCTGGAAACTGACCTTGACCAACTCCAGTGTGAGAGGAGGAGAAAGGTGATGTGTCTTCCGTACAACATAATCTTGCATGAGACCAAATTTGACCACAATTCACAATTAGGGACAAAAAATAGCCATGCAACACATCTGTCAAGTTGGTGAAGCACTGCCTCCTGCCCCTTTAGACACCCCAACAAGCCCTTTGCACGGAAGGTACAATGCAGGCGTAGCAGCTTCTTGTCAGAATCCAGCAGCAGAAGTTTATCTCTGGTTGGGCACAGAGTGGAGCAAAGCCCTAGGTGGTGTCACTCAGGAATGTATGTTCCAGAGAGGTATCTGCAGAGGAGTTTTAGCCAATCCACATATTTCAAACACTTCAGTGAAATTCACTTCCTTACCTAAGTACAAACTCTTTAGTGCTGATTAGAGATTAAAATGTTGGCCCTGGCCAGTTGACTCAGTGGTAGAGTGTTGGCCTGGCATGTGGATGTCCCAGGTTCAATTCCCAGTCAGGGCACACAGGAGAAGGGACTATCTACTTCCCCACCCTTCTCTCTCTTTCTCTCTCTCTCTCTTTCTCTCTCTCTTTCTCTCTCTCATCCCCCCCAACAGCCATGGCTCGATTGATTTGAGTACATTGGCTCTGGGCTCTGATAATGACTCTGTGGAGCCTATACCTCAGGCACTAAAAATAGCTCGGTTGCAAGCATGGCCCCAGATGGGCAGAGCACTGGCCCCAGACAGGGGTTGCCAGGTGGATCCCTGTTGGGGAGTGGGAGTCTGTCTCTCTATCTTTCCTCCTCTCACTTGGAAAAAGAAGGAAAAAAAATAGTTGAAGCCTATAAGAAACCTTTGGTTTATGAACTATTAGAATTTGTTAAATGCTAACTAAGCATGCCTGAAGTGTGGATTTTCTGATTAGAGTCCTTCAGATGTTAATGAACTGCCTTAGGTTGAAGAATAAAACTAACACGCACAGACCCTTTATCACACTGTTTATGCTGAAGTATCTTGAAGTAAATTACTGGCAGTATAACAATATCATTAAGCTCAACAACACACGGTATAGTGAAACCTAAATAGAGTATTGTCTTACCTATCCTAAACTCAGCTCTTCCCTGTAATTTCTTTTCACTGGGATAAAACCAAGACTCTGTAAGTAAAGAGAAACTTCATAGTAGTATCAGATTCACATTTCACAGAATCCTCTCAGCTCCAAAGTGCACGTTTTACCCTTTCCTCCACAGAAAGAAATTTTAAAATAAGTTATAACCCTGCCTGATCTGTGGTGGCGCAGTGGATAAAGCGTCAACCTGGGAATGCTGAGGTCACCGGTTCGAAACCCTGGGCTTGCCTGGTCAAGGCACATATGGGAGTTGATGCTTCCTGCTCCTCCCCCCTTCTCTCTCTCTGTCTCTCTCTCCTCTCTCTCCCTCTCTGTCTCTTTCTCCTCTCTAAAAATGAATAAATAAAAAAATAAGTTATAACTCTAATAATTTTGCAGTTTTAATCTCAACAGTGGAGACCCCCATCAGTTTATACCTAAAGCCTGTGTGTTCCTCATTTGCACACAAATTAGACAAGCTCGGCTGTCTGGTTCTTAATCCGTTCCTAGAGTAAGAGAAATAAGGTAGAAGGGGCCAGAGAAGCTACTGCAAGTGGGAACACAGACAGATAGAAGGGAGGAATCAGTGAGATTTAATAAGGAAAGGTGAAGGTGATCATTTTACAATGTATATGTACAGTTGTTGAATTATAATGTTGTGCACCTGAAACTGATATAATGATATATACCAATTTTACCTCAGTTTTAAAAAAAGTAAATATAGGAATTCAGTCAAGGCCAAGGACTGTTCACACTTCAACAGGCACTGTGGGCCAAACACAGAGCACCCACTGGTGTTTCTGAACTCATTCTCGTTGTTTCAGAAGCTGACTCTTCACACTTCAACAGGCACTGTGGGCCAAACACAGAGCACCCACTGGTGTTCCTGAACTCATTCTCATTGTTTCAGAAGCTCCTTGGACACCCCTGCAGGCTGTCTGGACCTCCTTTGTCCTGGACATTTCGGCCACTTGTTCTGCGCAACTCTTTGCGCATTTGAACTGGTTTTGGGTAGGTTCATTCCTGCAGCGCCTTCCTCACACCTGCACTGCGTTGTGTGTGCCTCCTGCCTGGGGGTGTCTCTGTTGCTGCTGGAGCCTGTGGCATCTCTTAGCCCATGTTCACAATCCGGAGTTTGGAGTAGCAATGAAAGGGGAAGCAGCTTCAGCCTCTCCATCCTCCTCCCGGCCGGACTCTTCTGACGCCCATCAGTGGTTCTGTGGCCTCCTGGAAGATGGTCCCACTAGGCTGAGATAAAAGCAGTGGCCAGCTCAGTAATTCACTCTCCTGTTGGCCCTCACACCTTCCCTGCCTCTCATCTGCTTTTTCCCAGGACTGAGCTGCCTTTATAAAGTAGTAGCAAATAAACTTTTTCCTTAAGCCCTGCCTTCTGAGAAAGCCAGGCTAAGACACCTGTCACCATCAAGGTGGGTCAAGTTTTTGTTCCATTAGTTCTAATTAAGAAGGCAGAAATATGAGTAATAATTTCCACATACAATTTATTTTTTAAGTTGGGGTCATTGAACATGTACACCCTTGGCTAGCAGGAAAGCTGAGCTGTCTGAAATGCTGTCTTCATGTGCTTGTGGCGCAGTTGTACTGACGGAATGTTGAATAATGCAGTAACCACAGTTGAGAGGAGATTGATCAGGGTAGGCTTTCTGGAGGAAATCGATTTTGAACTGAGTTCTGGAGGCCTGGGGCGCTTTGGAACGATGATAGCTGGAATTAGGGATGGAGCCCCTGGACTAGAAAGCATGTGTGTGTACAGGGGCCGTGCCTTTTACATGCAAAACGAAGAATCCTGTTATATCAGCCTGTTCATTTTTGCCCTCAACAAGAAAAAGGGTCAGTCTACTTAATCAATTCAGCAAGAGCCATTGATATTGATCGAGAGGGTGGTTTAAATGACTTCATTGGCTCGTTTCCTGCATAGAGACTGGCTGCTGGTGAGTAGCCTATCATTGACAAGAGTTTAGGAATTAAACTTTCTCACTTGTCAGTGGGTGGAGGGTTGTACTCTGTCCGTTGGTGAATGAATATCCTTTCAGCATAAGGTCCATCCACATATATGTAAGCTAGAAGGATCAGGGGTGTGCGTGAGTGCACATTCACACACACACATTGCTATCTAGTGTACTATAGTTCCTTTAAACATTTTACTGCCAAAATAGTAAGGTATATAATTTTAGTTTTAAAAGGGCCATTCTTTAGCTTGAATTCAGTTTTCTTACTTGAATCTTATGCTACATCCTAACGTAAACAGAGAAAATTAAAGTTAGACAACAATAACATCGAAGAAAAAAGTGCTTACCTTTTAGATATATTGGACTTTCATTCCTTTGGGAATTGAAGAGCTCTTAGAGAATTTGATAAAAGCTATAGACTTTGAACCCCCCCAAAATAGGAATACAAAAGAGTTTGCATATAATTTCATGGGTCTCAGATTAAGCAAAATGCTTTGTTTTCTCCTGCAATGTTCAGTCTATCTCAGATAGAAGGATGTCAGTGGAATGCTGTTTTAAGAGTGAGAGCAAGTGGAAATGCAGCCACTTCGTTTTAAAAATTATTTTGTAAATGATTCCAATTGTTCACTTTTGTCTTGGCTGTTCTATATACCGTCAGGAGTTAGTCTGGTGTTCTCATAACTTATTCAGAACTATTAATAACTAATCAGGAAGAGAGGGAGGAGAGTGGAGGGGAAAAAGGATGGAGACAGACAGAGACAGGCAATCCTAGAGAGAGACCCAGGATGACATCAGTCTAATCACCTTTAATTTCTACTCAGAGGGCTAAAGAAACTCTAAGTATCAAACAGTTACAAGGGTTAACTGACCTAATTGCTTTCGCCAAAGACAGACGGATCCTTACCCTCAGTTCCCTCCAGTGCCTGGCAGCAGTTCAGCTGCTTCCTGGGCACCCACTGCGCTACCGGCACTTTGTGTTCAAGCTACTGCAAATGCTGTGAATTGGATCAAAACAAATCCTCCCCTCAGAGAACGTGCTGTCCACTTCTTCTGATGGAATCAACGCTTTGAAAGAGTAAAAAGGCCTTTTAACCTTCCTGCCCTGGTCTAAGCCATCAGCAGGCCTGGGTATGTTCTATAAGTGCTTCATTGTTAATGAGGTAGAAATGACGCTCTTTGTGTTGAAATTCTGAAATGACTGTGTTCGTCTTTTGAACTGCTGTTCAGTGAATCGACGCAAGCTGTTTGTGCAAAGACAAATTAAATGCAAGTGAATGGATGCAACTGACCCCCACATTGAGACCATGAAAGCAAATAAAACTGAAGTTGGAGAGAAAATATAAACGTCTTTTCCCCACTGCATCTCGAGCTTCTGAAGAAGATGCTGTCACGGAACAGCAGCCGTTTGCCGTCCTGGTCCTCTGTGGGGGAGAAGAAAGACCCAGAAGGAGAGGATTATGCACCTAGATAGTCCAAGTAGAAGATTTCCTTCTACGGGAATGCTTATGATAAAGTAGCACAGGGGAAGGGATGTCAGGTCTAATCAAGGGTCAAAGACAAATCCAGAGTGATAAGTTTCAGAAAATACTACAAATGCAGCCATCACGAACGCTTTCACGCAAAGTCACTGTGACACCGGAGAGCCCGGAGCACGACAGACAGCAAAGCCTATTTTCAACTTGAACAAATCAGAGAGTCTGGGAGATTTTTCTGAAAAACTCCAAAGAGCTGCCCCACCAATGGGCTATCATCTTCACATCTGCATCCAAATAAATCATATATCCCACCTCCTTGTGGGCAGTACCAAAGGGGGAGAGAGGGAGGAAGGGGGAGAGAATGTTCCATGCATTTACAAATTGCTGAACTGTATCTTCAGTCCTCTAAACACATGTTTACAGTAAGCACCCAGATGATTCTGCCTGGTCCCCTCCAAGATGCAAAAACTGTAGAGAAAATGAACTCCTGGCTAGGCTTTAAATGAAATCACAGAACCAAACATGTTTACTCAAAATGCCGGCAACAGCTCGTGGCTCATCATTAGGATGCATTTGTGCGGCCGTAATTTCTCTCTCTCCCGTGGTGGTGTTTGCTTCTCCTCCCATTTCCTCAGCACCCCCGCCCCAAAGTAGACAGATCGCTTCCCCTTCCTTGATGCTCTTAATAGGTTTTGCTCTCCACCTCTCCCACTCCGCCAGCGCTGGACTGCCACGCTGAGGGTTAGTCAAGCAACAGGAAATGCTTATGGACAGAGAACAGCAATTTCTTTTTCATCTGAAGAAAAATGACCGTTTTAAGATGCTTATTACACCCAAAATACATATTTAAAAAAATACATATGAAAACCCAAATCCTTTCTTGTGCATAGAACAAAGTTTTGGTCTCAAGGCTATTTTTAATGTTTCAGTTCTCTTTCTCATTATGCAGTTTATAGGAATGGGGGTATTCCTCAAATCATTGATGAAGTTGAAAGGTTTGATGAAGTTGAAAAGCATCTATCCATGTCTATATTTGTGTCCTATGGCTGAAGCTACTTGGACTGGGGCATTGTAGTGTGTGACGTCATTTGATTATGTGAAAATAGGTTCAGTCTTGAGCTAAATGCTGAAAAACATCTTCCTAATCATGGTGTTGGATGATGAGGACTGTGGTGAGGTGGTGGGTGTGGGAAGGTTTCCAACATCTGTTTGTTGTTGACATGTTCGTATAAGCTGTCACCTTAAAGCTTTAGAAGGCTGACCTCAAGTTACCTGTAAAGTGGGCTTGAGTGCCTTAGCTTTGTGTTTCTGGTTTAATGTGGGTCTCCCGTTTCAAATCTGTGGAAGAGAGCTACTTCCTTGGTCATTCTTGGATATATTACCACCTCTTTCCTCTCGTCCTTACCCCTCTCTTTTTTTTTTTTTTTTTTTTTTTTTTCATTTTTCTTAAGCTGGAAACAGGGAGAGACAGTCAGACAGACTCCCGCATGCGCCCGACCGGGATTCACCCGGCACTCCCACCAGGGCGACGCTCTGCCCACCAGGGGGCGATGCTCTGCCCATCCTGGGCGTCGCCATGTTGCGACCAGAGCCACTCTAGCGCCTGAGGCAGAGGCCACAGAGCCATCCCCAGCGCCCGGGCCATCTTTGCTCCAATGGAGCCTTGGCTGCGGGAGGGGAAGAGAGAGACAGAGAGGAAAGCGCGGCGGAGGGGTGGAGAAGCAAATGGGCGCTTCTCCTGTGTGCCCTGGCCGGGAATCAAACCCGGGTCCTCCGCACGCTAGGCCGACGCTCTACCGCTGAGCCAACCGGCCAGGGCTACCCCTCTCTTTTTATCCCTTGATGATTTTAAGAGTTTTCTCCATTTCCAGAGTGTGAGCATTCACAGAAAGACAGAGAGGAAGCCATTCACATTCTAGAACAAGTCTAAACCTGTTCGAGTGGCTATTAATCTTAGGTATTGCCAAAATTTTAACTGTGTGTGACAGCTCAGAAAATGACCTAGAAGCTCATATTCAGAAATCATTCATTTAAACTAGAGATAGGAAGCCTAAAAGAAGTTCGGATCTGATAAGCAAGAATGTCTTTAGTAAGGTTTTTGGCATTTTAGCCACAGTCCTGCACTGGCACCAATCTAAGTGGTAAGCATCTAATGAAGGACCCAAGAGCAGGCTATACATTTACTGTGTGGTTTGCGTTTGTTTTTGAATCTTTTTTAATTAAAAATTTAAATTTATTCTATTAACATGGATTCAAATGTCCCACTCAATAAAACACCCTCAACACCAACAACGTGTTCCCCATTAAACCCCTTTTTCCTCCTTCCCCCCTTCCCTCTGGGATTTGCTGTCCTGTTACCTGTATCTATGTGTTATATATATATAACTTGGCTAATCCCTTCACCTTCTCTGACCCCATCCTCTCATCCCCCTTCTTTCTGACAGCTCTCCCTCTGATCCCTATGACCCTGCCTCTGCCTCTATTCCATTCCTCAGTTCACTTTATTAGATTCCACATATAAGTGAGATCATATGATATTTTTCTTTCTCTGCTTGGCTCACTTCACTTAGCATAACAATCTCCAGGTCCATCCATACCATTGCAAAAGGTGAGGTTTCCTTCTTTTTCATGGCTTTGTATGTAGTATTCCATTGTGTATATGTATCACAACTTTTTTATCCACTGATGGCCACTTGGGCTGTTTCTACATCTTGGCTATTGTAAAAAATACTGCAATAAACATGGGGGTGCATATTTTCTTTTGAATTAGTGTTTTTGTATTCTTTGGATATATTTCTAAAAGTGGGATAGCTGGGTCAAAAGGCAGTTCCATTTTTAATTTTTTAAGGAAACGCCATACAGTTCTCCACAGTTTGTGCACCAGTCTGCATTCCCACCAGCAGTGCAGGAGGGTTCCCTTTTCTCCACATCCTCACCAGCACTTATTGTGTGTTGTTTTGTTAGTGAGTGTCATTCTGACTGTGTGAGGTGGCATCTCATTGTGGTTTTAATTTGCATTTCTCTGATGATTAGTGATGTTGAACATTTTTTCATATGCCTATTGGCCAATCTGTATGTCCCCTTTGGAGAAGTATCTATTCAGTTCCTTTGCCTACTTTTTTTTTACGGGACAGAGAGAGAAAGCCAGAGAGAGGGATAGATAGGAACAGACAGACAGGAACGGAGAGAGATGAGAAGCATCAATCATTAGTTTTTTGTTGCGACACCTTACTTGTTCATTGATTGCTTTCTCATATGTGCCTTGACTGCAGGCCTTCAGCAGACTGAGTAACACCTTGCTCGAGCCAGTGACCTTGGGTCCAAGCTGGCGAGCTTTTTGCTCAAGCCAGAAGAGCCCGCGCTCAAGCTGGTGACCTCGGGGTCTTGAACCTGGGTCCTCCACATCCCAGTCTGACCCTCTATTCATTGCACCACCACCTGGTCAGGCCCTTTGCCTATTTTTTAATTAAATTGTTTACCTTCCTGGTGCTGAGTTTTAGAAGTTCTTTATAAACTTTGGTTATTAACCCCTTATCAGACGTATCAGCTAATATGCTCTCCCATTGTGTGGATTGTCTTTTAATTTTGTTAATGGTGTCTTTTGCTGTGCAAAAGCTTTTTAGTTTGATATAGTCCCATTTGTTTATTTTGTCCTTTATTTTACTTGCCTGCAGAGATATATCAGCAAAAATATTGCTATGAGAAATATTGAAGTATTTACTACTGCCTATGTTTTCTTCCAAGATTTTTATGGTTTTATGACTTACATTTAAGTCTTTTATTCATTTTGAATTTGTTTTTGTGAATGATGTAAGTTGGTGGTCTAGTTTAAATTTTTTGCATATGCCTGTTTAATTTTCCCAACACCATTTATTAAACAGAATGTCTTTAGTATGTCCTCTTTGCCTTCTTTGTCAAATATCAATTAACCATAAAGGTGTGGATTTATTTCTGGGTTCTCTGTTCTGTTCCATTGATCTGTATGCCTGTTTTTATGCCAATATTAAGCTGTTTTGATAACAATGGCCTAGTAATATAACTTGGTATCAGGAAGTGTGATACCTCCTACTTTGTTCTTTATTTTCAACATTGCTGAGAGTTCTTTTCTGGGTCCATGTAAATTTTTGGAATATTTGTTCTAGATCTGTGAAGTGTGCCATTGGTATCTTAATAGGAATTGCATTGAATAGGAATTGCTTTGGGTAGTATAGACATTTTAATGATGTTAATTCTTTCTATTCGTGAACATGGTATATGCTTCCACTTGTTTGTATCTTCCTCAATTTTTTTTTCAATGTCTTATAATTTTCCAAGTACAAGTCTTTTACCTCCTTGGTTAAATTTATTCCTAGGGGCCCTGGCCAGTTGGCTCAGCGGTAGAGTGTTGGCCTGGCATGTAGAAGTCCTGGGTTTGATTCCCTGTCAGGGCACGCAGGAGAAGCGCCCATCTGCTTCTCCACCCTTCCCCCTCTTCTTCCTCTCTATCTCTCTCTTCCCATCCCATAGCCAAGGCTCCATTGGAGCAAAGTTGGCCCAGGCACTGAGGACTGCTCCATGGCCTCTGCCTCAGGCACTAGAATGACTCTGGATGCAATGAAGCAACGCCCCAGATGGGCTGAGCCTCGCCCCTTGGTGGGCATGCCGGGTGGATCCCAGTTGGGCACATGCAGGAAGGGGTCTGACTGCCTCCCCACTTCTAACTTCAAAAAATACAAAATATTCCTGGGTACTTAATTTTGTTGTTTTTGTAGTTGCAATAGTGCAGAGATTGTTTCCTTAATTTCTCTTTCAGACAGTTTATTATTGGTGTATAAAAATGCCACTGAATTCTGAATATTAATTTTATATCCTGCCACCTTGCTGAATTTATTTATCAGGTCTAGTAGTTTTTTGATTGAGACTTTAGGGTTTTCTATGTACAGTATCCTGTCATCAGCAAATAATGATAGTTTTACTCCTTCTTTTCCAATTTGGATGCCTTTTTTTTCTTCTTCTTGTCTGATTGCTGTGGCTAGGACTTCCAGAACTATGTTGAATAAGAGTGATGAAAGGGGGCACCCCTGCCTTGTTCCTAATCTTAAGGGGATTGCTTCTAATTTTTTTAATCTTGGCACTTTTCTCTCTTATATTCTTTGCTTTATTAAAGTCACTGCAGTGTTTTTATTTTCCTGAGAAGCTAAGAACTCTTAATTTTTAACCAAAGTATCATTTATTTAATCGTTTCACAAATACTTAGGTATGCCAGCTCTAAGTGAGCCCCTGCTGGTTGCTGGAGAGCCTGGCAGTCTGATGCACTCAGCTGGCCAGCAGTTTATCCATGTCCTAGGTCAGTTACCCCAGAAGCTGGCTCTGAGATGGACATTGCATTGTGGAAAGTTTCCTAGGAAGAAGGATGAGAACAGGACTGGGCAAGAGAAGCAGCTGGGCTCTGATCAGTCTCAGTGCAGACTTCCCCAAACCCTACGGTGGACACTGATGACTGTTCAGAGTCATCAAGAGTCAGGGCAATAGGAGTAGATATAGGCAGTGGACAACTACCTTTATTAGTGAGTCCCTGGATATGGTCATTAAGGGAGGGCATGACCTCTAGCAGAGACAGCACTACCTGTAACTGAGGGACTAAGTGCTCCAACAGAGAGGCCTGGGTGGCACATCATAGTGCCCACGGCAGTGCACTAGGACACTTCCAGCTGCTCCACAGGAGATCTTGACTCAACTGGCTTGTCCCAGAGTAAGACATCAGAAATTAAGCAAATAAAAAATTGGTTAGTTCAACAGCTCAATGACATATTAAAAGGACATTTCCATCTTTCTGCTCTGTCTACATAAGGGGTCAGCTTTGTTTCTCAGTTTTCTCCCTGTCAGTTACAAGATGGCTGTAGCAGGTCTGGGTATCACTGTGAAAAAGGAGCAGCCATCTCTGGTGTTGAGGAAAATATTCCTTCATCTCTCTTTATTATGGTGGAATATGTAAACGTAATATTTATCATTTTAACCATTCATAAGTATACAATTTTGTGGCATTAAGAATATTCAAAATGTTGTATATCCACTAGCTGTCATTACCACTAATCTATAAACAAAACTTTTTCATCATTCCCAACAAAAACTTTGTATCCATTAAACAATAACTACCCTTTCCCCTTTCCCTTCCTTCTAGCTCCTGGTAACTTCTATTCTACTTTCTGTTCTGTGAAGTTGCCAATTATAGGTACCTCATATAAGTGGGATCATAATAGCATCTGTCCATCTGTGTCTGGTGTATTTCACTAAGCATGTTTTCCAGGCCTGTCTATTTTGTAGCGTATATCAAAATTTCATTCCTTTCTGTGGTTGAATAATATTCCATTAGATGTATCTACAACATTTTGCTTATCTATTATTCATCTGTTGCTGGTCACTTGGGCTGTTTTTACCTTTGGCTGTCATGAATAATGTTTCCATAAACACTGGCATACAAATATCTGTTCAAGCTCCTGATTTCCATTCTTTTGAATACACATCTAGAGGTGGATTTGCTGGGTTATACAGTGATATGGTGTTGAACCTTTTGAGAAACTGCCAAACTGTTTTCTGCAGCAGCTGCACCATTTGACATGCCCACCAGCGATACACGAGGGTCCCAATCTCTCTATGTCTTCACCAACATTTATTTCCCTTTAAAAAAGTTATAGCTATCTTTTTCCTCATATTGTTTTGGCCACTACTGGACAATTCCTAAATTAATTATTGGTAAAGTGAATGAGATCGCCGTGATTGTCTCAATCAGTTAGGACTCATGCCGTGTGTAGTGTCCATTTCCCTGAAGGACATGGCTACAAGGAGGGCAGATGGATGTCCGAACACAACCAGTGTGTTCCAGCAAGAAAGGAAAAGGTAGGGGTGGGTTATGGGGAGGCTTCCATCAGTGTTTTGCAATGGAGAAGCTTTAAAAATATCAGTGCCCAGCGTAACCAGGTGGTGGCACAGTGGGTAGAGCGCCCACCTGGGATGCTGAGGACCCAAGTTCAAACCCTGAGGTCACCGCTTGAGTGCAGGCTCACTACCTTGAGCACGGAGTCGCCAGCTTGAGCGTGGGATCATAGACATGACCCTATGGTCACTGTCTTAAGCCCAAAGGTTGCTGTCTTAAGCCCAAGGTTGCTGGCTTGAGCAAGGGGGTCACTGGCTTGGTTGAAGCCCCCCAGGTCAAGGCACATATGAGAAAGCAATCAATGAACAACTAAAGTGCTGCTACCTTCTCATCTCTCTCCCTTCCTGTCCATCTCTGTCTCACTTTAAAAAAAAAATCAGTGCCCAGACCAGAAATTCTGATTTAGTTGGAGTCAGTTGGTCTGCAGTGAGTTCCCATCATCAGTCATTTTAAAATGTTTGCCCAGTTGATTCTATTGTGCAGCTCTGGCCAGTTGACTCAGCAGTATAGGATAGGATAGGCCCAGTGTGTCTCAGGTTTGATTCCCAGTCAGGGCACACAGGAGAAGTGACCATCTGCTTCTCCACCCCTTCCCCTCTCCCTTCTCTCTATCTCTCTTTTCCTCCCAAAGCCATGGCTCAGTTGTAGCAAGTTGGCCCCATGTGCTGAGGATGGCTCCATGGCCTCTCCTCAGGTGCTAAAATAGCTCAGTTGCTGAACAATGGAACAATGGACCCAGATGGGCAGAGCATCAATCCATAGGGGGCTTGGTGGGTGAATCCTGGTCAGGGAGCATGTGGAAATCTGTCTCTCTGCCTCCCTGCTTCTCACTTAAGAAAAAGAAAGAAGAAAATAATGTGCACTTGAGATCACTGATCTAGCCAGTTAGATAGCCCCAAGTATGAATACTGAGAGTTGAGAAATACAGCAAGCTATAGGAAGCATGTGCTGGGCACCTTGCCACCTTGCCTTGTCCAAGGAGACCAGGAAAATCTTCCAAGGGTAGGTGATGTTTACTGATATCTGGAAAAGGCAAGTCACCAAAACTGGGGGAAAGTATCATAGACACAGGGGATCCTGATTCAGGATCTCTGTACTCGGGGTTTCCTTTGCTTGGAATCCTTTGCCCCATTTAGCTATATGACTAACTTCTCACTTCCTTGAAGTCTTTACTCAAAAGCTATCCTAAGGCCTTCCCTAGACATCTGACCCTTACTTCATATTCTCCTTGTCTGAAATTTTTTTTTTTTAGTATTTACCCCTAGGCATGCTGCATATATTGTTCATTTTATTAGCTGTCTTCCCTACCAGAAAATATGTATTAAAACAACTTCCCTACCAGAATACCCCTTCTCCCTAAGGGTGGGGATTTTTGTCTGTTTTGTTTATTTTATATCTCCAGTGCTAGGACAGTACCTGGCACATAGTAGGAACTTGATAAATTTATTAATACTGCATTTTACAGAGGAGACCTCTGAGGCTCAGTGAAATTAAATAAATGACTCAGCATCACACAGCTAGGAGGTGACAGATTTGGGTCTTTAAATATGTATTCTCTGATGCTTTACAACATAAAAACCCATTTAGCAAAAAGACAGTGCACTGTCAGTGGCCCCTCTCCAGCCTCCCTTCCTGCTACCAGTTGGAGAAAAGAAATCTCTTAAATTAGGAAAGATTAGGGGCTGGATGGAGGCTTTGCGGCGTTGCTCTGTGGACCCTTCGGTAGGGAGTTCAGATTTGAGTGGTTTTTGGTTTTTTTTTTGTATTTTTCTGAAGCTGGAAACGAGGAGGCAGTCAGACAGACTCCCGCATGTGCCCGACCGGGATCCACCCGGCACGCCCACCAGGGGGCGATGCTCTGCCCATCTGGGGTGTTGCTCTGTTGCAACCAGAGCCATTCTAGCGCCTGAGGCAGAGGCCATAGAGCCATCCTCAGTGCCCGGGCCAACTTTGCTCCAGTGGAACCTTGGCTGCGGGAGGTGAAGAGGGAGACAGAGAGGAAGGAGAGGGGGAGGGGTGGAGAAGCAGATGGGTGCTTCTCCTATGTACCCTGGCCGGGAATCGAACCCGAGACTCCTGCATGCCAGGCCAATGCTCTACCACTGAGCCAACTGGCCAGGGCCAGATTTGAGTGGTTTTAAGCAGGAAAGGTGGGAAGCCATCTTGGCACTTGTTTCCAGGTAAGAAGGCCAGTGACAGTAATTAAATGTAGACCAGTTGCTGGAGAACGGCGGGCAGGAGGAAGGAAGGGGTGCCCAGCTACACAGGAAGGTACGCTGAGTGTGCCTGAAATAGTTCAGGAGAATTTTTACAGTTATCAGCATCAAGAGCGGACTCACTGGCAGTCCCACCCAGACTTGCCTAAAAAGTCCTTCCTCTTTCACCCATTACAGTGAACACACAAAGAGGAATCCTAGCAGAATACAGGAAGAGCAATCAGAGAACAACCCTAAAATTAGAGCTGCTAACGCTTTGTTAGAATGAGAGCAGTATTTTTGAAGAGTATCTCCTTTTGAGGAACAGGAAATTTGGCTGGACAGTGGTTGTGCCAGGAGGTGAAACCCAGGACTTTTCCTCCTCCCACTTGGGAAGCCACATTGCTGGGCTGTCCCTCCACAGGGACCCGGCCCCCTGGGGGACTGGAGTTTCTGGAAGCAGAGCCCAGGAGGGCAGGTGGCTAAACCTTCAGATGGGGAGGCAGGGCCAGAGCATGAGTGCGAGCTGAGTCCTACGGCGGGTCAGACCGGGGAGGGAGACTCCACAGGGCCAGGCAGAGCGAGGGCCTGGCGCCTCTCTAAGCCCCTGACATAATTAGCCCGGTGCCCAGCATGGAGCAGGTCCTCAATATGTTTTCTGTTTCCGTCTTTTCAGAAACAAAATGAGGGACTGAGACAATGGCTCAGAGCAGGACCAGGATAGGCTCTTTTCAAAGGTTCTGGGTTGTAGTCCAGAGAGTGGAGGAAGGGACAGAGCCACTTCAGTTGCAGAATGCCTTCTGTTGGCAATGTGCAGCTGCTTGCTTTCCTCCTCAGAGGAGCAAACAGGGGCGGTGGCAGCAGCAGCAGCAGGAGCAGCAGCCTTGGGCTCTAGGCGTGTCTCCCACTTTCCCTTCAGAGCACCCTGCCCTTTCAGGGCTCACCACCCGTTCCCAGAGCCCTTGGTGAGTGCCTGCATGCTTCACCCAGAGCCCCTCTTTCGCTGAATCCCTCACCCTCCAGCAGCTGTCCTTTCTGGGACTTGCCCTTGCCCATGTGGAATGCTGGGAATGGATCTTGCCCACTTGGAGTGCATTGCCCGAGGGTTCA
Organism: Saccopteryx bilineata; assembly: GCF_036850765.1. Taxonomy (NCBI): domain Eukaryota; kingdom Metazoa; phylum Chordata; class Mammalia; order Chiroptera; family Emballonuridae; genus Saccopteryx; species Saccopteryx bilineata. Next base: position 200,891,691 of record NC_089494.1, read on the forward strand.
TCCCTTTCAGAGGCACCTTGAGAGCAATGGCTGCATGATGCAGGATACCTTTCAGTTTGGAACAACACAAAAGGGTCATGCAGCCCCAGAGCTCCGCACTGGATCTGCTGAAACCCGTTAGGGGTGAGTGTCTCCCTCAGTGCAGTCCTGCCTCCCACCCTTCCTCTCAGGTACCTCTTGAGAGCACTCCCCAAAGCCTTCTGCTTGTGACTCTGGGGAGCCCACTCTAAGACCACCCATCCCTTCTTTGTCTCTTTTCTTTGCCTCTCCAGCCATAGCCACTCATCTGACCTCCCAGAAACTTCTTTCCACTAACATGCAGCCATCTTGAAGCCCAGTGACTGGAAAGCGGGTGCCGATGGGTTAATAATGTTGCCCAGTAAATACAGTTATCTTTTTGAGAACCGATATTTATGTGCAGCTAGCTGTGTACAAAGCAGGCTTGCATACGTGATTTCATTTGTATAGCAGAATAGCCTGATGTTCTCCAATGTGATTCTGCCTGGATTTAAATCTTGGTTTTACTACTGATTAATCTTGTGACAGTGGGCCAGCTGCATAACGTTTCTATTGCTCAATTTTCCATCTGTGTAATGGCAGAGTAATGATCCATTCCTCCCAGACTTTTTGTTAGAATCAAATGAGTCAGTGCACATAAAGGCCTGAGAGTGGCCGTTGCACACAGTAAGCACATAGTATATGTTAGTTATTAGTATTTGACCCTCACAAGAACCCCATGAGATGTTATGATTACTGTCTGGGTTGGACACCTCTTGCGCACTGCCCCATACTCTCAGCCCCTCTTTTCACTCCAGTCCTTGCTGCAGCACCATGCCCGGCTGTACTGCTTTCTCCTCCTCCTCCTCCTCCCCTCCCCCCTTTGCCCCTTCCTTCTCCTCTCTCACCTCCCCCTTCTCCCTTTCCTCCTCCTTCTCCCCTTCTACCCCATTCTTCCCCTCCTCCCCCTTCTCCCCCCGCCTTCCTTTTCTTCTTCATTTTCATCTTTTCCTTTTTGGAAAGTCTTAAAATTTTATTTTAAAAAGGTGGAATGGGCCCTGGCCAGTTGGCTCAGTGGTGGAGCGTCGGCCTGGCGTGTGGGAGTTCCGGGTTCAATTCCCTGCCAGGGCACACAGGAGGGGCGCCCATTTGCTTCTCCACCCCCCCCCCCTTCCTCTCTGTCTCTCTCTTCCCCTCCTGCAGCCAAGGCTCCATTGGAGCAAAAGATGGCCTGGGCACTGAGGATGGCTCTGTGGCCTCTGCCTCAGGTGCTAGAGTGGCTCTGGACGCAACAGAGCGACACCCTGATGGGCAGAGCATCGCCCCCTGGTGGGCGTGCCGGGTGGATCCCGGTCGGGCGCATGCGGGAGTCTGTCTGACTGCCTCCCCGTTTCCAGCTTCGGAAAAATTAAAAAAAAAAAAAAAGGTGGAATGGAAAAAATTATATAAAGAAGAATCTGCATATTTTGTTCTTATTTATTCTCCACATGCATTTACTGTAATAAATTTTAGCCAATAACTACATTTTTAATGAATAAGCTCTGAGGAGAAAAAAAACCCTCAAACTGGAAAGATTACAAAAGGAGAGCCTTCTCTTCCTGGATCTTTTCTTTCTCTTGGGTCTGGGGAGAGAACTCCTAACTTATTAACAACTCTGATAAAGGTTAGCCGTGAATGTAAAATCCAGTAGGTGTGAGACTCCTCCCCCTCAGAAGAGAGTGTCCCTCGGGGGACCCTGAGGGTCGGCGCCCTGCCGAGGCTGCAGTGTGCCTGCATGCAAGTCCGGTAGCTGTAGCCGGAGAAGAGATCTTCCAGGATCTCAGCCGAGTTTCCTACCGCACATCCCATAACCAGCATCTGCTCCCGAATGGAGAAGATGGCCATGCCTCTGCTGAAGACACTTGGAAAGGGAGTGCTAGAGGAGAAAGAAAAAAAAGAGCCTGCTTGGGGAATGTGTGGACTGGTGGATTGGAGCAGTTCTCCTGTGTGCTCCTGCAGTCTTGCCACTGCTGGCTGCTTCCGGGTACTGCTTATTTCTTCCTTCCTTCCCTGGCTTCTTGATCACCTCTGCCTGAGATGCCCGTGGGACACACTCAGCCACTGGGAGCACACTCAAGCAAATGTGGAAATGTGAGGTAGCTACTATCCCCCTGTGTGACATCCCTACAGTCCCTTCTTTTATGTCTTGAGAGAATACAATCTGCCCCACTAAGATCCAACTTCAGTTGCCCCAGCAGTGGGCACCCCTGGCTGAGCTTCTCCTCCTTCCCCATCTCATTCTTCCCTGTTGCCCACTCCTGCAGTAATAAGCTCAGCTCCCAAGATATAATGCCCACACATGAGCTCTTGCCTCACGCGCTATGTTTGGGGACCATCTGATTGCACAAGAGGAGGATGAAAGAACAAAGAGACCAGTGCAACATCCAGAATCATATCTGGACCCAAGTCAAAACCTCTCGCCTGCTGAATCTCATGCGCTCACACTGTGCCACCTCCCAGTTAATACATTTGCATCTTTTTTTTCTATTTTTTAAAGATTTTATTTATTCATTTTAGAGAGAGGAGACAGAGACAGAGACAGAGAGAGAAGGGAGGGAGGAGCAGAAAGCATCAACTCCCATATGTGCCTTAACCAGTGAAGCCCAGAGTTTCGAACCAGCAACCTCAGTGTTCCAGGTCGATGCTTTTATCCACTGCGCCACCACAGGTCAGGCTACATTTGCATCTTAACACAGGCCTGGAACCTTGATTAGCCAATGGGAGGCCAGCGAGGAAATCTCTTTGGATTTGGACACTTGCCTGTCACAGCATAGAGCTGGTGTAGGGCCAGCTCTATGCAGACGTATAGTGGTTCCACTTGACTGAAGCCTGGCCCAGGGATTGTGTCAAATCTATCTCCGTATCACCACACTCAGGGCCTGACATAGAGAAGGCACTCAGTAAATGTTGGATACACAAACTAGTGACGATTTCTTTTTAATGTTACTTTTTATGCAACTGTGCTTGTTCCTATACTTAGTGTTTATTTTTTTATGCTAGTTTGGAATGTAATCTTTAATTGTCAGAGAACATTTTAGGGAGAAGGTTGTTTTTTGTTTTTTGGGTTTGTTTTTTCCCAAGGTAAGTTAGCACAGAATCATGTGCCTGCAAATCATGTGCCAGAAATACTGAATATTTCTTGAAATTACTCAAGAAACCTGATGACCAGGTTGATGGACTGATGAAAGAACTAGCTAAGAGCTGTGGAACTGGTGACTTATAGGACAAATGTAGTTCTAAGACCCATGGGCTCTGTCAGCACCATGTTGGTCAATAAAATGATCAGTTGAAATTCCTCTGAAGTATGCAACAGGCCTTACTGCTTCCTCTAGCATTCTACCTGAGCTAATTCTCAAATGTGTGTTACCTGCCTAGACCTTGTGGGTATGCGGGTCACCCTGCACAGAGTGACACACAACAGGATAGTTCTTGTACAGAAAAAGTGGAAGTTCCTGACCAGCACAATTTCTGCTTTTCTTATAACTTGCTCAGCCCATCTCCACTGCCGTTAACACATGCCCAATGACAGCATACCATCCTGCCTTCCAGGTACTATAAGATCTCCGTGGTGCTCATGTGCTTTGTGGTCCCCACACTGGTGCCCTGGTGCGTCTGGGGAGAGAGTCTGTGGAATTCCTACTTCTTGGCCTCTATCCTGCGCTATACCATCTCACTTAACGTCACGTGGCTGGTCAACAGTGCTGCCCACATGTTTGGAAACCGGCCCTATGACAAGCACATCGGCCCTCGGCAGAACCCATTGGTCACTCTGGGTGCCATTGGTGAGTAAGGGTGTGGGGACCAATGGGGAGAATGGCAGCTTGATTTTCTTGGCTTCTCATGGTTTTATGGAATCTGTGAAGAGAGGCAGTGGCGTCTGATGGAATGAACTTAAGCCTTTGGTGTTAGAATTCTGGCTCATGGACAAATCACTTAATCTCTGATTTATAGTCTTCTTATCTGTGAAATGGAAATAGCAATGCCTTTTTTTTTTTTTGACAGAGACAGAGAGAGAGTCAGAGAGAGGGACAGATAGGGACAGACAGACAGGAAGGGAGAGTAATGAGAAGCTTCAATTCTTTGTTGAGGCTCCTTGAGTCTCCTTAGTTGTTCATTGATTGCTTTCTCATATGTGCCTTGACCGGGGAGCTACAGCAGAGTGAGTGACCCCCCTGCTCAAGCCAGTGACATTGGGCTCAAGCCAGCGACCTTGGGCTTCAAGCCAGCAACTTTTGGTCTCAAGCCATCGACCATGGGGTCATGTCTGTGATCCCACGCTCAAGCTAGCAACCCTACACTGAAGCAGGTGAACCCATGCTCAAACAGGTGAGCCCGCACTCAAGTCGGTGACCTCGGGGTTTCGAACCTGGGTTCTCTGTGTCCCATTTCGATGCTCTATCCACTGTGCCACCACCTGATCAGGCAGCAATGCCTTCTTTAAAGGGATGTTGTAAGGATTAAGTAAGAATATATAAGTTGTTTGGTACAGTACCTCACACATAGTAGGTGATCAGTAATTAGTAGCTCTTTATTTTTGCCATGGAAATTTACCTACAGGAGAGAAGCAGCTGACTTTTTCCTTCACCTGCCCAGACCACTCTAGCCTCCACTGTCCCGGCATTTGGCTGACTGTAATTAAACGGGCCTTCAAACAAGGAGATGGGAAGAAATGAGACGATGGCATCTCATGGTACCACAAATTGGTTAAGAGCGAGGCCTCTGGAATCCAGCAATTTGGTAGCACCCTGGTTCCTTCAGTTACTATCTGGGCAAGTTAATGGGCTCTTCCACACCGCATGTCCTCACCTGTAAAGTGGGGATAATAGTAACATTTCGCTTCTCCTAGGGTTGTTGGAGAGTTAGATAAATTAATACATAGCACTTGCAGCAGTGCTTAGCACAAAATGACTTCGATGATGTTGTTTTATTACTAACCATACGGTCTTAGGAAGCTGCTTGTCCCTTCTGTGCATTTATATCCTCATTTTAAAATGGGGATAATCATAGCTCAGGGGTGTGAGGATTACAGGAGTTCATACTCATTAAAGCACTTAGCAGGGGGCTGGCACCCAGGAAGTGAGGAAGTGATTAATAAATATTACCTATTGCTTTGTAGAAGCAGTCAGGCTTCCTAGTAAGCTGAGCCTTGAGCACAGAGCTCAAAGCCAGGAAGAGCAGTTCTTGTTCCTAAATAGAAGCGATCTCTGCATCGCTCAGCAGTGAGTGTCTACCCCACTCTGTTAGGGTTTTCCATCTAAGACCCCGGAGATCCTCTGTTGGCAAGAGCAATAAGAGGTGGAAGAAATACCAAATTTAGCCCTGCGATAATGGGATAAGCAGAGAGAAAGTGCCTTGGGAAGAGGAAACTCCTGACCGTCATACTTCTTTCTTCTCCTGTCACCCTTCATCTTCTAGAAAGACTCTAATGAGGGAGCCACATTTAGCATTGACCCTGACAGCAAACATGAGTGGGAACAAGGGAGACTGTCACCAATTTTTTTTTTTTTTTTTTTTTTAGTGAGAGAGACTAACAGATAGGAAGGGAGAGAGATGAGAAGCATCAACTCGTAGTTGCAGCACCTTAGCTGTCCATTGATTGCTTTCTCATATGTGCCTTGACCACAGGGGGCTCCAGCCAAGCCAGTGACCCCTTGCTCAAGCCAGCAACCTTGGGCTCAAGCCAGTGACCTTGGGTTCAAGCTAGCAACCTTGGGCTTCAAGCCAACAACCTTTGGACTCAGGCCAGTAACCATGGGATCATGTTGATGATCCCATGCTCAAGCCAGATGAACCTGTGCTCAAGCAGCAACCTCAGGGTTTCAAACCTGGGACCTCAGTATCCCAGGTTGATGCTCTATCCACTGCACCACCACCAGTCAGGCTAACTGTTACCATTTTATATAGAGAAGGTAGTTCAGAAAACACAGGGAATGTGGCCATGTCACATGCCCTGAAGAGCTGGGTATTGGTTGTAAGTCTGTCTAGTTCAACACTGGACTCCCAGTCAGTTTTCTTTACAAAGGTACTTGGAAGGTTCTTGTTACACCCAACTGAATGGATTAGTAACTGTTTTTGAAAATAAGGGGAAACCTCTCTATACTGTACCCTAGTCCATTAAGAAAAACTATAAGTAACAATGGTGGAGGGACAGAGTAGAGAAGACCTACATTAAGAAATCTACAGCCAGCTCTGGCCGGTTGGCTCAGTGGTAGAGCGTCGGCCTGGCGTGCAGGAGTCCCAGGTTCGATTCCCAGCCAGGGCACACAGGAGAAGCGCCCATCTGCTTCTCCACCCCTCCCCCTCTCCTTCCTCTCTGTCTCTCTCTTCCCCTCCCGCAGCTGAGGCTCCATTGGAGCAAAGTTGGCCCGGGCGCAGAGGATGGCTCCATGGTCTCTGCCTCAGGCGCTAGAATGGCTCTGGTCGCAACAGAGCAGCACCCCAGATGGGCAGAGCATCTCCCCCTGGTGGGCATGCTGGGTGGATCCCAGTCGGGCGCATGTGGGGGTCTGTGTGACTGCCTCCCCGTTTCCAGCTTCAGAAAAATACAAAAAATAATAATAATAAAAAAAAGAAAAGAAATCTGCAGCCTGACCAGGTGGTGGAGCAGTGGATAGAGTGTCAGACTGGGACGTGGAGGACCCAGGTTGAAACCTTGAGGTCGCTGGCTTGAGTGCAGGCTTATACAGCTTGAGCATGGGCTCACCAGCTTGAGCACGGGGTCACTGGCTTGAGTGTGGGATTGTAGACATGACCCTATGATTGCTGGCTTGAGCTCAAAGGTTGCTGGCTTGAAGTCCAGGGTTGCTGGCTTGAGCCCAAGGTCACTGGCTTAAGCAAGGGGTCACTCGCTCTGCTACAGCCCCCCAGTCAAGGCACATATGAGAAAGCAGTCAATGAACAACTAAGGAGACTAAGGAGCTGCAATGAGGAATTGATGCTTCTCATCACTCTCCCTTCCTGTCTTTCTGTCCCTATCTGTCCCTCTCTCTGTCACCAAAAAAAAGAAAAGAAATTTGCAGACCATAGATCAATCCATCTGACATACTCATTGTAGATCAGAACCCTTCAAATGTGACCAATAGAATTATAATGATGACCTCCAGCCAAGTAAGTAGTAGTTCTTCAAATGGTTAAAAACAGTTACTATATAATCCAGCAACTCTATCCTAGATTTATACCTAAGAACAATGAAAATGTATGTGCACACAAAAACTTGTATATGAATGCTCATAACATTATTCATAATAGCTAAATAATGGAAATAATTCAAATGTCCATCAACTGATGAATGGATAAATGCAATTTTATAAATACAGTGGCAGAGTAAGTGGTATATCCATATAAAAATAAATAAAATACTGGTACCTGCCACACCTTGAAAACATTATGCTAAGTGAAAGAAACCAGTCACATAGGATTACATATTGTATGATTTTATTTATATGAATGTTTAGAGTAGGCAAATCTATAGAGAGTGTATTAGAGTCCTCCAAAGAAACAGAAACTGTGTGTGTGTATTTCAGTATGTGTACTGTTACATAGATCATATATATGTTCCTTATAATAAATTTCCATATATATAGAAACTGTAGGATGTGTATTTAAACATAGATATAGTCTATTGTTTCTAGATATAGATAGAGAGATAGAAAGATAGAAAGGTTGACTGATTTATTATGAGGAATTACCGGTAGTTCACACTATTATAGAGACTGAGAAGTCCCACAATCTGCCATTTGTAAGCTGGAGACCCAGGAAAGCCAATGTTATAATTAAGTCCAAAGACCTGAGAACCAAGGAAGCCGATGATGTAAGTTCCAGCCTGAGGGCAAGAGAAGAGCTAGATGTCCCAGTTTAGTCAGTGAGGTAAGAAAAGAGAGGCAAATTCCTCCCTCCTACATCATTTGTTTGATTCAGGCAAAAACCTACCCACAGTGGGGAAAGTGACCTACTTTACTTAGTCCACTGATTCAAATGTTAATCTCACCCAGGAACATTCTCATAGATACACCTAGAATAATGTTTAATGGGCACCCCTTGGCCTGACAGGTTGACACATGGAATTAACCATCACAGAGACAGAAAATAGGGCTGGGAGGGCTGGAGGATGGTTGGGAGGGGTGACAGCTAGGGGGTTCAGGGTTTCCTATAATTCATTGTGGTGGTAGACACACAAGTCTGAATATTCCCAAAACCATTAAATCATATAGTTTAAATGGGTGGATTGTGTGGTGGGTTCTATCTCCTTAAAGCTATTTAAAAATCAAATGAAAGAAGCTCTGAGGCACCCCCACCCCTTCTGAAAACACTTTAACCACAAGGAGGAAAAGCTATTCACAGGGGAATGGGATAATACCTAGACAGAATTTGGATATTTAAAGATCCAACTCTTTAATTTACTTACCTATTCAAACAACTCTCGTTTATCTCTTCCGAGCTCTGAAGGTCTTGCTCCACTGCTCCAGTCCACAGGAGCTGTTTTCCTTTTATGAACATACATCAAAATGACGATCTGCTACCAGCCATTCAGCCGTTAGCCTCAGAAGTACTGCTCTGATGTCATGGTAGCATGCCTCCAATTCATAGAGGAAAAATATCTTGTGACTTTATGCTGATAACTTTATTGTTATTTTCCATTTCCATTTAGTTTGGGTTTTTTTAAGCTAACTAAGTAAAGCTTCCTAAGGGCAGGAACCAAGTCTTTTGCTCTCTAAAGAACCTGACACAGTGTCTTGCATGTGGTAGACCCTCAATAAATGAGTGATTGAGAAATCTGCACAGAGAGGTGGTGAGTAGTTTATTTCAATGCTCATTTTGTCTTCCAGGTGAAGGCTTCCACAATTACCACCACACCTTTCCCTTTGACTACTCTGCGAGTGAATTTGGCTTAAAATTCAACCCAACCACCTGGTTCATTGACATCATGTGCTCGCTGGGCCTGGCCACTGACCGCAAACGGGCAACCAAGCCAATGATCGAGGCCCGGAAAGCCAGGACTGGGGATGGCAGTGCCTGATCCCAGAGCTACCGTCCCACATGTCCGTGGTCGACACCTAGGTTCATGCCTTCTGTTACTGTAGTTCTCTTGCTCATTGGATTGTGGGAGGGGCAAAGGGTGGGAGGGAATGGAGTCAGTGCTTTGGGAATTTTTGTTTATCTCAAAGTCAAGATACAGCTGTCAAGGAAAAAAAATTTTAAGTCACTGTAACAATTTACATTAGAGCATAGACATGTGATTTAATAGCTGTAGCTACAACATGTCATACATACATTGTCATGTGCTTGTACCTAATGTTAACCCTGACAGGATGAAGGAATTTAATATCCTTTCAGTGTGATCCAGGAGAGCATTTTCTTTTCTACCAGTTAACCGAGAATTATTTTGAAACACACTATCCGACGGAGCCGAGAGGCAGGATAGCAGACAAAAGAGGGAGTCTAAGTAGTAATATTTCTGTTTTATAATTTTTGTGTGTTTTTGTTGTTTCTTAAGTTAGAAATTGAACGTTTTAAAAAAATGAGAATACAGGTGATGGCTCTCTTATTTTTTTGCCCTGTTTAGAGCTTGTTAATGCTTCGCTGCCTTTGCTTCAAACGAGGTTTGTTCGCTGCCCGGCTAGTTTTGTGTCCCGAGCTGTACGCGCAGGCAACCCTATAAATCAGTGCCTGTTCAGGTGTTGGATTTTGTTCTCTTTGCTATTGTCATTTTAAAGGTGTATAAGTCAGCCATGCCAGACATCAAATGAAGCGCAAATTCAGCTCCCATTTCAATGTTTAGATAACTAATTTATATTCTGATTGATTCCGGCCACTGATGCATGTACTGTAGCTGCTCCTGCTAAATAAGCATATTAATTTTCCACACCAGGCCATCAGATCTTAATCACCAACAGTTCTCTAGAATTCAGTGTCTACTAATGGTTCACCTGCATGCAACCTTCATTGATTTTGCAGCGAAATATGAAGTGATCATTATGTAGCTTCTGGATTAAAACCTTTTTGTGTGTTACGTTGCCTTGTAAAACGCATGTTGAATTAATGGGTCAGTGTGCCCTTCGTGTTAGATGTTAGAGCAGAAGAAAGGCTTATAGAGTTGGCTTTGGAGCCCTTCAAAGATAGATCTTTTTAGGAAAGATGTAGGATTTAAAATTAAGTTTTTAAATTTTTGAAAAAGAAATGATGCCAGTAGGAAATTGTCATAATGAAGTTCTTCATCCAGCAGGTGTTTAACAGTGTTACTTTGCCATTAATAATGTATAAACTATAAGTGATTTACAATAAACGATTATAAATTTGCTGGTGGTCTTGACCAGATACTTAAATACCATTTAGAGAGTGTTCTCTCGAGGGTGCCCGATGCTTTGTGATAACCACAGGACTCACGTTGGATTTGGGCTCTGGGCACACAGCAGCCCCTAAGACCAGGCCTCTCATACTCCATTGGCCATAGGCACAGCCACAGGGGAGGTCAGCAAGTTTCATTTGGAATCAGAACCGCCACTGGTGTCATTCCCCATGTCTCAGTCACCAGCCCTGTCACTTGTATGATCTCCAGCTGATAAATGGGACCCTGTACTCCTACATGTCACCCAAAAGAGCGTGAAGGACACGTTCCTCCCCTGAACCCCACCAGTGGTGACCGGAAGTGGCACCTCCCTGCAGTCCTGCCTCCCTAAGCTTTGTCCCCCGCTGCTTCAGCCTTGTCCATCTTTTATCCGGAAATGCCAGTGACCCTGCCATCAGATATAGACTCCTGAGCCTGCCTGCAGTTGAGTGGGATTCCAGCTGTTGGTGGGTGCCTTGACCAGGTCTCATTTTGTAAAGACCCTCTGGATACAACCAGGGCATTTTTCAGTGGCTTTATATTCCAGTCACATATGGCTAAGACCTTGTATGGAGTATTGGTAGAGTGTAGTTGTATTGCAACATGAGTTTGTATCAGCATGACCTCAAATGACCCTGACTGGGAATGTTTCTGTGAACCATTGGCCCCTAAAAGTACTAAACTTACTGATGTGCCCATTAATAGAAAAGATTACATTTGGAATGGCTGTTTAGAATGTTCTCATTAAAGGATATCTCCCAGTTAGTCCAAATAAATCCAGAACCTCCGTCCTCGGAACCGGGTGCCGCGGCTTTGTCTGGAGCAGTACCACGAATTAGATAGGATTGAGCTGATTTTGATGAAGAAGTGAATGAAGGTGAGATCACTTTAGAGTTTTCCATATTAACGTTACCTGTACGTCTCAGCAACGTCTAAGAGAAGAAAGTAGCCCTGGGAGGAATCCCAAAAGCCCATCACCCGAGGTGGCCCTAGAGAGGTTGGTACATTTTTTGAAAAGATCAATTTAAAGCATGGGAATGTCCTGACTTGACTTTCCTGTGTAAAGGCTTATTTCGGAAGCACCACCCCTCCACCTTGGGGATCAGAGCCACAGGAAGGCTGCTCCCGTGGTGCTTAGCCGACGTGTGTCTTGGCCACTACACGAGTGAGCCGGGGTGCAGAGCTAGCTCAAGTACGGGTTTGGCCAGCCGCGTGGCCTCGAGAAAATCAGTCTTTCTGGTTTTCTGACTTTTGATCAAAATTGCTGTGTTACCTAGGATGTGTTTTAAGGCTGAATCACAAGAAAGTGCTGTTTCCTAACCCACTGAGCCTTTCTGAACCTAGTGTCCCCATCCACAAAATAGAAACAGCAACAGGCTGTGTGTCAGATCAATCTGGACGCCTCAGGCACAGGCCCCCCGTGCGTCGTGGGCCTGGAGGAGGAGTTAGCTGAGCGTGAAGAACACGCCCCAGACACAAGACGAAACAGATGTACAGTAGTCAAATAACCACAGATGAGTGAGGAAGACCAGCTCCTAGTTCTCATTTTGCCACTAATTAGCTGGATGGTGAAGGGCAGCAGAATGTGCCCCCAATGTGCCACTTTGATATAGGACTGTTTTAAGTTAAAGGCACTGAGAAAAGCAGCATGTGCAAGGAGGGGACTCTGACTTCCCTTTCTCTTCCTAAAAGCAGGAGATGAAGCTCGCATGTAAAACATGTCCTCTCTGCAGGAGGAGGAAAGGCATTCTTATCACCAGAGAAGGGGCGAGGGACAGAGAAGTCAGTACAAACACACCTTGTTGAATGACCTTTATCTTCCTTGAGCCCCGCCATCTTTTTAAATTACTTTTTCACAATCACTACCGTTTGTTCATCCGGATAGATGAGTGTTTAGCCCCAGCTGCTTTTTGGGGTCTTCATTCTTTCTGTAAAGGCCCGTGTGTGTGTGTGTGTGTGTGTGTGTGTGTGTGTGTGTGTGTGTGTGTGATACTAAAATGCATATGGTTCTCTCCTGTTAATATCTTAGATCGGTTTAATGCTCAGGCCCCGCAGAGACAGTGGGAGGGCAGGGGAAAGCCAGGCCTCCCCGCAATGGCCCTGCCTTCTCAGAGCTTCGGCGTCCCCTTCTGTGGAGGAGCCTGAACAGAATGGGCTATCCTGTCCGGCTCTGTCCCCAGGAGTCCTTCCCCCTCTGTGTGAAGAAGTCCCCGCATGCAGGCAAAGCCTTCGCCTCGTGCTCCTCTGTCTAGTCCCTTGCAAGTCCTTCTGAACCTCCGGCCTCCTTCCCGTGCCGTCACACCGCCACCAGAGGACACATCTGGCCTGCAAGGGTTTTGCTGCTTGCATCTTGTTTCTCCGCACGCGGAGCTGGGGTCACAGATATTTGAAGGGGAGAGGTTGAAGCTAGCGGATGAGAAGGAGTGGTGGGGATTACCTCTGGGGCCCCTTATTCACTCCAGTCCTGTCCCCCGTCACAGAGGAGACAGAAAGCCAGGGATGTGCTCCGTGGTGACTCATGTGAAAGACAAGGAAGGAAAGAAATAACTTCACCTTTATGGTCCTTTTTATTGTCCTCATTTTTAGTTCAGCGAATTAGTCTAAATTTCCTCCTACTCCTTCCTCAGCGTCAAGGAAGTGCTCTGACTTGGGAACTTCTCTCCTGTCCGCTTTGGGGGCCAAAGCTCCTAGTTCCTGCCCCTACCTCAGGAATGTTCCTGATTTCTAAATTTACCACTAGAAGCAAGAGGAAGGAAAGTGCTGGCCGGACACACCTCTAAGGCAACGGGCCTATGTCCAAGCAGCTGCTGTGGCTCTGTGACAGCCTTCCTCTCCTCCTCCGCCTACCACCCTCCCATGATGCCTCCAGCTCTGATCAGAAGACCCGTCAACCTCATCCTGCCACAATCTCTCATGGAATCCAGAGGGAAAAGACCAGCACCCACCCTGGGGAGGGCTGTGAAGGCTTTGCCCTGAGGAAGTACCTCCCCTACAGTACTTACTGAGAAAATACCTCCCCTATAGCACTTACTGAGAAAATACCTTCCCTATAGTACTTACTGAGGAAGTACCTCCCCTACAGTACTTACTGAAAAAGTACCTCCCCTACAGTACTTACTGAGAAAGTACCTCCCCTACAGTACTTACTGAGAAAATACCTCCTCTATAGTACTTACTGAGAAAATACCTCCCCTATAGTACTTACTGAGAAAATACCTCCCCTACAGTACTTACTGAGAAAATACCACCCCTACAGTACTTACTGAGAAAATACTTCCCCTATAGTACTTAGGAAATACCTCCCCTATAGTACTTACTGAGAAAATACCTGCCCTATAGTACTTACTGAGAAAATACCTCCCCTATAGTACTTACTGAGGAAATACCTCCCCTATAGTACTTACTGAGGAAGTACTTCCCCTATAGTACTTACTGAGAAAATACCTCCCCTATAGTACTTACTGAGGAAATACCTCCCCTATAGTACTTACTGAGGAAGTACCTCCCGTATAGTACTTACTGAGAAAATACCTCCCCTACAGTACTTACTTAGAAAGTACCTCCCCTACAATACTTACTGAGAAAATACCTGTCCTAAAACACTGAGAAAGTACCTCCCCTACAGTACTTACTGAGAAAATACCTCCCCCATAGTACTTACTGAGGAAGTACCTCCCCTATAGTACTTACTGAGGAAGTACCTCCCCTACAGTACTTACTGGGGAAATACCTCCCCCATAGTACTTACTGAGGAAATACCTCCCCCATAGTACTTACTGAGAAAATACCTCCCCTACAGTACTTACTTAGAAAGTCCCTCCCCTACATACTAACTGAGAAAATACCTCCCCTATAGTACTTACTGAGGAAGTACATCCCCTATAGTACTTACTGAGGAAGTACCTCCCCTACAGTACTTACTGAGGAAATACCTCCCCTACAGTACTTACTTAGAAAGTCCCTCCCCTACATACTAACTGAGAAAATACCTCCCCTATAGTACTTACTGAGGAAGTACATCCCCTATAGTACTTACTGAGGAAGTACCTCCCCTATAGTACTTACTGAGGAAATACCTCCCCCATAGTACTTACTGAGAAAATACCTTCCCTACAGTACTTACTGAGAAAGTACCTCTCCTACAGTACTTACTGAAGAAGTAACTCCTCTAAAGTACTTACTGAGAAATTACCTCCCCTACAGTACTTACCGAGGAAGTACCTCCCCTACAGTACTTACCGAGGAAGTACCTCCCCTACAGTACTTACTGAGAAAGTACCTCCCCTACAGTACTTACTGAGAAAATACCTCCCCTATAGTACTTACTGAGGAAATACCTCCCCTATAGTACTTACTGAGAAAATGCCTCCCCTATAGTACTTACTGAGAAAATACCTCCCCTACAGTACTTACTGAGAAAATACCACCCCTACAGTACTTACTGAGAAAATACTTCCCCTATAGTACTTACTGAGGAAATACCTCCCCTATAGTACTTACTGAGAAAATACCTCCCCTATAGTACTTACTGAGAAAATACCTCCCCTACAGTACTTACTGAGAAAATACCTCCCCTATAGTACTTACTGAGGAAATACCTCCCCTATAGTACTTACTGAGGAAGTACTTCCCCTATAGTACTTACTGAGAAAATACCTCCCCTATAGTACTTACTGAGGAAATACCTCCCCTATAGTACTAACTGAGGAAGTACCTCCCGTATAGTACTTACTGAGAAAATACCTCCCCTACAGTACTTACTTAGAAAGTACCTCCCCTACAATACTTACTGAGAAAATACCTGTCCTAAAACACTGAGAAAGTACCTCCCCTACAGTACTTACTGAGAAAATACCTCCCCCATAGTACTTACTGAGGAAGTACCTCCCCTATAGTACTTACTGAGGAAGTACCTCCCCTACAGTACTTACTGGGGAAATACCTCCCCCATAGTACTTACTGAGGAAATACCTCCCCCATAGTACTTACTGAGAAAATACCTCCCCTACAGTACTTACTTAGAAAGTCCCTCCCCTACATACTAACTGAGAAAATACCTCCCCTATAGTACTTACTGAGGAAGTACATCCCCTATAGTACTTACTGAGGAAGTACCTCCCCTACAGTACTTACTGAGGAAATACCTCCCCCATAGTACTTACTGAGGAAATACCTCCCCCATAGTACTTACTGAGAAAATACCTTCCCTATAGTACTTACTGAGAAAGTACCTCTCCTACAGTACTTACTGAAGAAGTAACTCCTCTAAAGTACTTACTGAGAAATTACCTCCCCTACAGTACTTACTGAGGAAGTACCTCCCCTACAGTACTTACCGAGGAAGTACCTCCCCTACAGTACTTACTGAGAAAGTACCTCCCCTACAGTACTTACTGAGAAAATACCTCCCCTATAGTACTTACTGAGGAAATACCTCCCCTATAGTACTTACTGAGAAAATGCCTCCCCTATAGTACTTACTGAGAAAATACCTCCCCTACAGTACTTACTGAGAAAATACCACCCCTACAGTACTTACTGAGAAAATACTTCCCCTATAGTACTTACTGAGGAAATACCTCCCCTATAATACTTACTGAGAAAATACCTCCCCTATAGTACTTACTGAGAAAATACCTCCCCTACAGTACTTACTGAGAAAATACCTCCCCTATAGTACTTACTGAGGAAATACCTCCCCTATAGTACTTACTGAGGAAGTACTTCCCCTATAGTACTTACTGAGAAAATACCTCCCCTATAGTACTTACTGAGAAAATACCTCCCCTATAGTACTTACTGAGAAAATACCTCCCCTACAGTACTTACTGAGAAACTATCTCCCTTAATGTATTAACTGAGAAAGTACCTCCCCTACAGTACTTACTGAGGAAGTACCTCCTCTAAAGTAGTAATACTTACTGAGAAAGTGCCTCCTCAGAAACACTTACTGAGAAAGTATACTTCCTTAGAGTGCTCACTGAGAAAGTACACTTCCTTATTATGGTATTTGCTGTAAAAGTACCTTTTCCTATAGTACTTTCTGAGAAAGTACATTTCCATGAAGTGCTTGTAAGAAAGAACCCTTCCTGACCTAGGATTACTATGGGAAAAAGATGCCTTTGCCTTCGACCACCTGTCCAGATCCTTAACAACTGAGGATTTATTAAATCAATGTTCCCCCTCCCACCCTTTTTTAATCCCTTACAGGTTACCTTTTACGTCGTTGAGAGAAATCTCTGAATATTTTTCTGAAAGATGCACAAACCGCTGGACAGAGCCACTATCTTGGTGGACAAGTGGGTCCCACTAGAGTGTGGTGTGGTTCTTTTTATTATCAGATTTCACATAAGCTTGCACTCACAGTGTGTGGATCCCAAACACAGGAGCTGCATGTAGAGGCTGCCCCTTATCCTGGGCAGTATGACCACACTGTGTGAGGGTCAGGGTGGGAAGCAGGTACCCTCTGTCAGGTACATGTTGTGATTGTTGCAATCGTTGGTGCAGGATGGATGACTTGGGTTTTCTACAGAGATATCCAGTGTCTCAAAGCAAGAGCAAGTGATCAGTGTAGGTGATGACTTCCCAGCTTCTCCTACTTGAGGTGGATGGACAGGGAAGACCCACTGCAGTTCCTTCCTGGCCCTGAAATTCCCACCCATGAATATAAGCAGGGCTCTGTTAGAACCGACTGGGCTCCCTCGACTCCCTTCTCCAAACGAAAAGGCACTTAAGCTCTGGGCATCACAAAATGCTTGTTCTAGATGTACCAACCAATAAGCACATCTATTTTCACTGCTCCTTACAGCTCCTACTAGACTGAGCTTTAGAAACAGGGTCCAATTTAGACACAGGGTCCAAATTTGTTGTCAACTTGTTAGAATGTGTCCACAGTTGCAACAAAAAATGAAAAATGATCTCAAAGGGCCCTAGCTGGTTGGCTCAGTGGTAAAGCACCCCCTGGCATGTGGATGTCCCAGGTTCAATCACCAGTCAAGGAACGCAGAAGAAGGGCCATCTGCTTTTCCACCCCTCTCCCTTCCCCTTCTCTCTCTCTTTCTTTCTTCCTCTCCTACAGCCATGGTTGATTGGTTTGAATGCATCAGCCCCAGGCACTGAGAATGGGACCATGGCCCCAGATGGGCAGAGCATCGGCCCCAGATGGGGGTTGTCGGGTGGATCGGGTAAGGGTGCATGTGGGAGTCTGTCTCTCTACTCCCTTCTCACTTGGAAAAGAAGAAAGAAAAAGAAAAAAAATTATCTCAAAGGGCATACTTTTGCCTGGATGACTTCAAAGCAGTATTTTACAAAGTGAAGACCCTGACTTTGCCTCCATGTGGGAAATTTTTAAGCAATGCCATGTTGGATCCATTTCAACCACATTTTTAGTCAATATAAAGCCAGGTACCTAGATCAGTTTTAAGTAGAGAGGACATTTTGATTATGGTTTTGTTTAAACATTACTTGACTCCTTGGTTCATATCTACACAACCCAGGGATAGTTTGTTACTTTGTTGCAAGACAAACAACCTGAGAAAAAATATGCAAAACCTCTGCTTCTTCATCTACAATATGTAAGAGGTAGAACACATGATCGCTTAAGTCCCTTCTTAGATCAAAAACTACAGGAATCAATAGCAAGCATGCTTAGAATAAAGCTAGATACTGCTTTACCCAAAAAAGATGCGGACGGAAGCCATCCTAGCTGTGTATGCCTCTAAAAGAAAAAAAAGGGAAAAGGCTCAATGCCAGAAAGCTGACCCTCTGTTGACTAGTAAACAGCTGGGGGTGGAGATAGAGTTGTGAGGCTGGTTGATTTTCATGGACTGTCATTAGGAAGGCTAGATATTTCTAAATCTCATTTTTTGTTTTGCTTTGTTTTGTTTTGTTTTTTAAGTTTCTAGCTAAGTGATATCCTTTAAATGAGCATTGCTGTGTGCAGGAAATTGCAGCATTGTGATACTTGGAAGCAAGAACATGCTTCAAAATAAAGTCAGTAACCATCAAAATGCCGTGTGATTTGGCTGCCAGACTTCCACGTACTGTGAGAGCTAGGCAGTGTGTGCACAAGCTCAGAGAGATCACTTAAACCTTCCCCAAAACTTATCTTGGATAATTTGATTGATACAAGCCTTTTGTTTTAACATTCAATCTGTTGTTTTTCCATTTGCTTTCACTTCAGCCCTGCCACAAGGGAAAATGGAACAGCTTGGAGAGGTGTAAAAATATAATTACTCTTTTGAAAGCACACATATTTATCTTTTTCTTTCTTGTTTTTTTCTACTCATATTTCACTTCTCTTTCCAGCACTAATTAAACAAATGCTCTTTGCTTGTGTTATATAGTATTATTTATGGTTACTTCCCAGTGAGAAAAATAACCTTTTTACAATTTCTGGGCCACGGATTGTAGTGCATTAATATATACATATATATGTTTGCATCTAAAAGGAAGTCAAATGAAAGCATAACAGGCTTGAATGGCTATTGACGGTACCACTGAATCTTAGCAAACCAGTCTGCAAATGACACCTCAAATCATTGACATTTTCCTCAGCAACCCAACTTTAGAAAAAAATGACAAGAAAAGAAAAATCTTCATTAGAAAGCTATTTTGCCTGACCAGGTGGTGGCGCAGTAGAACGTCGGATTGGGATGCGGAGGACCCAGGTTCAAGACCCTGAGGTCGCCAGCTTGAGTGCTGGCTCATCTGGTTTGAGCATGGGGCTCACCAACTTGAGCAAGGGGTTGTTGGCTTGAGCATGGGATCATAGATTATGGCCCCATGGTCGCTGGCTTGAAGCCCAAGTTTGCTGGCTTGAGTCCCAAGTTGCTGGCTTGAGCAAGGGGTCACTCTTTCTGCTGTAGCCCCCCACCCCCCACGTCAAGCCACATATGAGAAAGCAATCAATGAACAACAAAGGTGCTGCAATGAAGAATTGATGCTGCTCATCTCTCTCCCTTCTTGCCTGTCTGTCCTTATCTGTCCCTCTCTCTGTCTCTCTCATAGAATAAAAAAAAATTTTTTTTTTAAAAAAGCCCAGAATGTATTGAGTACAGGGTGGAGAAGAGGATAGCAAGTGTTATAGACAAAAAGTTACATTCTTTTACTTAAAATTGGGCAAGCGCCCTGGCCAGTTGGCTCAGTGGTAGAGTGTCGGCCTGGCGTGCAGGAGTCCCGGGTTTGATTCCCGGCCAGGGCACACAGGAGGAGCGTCCATCTGCTTCTCCACCCCTCCCCCTCTCCTTCCTCTCTGCCTCTCTCTTCCCCTCCCGCAGCCAAGGCTCCATTGGAGCAAAGTTGGCCTGGGCACTGAGGATGGCTCTGTGGCCTCTGCCTCAGGCGCTAGAGTGGCTCTGGTTGCAACAGAGCAACGCCCCAGATGGGCAGAGCATTGCCCCCTGGTGGGCGTGCCGGGTGGATCCTGGTTGGGCGCATGCAGGAGTCTGTCTGACTGCCTCCCCGTTTCCAACTTAAGAAAAATACAAAAAATAAAAAATAAAAATAAATAAATAAATAAAATTGGGCAAACATCATTAAACAATTGGATACATTAGTTCCCTTCATAAGAAGCTCAAATCAAATGTCTCAATCAAACTAAGGAGAGAAACCATCTGTCAGCTCTCGGTTCAGCTCCAACAGACCTGTTTTAAACACCATTTTGGGGCCCTAGCCTGTTGGCTCAGCAGTAAAGCGTCAGCCCAGCCTGTGGAAGCCCCAGGTTTTATTCCCAGTCAGGGCACACAGGAGAAGCGGCCATCTGCTTCTCCACTCTTCCCCCTTCTCTCTGTCTTTATCTCTCTCTTCTCCTCCCACAGCCATGGCTCCTAGGTGCTGAGGATGGCTCCATGGCCTCGCCTCAGGTGCTAAAATAGCTTGGTTGTGGAGCAATAGAATAATGGCCCTAGATGGGCAGAGTATCTCCTATAGGGAGCTTGCCGGGTAGATCTGGTCTGGGCACATTCAGGAGTCTGTCACTCTGCCTCCCTGCTTCACTTAAGGAAAAAACAACAACAACAACAACAACCATTGGCTGAGGCCGTTTGTATCATTAAAATATTATCTTAACTTCTCACTGCCAAAAGTAATTTGCTTGGCATTTTCCACTCCTTGGAAGTAGAAATAATGTTTCCTGCGGCTGTGAATGTCTGTGAAATAACATCACAAGATAAATGCATCCAGGCAGCTGGAGACAGTGAGCTGACAAGGAGAGGAGCCCTCCGTAGGAAGGGATAAGACAGAACTAAGGGGCCACTGTACAGATGGTCACAGGCCACTCTATGAAGCACCAAGACCTTCGAAGGATGGTCAGTTCTGGGGAATTTGAACTGCACAGACAGGTTTATCAGCAGTCTAGGAACTGCCCGTGACTTTTGATTCACGGCCTCCCATTGCCTTTCACTCAGTTGTAAGATCTAGGAAAGTAGAACAGAGTATGTGTGTGTGTGTGTGTGTGTGTGGTGTGTGTGTGGTGTGTGTGTGTGTGTGTGGTGTGTGTGTGTGTGTGGTGTGTGTGTGTGTGTGGTGTGTGTGTGTGTGTGTGGTGTGTGTGTGGTGTGTGTGTGTGGTGTGTGTGTGGTGTGTGTGTGTGTGGTGTGTGTGTGGTGTGTGTGTGTGTGTGTGGTGTGTGTGTGTGTGGTGTGTGTGTGTGTGTGGTGTGTGTGAGTTAGTGGGTACTCTCAACCTCCCCTTTCCTTCCCTCCCCTCCCCTCTCCCCTCCCTTCCCCTCCCCTCCCCTCTCCTCTCCCCCCTCCCCTCTCCTTTTCTCTCCTCCTCTCCCCTCTCCTCCCTCCCCTCTCCTTTCCTCTCCTCATCTCCCCTTCTTTCCCCTCCCTCCATCTTCCTCCTCTCATTCCCTCATCCTCTTGTTATTGTTGTCCTCCATCCTCTCTTTCTATCTTTCTCTCCTACTCTCCCTTCCTCCGCCTACAAGAATAACTCCACGTCACTTTTTCCTAAGGCCCTTGCTTTAGCAAGTGGAGCTGCTGAGGGTTTGGAGACCAGCCGGCTAGAAGCCAGTCTTTCCGTGAAGTGACTCGTGTCTTCTGCGAGGCGTAGGATTACCTCCTCTTTAGAGAGTTTGCTTCTCCTCCGCCCTCACTAGACACATTTTGTTTGCCCTCCATCCTGCTCTCTGCTCAGGGAGGCCGCGGGGCAGGCATATATGGGAGAGCTGACTGGGAACGGAGAGTGAGGAGCTCCAGCAGGACAGAGGGAGCAGGGTGAGGTCCAGGCGCTCACTGA
Source organism: Saccopteryx bilineata (assembly GCF_036850765.1). Classification (NCBI taxonomy): domain Eukaryota; kingdom Metazoa; phylum Chordata; class Mammalia; order Chiroptera; family Emballonuridae; genus Saccopteryx; species Saccopteryx bilineata. The sequence goes on from NC_089494.1 coordinate 200,913,295, forward strand.
GACCCTCTCTGTGGGTGGCTGCAGCCTGGCTGCTTCCTTAACTGACCTTCGAGTCCCGTCTCTGTGTCCTTAGAGATAAGAGGGGTAACGGTGTCCCTCCTTCACTAGCTCTGCTCTATCGCTGCTGTAGTTGCTCGCACAGGCCCACGCTTTTGTGCGTAGCGGCGTAACAGCCACGGTGGGGGGTGCGCCGGCCTCTGGATCTTTCCTCAAGAAGGAACTTGCCCTTCAGCTGCAAGGCTGCAATTAACTGAGTGCCTTCCAACAAGGAGACCTGTTGTTGCTGTTTCTTCACACTCTTCCTTAACAGCCCCAGCCAGTGACCGAGCATGGTGAGTACTAGGGCCTGGCATTTCTGCCCAACCAGAGGGACTCCACCAACCAGCAGTCTTTGCTCAGAGCACGCCCCCACCCCCTTCGGTCATTGAAGACACTGTCAGATCTGATTGGGTCTCCAAGCTCACAGCCCGATTCTGCTTCCTCTCCTGCGTTCTTTCAGTTGTATCAGGCCTACATCAAAGAGTGCAGGCTCTCCGTGTTCATTCCTGCTTCCTCCCCCTTTTCTCCTCCACAGGCATTACCCCCAATAAGTCAGTTACCACTAACTCCGCCCCAGCATCTGGTCCTGGAGAACCCAGCTAACACCTGCTTTTCTAGAGCTCTCCCCTAAGGGAATGTACCGTTCCTGCCCTACCAGGTTTCTCCTGCGAGGCTCCTTTATGTTGCTTGAATGGCTTTCCACACGCGTTCAAGGACTGACTTGAGAAAGAGAAGCCCCTGAGCCTGGCTGCCCTGCCCGTGGCTGTGAACAGGGAGGAGTGAAACTCTGAGGCCTCGATTCCTGTGCCCTGCCATCCTCCCCACCAGCCTTTCTTCATCATCTGCTTCTGTGCTCGCACCCTGGCTCGCCCAGGCCTGCGCGTGGGTTGCCAGGAGGCCAGGGAGAGCCCAAGCAGCGGGAGAACCTGCCGGCCTGTGGCAACAGGCAGTGACAGTAATAAGAGACACAGGCCTCTGTTTTTTCTCAACAGAACCTTTGAAAGTACATTTAATTCTAATCAATTGGCAGAAAACATCCAAAGTCATTGAAGCAATGGGGCAAAAATAGCATCAGAAAGGTCCAAAGTCGACTCATTGATGCTGCAACCCAAACTCATTACTGACTGGGAGGTGGGCTGGCTGGCCGTTCTGGGCCTCATCTACGCTGTAAGAAAAATTTAAAAATGGGGTTTTTTTGGGGGCTGGGTGTAAAAGGGAAAGGGTCAAGAAGTACAAATTGGGCCTGACCAGGCGGTGGCACAGTGGATAGAGCGTCAGACTGGGATATGGAGGACCCAGGTTCGAGACCCCAAGGTCGCCAGCTTGAGTGTGGACTCATCTGGTTTGAGCAAAGCTCACCAGCTTGAGCCCAAGGTCGCTGGCTCAAGCAAGGGGTTACTCGGTCTGCTGTAGCCCCACGGTCAAGGGACATATAAGAAAGCAATCAATGAACAACTAAGGCAGGGTCCCCAAACTTTTTACACAGGGAGCCAGTTCACTGTCCCTCAGACAGTTGGAGGGCCGGACTATAAAAAAAAAACTATGAAAAAATCCCTATGCACACTGCACATATCTTATTTTAAAGTAAAAAAACAAAACGGGAACAAATACAATATTTAAAATAAAGAACAAGTAAATTTAAGTCAACAAACTGACCAGTATTTCAATGGGAACTATGCTCCTCTCACTGACCACCAATGAAAGAGGTGCCTCTTCCAGAATACGGCGGGGGCCAGATAAATGGTCTCAGGGGGCCGCACACGGCCTGCGGGCCATAGTTTGGGGACCCCTGAACTAAGGTGTCGTAACGAAAAACTAATAATTGATGCTTCTCATCTCTCTCCGTTCCTGTCTGTCTGTCCCTATGTATCTCTCTCTCTGAGTCTCTCTCCGTCCCTGTAAAAAAAAAAAAAGTACAAATTGGTAGTTACATAATATTCATGGAAATGTAAAGTACAGCATAGATTATATAAGCAATAATATTGTCATAACTATGTATGGTGGCAGGTGGGAATTGGAAATATCAGGAGGACCACTTTGTAAAGTATATGATGGTCTAACCCCTATGCTGTACACCTAAAACTAACACAAAATAATATTGAATGTAAATAGTAATTTTAAAGTGACATTTAAATTTTAAAAAGAAAAGACAAAAGTTTTAAAAGTAAGAAGAAGTGGGGGTCCTCTGCAGGCAGTATGATTCTGAATCACTTAGGTGAGGTTGTGGGCTGGCTAACACACTTTTGGGGACACATTATCTAGGCTAGTAATTATTTTTTTTTCTTTTTCTTTTTTTTGTATTTTTCTGAAGTTCGAAATGGGGAGGCAGTCAGACAGACTCCCGCATGTGCCCGACCGGGATCCACCTGGCATGCCCACCAGGGGGCGATGCTTTGCCCATCTGGGGCATTGCTCTGTCGCAACCAGAGCCATTCTAGCGCCTGAGGCAGAGGCCATGGAGCCATCCTCAGTGCCCAGGCCAACTTTGCTCCAATGGAGCCTTGGCTGAGGGAGGGGAAGAGAGAGACAGAGAGGAAGGAGAGGGGGAGGGGTGGAGAAGCAGATGGGTACTTCTCCTGTGTGCCCTGGCCAGGAACTGAACCCGGGACTCCTGCACACCAGGCCGACACTCTACCACTGAGCCAACTGGCCAGGGCCTAGGCTAATAATTCTTAGTCCTGTTTTTGCAACACTTTACACATTTTTTAGTTCTCCCAAGATGAAATGGGTGCCACAAAATCTTAAACACAAAATGAACTGAGTTATAAAAAGTCAGTATGGCATAGCGAGTCTGAACATACAGCCTCCATTCTCTAAGACAGTTCTAATTTCAAGGATTCTGTCCTGTTAAAAATACACTTATATCGACCTGGAAATGCTGAGGTCGCCAGTTCAAAACCCTGGGCTTGCCTGGTCAAGGCACATATGGGAGTTGATGCTTCCAGCTCCTCCCCCCCTTCTCTCTCTCTGTCTCTCCTCTCTCTCTTTCCCTCTGTCTCTCCCTCTCCTCTCTAAAATGAATAAAAAAAAAAAACACTTATGAGCAGACCCTATATCTTCTTTGAGGTTCAGGAAATTGGTTCTGTTGTTCATGTGGCATTTTTAGGAGTGAGAAAAAGATGTAGGAAGGGAAAGTATGACAGTAACATTTCTGAACTTCACAAATGGTAAAATTTGTTCTTATCATATCATTAACTGGTTCTTTCATATAATAAATGAAGCCCAATTATTCTTCTAGTGTCCCCCACCCCCAAATCTTTAGATTTGTGATTCTTTTTAAAAACTTTTCCATTGATGTAAGAGAGAAGGGAGGGGAGAGAGAGAGAAGCATCAACTCGTTGTTCCACTTTGTTCCATGTAGTTGTACTCTCATTGGTTGCTCCTCAAATGTACCCTGAGCAGGGATCAAAGCCCTGACCTTGGTGTGCCAGGACGACACTCTATCCATTGAGCCACCTGGCCAGGGCCCAGAATTGTGATTATTTCTTGATTTTCCTTTTGCAGGGTGTGGGGGCTAGGGAAATGCAAAGGGAGGGAGGGACACTGCCGGTCCCCAGACGGCAGGACACAAACCCTACTGACCCGGTCCTTCAGCTGCAGCGGCTTTGTGATCCTGCGGCCCTTCACCTGGGAACTTGCTTCCACCTTTGGACTGGGCTGTCACATGTACTATACTTGAGTAAGGAAAAACATCTGTGACCAGGACTCATTCTTGCTGCCTTGAATAAATTTGTCCCTAAAGAACAGCAAAGATTTAGGCTCTCTTCAGCCTCCATATCCAACCCAAATGGCTCTACTGCCCTCCTACCCGAGTCCCCTTCCGTGGGGCCTGGGTCTGATCCCACAGAAGAGTGTCTCAGTGGTTAAAACACTGGTACAAACCATTCTCTCCATCCTTCTATTCTCAGTAATCCTTCCATACCTCCCCAAAGGCAACCCTCCACTCCTCCCTCCTCTCCTGTCCTCTTCCCTCGATGTTCTTTTGTGATTTATTTCCTCAGACATTTCTTTTCATTTGGTGGAGCTCCAGTGATGGGAGTCAGCTGGTTCACACCAGTTCGGCAGAACCAATACTTAATATTTTGCTGAGTTTGGCAAACCAGTTGTTAAAATGGCACTTGTAATCAGGGTTCTCTCTAAGGTGGGTGCCTGGGCAGCCGTCCAATGTGAAATCACAAATTTACATTTCTTACCTTTTTTTTTTCCAGAGACAGAGAAAGAGTCAGAGAGAGGGATAGACAGGGACAGGCAAGAATGGAGAAATGAGAGGCATCAATCATTAGTTTTTCGTTGCGCGTTGCAATACCTTAGTTGTTCATTGATTGCTTTCTCATATGTGCCTTGACCGCGGGCCAGATGAGCCTGCACTCAAGCTGGTGACCTTGGGGTCTCGAACCTGGGTCTTCCACATCCCAGTCCGACACTCTATCCACTGTGCCACCGCCTGGTCAGGCCATTTCTTACTCTTTTTTAACATTCATCTGAGCAACAGTGTATTCTAAGCTCCCATAGTAATAGTCATTCCATCCATAGGTGAAAAAAATCTGATGGAACTATGCTTGTAATATTTATTTATTCATTTCATAAAACTCATTAACCTTTGATAAAATACTACATTTTAATTCCCTCATCTTGGTAACTTCAGTAAACAAACATATAACATAAAGAGAAAAATTGCCAAACAACCAGGGGGTGATAAGCTGTCATTGGAAATATTATTGGATTTTTTTGGTCAGGTATTATTTAATATTTTTTCATTAATATTTTTAAACATTTATAACATAATCTAGTTCTGTGTACCTCTTTTATTCTTATTTGAGTATTATATGCATGAGATAATAAACTACCTTTTGGTATATCTTTTTTTTATACTTAAAACAGTCATTAGGGCAGAGAACCGCTTGTTAATTATCTGAATCCCACCATCATAGAGCTCCCCCGTGCATTTCAATTATTTTCCAAACTCCCATTAGAAACAAACTCTTCCATTTCAGCTTTCTAGTGTACAGTCTGCTCCTCTCCATCACCCACAATCACAGGGGCCACCTCCCACTGATCTTCCCATCCATCCCTTCTCCATTCTCATGCAAAAACCTCTATTCTTTTAACCCTCCTGCAGCCCACACACGTTCACTTAACCACTACCTTCTCCTTCCTCTCATCTATGGCTTTCTAGTGATTCCCCGTTATACACAAAATACTTTGCTATGTTGCTTACATAATTTCTACACCAACTTCCAGAAGTTATTGTTATTTCTGTGTGCACAACTTATGTGCATTGGTTAGAATCAGTTGAGCTGTACATAAAATGCCCACATAAGTGGTTAAAATAATACAGAGTTCTCTCACATAAAACAAGTCTGGAAGCTACGCAAACCAGGGCGAGAATGGTGAGTCTGTGTTATTGGGAACAACTTCTGTCTTTCTATTACATGTTCTTAGCTTTGGTTTTCCTCCTTAATTAGTCTCATGGTCCAAATTGGCTAAAAGGCTAAACGATGAAGAGTAGAAAAGAAATGACAAATGGGTTCACCTCCCAGATGATCATTTGCTTCAAAATTTTCCCTAGACTCAACACCGTCCAGTGACTTCACCTTACATATAATTTTGGACACCTCAACTGTGAAGAAAGCTGAGAATTATACTCTTTTAGGGGGTCTCATTACTGTTTAAAGTGGAACCAAGGTTCTACTGGTATTGGGAGAGACAGACAGGAACGGAGAGAGATGAGAAGCATCCATCATCAGTTTTTCGTTGCAACACCTTAGTTGTTCATTGATTGCTTTATCATATGTGCCTGGACCGTGAGCCTCTAGCAGACCGAGTAACCCCTTGCTCAAGCCAGCGACCTTGGGTCCAAGCTGGTGAGCTTTTTTTAGCTCAACCCAGAGGAGCCCGCGCTCAAGCTGGTGACCTCGGGGTCTCGAACCTGGGTCCTCCGCATCCCAGTGCGACGCTCTATCCACTGTGCCACTGCCTGGTATTGGATAAGCAACTAACATTCTTGGCTTGTACTTTCTGTTCAATATCATTAACCTTCATTTCTACTCAACTTCCCTTAGTTAGTCTCTGAACTTTGCTAACTCCAAACCTTCACTTCCTGATCTATTACATTCTAGCCTCTGACCCTAACCAACTACATTGTAATTCCTGCACTCTCACATATGTTCTTCCACCACACAGGGACATCTAGTCAACTCCCTTGATCCTTTCATCTCCCAACACTCATAAAATGTTATATCAGGCCTGACCAGGCGGTGGCACAGTGGATAGAGCGTCGGACTAGGATGCGGAGGACCCAGGTTCAAGACCCCGAGGTCACCAGCTTGAGCATGAGCTCATCTGGTTTGAGCAAAGCTCATCAGCTTGGACCCAAGGTCGCACTGGCTTGAGCAAGGGGTCACTTGGTCTGCTGAAGGCCCACAGTCAAGGCACATATGAGAAAGCAATCAATGAACAACTAAAGTGCCACAACGAAAAACTGATGATTGATGTTTCCATCTCTTTCCGTTCCTATCTATCTGTCCCTATCTATCCTTCTCTCTGACTCTGTGTCTCTGGAAAAATAAATAAATACATAAATAAATAAATAAATAAAAATAAAATGTTATATCAGTTTAGGTCCTCAAAGAACCCAACATCAAGGTGAAATGAGATGTACAAGAGGTTTACTGAGGAAGAAGCCTGTGAAGATGAAAGGGGGAGGAGCAGGAGTAATCAAGGAGAGCTTCCGAACCGTGATGCAGGTCTGACACTCATGAAAGGGAAGAGGAAAGAAGACTTTGGTAGGAAGAGCCTCTGACTGCAGCATCATTCTGAGAAACTCTCAGTCAGGTCATGGGACAGTCCGTGAGTGGAAAGTGTCATTGAGAGGGCCCCTGTTTTAGAGATCCAGTATTCCCTCTGGGCTCCCCTTCCTGCCTTTGGACCACCCACACAGTTATCTTCAGCCCCTGCAATTCATATGCCTCTCCCGAAATCCCAGCAGAGGTTCTCTCCCACTTCCTTCCTGTGTCCCCATTGTTTGCTTTCTGTTCTCTCCAGGTCCTTGCCTCACAATTTTGGAATGGCTGGAGTAACGTGTGAGGCAGAGAAAGCGTCACGTGTAGCCAGAGGCCACTTACAGAGAGTTATGGGCCATGCCAAATAGCTTGACCATTATCAAATGACAGACAGGGAAGTGTGGGCCACTAAAAGGAATTAATCAGGAAATGACAGATTAGCATTTCTATTGGGTCACGTTGGGGGCAGCATGAAGAGAAGGTTTCATACAGCAGAGACTGCAGCCAAGACCTTGAGGAAACCTGCTAGCAGATCTTGGCAGCGGGCCTAGGAAAGTTAAAAGAAAGATTGTAAAAACCAGACGTGGAAATGAAAGTTAAAATGTGAAGGTGGCAATGGGATGTGTGGTGGACAGACGTCCTGACTCCAGGCTCTGCTTTTCAGACCTCTCCCTCTCCCTGCCACGCAGCTCACACCCAAGATCTCCCCAGTGGACGCTTTTATCTCCCTCCTAATGTTCTCTCCTGCTTAGGCATCCAGCTCAACTCCACCTTGCCTCATGCCCCTGGGACGATCCATCGATGTCTGCAGTTCTGCCTGATAAGCATCTCTACAGCGAATTCTGCAGTCCCTGTACTGTCAGGCCCTTCGGGCAGGCTTGCCTGGACCGTTGCACCACTGCCCCACAGTCACCCCGCCTCTAGCCCTCCACCTCCAGCCCTCCACCTCCACCTCATCAGTCATGTCACTGTCAGTGACCCACAGGCTCTCCTCAGAGACACTGCGGGTTGGGTCCCAGACCACCACAATAAAGCGAGTACCACAGTCAAGTGAGTCACACGAATATTTTGGTTTCACAGTGCATATAAAAGTCATGTTTGCCTGACCAGGCGGTGGCGCAGTGGATAGAGCGTCGGACTGGGATGCAGAGGACCCAGGTTCGAGACCCCAAGGTCGCGAGCTTGAGCACAGGCTCATCTGGTTTGAGCAAAAGCCCACCAGCTTGAACCCAACCAAGGTCGCTGGCTCCAGCAAGGGGTTACTCGGTCTGCTGAAGGCCCACGGTCAAGGCACATATGAGAAAGCAATCAATGAACAACTAAGGTGTTACAACGTGCAATGGAAAACTAATGATTGATGCTTCTCATCTCTCTCTATTCCTGTCTGTCTGTCCCTGTCTATCCCTCTCTCAGACTCACTCCCTGTCTCTGTAAAAAAAGTCATGTTTACATTATAATCTATTAAGTGTATAATAGCATTATGTCTAAAAAAAGAAAATATTTTAATTAAAAAATACTTTATTGCTAAAAAATTCTAACCATCACTGAGCCTTCAACGAGACGTGTTGATGAAAATGCAGTATCTGCTTGTATACTTGAAACCTATATAATCTTATTAACCAATGCCACCCCAATAAATTTAATAACAGAAATTTTAAGTGCAGTCACTGTGAAAGCTCCATGAAGTGAAGAACAATAAAATGAGATGTGCTGTGTGTCTTTTCTGATTACAATCTTGCAGTGGCTTTCATTTGCTATGAAAAAACCCCCAAAACTTTTATTTTTGCTTTTTTCTTTCTTTTATTATTTAAATGGAATGGGGTGACATTGGTTAATAAGATAGGTTTCAGGTGCCCAGCTCTATGACACATGATCTGCTCATTGCACTGCCTGCTCATCACCCAAAGCCAAACCATCTTCCATCGCTGTATATGTGGCCCCCGTCAGCCCCCGCTACTCCCCTGCCCCCTTCTCTCTGATGTCTATGAATCTCAGTTTTGTATCCCACATATGAGTGAAATCATATAGTTTTTAGCTTTTTCTGACTGACTTATTTCACTAACATAATATACCCAAAGTCCCAAGCCTTTTATTTCTGCATGTGAGACCTCCCAGCATCTGGCTGCAGTAGGGCCGGGCGTCTATCCCAGCCCTCTGCCTGCAGTGCTCTGCTCTACAACCGGAAGCCTGTGCAGGTCCTCAAACACACTGCGGTTCACATCTCCATTCTTTTCATATACTCAGCTCCCTATCTACAGCGTTCTTATCTTCCTTGCAAACCTAGCACACTCCTATTCTTTCTTAAAAACCTGCCATTGTCAGATTCTCGCTGAAGTCTTTCTTGTACTTCTGCCTGCTTAGTTTCATCTTTAAAATTACTTCTTCCCGCCTGACCTGTGGTGGCGCAGTGGGATAAAGCGTCAACCTGGAACACTGAGGTTGCTGGTTCGAAACCTTGGGCTTGCCCAGTCAAGGCACATATGGGAGTCGAAGCTTCCTGCTCCTCCCCCTTCCTCTCTCTCTGTCTCTCTCTCTCACTCCTCTCTCTCTAAAAAACCAATAAATAAAATATTAAAAAAAAAAAAATCGTAAAATTACTTCTTCCCAACATGGAGGCAGGGATTGTGAATATTTTATTTCAAACATTGTATTGCCAGGACTTAGCCTAATTCCTAGTACATAATAAATGCTCAATAAATGTTTATTGAGTGACTTTTTGAGAGCAAGGACTGTGTCATATTTATCTCTGTATTCTTCCAAATAACTGTCAAGTAGTAGTCCAAAGTTGCTGACCAAGGAAAGTTGGTCTGTGAATTTCTTACTGTATTAGAAACAAAATTATTCTTCTAAGTTGCTCAAATTAATGCCTAATATAATACCTGTCATACAATAAACGTTTAATAAATGTCTGTTTGATTAATTGGAAATGAACCTTTTGCTCTCTGGGTAACACACACGTGTGTGTGTGTGTGTGTGTGTGTGTGTGTGTGTTTTTCTTATTCAGTGAGAGGAAGGGAGGCAGAAAGACAGATTTTCGCATGTTCCCCGACCAGGATCCACGCAGCAAGCCCACTAGGGGGTGGTACTCTGCTCATCTGGGGTATTGCTGCATTGCTCAGCAACTGAGCTCTACTTAGTGCCTGAGGCGGAGGCCATGGAGCTATCGTCAGTACCTGGGGACAACTTGCTCTAATCAAGCCATGGATGCAGAAGGGGAAGAGAGAGAGAGAGAAGCGAGATGGGGAGAGGTGGAGAAGCAGATGGTTACTTCTCCTGTGTGCCCTGACTGGGAATTGAACCTGGAACATCCACATACCAGGCCAACACTCTACCACTGAGCCAACCAGCCAGGGCCACACATGCATGTTAATGGCATTGGTGAAAAAGAAATTGAAAGCAGGGAGTAAAGATTTATCTGCCTCTGATGGATCCTCCATGGGGTACTCCATGGGCTAAAATAGATGTTATCTATCCTATGAATTCATTGTGCTGCTCTCAGGACTAATTGTGACCAACAGGACATTACACAGGTGCATGCTATCAGATTGTAGTGTCTCTTTCTTCGGTTGCTGATTTTCAGAGACAAAGACTTTGGGCACCAAAGAAAGGAAGCTGCAGGGATTGGTACAGATCCGGGCTAGGGAGAAAGACTGAGACCTTTGCTGAAGGCATAAACACAAAAATTATCTAGAAAATAATCAAGACTTCAGTGGGGAGAGGAAACAGGGAACACAGTCACATATCCTTCTCCCCTGAACTTAGAGATAACACTTTTAAGAATAAAACTATAACAATGCTTCCTGTAAAGTTTCTTTCAGTCAAAATATCATGGTATTACCTTAGGTGAAATCAAGCTATATTTGTGTGTAAAGTTGCTATAGACTCATTAAGGTATTAATATACATAAATAGAAAAAAACGGGGGATGTTCACCAAGGGATGGTGGACAACATAAACCACAGGGTCTGTTATGGGTTTTGTATTGTCTGCATAGAGTATGTGTCCCATAGCTAAACTGTGCAGCCCCAGGGGGCAGTATATCTTTACAATAGACAAGGACGATCAGTCTGTCAGAGCCTGAAGCCACATGGCCTCTAATTTCCGTTGCTCTGATTCATGCTCAGCACATGCTCTTTTAATTTTAATTTGATTTCTCTTATAGAATGAGAACTCGCTGATTATTATAGTCCATGTGTCAGTTGGCTTTCTCATTGTTATTAATACCCTGGTGCTGCGACCAGCTCAGCCAGTGGGTGTGCACGAAAGGAAGGTGCTGCAGGACTTAAGAAAAACACACAAGACACAACATACACAAAAGATGGGTACAGGGGACTCCCAGCCTTTAAGACTGAGAGCCCAGATCTCTGCAGCCTTATCGTATTTATTGGTCTCTTTGTTCATCAAGCAAATTAGCAGAGCCTGGGTCAAAGTAGTCTACAATGGATTCAGGTGCAGAGAAAGATGACCAACCAATGCCCCCCAGGTATGTAGGAAAATGGCTCCAGGGATCAGCTGCTTCCTTATAAGCAATCACGGTAGTGCTGGCCGCAGCAGCGTTCTGCCCCTGCAGGACTTGGCTTTCCGAAGTCCACACCAAAGACGTCGCAGGACAACAGTCTAATTCCCAGCCATTTTCCTAGACCCTGGCCTTTTGATTTGCTCCTCAGTTTTTTGTGAGTTAGGCTATAGTGAGTCTTTCCTCAAGGATCACTAACAGAGTCAGTTTTCTGAGTCTATAGAGCTGAGGACAAGATCTCAGAATGGTGATGTCAAAGTACCAACCACAGCCCTGGGGCAGCAGCATCACCCCTTAGGGGGCTTGCCGGGTGGATCCCAGCTGGGGCGCACGTGCGAATCTGTCTCTGCCTCCCTGTTTCTCACTTAAGAAAAATCAACAAAATACCCAACCAGAGAGACCTCTTGGTGGATAGGTGCTCAATCAGTCTTTCCTTGTGATATCCTATTGTCTTGATAAAGGTCTTTTCAAGATGTCACCACAAGACTAGCTACGTGAATAGTTAAGTGAATATCTACTGATGAAGGGTAGGAAATTGTGTGTGTGTGTATATGCATGTGTGTGTGTGTACATGCATGCACAAGTATCCAAAGAAATGTAACTTCTTCACAATGCTGGGTCCTCAAGCTACTAAACCAAATAGTCTTTCATTCAAGTTACACTTTTTGTTAGAGTCTTCCTTAAAGTCAATATTGGATGGCTAGTGCATGAATGAGTGAACTAGTGAATGAATAAACAAATGTTAGCTATCTAATTTTGACTTTGGCCTTAATGGTTCACAGGTATTAGTACAAAGTTATTGAACTAGTGCTATGATCTGAATTTTGGTATTCCCCCAAATATATACCTGAAATCCTGAGCCGTCCCCCGGAGATGATGATGGGACCTTTGGGAGATTCTTAAGTCCCGAGGGAAGATCCCTCTTGAAAGGGATCCCTCTCCCTTTCCACCATGTGAGGACACAGAGAGAAGGTGGCATCAGCTATGAACCAGGAAGAGGGCCCATCACCCAACCGTGCTGGTCCCCTGATCTTAAACTTCCAGCCTCCAGAACTGTAGGAAATAAATTTTTCTTGTTTATAAGCTACCCAGTCTGTGGTATTTTGTAATAGCAGCCCAAATGGACTAAGACAGCTAAGAAATATGATCTGCTCATTTCTTACTGTATTGGAAACAAAATTATTTTTCTAAGTTCCTCATTTCATTTAAAAGATGACTTTAGGGAATAGCTAAATTCAGAAAAGGGCCAAATTATAGAGTATTATGGATTTTCCCTGAACAAAACAAAGAGAAATTCTGTTTAAAACCCCTTACATTAGAAGACAATGGCTTAAGCAAAAGACAGTTAAAAGCTGTGCAAAAAGAAACATTTGAAGATTCATACTGAGAAGGTGAGAATTCATTTAATCCATGAGTCTCATACTGACATCAGTAGGGAAAGGAAGAGTATGAATAATACTTAGACCACAATTTTTATCTTTGCAGAATTGAAAATCTGGGTAGTTTTTATGACTCACAGTTTTATTGAGACTTCGTTTTAAATCCACATATAAAATTTGGGGGGGTAGTGACTTGTACACAATATTAGTGAATTGTTAGGTGACAAATTAATTAAAATAAAGCTGTTGAACAAAATGTCAGTATCGTTTTTTCAATGCCTCATCACAAGATGCAAACAATTTTCCTAAGTCACCAAGTAATCATTTATATTAATTGAGATGAAACTGTAATAAACTGCAGACAAAAGCTCCCACTCCAACCCGCGCTCCAGGACTTGGGATACCAGAGTGAACTTGGAGAAAAGCCTCATGATCCAGGTCTCCTTGACAACCACTCCCATAGAATCCGTGTTCAAAGACTGGCTCCAGCAAAGCACTGAGAAAGACTAACTGATGGTCAGGCTCTTATATCTAAGATGGCATTAAGATTTGATGACATTGTGTGAACTATTTTTTAAATTTAAATGGAAATATGGCCTTACCAGGCAGTTGGCACAGTGGATAGAGCATTGGACTGGGATGTTGAGAACTCAGGTTCAAAACCCCAAAGTCGCCGGCTTGAGTGCGGGTTCACCTACTTGAGTGCGGGGTCGCCAGCTTAAGCGTGGGATTATAGACATGACCCTATGGTCACTGGCTCGAGCCCAAAGGTCACTGGCTTGAGCAAGGGGTCACTGGCTCAGCTGGAGCCTCCCCCCATTAAGGCACAGGTGAGAAAGCAATCAATGAACAACTAAGGTGCCACAACTATAAGTTGATGCTTCTAATCTCTCTCTGTAAGGCCAGTGGCCAAGGCCATTCAGGTTTCCATTGGATTTAGACAGACAGTAAAGGAACTGTGGACCAGAAAATGGTGGGCCATTCCATTTATTAAAGCCTCGCAACAGTGGACGAGCAAGCAGGCAGGGAAAACTGCTTCCCTCTCTCAGGGCTGAGGAGCAAATAGGCTGAGGGGAAAAACCCCTTCCCTAGCAAACAATAGCAAAAAATGACCCCTCCCAATGGTGGCAGGCAATCTGCAATCTATAATCTGCCGCCCTGAGGGCAAGCACCTGCAGCCTTACATAGACTATACACACGTGGTGCTGCCCTGTGCTCATGCACCAATCAGGCAAAGTACAAGTGAGCAAGCCTAACACACTTGTTTGCCCAACACTCTACCTTCCTGTTTGTCCCCCTCTCTCTCACTAAAAAAAAAAAAAAAAAGAAAGAAAAAGAAAGGAAACAGGGGTGGATGTGTATTTAAAACATTACTTCTTTTTTCTCTCTGTTATTTTATCATGGAATTTCCCCTTCTTTCTCAGTTCCAAAAATAAAAAACTCCTTTATAAAAAGGATAACAACCACAGTTAAATTGCTACCTTGCAAAACCTCACCTAGAAAATAATAATTTCTTATTTAAAAACAACAATGCCACCCAAGGGGCAGCAGGGAGTCAGGCAAAAATGAATGGCAAATCAAATGGGAGGTGATTCTGAGGGATTTCACCACCAAAAACTGTGTGTGTGTGGATGTGATGGATGCTTCAAAAATCCTGGTGCGGCCCTGGCCGGGTGGCTCAACAGTAGAGCATCGGCCTGGCGTGCGGGGGACCCGGGTTCGATTCCTAGCCAGGGCACACAGGAGAAGCGCCCATTTGCTTCTCCACACCCCCCCTCCTTCCTCTCTGTCTCTCTCTTCCCCTCCCGCAGCCAAGGCTCCATTGGAGCAAAGAAGGCCCAGGCGCTGGGGATGGCTCCTTGGCCTCTGCCCCAGGCGCTAGAGTGGCTCTGGTCGCGGCAGAGCGACGCCCGGAGGGGCAGAGCATCGCCCCCTGGTGGGCAGAGCATAGCCCCCTGGTGGGCAGAGCATCGCCCGCCGGGTGGATCCCGGTCGGGCACATGCGGGAGTCTGTCTGACTGCCTCTCCCCGTTTCCAGCTTCAGAAAAATACAAAAAAAAAAAAAAAAATCCTGGTGGACCTCCAAACTCCAGGAATTTAATTCAAATCAAGCCTGTCCCGAAGAAGAGACAGTGAGAGTTGTTTTATTACTGTCAGTCTCTTTCCCGTTCGCCTGCAGAGCGGATATTTCAGCAAACAATTCCAGGGGCAGAAAGAAACCTGGGTGCAAACTGTAGAAACTTTGGAAACGGGTGGAGACAGAGATTGGATGGATGACAATGAGGGTAAACAACACAAAGAAACCCAATATGTTGGAACGAAAGAAACCTTTGAGGTGGTATAGTAACATTACTAAGCCAGTTCTGGTCACCCAAATAGGAAAGCCAGAAATGCAATGCCTCTAACCCTGAGGAATAAATATTTATTTTATAATAAGAAGCCAGAGGAAAAGCAAACCAGAATAAAGACTTATTTTTTATTTTTCTGAAGCTGGAAACGGGGAGAGACAAACAGACTCCTGCATGCGCCCGACCGGGATCCACCCGGCACGCCCACCAGGGGCGACGCTCTGCCCACCAGGGGGCTATGCTCTGCCCCTCCGGGGGGTCGCTCTGCCGTGACCAGAGCCACTCTAGCGCCTGGGGCAGAGGTCAAGGAGCCATCCCCAGCACCCGGGCCATCTTTGCTCCAATGGAGCCTTGGCTGCGGGAGGGGAAGAGAGAGACAGAGAGGAAGGAGGTGGGGGGTGGAGAAGCAAATGGGCGCTTCTCCTATGTGCCCTGGCCGGGAATCGAACCCGGGTCCCCCGTACGCCAGGCCGACACTCTACCGCTGAGCCAACCGGCCAGGGCCCAGAATAAAGACTTAAATGAACAGAAGTACCTAAGAAATCACCTTCGTCTTTCCTCGTTTTCTTGGTGGTATTTTAGATGCCTTTCCCCAGGTGTGCGATGACCTCAGCAGAATGAAGTAAGAAATGAAAGTGCAGTGTACGCACGTTACAGCAGATGAGGGCAGACACAGAAACGGAGGACTGAAGGACAGCCACCTGTATGGCCTGGAATGCAGAAAAAACCCATCAGGTCCTTCCAACACTGAGCCTAAGAAAAACACTTTGGGTTATTTCATTTTAAATAAAACAAACAGCTCTTCCTCCACAGCAGAAAGTCCACAAGAAGTTAGTGTCCTAGTGGTGATGTCCTGGTGGTGATGTCCTGATGGTGAGCCACTTCAGTTGTCTCATTTGACCTTGCCACTTAACGACTGTGGTTTGAGAGACCAGAGCTCTGTTTGCGTGCAGTCACGGGGTCAGCCTGGCTGTTTAGCCACCACATCATCACCTTCTCAGCCAGAAGCACTTACTCCCTGTCTGAATGTGACCACGGTGTACAGTAATAGCGTGCAGCTCCGAACCTTTGCCTTTTCGGAGAGGGATTCTCAACTCTAACGTATCTCTTATAGTTTGGTCATTTCAGGAAATGATTGATTTCCTCCAAAGAGAAATAATTTATATTTACTTTTGCTTTAAGAATTTTAAGCAACACATTAATTCATTGTTTATAAATGTGTGGAAAAATGGTTGCCGCCTGAATTGCTAGTGGGAAGTGTTAATTAATACAAGCTTTCTGGAAGAAAATCTGGGTTATGTGTATCAACATTGAAAAGAAAGTAATTAGACAAAATATATCTGGAATCTGACCACTTCTCATCACCCATTGCCATCTCCCTGGTCCAGGCCGCTATCATCTCTCGCCTGCTTTTCTATTAGATGCCTCCAGATTGACCACGATGCGTTTATCCTGACCCTGCAGTCTATAATCAACATAGTCCTATACTCGTATCATATCATAACTCCTGTCACACCCTCCAGTGATTCCCCATCTCATCAGGATAAGAGCTTTACAATAGCCCTACACGGCCTGTCCTCCCATTCCCTACCCCAAGCCTGTCACACTTCATCTTCAGCCTCTCTCCTCTTTGCTGGTTCCTCTCCAGCCAGATTCTCCCCAAGGGTGTTTTTGAACTCACCAAGCATGCTTCTTCTGCCTCTGGGCCTTTGTACATGCTGTTCCCCTGTCCTGGAAAGTTCATACCTTCTCCGTCCTGCCTCACACTTCCTTCACCAACCACGTCTTTTCTCAAAGCCATGTTCCAGTGAGGCTCCCTTGGTCCCTTCGTTTTAACATTGCAATGTTCCGCCACTTCCTGTTCCCCTTTCCTTTTGAACTGTTCTCCATAGCATTTCTAGACCTATCACTGATACCCTATATACCAGTTGATGGTTTTTATTTAAATATCGTGTAGATCATGGCAGGGTAACTCAGCTGGTTAGAGAGTCAGTCTGACATGCCAAGGTTGCCCGTTTGATTCCTGGTCAAGACACATCAAGAATCAACCAATGAATGCATAAATAAGTGGAATAACAAATCTATGTTTCTCTCTGTGTTTCTCTATCTCTCTCTAACAATCAATAAAATTAATCAATAAATAAATATTATGTAGCCTGACCTGTGGTGGCGCAGTGGATAAAGCATCAACCTGGAAATGCTGAAGTTGCCGGTTCAAAACCCTGGGCTTGCCTGGTCAAGGCACATATGGGAGTTGATGCTTCCTTCTCCTCCCCCTCTCCTCTCTCTCTCTCTCTCCCCTCTCTATAATGAGTAAATAAAATCTTAAAAAATAAATAAATAAATATTATGTAAAAGATTGATTCTCATAACTCAAAAATACCTGGGGAGTATGCAGGCAGTTGATCTCTAAGTTATATAAACTAATAAAATAATTCACAAATGTTGTTAAAAAAATCAATTTTCTTGCTTTTTAGTTACCACTCCCTCTATAAATAGCTATAATTGATATTTATATATGTCATGACTAATATCTCCAGAAGGGAAAAACAATTAGCGACTATGAAAGATAATCTTTTTTTAGTTCAAGGTCTTTTCATGTTTTACTAATGGGGACCACATCTTAGTGTCAGATGAACACTGGATATTTCTATAGAAAATGATATAAGAAGTGTAATTCTTGCCTGACCAGGTGTTGGCACAGTGGATAGTGTCGACCTGGGACTCTGAGGACCCAGGTTCAAAACCTTAAGGTCACTGGTTAGAGCACAGGCTCACTAGCTTGAGCGCAGGGTCGCCAGCTTGAGCGTGCGGTCTCTGGCTTGAGCTTAGGATCATAGACATGCCCTTATGGTCACTGGCTTGAGCCCAAAGGTCACTGTCTTGGGCAAGGAGTCACTGGCTCAGTTGGAGCCCCAGGTCAAGGCACATATGAGAAAACAATCAATGAACAACTAAAGTGCTACAACTACGAGTTGATGCTTCTCATCTCTCTCCCTTGTCTGTCTGCCCATTTCTCACTTGCTAAAAAAAATGTAATTCTCAACTTTATCTTTAAGATTTTATTTATTGCTTTTTTTTAGAGAGAGGAGAGAGAGAGAAATGGGAAGCACCAACTTGTAGAAGTTGCTTACTGTATGTGCCTTGACCAGGCAAGCCCTGGGTTTTGAACCAGTGACATCAGCATTCCAGGTTGATGCTTTATCCACTGTACCACCACAGGTCAGGCCAAAATATAATAATTATTATTATCTTTCTTTCTTCCTTCCTTTCTTTCTTTCTTTCTTTCTTTCTTTCTTTCTTTCTTTCTTTCTTTCTTTCTTTCTTCCTTTCTTTCTTTCTTTTTACAGAGACAGAGACAGAGAGAGAGTCAGAGAGAGGGATAGACAGGGACAGACAGACAGGAACGGAGAGATGAGAAGCATCAATCATTAGTTTTTCGTTGCGCATTGCAACACCTTAGTTGTTCATTGATTGCTTTCTCATATGTGCCTTGACTGCAGGCCTTCAGCAGACCGAGTAACCCTTTGCTTGAGCCAGCGACCTTGGGCTTAAGCTGGTGAGCTTTTGCTCAAACCAGATGAGCCCGTGCTCAAGCTGGCAACCTTGGGGTCTCGAACCTGGGTCTTTCGCATCCCAGTCCGACACTATCCACTGCGCCACCGCCTGGTCAGGCTATAATTATTTTTTTTAACTGAGAGGAGGGGAGATAGTGAGAACGACTCCTGCATGCATCCTGACTGAGATCCACCGGCAACCCCCATCTAGGGCCGATGCTTGAATCAACCAAGCTATTTTTAGTGCCTGAGGCTGAGGTTCGGCCCAGTTGAACCAATTGAGCCCCTGGCTGCAGGAGAACAGTGAGAGAAGGGGGAGAGGGAAGGAGAGAGAAGCAGAGGGTCACTTCTCTTGTGTCTCCTGACCAGGAATTGAACTCGGGACGTCCATATGCCAGGTCAATGCTCTATCTACTAAGCCATCTGGCCAGGGCCCAAAATGTAATTCTTATATTCAAATTAAAACATACTATAATTAATTAAGACAGGCAAGACATCTTCTCAAAATCTTATTTAATGGCCTGACCAGGTGGTGGCGCAGTAAATAGAGCATCAGACTAGGATGCAGAGGACCCAGGTTCGAGAACCCGAGGTCACCAGCTTGAGCGCGGGCTTATCTGGTTTGAGCAAAAGCTCACCAGCTTGGACCCAAGGTCGCTGGCTCAAGCAAGGGTTAGTCGGTCTGCTGAAGGCCCATGGTCAGGGCACATATGAGAAAGCAATCAATGAACAACTAAGGTCTGACAACGAAAAACTGGTGATTGATGCTTCTCATCTCTCTGCATTCCTGTCTGTCTGTCCCTATCTATCCCTCTCTCTGACTTTCTCTCTCTGTCCCTATTTTAAAAAATCCAATTTAATGAATTTAACCATTGTTTGCCTTTTAACTAAATAGTACAGCTTCAGCCATGGCATCAATCAATCCATCTTTGCAGTATTATGATTTATGTATTCTTGTTTATCTCTTTCATTAATTGTCAACTTCTCAAGCTGGAAGCTCATGTGTGTGGAGGAGACTGAATCTACTATTTCCCTTAGTCTGGCAGAGGCAGGAATTCAGTTCACAATTATTTCCAGATGCTTCGGTGTGTGTTGTTGCTGGGGACACAGCATTGGGCAAGTTGGATAAGGACCTCCAGGACAAAGGAGCAGACAGAGGTTAGACGGGAGCCATGAGCATTACGAAAGGGAGCAGAGTTGGGCCCATGGCGTGTGAGCTAACCTTGCAAATGGTCCCTGGGGTGGGGGAAGGGGGGTTAGAAATATCTCCCTGAGAAATGGGGCTTAACTCTGAGTTTTCTTGGCAAAGGCAGTGGTAAAGGGAGGGCTCTTCAGGCAGAGGGAACAGAGCGCAGAGAAAGACCCCAAAGTGGAAAAAGATGAATTGTTCCAGAATCAGAAACTTTCCCATAACACTGGAAAGATGGACACGGCCTTGGAGTCTGCGTGCAGACAATTAGACCTAGTCCTAAGGGCAAGGCAGGGTTTTAAGTTGAGGACCAGTTTGATCTATTCCCTGTGGTCAGCAGATCACTGCAGCCTTTTGATTTTCCAACCATATCCT
Source organism: Saccopteryx bilineata (assembly GCF_036850765.1). Taxonomy (NCBI): domain Eukaryota; kingdom Metazoa; phylum Chordata; class Mammalia; order Chiroptera; family Emballonuridae; genus Saccopteryx; species Saccopteryx bilineata. Next base: position 200,933,479 of record NC_089494.1, read on the forward strand.
TGCCTACTTGCTTGCTGCTATATAAGAACCATTCCAGACTCATTTTCCAGAACTTTCAGGGCACATGTTAAAATTGTTTTGCTCTCTATCATACTTATTTGAAGAATATAAAATAGATTTTTAAATAACACCTAATGAACCTAATTAGTAATTACCTAGAAAAAAAAAAAGGTTATGTCACTTGCAGTGTTTATACTCTTCCATATTCTCCTACCAGACTTCATGCAAGAGTTTTTAGAAGAGCATGACGCTAGAGCTTGGGTTCCGATCCCACTGCATCACTGACTTCCATGTGTGAACTTGGGCAGATTACCTAATTTCTTGGCACCTTGGTTTCCTCGTTTGTAAAATGGGACATAATACTAAGATATCATTGGCAGGGTGACCACATAATTAACTATCGAAAGTAGACATTTTGGAAATGAGAGGGTGCTAGCCAAAGTCAATGTGTATAAAGCACTTAGACTAATGATTGGCACATGGTAAGGCTGGTTATTAACATAACTGAGATGCTTTCATTTTTTTCCTAAGAAGATGAGAATCTCCAACTGATTTTATTTGTCAACATGGTTGAAAGAGAGAACTGAAAAAAAAAAAAAATTAAAACCCCATAGTACTGTGGCAGGCTCAAAAGTGTTGTTACTTGAAGAAGATTATCTCTTGACAGAAAACTAAGCAAATAAACAAAAACTAAATAAAAGCAAATTATAGCTGCGTAGAAAGACAAATATCTTTGGTGAGCAATACTGGTTAAATATAAGTACATTTTATATTTTGATCTTTTAAATTTTTCAATAAAGTTTACATTCACTATTAGTTTGTAATCCCTTCGCCTGAATGTGTATAGCAGAGTGGTTGGACAATCATATACTTTACAAAGTGTTCTCCCCTATATTTTTAGTGCCCATTTGGCATCATACATAGTTATTACAATATTGTTGACTATATTCCCTATGCTGTCCTTTACGTCCCTGTGACTATTCTGTGACTACCAATTAGTACTTCTTTTTTTTTTTTTTTTTTGTATTTTTCCAAAGATCCACCTGGCACGCCCACCAGGGGGCGACGCTCTGCCCACCAGGGGGCGATGCTCTGCTCCTCCGGGGCGTCGCTCTGTTGCGACCAGAGCCACTCTAGTGCCTGGGGCAGAGGCCAAGGAGCCATCCCCAGTGCCCGGGCCATCTTTGCTCCAATGGAGCCTCGGCTGCAGGAGGGGAAGAGAGAGATAGAGAGGAAGGAGAGGGGGAAGGGTGGAGAAGCAGATGGGCGCTTCTCCTGTGTGCCCTGGCCGGGAATCGAACCCGGGACTTCTGCACGCCAAGCCTACGCTCTACCACTGAGACAACCGGCCAGGGCCCCAATTAGTACTTCTTAATCCCTTCACCTCTTTCACCCTGCCTCCAACCTCCATCCCTGTTAGCAGCCATCAGTCCACTGTTCTCTGTATATGAATCTGTTTCAATTTTGTTTCTTCATTTATATTGTTCTTTAGAATCCACATATAACTGAAATCAGACGGTATTTCTCTGACTTATTTCACTTACCATAATACCCTCAGGGGTAGTCAAACTTTTTATAAAAACCGCCCACTTTTGCAGTACTGGTCAACCTAGTCCCTACCGCCCACTAGTGGGCGTTTCAGCTTTCATGGTGGGCAGTTGCTCCAATGGAGCCTCGGCTGCGGAAGGGGAAGAGAGGGACAGTTGGCCCACCATGAAAGCTGGAACTCCCACTAGTGGGCGGTAGGGACTAGGTTGACCAGCACTGCAAAAGTGGGCGGTTTTTATAAAAAGTTTGACTACCCCTGCAGGTCCTTCCCTACTGTCACAAATGGTAAAGTTTCCTTCTTTATTATGGCCAAGTAGTATTCCATTGTATAAATGTATCACAGCTTTTTTATCCACTTGCGTACTGATGGACACTGGGTTGCTTCATAACTTGGCTAGTTTAATAACATGCGATGAATAGGGGTGCATTATAAGTACTTTTCCCCCCAAAAGTATAAGTATTTTTTAAAATGGAATTTAAAACAATCTGATTTATAGATTTGGGTGTAAATCTCTCAGAAGCATCAGTTAAATGAAAACAAATCAGTCTGGCCCTGGTCAGCTGGCTCGGTGGTAGAGTGTCGACCCGATGTGTGGAAGTCCCAGGTTCGATTCCCAGCCAGGGCACACAGGAAAAGCACCCATCTGCTTCTCCACCCTTCTCCCGCTCCTTTCTATCTCTCTCTTCCCATCCTGCAGCCAAGACTCCATTGAAGCAAAGTTGGCCCAGGTGCTGAGGATGGCTTCATGGCCTCCACCTCAGGTGCTAGAATGGTTCCTGTTGCAATGGAACAATGCCTCAGATGGGCAGAGCATCACCCCCTAGTAGACATGCCGGGTGGATCCCAGTCAGGTGCATGTGGGAGTCTTGTCTCTCTGCCTCTCCACTTCTCACTTCAGAAAAATACAAAAAAAATATAAAAACCCCAAACACAAATCCGTTTAATTAATGTAATAAAGTAGTAACTGCTGGTTATAAAAAAAAGTCAAAATGGCCCGACCGGGTGGTGGCGCAATGGATAGAGCGTCAGACTGGTATGCAGAAGACCCAGGTTCAAGACCCCGAGGTCGCCAGCTTGAGCGAGGGCTCATCTGGTTTGAGCAAAAGCTCACTGGCTTGAGCCTAAGGTCGCTGACTTGAGCAAGGGGTTACTTGGTCTGCTGAAGGCCCGCGGTCAGCGTTTGAGAAGGCAATCAATGAACAATTAAGGTGTTGCAATGCGCAACGAAAAACTAATGATTGATGCTTCTCATCTCTCTGTTCCTGTCTGTCTGTCCATGTCTATCCCTCTCTCTGACTCTCTCTCTGTCTCTGTAAAAACTTTAAAAAAAATTTTTTTAAAAAGTCAAAATGAAAAAGGAAGGAAATTATAAAATCATTCACACTCATACTACTAAAAATAATCACTATTAAGATTTTGTTACATGCTCTTGTATGCAATATGCCACTTTTCTGTATGCTTTTCCCTGTGCATACACATATATGTGAGTCTATCTATCTATCTATCTATCTATCTATCTATCTATCTATCTATCTAACTATCATTTTTAAGAATTAAGATCATTCAGCCCTGGCTGGTTTGCTCAGTGGTAGAGCATCAGCCCAGTGTGTGGATATCCCAGGTTTGATTCCTGGTCAGGGCACACAAGAGAAGCAACCATCTGCTTGTCTACCCCTCCCTTCCCCGTCCCCTCCCACAGCCATGACTTGATTGGTTCAAGCTCATTGACCTTGGGCACTAAGGATGGCTCCATGGAGCCTCTGCCTCAGGTGTTCAAGATAACTCAGTTGTGAACATAGCCCCAAATGGGCAGAGCATCAGCCCCAGATGGGGTTGCTGAGTGAATCCCAGTTGGGGCACATGTGAGAGTCTGTCTCTCTATCTCCCCTCTTCTCACTTGGAAAAGAAAAATAAATAAATAAATAAATAAATAAATAAATAAATAAATAATTAATTTTAAAAATTAAGATTATTCTATAAATACATATGTATTCGTTTCCCATGGCTGCCATAACAAAGTACCACTACTGGATGTCTTAAAGCAACAGAACTTGATTCTCTCACACTTCTGGAGGTTAGAGGCCTGCCCCCAAGATATTGGCAGGGCCATTCTCTCTCTGAGAATTCTAGAGGAAGATCCTTCCTTGTTTCTTCTAGCTTCCGGTCACTGTCAGCAATCTTGGCATTCCTTGGCTTGTGGCAACATCACTTTGGTCTCCGCCTGTCTTCACATGTCTACGCCTTTCCCCATGTGTGTGCATCTCTGTATGTTCATGTGGATTTCTTACAAAAACCAGTCACCGGATTTAGGGTTCAACCTAGTCCAGTATGACCTCATCTTAAATATGTGGTTACATCTACAAAAATCCTATTTCCAAATAAAGTCACATTCTGAGGTTTCACATAAACATGAATGTTTGGGGACACCATTCATCCCAGTATAGCATGTAATGAAAGTATCTGACTTTACAGCAATAAGACAAAATATCATTTCTCCATCCTGTCATATCAAAGTGAAATATTTGTATTTCTTTTACCAAGATTCACAGGAAGTTCAATATAGCTTCCTTCTACACTTTCCCCTAGGAATGTATGCTTCTTACTGGGATATGGGAGGGGGGTGTTTCTGACATCATCAAGGACACAGGGAGCATCATCCAATCTCCCTAGGGTCATGGAGACTATGGCTTGAGTTTCGGCACTTCACAGTATTAAACTTGGCCTAAGTGTTAGCCACCAGATTGACCATTCTGCAAAGTCAACATCCACACAGCCACCTCCCAGGGTGCACACCTGCTGCCTAATATGCTGCCTGAGCACAGACTCTTTGCATGTTCATGGGCCTAGAATGTTCACTGACACATATTGCCTCGGGATGCAACAGATGACCAGTTCTGTCCTCTACCCTCAAGATCATTTTATTTCAAAAGACCCTTTGGCTAATCCTGGCCAAAGACTTAGGGCCCTTCAAATCTGCTCCAAAAGAGTTGTCTAACTTTGAGTTTCAGGGATAAGTTATTGATGTCTAGGTCACTTTCCTCTTAGAAGGCCTCTGGGCTCCTCATGCAAATGAGAGCACGTCCTGGCAGGAAGGACGAGCACTAGGAAGTCCTGGGAGGCTATGCTGGCCCAGCCAGAAAACACCCCGTCCTTCCCGCGGGCAGCGGACTCGCTCACTGCCTTCTACGCTTCAGAACAAGTCAGTGATTGTAAGATAATTCCTCCCATAAACGGCAAAGTGCGTATCAGGAGGCTGGTGGTCTCTGGCATCATTTTATTTAATTATTTGTGTGTTTGTGTGTTTCCTCTGGTGCTGTTTTAAAACAGCATCATTTGAAACTTAGCATCAAGTCAAAATATGCAGCCACTCTTTTACTATATGGCTACACTATAACTTACTTCACTGTCCTCATATTTTGATACATTCAGGTGGTTTCCAATCATGAATTAACTGGGATAAAAATCCTCATTTCCTTAAAAGATGCTTATTACAGATCTACAAGGTGTCGGTCAAGGTTTTAGGCCCAATGGGTCTAAAGTCTTGCTCTCAAAGAGCTTGCATTTTAGTGACAGAGAAGGAGGACAGAAAACAGGCATATGTAAAATGTAACTCTTTCACAATTACAGTGAAGAAAAAGAAAGTGGAGCAAAAGGAGAGAATAACAGGGCTGCCTCTCTACATGGATGAGTAGAGGGTTCTGAATGAGAAGCTGGGCTTGGATGCAACCTGCCCGATCTGGTGAGCTGGAGGAGGCTCTTTATAAAGCACAGCAACATTGACAGGAAGTTTTGCCTTTTGTCTTTTTGTTGTTTGTTTACTTACTATATCATATACAAACATAAACAAAATGGAGATCTCTCTACTTAAATCAACATAAGTACAGTTTGCACAAGCAGTTCATGAATAAACTGGATTAAAAAATCAATAGTGGCCCTGGCCGGTTGGCTCAGCGGTAGAGCGTCGGCCTGGTGTGCAGGGGACCCGGGTTCAATTCCCGGCCAGGGCACACAGGAGAAGCGCCCATTTGCTTCTCCACTCCCCACCCCCTCCTTCCTCTCTGTCTCTCTTTTCCCCTCCCGCAGCCAAGCTCCGTTGGAGCAAAGATGGCCCGGGCGCTGGGGTGGCTCCTTGGCCTCTGCCCCAGGCGCTAGAGTGGCTCTGGTCGCCGCAGAGCAACGCCCCGGAGGGGCAGAGCATCGCCCCCTGGTGGGCAGAGCGTCGCCCCTGGTGGGCATGCCGGGTGGATCCCGGTCGGGCGCATGCGGGAGTCTGTCTGACTGTCTCTCCCCGTTTCCAGCTTCAGAAGAAAAAAAAAAAAAAAATCAATAGCTGCCTGACTCCGGAGTGGCTCAGTGGATAAAGCATGGTCCTGATGCGCCCAGGTCGCAGGTTCAGTCCCTGGTCAGGGCATGAATGAGAAGCAATCAATGAATGCACAACTAAATAGAATAACTAAGTGGAACCACAGGTTGATGCCGTTCTCTCTTTCTCTCTCTCTCAATAAAAAATTTTTTAAAAATAAATAGCTGCTCAAGAAACCATGATCAATATTATATATACTCTATGAAATATGTGTGTTACCAGAATGAAATGAAGACATTAACAACTATAAAAAGTGGCCACCAAATCACTTTCAGTTGAGATATGGATGGATCTATTTGTAATATATCCTTTTGTCTTTAGAGACCTATTTTCTGCCTCTCCATAGTTTTTTTTCACTTTTCTGAAGCTGGAAACAGGGAGAGACAGTCAGACAGACTCCCGCATGCGCCCGACCGGGATCCACCCGGCACGCCCACCAGGGGCGATGCTCTGCCCACCAGGGGGCGATGCTCTGCCCATCCTGGGCATCACCATGTTGCGACCAGAGCCACTCTAGCGCCTGAGGAAGAGGCCACAGAGCCATCCCCAGCGCCCGGGCCATCTTTGCTCCAATGGAGCCTTGGCTGCGGGAGGGGAAGAGAGAGACAGAGAAGAAAGCGCGGCGGAGGGGTGGAGAAGCAAATGGGCGCTTCTCCTGTGTGCCCTGGCCGGGAATCGAACCCGGGTCCTCCGCACGCTAGGCCGACGCCTCTCCATAGTTTTGTCCACAAAATTGGTACCAGATGAAGACCGCAGAGCTACTTGGACTCCGAAATTTTCTCTCACACCTATCGTCCCAATTCACTTACTAAAAAGACACAATCTGCCTTTAAAATACTGTCCTGAATTTCAAATACTTAAATATTTGTCACACCAAGAATGAAGTTTTTCACTATTTACCTTAATTTTATCATGCTGCAACATTCTAGGTAGTCAGATGTCCTGCACTTAATATCTCAAGTGTTCTGGTTATCAGTCTAGTGTTATGTAACAAACAACACCAAAACTTAGTGGCTTAAAACCAAAATAATTTTACTATGTTTTCCGCCTGTGGGACAGGAATTTGGCCAAGGTTTTACTAGGCAATTCTTGTGCTTTATGGCACAACAAATAGGTCACTCAATGACACCCAGCTGGTCTCTGGGCTGGGATGGTTGGTCCAAGATAGTTTTATTCACATGCTTAACTCCTTGGTGGCAATAACTAAAAACCTGGGCCCTTTTCCCTCTCCATGAAATCTTTCTTTTTTTTTTTTTTTTTTGTATTTTTCTGAAGTTGGAAACCAGGAGGCAGTCAGACAGACTCTGCATGCACCTGACTGGGATCCACCCGGCATGGCCACCAGGGGCACCGCTCTGTTGCAACCAGAGCTATTCTAGTGCCTGAGGCAGAGGTCATGGAGCCATCCTCAGCACTTGGGCCAACTTTGCTTCAATGGAGCCTTGGCTGTGGGAGGGGAAGAGAGAGACAGAGAGGAAGGAGAGGCGGAGGGGTGGAGAAGCAAGATGGGCGCTTCTCCTGTGTACCCTGGCTGGGAATCGAACCCGGGACTCCTGCACACCAGGCCGATGCTCTACCACTGAGCCAACCGGCCAAGGCTTCCATGTAGTCTTAAGGCCCCTCTTCATGGTCTTTTCAGCAGGACAATCAAATTTCTTCCATGGCAACTCAGAGTTCTAGGCATGTGTCCCAAGAGACAAGGTATAGAAACTGCCAGTCTCATAAGACCAAGCTAGCAGAGGGTCACCTCCACTGTATTCTGTTGATCAAAACAGTCACAGAGCCCACCAGATTAAGGGAAGGGGACCTAGACCATGCCTTTCAAATAGAAGGGTTATCAGAGAATTTATAGGCATCTTTAATTTACTACAATCTATGTAATTAACTTTTATTATGAAAAAGGTTAAACATATATAAAATTAGACAAAATAGCATATAAACTTTCATGTACCCATAGTCCACCTTCAACAGTTTTCAACTCACGGCCAATTTGTTTCATCTGCTCTCCATCCACTCCATCCAGCCCTATATTATTTTAAATCAAATCTCAAATGTCATATTAATTCATCCATAATGCTAAGTTTTAAAGTATCCTGATGAACAGAGGACAGAACTACTTTTAGAGGGAGAATCTGTTCATTTCAGGGGCTTTTCTTTTATTAACATCAAGTTGTTCTTACCTAGAGGATGCTTTCCTTCCAAGAAACGTGTAAGTGACAAAGACCCGTCACTTTTCTATCTAGCTTCTGGGGAAACACAAACTGGACTGGAGCTCAGGGGACCCGGGTTCTAGTACCCCAGCTACTACCAACCAGCTGTAGAAGAATAAGAATGGCGATAGCTAACTTTTACTGAGTCCTCACTTACTGCCCCACAGTCATCATTTCAATTCTGTTATTATCCTCATCTTACAGATAGGGTTAGAAAAGTTAAGCCACTTGCCCAGGATAAAGAATGGCAGAGGTGGAGTCTTATCCAAATCACTTCGAGGCTCGGTTTCCTCCTCTGTCTCATGCAGTCCATCGCCCAAGTTCAACTTAGTTCCCTGGGGAATAATGTATTAAAGGCTCAAAAAACCACTTTGAAAACATTTCAAATTCTAATCCTAAAAGCTTTTAAATAGGTAATCCATTTTTATGCCTCAAAAATCTAAGCAATATAAAAGTGGGGAAGAGTCTGGCTGCCACTCCTGTTCCCATTATCTCACTACTCTCCTCGCTTTCTTTGTACAAGTAACCAGCTAAATATTATTTATTTATGCAAATACACAAAAAAAGCATCTTTATGCCTAACCTGTCATGGCACAATGGATAGAGCATTGACCTGGAATGCTGAGGTTGCTGGTTTGAAACCACGGGCTTGCCTAGTCAAGGCACCTATGAGAAGCAACTACAAGTTGATACTTCCTACTTCTTCCTTAAAAAAAAAAAAAAAAAGCATCTTTGGAAAGAGCATCTTTCAAGCTCTGTGGAAAGTACTCTTCTACCAGCAAATAGATAGCTTCCCTGTCCTCTTTTCAGCTGCCTAATACTTCACTGTGTGGATGCACCACCATTTATTTAGCAAGTTCCTTATTGATGGACATTCCTTTTCCCTGAAATCCTTTGCTATTAAAAACAGTCAAGTACACATTTTTATGTTTGTGCAGTATTAGGGGAGGAATAGTCCATAGCTGAACTTCTTAGTGCCCTGTTTTGTTGAATTCCTTACCCATTTTTGATATTTGCTACAAGAAGAGGTTCAGCCTGACCAGGCGGTGGTGCAGTGGAAAGAGCGTCGGACTGGGATGCGAAAGGACTTAGGTTCGAGACCCCGAGGTCGCCAGCTTGAGCCCGAGCTCATCTGGTTTGAACAAAAAGCTCACCAGCTTGGACCCAAGGTCGCTGGCTCGAGCAAGGGGTTACTCAGTCTGCTGAAGGCCCGCGGTCAAGGCACATATGAGAAAGCAATCAATGAACAACTAAGGTGTCGCAATGAAAAACTGATGATTGATGCTTCCCATCTCCCTCCGTTCCTGTCTGTCTGTCCCTATCCATACCTCTCTCTGACTCTCTCTCTCTGTCCCTGTAAAAAAATAACAACAACAACAACAACAAAAAGAAGAGGTTCATCAGACTTAACTTGAAAAACCTGTACATTTTTTTGGAGTCTTCTCATCAGGTAAACCCGAGGGACCCCAAAATGAGAGCCCATGGATATATCATTGTCTTTGTCCCTTTTGACCAGTCTTGTCTGAGTTTGCTTATTCTAATGCTCTGCCTATACAACTAAGAACCTTGTGAACAGATTGATCCAAAGACTGACATCTTAGAGGTGATTCTAGGAAAAGCAACCCTGGGATAGCTGTCTTCTTTATGATAGTTTGTGCAATTCTAAGCCCATGCTGGACTGACAGAGGACCTGGACCAGAGACGTCCGTGACCACTGACACGAAAAGGGGGCAGGAGGCAAATTCCACGGCAAAGGGGTAGGTGCCTCGTGGCTTCGGCAGAAACATTTCTCCTTGCTTTCCTCTTGACTTCTCTCCCAGATGAGGAGGTGATTCCAGAGCTGACTTTAAGTAGATTAAGCTTGTTGTAGCCTAAGTGGGTAATATATCAAAGATGGCCCCACATTTCTTCATCTCTTTTCTCTCTCACTGCCTGAAAATCTTCACTTTTACTTCTTTGTCGCTACTTAAAATCCATCAATTACAGATTTATTTAGGTTAGAAGCAACCCATTTATAGGTAAATATCTTTAGTCATCATCATACCTTAAAGTAAATTGATTAGCCTAACATCCAGCATGATCAGCCATGTTGAAATAGACTGAACTGTGGCTTAGGGTAGGGAGGGGACAATGCTGGTGATAATGTTGGAACAGGGGCTGGGGGAGAGAGCTGTGAAAAGGCTGCAGCAAGGGAGAGGACTCTGGATGCTACAAGTGGAGAACTCTTATTATCTCACGAACAGAAGAAAGGAAGCAGGGAATAGAAACATGCACAAGAGAATTGGGTGCGCACCAAGGGGGACATTGTCTTCTTTATAATTTTACCTAAGAGTAGTCTTGTTTATTTGTACATGTCAGCCAAGAATGTATCAGTTGCTTAACTCTGGAAATTGCCTCTGTATTGTTTGTCCAGGTTCATTATTCCCACTGGAAACTGGAATCTAGAGATGGCAGGACAAGGTACAATTAGAAAGCAAACGCTGGTCTACCATATAGTTGTGTGGTTAGTGGTAGCCTCGGTGACACGATCCCATGGGCACTGTGGTTTAACCACAGAATGTTTTGTTTCATGGTCTGGATTTCAAAATTCTCCAACATCATTACGCCCACACAAAGAACATGAAGAAACAACTTAGACTGGAACAAAGATTTTTAAGAAGGGATGGAGTGGGGGGGAAGAGAAGCAGTACATGCATTTTCAAAGAACGGAGTTAATCATTTCCAAAATGATGCAACAGAAAGGAACCTCAGCTTCCTGCACATCTCAGTTCCTCGGCCTTTCCCCTGCAGAGATTCCCAAGTGCTGAAAGTCTTTCACAGAAGGGGCCAAGCTGCCCAGTGAATGGCAAGGCAGGCTAACGCAGCATCTGCGTTTTGACAGATCAGCTTCTAAGAATCAGGAAAAAACCCATCATGTAGCACCATGTGCAATGAACGCATTTGTAAGCCTAGTAAATTTTTTAATTTTTAATTTTTATTTTTTATACAGAGACAGGGATAGATAGGGACAGACAGACAGGAATGGAGAGAGATGAGAAGCATCAATCATTAGTTTTTTGTTGCGACACCTTAATTGTTCATTGATTGCTTTCTCCTATGTGCCTTGATGGGGGGGGGGAGGGGGGCTACAGCTGACCGAGTAACCCCTTGCTCGAGCCAGCGACCTTGGGTCCAAGCTGGTGAGCTTTGTTCAAACCAGATGAGCCCACGCTCAAGCTGGTGACCTTGGGGTCTCAAACCTGGGTCCTCCGCATCCCAGTCTGATGTCCTATTCACTGCGTCACCGCCTGGTCAGGCAAGCCTGGCAAATTTTAAGCAATAGTGACCTACTTCCTAAACTTTTCCTGCCAGGGCTTTTTTTTTTTTTTTTGACAACAGCAGGTATTGTCCGGGTCTCCTCTGGCTTTTACTTTCCTCATTTCAGTGTTTTTTTCCTCTTCCAATACTTTCTCCCTTCTCTCCCTACACGTCATAAGTCTGTAGTATGTCTCCAACAATGTCCCATACACTGCGCCTCGTTCTTGTGGCCCCCCTGGAAGACCTCGTGGCTGAGCTGCCGGTGGGAGGTGCTTGAAGAATATTTTAAGGGGTGCTGGTCACCTATGGTGAACACAGGCCAATACCTCAGTCCACGTTGGCCAGGACTTCTTGGGTACACTTGACACAGCCATACCTTGTGTTATTGTGCTTTGCTTCGCTGCTCTTCAGAGATGTTGTGTTTTAAATTGATGGCAAGGCCCGCCGCCAGCTGCAGGAGTGTAACTCACTGTATTGAGGCAGTCTGGAGCTAACCCCGTGGTCTCTCCCAGGTATGCCTATATGGCATTTTGTTTTCCCGTGTCTTCTTTATTCCTTCTGTAAAACGAATCCTAAATAATACATCATTTAAAAATAGTACTTTGCATATAGCACTTTTGTAGGCACTATCTCATTTGATCCCCAGAATGATCCCATTAGGATATTTCTATCCACAAACCAATTTTACCTGGTTTGCTGGAAATACCCCTGATGTGGGGCACTGCTACAGACACTGGTGGTCTCCACACACTCTACTTCCTTGCTAACAGAGCTCTAATGTGCCAGGGACCCTGTTGGGGAAGAAATCCCTCATCCAACTCAGCCAGTCGCGGTGACTTTATTCTCTTTGCCAGTGATTGTTTGGGGTGGGGGGCAAACAACTCAGTTCTCACTAATCAAACAAGAGACAAGGTCTGCCGGAGGGCTGCTGGGAAGGCCTTCTAGATCTCAGAAAGACACAGGGTAAACCTCATGCCTGCATTTGAGGCCTAGAACTGCAGAAACGATCTTGCAGGAACTAGTCTAGAAGGAAGCCAAGAAGGGTGGATGACAGAGGGAAAAGACAGGAGGATGTTGTTAAGACTTTGAGGATGTTGTTAAGCACTGAATTAACTAAACCTAGATCCGCTCTACCTTAGGCCTTCATGTTATATGAAGAAATAAATCTCCTTCTGGATTGCCAGATGTTTCTGTTCTTTGCAGCTGAGGACAACCTAAATAATGTCAAATTTCACAGGCATGTGTGAGTATTTTGGGCCCCAGAAGGACACTCATCTTGTACCCATATGAGAGCAGGTGCTCCCCTAAGCTCCCTGGCAGCGCCCTCAGCTTCACCCACACATTTCACGTGGGGGCACTCAAGACGTATTCACTCCTGGCCTTTATGTACAGAACTTCTGGCACATTGGTCTAGACTGGGGTCTGTGCCTTGACTTTTTTTTAATCCCTCCAGGGAATTTAAATATAAGAACCATTGGTCTAAAAGCTCTGAAGGACACATCAAATACATTTCAGGACCCTTTTTCCTTCTTAACCCTGTCCTGCTTCACCCCTCATCTCCCCACCACATTCTTCGCAACTGCTAAACAGAAACATAGAACAACCATATATCCTAGTGTGCCTGGGACAGTCCCAGTTTACAATTGGTTGCCATGATGTAATTTCTCCCTCTCTTTTATTCTCATCCTCCCTCCCTCCCTTCTTTCTCTCTCTCTCTCTCTCTCTTTTTAAGTGAGAGGAGGGGAGATAGTGAGGCAGAGACTCCCACATGTGCTCCACTGGGATCCACCTGGCAACTCCATCTGGGGCAGATGCTTGCATCAACCAAACCATCCTCAGCGCCCAGGGCCACACACAAACCAATTGAGCCACTGGCTGTGGGAGGGGAAGAGAGAGAAACAATGGGGAGAGGAGGGCGGGGAGAAGCAGAAGTTTGTTTCTCCTGTGTGCCCTGACTGGGAATCAAACCCGGGACATCCATTCGCCAGGCCGACACTCTATCCACTGAGCCGCCAGCCAGGGCCACCATAATGTCATTTCAATAGCAAACCTTTTACCCTCAAAAAAGTCCCAATTTACATGATTGGTCACCTTTCCTTGAAAGCTTCTTAGTGGAGCTAATTTCATCAAAACTCTCATCACCATCTCTCCCCTATTTCAGATGAGCATGTGCCTACTCCAGTGTTGCTAGGAGGCCCAGGTTTGCAGAGGACCCATGCTTACTGGAGTTTCTAATAAGCGCTTTGTCTCAACCCTGGAGGCTTTAGATTCAGGGTGGAAGATTGGAGGTTGCAAGAGAATCTCAGATGTCAGATGTCTGGTAGAAAGTTAAGTATTTACTGTGTTATCTTTCCATCTGAAATTGTTACCACTCCAGTGTGTGTGTTGTCCTGCCTGAAGGCAAGGGAATGATCAAAGTGGTCACCAAGGTCCCCCGACCCCAAGATTCCCTGAAAATGCACATACTGTTACAGCCCTTTGGAACTGGAGGAAGTTACACACAGGGGCTGCTGAAACAAAAGAGAGCCTTGATGTAAGAGGCTGGACTGGCATTCAAAGCAGGTAGCTGAAGAATCAAGCAGAAAAAATTGTAAGTCGGCGAAAGCAAAAGCTAGGGCAAAGATATTGAGTGATTTTACTATGAGCCAATGAGGTTTTCAGGAGCTTGCTGGGAATTAACTAGACAATTTGGATATCATGCCTGTAGCTAAGGTGTGGGCATCAAAGGGGGCAGGCCAAGGTCAACCAGGGGAGCCAAGTAGTCTTAATTTCACAGAGACCTAATGACTGGGGAAAAAACAAACAAACAAACGAAGAGGATTTGGAGAACCGTTAGATAGGCTCCACGAAGCTATAGTGAAGATTTGTAACCAGGAAGGGGCCATCCAGGCTGCCTCACTTTCTTGGGCAGTGCCTTCAATGTCCAGAGAGATTGTTCTGTGGGAGCACAAGGCTGAAGGCCCTGAGGATTCTCGAAGAAAGGGAGTTCTTCAGAATGAGACACCTGGAGTTGTCCCTTAAACTCCTGATTTCTCTGACACACGCAAGAAGGAATTTATAAATTAGAAGAACAAAGTTTTTGCTGTTACCCAGAGGCAAGAGATCTCTCCGTCATCTCTAAGAGAGAACTGGGGTCAACTTCAGGAGTTGTTTGAGTTATACATTGTTGTATATCAATTATTTCAAAACTCAGTAGCTTAAAACAAGAACCATGTCTTAACTCACAGTTCGGTATTAGGTCAGGATTAAGCTGACACGATTTATTTTTGCTCCATGTAGTAACTGCTGGGACGGCCTCATTGGACCGAGGGTCTGCTTTCAAGTTGGCCCCTCCCATAGCTGTCAAGTTGGGGGCCAGCAGGCAGCCGGAAGCCAGGACCTTGATTCTCTTCCACACAGACCTCTCCCAGGGGCTGCTTAGGATGCCTCAGCACATGGAGGCTGGGTTCCAGGACCGAGAGGAAGCTCACAGTCCTACTAAAGGCAGGCTCAGAACTGGGACAGCATCCCTCTCTGTATAGAAGGTTGCCCAATGCAGTTGTTGGCCCAGCTCATTGACAGAGGGGTGGAGAAATAGATGCTGCCTTTCAGGATGAAAGTGACAAAGAATTTGTTGCCATCTTTAATTTTTTTTTAGTCTTTTTTTTTTCTGAAGTTGGAAACGGGAAGGCAGTCAGACAGACTCCCGTGTGTGCCCAACTGGGATCCACCTGGCATACCCACCAGGGGGCGATGCTCTGCCCATCTGGGGCGTTGTTCTGTTGTAACCAGAACCATTCTAGCATCTGAGGCAGAGACCATGGAGCCATCCTCAGCGCCTGGGCCAACTTTGCTCCAATGGAGCCTTGGCTGTAGGAAAGGAAGAGAGAGACAGAGAGGAAGGAGAGGAGGAGGGGTGGAGAAGCAGATGGGCGCTTCTCCTGTGTGCCCTGGCCGGGAATCAAACCCGGGACTCCTGCACGCCAGGCCGATGCTCTACCACTGAGCCAACTGGCCAGGGCTGTTGCCATCTTTAATACATTACCTGGGCCATGGAAAAGGTCAACCATAAAATAACAGAAAAAAGGTCATCAAAGTGGAATTTCTGGGTTGTCAATGAGAAAGTATTCTGGATCTACAAGGAGGAAGGAAAAAGAAATTTGGGAAGCTCAATATTCCTGGTGATTGGCTGGGGAGAAGGAAGAGACAGGCCATTTTCGTTATCACTGCTACTATAATTCACATTCTTGGTCTTACTCTTAAATTTATGCAGCTAGGAAAACAAAACATACCTATCTATAGCTGAAAACTTCAAAATTTAAGATTGTTATGTGACAAATTATTTAATTCAACAATGTTAAGTTAAACTATTTATTATGTACAAGACAGTAGAGTGGGTCTTATATTTATTATTAAATTTTATAAAACGTGGCTTCTGTTTTCAAGGAGATTTTCAGCTGCTTTAGCAAGCATTAGCCAGGCTCGTACCAAACCCTGCTCGGTTCTACCCACCAGGGGATGCCAAGACAGAGAACAGCACTGCTTCTGCCTTTACTAGCTTCATAATCTAGTAAAGGAGAGAGATGGGCATAAGTATTATAATGTATGTGATATGTATGACCCAAGCTCTGTAGATTAGTGATTCCCAACCCCCGGGCTGCAGACCGGTACCGGCTCGTGGACCATTTGGTACCGGTCTGCAGAGAAAGAATAAATAACTTACATTATTTTTGTTTTATTTATATTTAAGTCTGAATGATGTTTTATTTTTAAAAAATGACCAGATTCCCTCTGTTACATCCGTCTAAGACTCACTCTTGACGCTTGTCTCGGTCATGTGATACATTTATTCATCCCACCCTAAAGGCCGATCCGTGAAAATATTTTCTGACATTAAACCGGTCCGTGGCCCAAAAAAAGGTTGGGGACCACTGCTGTAGATGATAAATGATATATGTATATAACAGAAGAAAAAAATAAAAATATACAATTCAAAATGTTAATGATGGGGTTATGGGTTGGGCTTTTGTTTTCTTCCTTATATTTGAATATTTTCAAAAATGAATTACTTTTAATATAAAAAATAATACATATTATTTTTAAGTGCAATATAGTGTTTTAAAAAAGAAATGTGTGGGATGTTCTGAAAGCTGAATGAGGCTCCCTAGGTCCTACTGGAAGGAGGGGAGAAATGTTCACATCAGCCACTC
Source organism: Saccopteryx bilineata (assembly GCF_036850765.1). Classification (NCBI taxonomy): domain Eukaryota; kingdom Metazoa; phylum Chordata; class Mammalia; order Chiroptera; family Emballonuridae; genus Saccopteryx; species Saccopteryx bilineata. The sequence continues at coordinate 200,950,087 of NC_089494.1, forward strand.
AGAAGAGATTACATCAAAGTCATGGCTTGAAGGGTGACTAGAAACTGTGGTTGATAATTGTCTTTTGGGAGGACCAAACTCTCTTATCTGGGGGAAATTCTTTATTGTGGGTGGTCCTGTTGGGTCTGGAGAGCTTTGTCTCCTCAAGGGAAGTCAGAGAGATTAGAGACTCCATTTCGTTCTTCCTGGAAGCCAGGAGACGGGCACAGGACCTGATTCCAGTCGGTCAGACTCCCTGCCCAGGTACTGACTCTGAGGTGAGAGGCACAGAGACAGGATGGCTAGAATTCATCTGTAGCAGACATAGATGGGGTACACTATGGTGACGGGGTAGCTAATGGCAGCAGTACCCAGTGACAGTGGTGACAGAATCCTGTAAAAAAAACAGCTGCATTTCCTGGTCTTGATCTTGGTAAGGCCAGTATCCACGGCCACCATCACAGCCGCCTGGCCCATGCAAGTTCGCATTAGATTTGGACAGACGGTAATGAAACAACGGAGCCAAGAACTGTTGGGCCATCATCTTTAATCCTAGCTTGCACCTGGTGGGCAAATAATACACACAGTGGGCTCCAAAACCCACTCATTCAGTGCTCACAAAGCTACTGACTTATCCGAGTTCCCTAGAATCAAAGGTTTCTAGCTCACCAGACTTAATCACCTCTGTTGCCCATCTCCTTCTCTCTCTCTGCACAAACTGGCTTCTCCCTCAGCACTCCGCCATCTTGGCTGTTTCTCCTGGCCTCTTCTATGTGGCCTTTCTCTGCTCTCCTCTCTAATGTTAATCTCAGGAACTGAGAGAGCAAGCTCCTGGCCTGCCCCACCTTATTGTGCAGAAATCAAGACCTTTAATTCAATATACAAAATAGGGAAGTCTCTGATACAAAGTCCACCCCACATCAAAAAGGGTGGGAAAGGCTTAGTCCTAAAACCAAGCCCCAGGCTACAAGAATCCTGCCTGCCCACAGCCCGCCCCAACACACATTAATATGATATATTACGTCCATTCCAAGCATAAGGGCAACTAATATCATCACCTGGGCGATGAGTTCCCACATGGGCAGAACCATCTTTAACAAAGTGAACACAATATATTTTATCTGCCCAACAGTTCTCTAGCCTCCTGTGATTTTGTGAGTTCCCAAAACCTTTCCAACAAATTCCTTAAGGAGAATCAACCTTGGGATCTATTGTTTGAAGTGAGTGCCTGATAGAGGAGTTGGCTAGGCAAGGCAGGGGTCAGGAAGGAACCCACAGCCCATGCAGAGCATAGAAGCCTGGAACAGCACATGCCATATCATCTAGACCAGTGGTCCCCAACCTTTTTTAGGCCACGGACTGGTTTAATGTCAGAAAATATTTTCACGGACTGGCCTTTAGGGTGGGACAGATAAATGTATCACGTGACTAAGACAAGTGTCAAGAGTGAGTCTTAGACAGATTTAACAGAGGGAATCTGGTCATTTTGTAAAAATAGAACATCACTTAGACTTAAATATAAATAAAACAGAAATAATGTAAGTTATTTATTTTTTCTCTGCGGACTGGTACCAAATGGTCCCCGGATCAGTACCGGTCCACGGCCTAGGGGTTGGGGACCACTGATCTAGAAGAAGAGACAAGACATACTCAGATGATATATGTGTTGTAAGGTACCAAAAAGCTGCAAATTAATATTGATATTCTAGGAAGAAAAGGTCAGGCCTTCTTGTCCTTCCCTTGGAAAATGAAGAAAAAGGAATGTAAACGTCTCCTGACTTACAAGGATGACTAGGGTCATTTGGTTTTAAGTTCTCTGAAAGGATTAAGGTTAACTGAGAAACTTCTTCTCTTTCAATAGGAGGCAGAATTTACATACCACCTTGCATTGATTGTACTTTCCTCCCTTTCCTGGAATCTTTTTTTTTTTTTTTTTGTATTTTTCTGAAGCTGGAAACGGGGAGAGACAGTCAGACAGATCCCACATGCGCCCGACTGGGATCCACCCAGCACGCCCACCAGGGGCTACGCTCTGCCCACCAGGGGGAGATGCTCTGCCCCTCCGGGGCGTAGCTCTGCCGCAACCAGAGCCACTCTAGCGCCTGGGGCAGAGGCCAAGGAGCCATCCCCAGCACCCGGGCCATCTTTGCTCCAATGGAGCCTTGGCTGCGGGAGGGGAAGAGAGAGACAGAGAGGAAGGAGGGGGGTTGGAGAAGCAAATGGGCACTTCTCCTATGTGCCCTGGCTGGAAATCGAACCCGGGTCCCCCGCATGCCAGACCGACACTCTACCGCTGAGCCAACCAGCCAGGGCCCCTTTCCTGGAATCTTGAGAGTAAAATACCTCTAGGCTAGTGAGGGAAGAGGAACCCTAAAAGATTTGTAAATGTCTTTGATTGTGTTACCTTGAAAGTCTTAATGTTTCTGTGTATCCCCTAGACAAATGTTATAATCTTGTTAATGATTGTGCCATAATATCATGCTCTCCCCTGCCCGTGTGTTATCAAGGGTATATAAGCAGCCCCTGAACTATTTTTGGGGTTGCACAGTTTGGGCCTGCAGATGCCCCATGTCAGCCATATACGGCCAGCTTATTAAAATTTCCTCCTTTAATAAAACTCTTCAAAATTTATCTGGACTTGGTGTCTCTAAGTGAACTTGATGAAGTGAGGTATGATGCCTTTCAGAATCTAGAGAGCAGTACTTTATAACATTTGGGGGCTCGTCTGGGATCTGGTTTTTCATGTCACCAGCTAGAGACACCCTGAATAGGACAGACTCTCCGCTGAGCTGCTCAGCCCCGCTTGAATCCCGAGGAGAGGCACCATCTGAGACGTTCCAGGGTTCCCGGTTTTCCTGTGGGGTTCAGACAGTTTTCCGGTAGATACCTCCGGTTCCCAAATTCAACAATTTGGACAATTTGGCAGAAAAATCAAGGAGGTAGGTAAAGCAACTGAATGAATTTTCTGGCTTTCCTCTGAATTCTTGCTTTTGCTTTTCTGTCTGGGACTGGTACTGGTCAAATTTGTTTGGGACTAAAAGGTAGATAATTGGAAGGTGTTGGTCAAATAAGTATGTAAATTGATATATGATAGATACCAGGAATTCCAAACTGCCCTCTTGATGTTCCGCTTATCTGTCAGACCTCACCCTTACTTATTGGACTATCACCCCTGAGACAGAGGAATTCCAAGAAGCTGGCAAGGCCCCAAGATGGAGCATTCCGGACATACCAGGACTTTTGATTCAACACCCACTTCCTTGAGACTCTCCTTTTTACCCTATAAATTTGTCCCCCTAGCTTGTACTGGTGCCCTTCTTCCTGGAGAAGTGCCCCAGCAGGTCTTTCTCCTCTAATAAAGCCTGCCTATCTGATATTCAAGTGCCGTCTCATTCTTACATCTGGTGCCGAAACCAAATTTACAACCAGGGAATCAATGGGCAGCGGCAGTTCATCCCGGGCTTACTCCCTGATTCTGTTTGGGCGTGTAATTGTAAGTTGACTGGCCAGCAGTCTAACCCTGTCCTGAACCCCTGCCAGATCAGAAAGGTAAGGAGTTTCTCCCTCCCCCTTCCACGGTTGGCCTTCAAATTTCTCTCTGAAAACACCCCTTTCTGGTCAGACAGTTTTTTGTTTTTGTTTTTGTTTTTACAGAGGCAGAGATAGACAGGGACAGACAGACAGGAACAGAGAGAGATGAGAAGCATTAATCATTAGTTTTTTGTTGCGCATTGTGACTTCTTAGTTGTTCATTGATTGCTTTCTCATATGTGCCTTGACCGTGGGCCTTCAGCAGACCGAGCAACCCCTTGCTGGAGCCAGCGACCTTGGGTCCAAGCTGGTGAGCTTTTTGCTCAAGCCAGATGAGCCTGCGCTCAAGCTGGTGACCTCGAGGTCTTGAACCTGGGTCCTTCCGCATCCCAGTCCGACACTCTATCCACTGCGCCACCACCTGGTCAGGCTGGTCAGACAGTTTTGACTTCAGACCCCATATCTATGAGTGGTCAGCCTCTACTCCTTTACTGGACTTTTATGAAAGTCTAGGCATGCCTAGCCAGGCCCCTCTCCTATGTCCCGGGATCTCGGCCTTGGGGTGACAACCTCCTGTCTGAGACTCTCTTTCTATGGAGATTTTCTCCTCTTGGAACTGTGACTGAAGATGGGAACGCCCCTTCTCTCACCAGTCTCCTCTACTGTGGGCTCCTCCTAGTGCAAACTGTCCAGCCAGACTCCCCTCGGAACATGGGCTCCTCCCAATCTCAGGACTCAGAGACTACTCCTCTACTCCTTCAGGCTACTCCTTTGGGACTCCTCTACTCCTTCAGGACTCCTCTACTCTCTGAGGTTCACAGTTTGGGAGGTTTCTACTCCAAGCAGCCTGCTTCTATGGACTTCCTGGAAAGTCTAGGAGCCAAGCCAGGTTGCTTTCTTCTACCATTACAATATCCTAAGAGATCTTGACAATTTCTGCCACCGGACAGGGAGGACATGAGAAATTCCTTACATGCAGGCTTCCTTCTACTTTCACTCCTGTCCTTAATTTCTGTACTGCTTGTTCTACGTGCAGGCTGTTTTTGACCAAAGAAACCTCACCTTTGCCTGACCTGTGGTGGCGCAGTGGGATAAAGCGTCGACCTGGAACACTGAGGTTGCCGGTTCGAAACCCTGGGCTTGCCTGGTCAAGGCACATATGGGAGTTGATGCTTCCTGCTCCTCCCCCTTCTCTCTCTCCCCTCTCTCTAAAAATCAATTTAAAAAAATCAATAAAAAAGAAACCTCACCTAAAACCTCCACTCCTAATCCTTCCTTCTCCGTGGACTCCCAACTCTCTCTCCCTTCTGCCTGACCCCTGGGGGCACCCCTCTCTCGAGATCCCTCTTTGGTCCCTCTGCAAATCTCTTCCACTTGAGTCTCTTCCCTCCAGAAAGCCCCCTTCCCTCTCTTCGCTGAATTCTCTTTCTCATTCACCTGCAAATACCAGTCTTTCTTCTCCCCTGCTGGTCAGGGTCCCACCCCTTCTCCACTGTGTTCTTAAACACCTCCTCCCTCCTTACAGACTGGCAGCTCTGTCTCTTTTTCTTCTTTGACCTATCTTTCCCCCTCCTCAGAGACTGACTGTGCCTTCCACTACCCCTGTCCTCTCTTCTCTCTTCAGAGCTCTAAAACTTTTTGACTCCTTAGCCTGGCCTGTGGTGGTGCAGTGGATAAAGCATCAACCTAGAACACTGAGGTTGCCGGTTTGAGACCCTGGGCTTGCCTGGTCAAGGTACATATGGGAGTTGATGCTTCCTGCTCCTTCCCCCTTCTGTCTGTCCCTCTCTCTCTCCTCTCTAAAATGAATAAATAAAACTAAAAAAAAAGATTGTAAATCTTTTTGACTCCTCTAATCATGTGGTGCCACCATTAACACCTTAACCTCCTCCTCCTCCTGCAAATTCTGACCCTCCTTCTTTCCATCTAACTACTCACACTATCCATCCATCTGCTTTCTCTCTTCCTCCCCTCTATGCTGGGAACTCCCTGCCATCTCGAAAAGCTTAAAAAGTAAAGTTGTCTACTGAGCTGTGTGAGTGAGTAATCTGTTTGTCTTTTTGTGAGAAAATATCTCTAGTATAATTTTAATTGAATCAAGTAAAGTGTGCTCATTTAAATTCATTAATTCATAATTTATATGTAAAATCTTTGTTTAATGTGTAACTGTGTCTGTTTCTAAAACCTTAAACCAATAATCACCCACCTCTTAAACCAGGCTTACTCGTCCTCACGAACTCTCCCTGCAATACCCCCATCCTTGCTGTTCAAAAACCTTCAGGGGCTATCGCCTTGTACAAGACTTACACCTAATCAATGAGGCAGTAGTTCCCCTCCATCCAGTAGTCCTTAATCTCTACAGGTTACTGTCACACATTCCTTTAAACATCACTCACTTCAGGGTCCTAGACCTCAAGAATGCCTACTTTATCATTCCTCTACACCCTGACTCTTATTTTCTGCTTACCTTAATTTAAACTGATCCAGACACTAATGCAACCCAGCAACTTACATGGACTATCTTACCCCAGGGGATCAAAAATAACCCACATCCGTTTGGGCAGGCACTAGCTCAGGATTTAGCAGCATGCAATCTCAAAACTACTACTCTCTTACAATATATATATAAATAACCTACTCCTCTGCAGCCCCTCCCTGCCTGCCTCAAGGAGACACACCTCCACCCCTCTTAACTTCCTCACTGTGAAGGGATATTGTGTCTTCTCTGCTAAGGGTTAACTTCACTCTTAGTCCATAGTCTATCTAGGCATTGCCTTAACCCCCACCACCTGAGGTCTCACCCTCAATCGAACTCAGACCCTCCACAGTCTCCAATCACCTACCATCGCAGATCAAATCTTTTCTTTCCTCAGTCTAATAGGCTTCTTTAAACACTGGATTCCCAATTTTGCTCTCTTAGTTAAACCCCTTAGTGAGATCTTTTGAGCATGGCTTTTAAGGTCTATAATAGCCAAGGAAGTAACAGAAAAGGCAAATAAGGCCCAAAAGAGGTCAGAAAATACCAGCTTTTGGCATACGCTCTTAAAGGCTCCAGCGCCCTAAAGGCTTCATCGGATTCCATCAGGGCCCTGCTCCAGAGTGGAAAGAAAGGTCATTGAACTGAAGCTTGCCAGGCTTCCCAGCCCCATCAAGGGACACATCATTGCTGTGGAAAGAGGGACATGAGAAGGTAAGCTGCCCCCTTGCTCCATGGAGGGAGGGTTCAATCTCTTCTAGTTCTGCTCCAGCTACCTGTGACCTGACCTTGCCCAGCATGCTGGGAATTGCCACTGAAGGCCCAAGGACATTGTTCAGGAGCCTAAGGTATTTCTTCCAAGTGGCAGATAAGCTGATCTCATTTCTTGTGAACACAGGGCCATCTACTATGCCTTGCCTGAATATTTGAGTTTTATTTATCCCTCAAAGATCTCTACAGTGGGTATTGACAGTCTAATTTTGTTGCTTTATTTAATGTATAGTATCTCCTTTATTCCTCTTGTCTCAATGCCCCATGCCTATTGTAGGCTGGAACCTGCTGCTAATTCTAGCTAGAAGCAGTGGTCACTAGGACTTAAACTCTAACTGCAAAGTGTAGAAATGTAACACCCTTTCCCTAAGTACTTACAGAATTTACAGGTTACTCAGCAAACTGTTCAAAGACTGTCCAAGAGGCGCTTCCAGCAGTACATCATCCAAGGACTGACTTTCACGTGGACAGGTCCACACACTGTGATCCTGACAACTCCCACTGCCGCTAAGGGCGACTCTTTTCTCCACCCTGACCATCTGGAGCTCAAAAACAGAAACAAAAGCGACCCCTTGTCCTTTTATTCTCTATTCACCTTTCAGCTTGCCTCACTCAATCAGGGGCTTTCTACTTGTATGGGATCAATACCTTATATATCTTCCTACTAATTGGACAGAAACCTGTACCCTAATCTATCTCACCCAAATACCAACCTAATCCCACCCCATGAGCCTCTTCCAGTTCCTAGTACACTACCCATCAATCTAAAAACCAAACGAGCTGTACAGGTAATCCCTCTTCTTGTTGCTTTAGGAATCTCTACAGAAGTAGGTCTAGGGGCAGGGGGACTGGCCACTTCCCTGTCTTATTCCTATTCTCTCTCTCTCTCTCTCTCTCTCTCTGAAGCCCAGTGAATTCATAAAAATGAAATCAGTGGTTTCACACAAACTGGGTGTCTTGACTATTGCCTTTTTTTTTTTTAATTTTTTTTAAATTTATTCATTTTAGAGAGGAGGAGGGGAGATAGAGATAGAGAGAGAGAGAGAGAGAGAGAGAGAGAGAGAGAGAGAAGGGGGAGGAGCAGGAAGCATCAACTCCCATATGTGCCTTGACCAGGCAAGCCAGGGTTTTGAACCGGCAACCTCAGTGTTTCCAAGTTGACGCTTTATCTACTGCGTCACCACAGGTCAGGCTTGACTATTGCCTTTTATTGGTCTACTTCCTCTCCTATTTATTTTTCTAACTTTTGGACCCTACCTCTTACATTTATTCACTAGTTTCTTATAGAACTGAATGTAGACCTTCGCCAATCAGAAAATTGGAAAAATCTACCTAACCCTACAAACCAACCCTGAAACTTGCCTTCTGAGACAGAAAAATCTGAAACCCTATATCAGTAAACCTCCTAAATCCTATCTTTCAACCCCTATAGGTCCCCTAACCCTAAAACTGTCCCATATCCCTGAAGAACTAGGAGAATGAATAACATTCACCTCTTAACACTTCTCAGTCTTTTTACCCTTCACATAGTAAGGGGACAAGATCGCTGGGTCTTCTTGCCTGAAGAAGAGCCTACAAATGGACATGAAAACATTTCTTTTAGCTCAAGCTAACTGCTCTCTCCAGGGCTGTCATGAAAGAATATCTAACTTTGCTATGGAAGAACTTTCATCCCTGCTATACAACCCTTCTTATCTCTGCATTCCTGATCTCCAAATACTTGCCCCCCTTCTTTATCAAGTTCCTACAGGTCTGGATGAGAGAAATCCCTAGAATTACCTACAGTCAAATGCTCCTACACTCCTATTCCCCAATAATCCAAGGAGAACTTCACGAGGAAAATATCAAATAGGTAGGGATGACAGCAGGAAGAAGCCACCCTCAGCCTGAGAAGTTCCCTCCTGAATGTTCTCCAAATTCCCTTCCTTTTAAACCACACATGCTCAGTCCTTCTAAAAACTTACACCAACAGGTTTCCTGTCTCTAAAAATCTCCACATGGCCTCCCATTCAAGAGGAACCAGACCAGCACGTCTCATGAGGCTCATCCAGGAGACCATGTATCACCATGTCACTCTGTCCACTTGGCACTCGCAGCAAGCAATTCACAATTATTACCTTGCAAAAATTTTAACTTCCTCACTCAGATTTTCTAAGACATCGCCTGGTTCAGACCTCACAACATGGAAATTGGCAACCTCCTTAACTGGATGGGGGATTTGGGTTGGCAAGGTTCTCTTCTCGAGTTCTCTCCAGAAGAAGCAATAATTTTCCAATTATTTCTCCTCATCACCCCTTCACCATATAGTATCAAATTAATAACTGCCTTTCTTTTATATGTAACCACAGAGTTCAGAAATGATAGCTACATGAATTTACCAGGAATTTCAAACTGCCCTCTTGATGTTCTGCTTATCTGTCAGACCTCACCCTTACTTATTGGGCTATTGCCCCTGAGATAGAGGAATTCCAAGAAGCTGGTAAGCCGCCCCAAGGAGGAGCATTTCGGACATACCAGGACTTTTGATTCAACACCCAATTGCTCGAGACTCTCCTTTTTACCCTATAAATTTATCCCCCTAGCTTGTACTGATGCCCTTCTTCCCGGAGAAGTGCCCCGGCAGGTCTTTCTTCTCTAATAAAGTCTGCACACCTGATGTTTGAGTGCCGTCTCATTCTTACAATATATATGTTTGTTCGCTTATAGTTTGCATTGTGTGGGGGGACAGGCTGTAAGCAGGCTGGGTCGTTATAGCCTGAGGCTTAGTTTTAAGACTAAGCTTTTCCCCACACCCTTGACTGTTGCATGATGTGGGTGGTGCACTCTTATGAGTAATCCCATTATGCCTCAGATAAGTGACTTTTTATCAGAGACTTCCTTGTTTGTATATTGAATTAAAAGGTTTTGATTTCTGTACTATAAAGTGGGGCAGACCAGGAGCTTGTTCTCTCTTGGTTCCTGCTATCACCATTGCAGGGACCTCCCTGATCCCTGACCCTCCATGGGAAAAGCAGATTTTCTGCTTTTCCCTTGTATTCTCTTGTGGCTTGCCTGTCTTGGTGAGACATCAATAAACAGAACGGCCCACCATCCTCCAACTCCACCACTTCTTTACCGTCTGCCCGAATCCAATGGGAACCTGCATAGAAATGGCCATGATGGCAGCTCCTGGACATACAACTGGTGTAGTCGGCAGGATTTGGAGATTGGTATGGGGCCGCCACCCTTGAGGGGCGGGGTAGAGGACTGGTTGCTGTTCTGGCTCTCCATGGCTGTCCTTTTAGGGGCCATGGGCTGGGTATTCTTTACTCAAGAGGAAACCAGGAGTTCTGTGTGAGAAGCCAACCAAGGTCAAAAGCTTCAGTATGAATTGCAAATCAAATGGCAGAAAAGACTGGAATTGAAGCAAGCACTGAGAAAGGAATTATGGGTTCGCAAGTTGAAGTTTGCCCTGGAAGCTGAACGTTTGCACTGACAGTTGTTGGAGAAACAACTGTGAATTCAAGAGCTCGAGTCTCAGCTTCTGGCCAAAAGCTAGCAGCCACAGGAGCCTAAATGGTCGCCAAAGGAGCAGCAGCATTCGTGCCGGTGGATTGGCTTTGAGTCAGCGGGAGCAGGCGCTTGCGACTCCTCTTCTGAGGATGAGAAGGCTCAGGCTGAAGCTGCCATATGCACACTGAGAGCCCGACCACTTGTCGCCAAGAAGGTAAAAACCCAGCAACAAAAAGAGTCCCTCAGGGGCAGCCACAGCCTCCTGCCCAGGTAATGGAACACTCTGTGGTCCGGCCCTATGCCCAGGCAGAGCTGATGGAGTTGGGGGCACAATTTAGGCAGAAACCTACTGAATCCCTGGTAGCCTGGCTACTACGATTATGGGACATAGGGTAGATGGTATCATGCTCTCTAGAACAGAGATGGAGAAACCAGCCGCCATTACCACACACTCCTCCTTGAGGCAGCGTCTTCAAAACTGCCATGGCAACCCAGGAGACCATACCCTATTAGAATGGGTGATGGCCGCCATTCGTATGGTCTGGCAGAATGCTGGAGAATTGCCAGGGGCAGTGAGTCGGTGGCAGTGCTATGGTGAGTTGGTAAAGGTCCTTCAGGAACTAGGTATGAAGGATGGTGTTTTCAACCCTGGGTCCCGTGGGCCAGACGAGAAAGTGTTTACAGTAAAAATGAGGAAATTTATCCTTGCTAGCGCCCTGTCAGCCCTTTTTGGGTTACTTGTGGCTATCTTGGGCCCCTATGTGGGGCAGCCCATCAATGCCATTACACAGATGGTAGCAGATTTGGAAGAGCTGGAGGCTGCTCGGGATCATAAAGCAGTGAGGGCTGCTGCCTATGTTTTCCCCCCAACTAGCAAGGGAAACAGGTCTGTAAAGGTTACCCGAACACAGATGTGGGTAGATTTGATTGCGGCTGGAGCAGATAAGGGGAAATTGGATGGCCAGTCTAATAAAATTCTTTTGGAGCTTTGGCGGCAGCTTAAACCAGAACAGAAGTTCCAGCCACCGAGACAAAAGGCCCCAGCAGCTATTTGGTGCGCCGGCGGCTCGGTTACAAGATTATATGATAGAGACGGCCGAGGGAGAGGAGAACTCCCAAGACCCATTGTACCAGTTTGAATAGGAAAAGGGTCGAAGAACCCATCTAACAGGGATGGGCAGGGACCGGAGGCCACATGTGGAACTTGGCTATCCACTGGTCACCTTCCAATGTACAATGGTGTTGACCTTGGTGGATACAGGTACAGAATGTTTCCTCCTCTATGGGAACCCAGAGCGGTTTGCTGGGACCTCAGTGGCCATTGACAGTTATGGGGGCCAAACTGTTCAAGTGAAGCCAATAACTATTCCACTGGGGATAGGAAGACTGCCTCCTAAGCCATAGAAGGTCTATTCCTGAATATATTTTGGGGGTAGATGTCTTGCAAGGACTGTGGTTGGAAACTACAGCCGGGGAGTTCTGACTGCAGATCAGGGTTGTGAAGGCAGTGTTGTGGGGACATGCATCACATTCTCCTTTGCAATTACCCATCCCTCAGCATGTGACTAACACCAAGTAGTACCGCCTGCCAGGTGGTTATGAAGAAGTCACAGGGACAATCCTTGAACTAGAAAAGATGGGGATCATGCAGCCAGCACACAGTTCTTACAACTCTCCTGTATGGAACCTGGAGAATGAGAGTAGTGTTCGAATCCATCAGAGTCCGAAAAGACCAGAGTAACAGGCTTTATAGAAAGGAAGAAAGAAACCCTGCCAGCCTCACAAGGGAGAGTCAAGTGCTAGGCACAGCCTGGGACCAGGTTTTAAGGGTTTTGGGGAGGGGGACTGAGAAGGGTCATGGGCATTATTTAATTGGCTGCTGGACAAAGGATTGTCTTTTATGGAAGTTTGCCAGGACTTTTTGGCTTGTGACATCAGACATTCCCTTGCGATTGGTCACTTACTGGCAGGGTTAAAGAAATGAAACCTAAGAAGTAGATTACAGAGAACTTAATAAAGTTGATCCCCCTTTGCACGCTGCTGTTCCCTCGATAGCTAACATGATGGATTGGCTAAGCCATGAGTTGGGGACATACCACTTCGTGGCAGACTTGGCCAATGCTTTTTTCTCTATTGATATAGCTGCAGAGAGTCAAGACCAATTTGCCTTCAGTTGGGAAGAAAGACAATGGACCTTTACAGTATTGCCCCAGGGCTATTTGCAAAGCCCCACCTTGTGCCATGGGCTGGTGGCTGCTGACCTGGCTAACTGGAAACAGACAGAGGCAGTTCGCATGTACCATTATATTGATGATATTATGATAACTAGTGATTCTCTTCCAGAATTGGAGCAAGCAGTCCCTACCCTGCTATCCCATTTGAAAGCATGTGGCTGGGCAGTCAGTGAGAATAAATTACAAGGACCTGGGTTATCTGTTAAATTCTTGGGAGTTATCTGGTTGGGTAAGACAAAAGTTATCCCTGACGCAGTTATAGATAAGATCCAAGGATACCCTGTGCCCACTACAGTAAAACAGTTACAGGAATTCTTAGGGTTGTTGGGGTATTGGCGAGTATTTATACCCCATTTGGCTCAGTTACTATGGCCCTTGTACAACCTTATTTAGAAGGGGGTTTGTTGGGATTGGACTGAGCAAGCACAAGGTTCATTTGCAGCTGCTAAGAGAGCTGCCAAGGTGGCACAGGCCTTGAATGTGTTTGATCCTGCCAGGCCCTGTGAGCTGGATGTTCATGTAACCTTGGAGGGGTTTGGATGGGGCTTGTGGCAATGGACAGAATGCTTATGGCAACCTATTGGGTTTTGGTCCTAATTGTGGAAAGGTGTGAAGTTTGTTACTCATTAGTGGAGAAGCAGCTGGCAGCTGTGTGTGCTGGTCTCCTGGCCACTGAGAGTATTACAACCACAGCACCAGTTACAGTCAAGACAACATACCCTATTGCAGGATGGGTGAGAGATTGAGCAACCAAACCACATAGTGGTATGGCCCAAATGTCCACCTTGGCCAAGTTGGGTGCCTACCTGCAACAATGCTGTGTTCTTAGCACCAGCCCATTGAGGGCAGAATTGCAGGAAGTCTTGGGTCCAGTCACTTATGCGACCTTAGAGTCAGGTGCAACTGGGGCTTAGGAGGCAGAACCTGATGTCAGTCCCTACCAGGAGGGGCGGATGCCCATCCCCGAGGATGCCTGGTATACTGATGGTTCCAGCAGGGGCCAATCTGCCAAATGGACAGCTATAGCCTTCCATCCGGCCACTGAGACTATTTGGATGGACACAGGTACAGGCCAAAGCAGCCAATGGGCAGAATTAAGAGCTGTGTGGCTAGTGCCCATAATGAACCTTCACCTCTGGTGATCTGTATTGACAGGTGGGCTGTCTATCGTGGACTGACCCTTTAGATTGCTACTTGGCACATTAACCAGTGGATGGTAATGCATTGTCTGCTATGGGGTCAGGCCATGTGGCAGGACTTATGGGAAATAAGATACCAGAAGCAGGTGACAGTATATCATGTCACGAGGCATGCCCCTCTAGCCCATCCTGGGAATGATGAGGCAGATACATTGGCAAGGGTGTGATGGTTGGAGACTTCATCTGCAGGTGATATGGTGCAGTGGCTCCACCGGCGCCTGCTCCATGTGGGACAGAAAACTAGGTGGGCTACGGTTAAGGCTTGGAACTTGCCTGTGTCCTATGCAGAGGTACTTGCAGCCTGTGAGTAATGTGCAGTATGTTCCAGGGAGCAGCCTCAGAGACCACTGGTGTCACCTGGACAGGTCCAGAGGGGTCATGTTCCACTGACACGATGGCAGACAGACATCATTGGACCCTTACCAAAGTCAGAAGGGTACCAGTATGCAGTCACTTGTGTATATACTGCCACCGGTCTGCTTGCTGCTTACCCTGCCTGTAACCCTGACCAGAGGGCAGTCATATAGGCTCTGGACTACCTGAGTGCTGCATACAGGCGACTGCTGGTCCTTGAAAGTGACAATGGTACCCACTTCACTGGTTCAATGGTGAGGCAATGGGCTCAAGAGCTGGGGGTGGACTGGAAGTACCATGTTCCCTACCACCCCCAGGCTGCTGGTATCATTGAGCGGTATAATGGACTCTTAAAGCAGGGACTGAGACAGGAGGGGGGCATCAGCTCCCTTACTGGATGGACACGCCGTTTATGGACAATACTCTGGATTTTGAATGCGAGACCTTGACATGGGAGCCCAGCTCCAATAGAGGCCCTCCTGCATCAAGCAGCTCCCCCTATTCAGTTGCAGATACGCACCAAGGACATTTTACTCAAGCCAGGTTTTGGACAGCAGAGTAACGTGCTCTTGCCTGCTCCAACAGCCCTTCTTTTTTTTCTTTTTTTTTTTTTAAATTTAATTTATTCATTATAGCGAGGGGACAGAGAGTGAGAGAGAGAAGGGGGGAGGAGCAGGAAGCATCAACTCCCATATGTGCCTTGACCAGGCAAGCCCAGGGTTTTGAACCGGCAACCTCAGCGTTTCCAGGTTGATGCTTTATCCACTGTGCCACCACAGGTCAGGCCCCAACAGCCCTTCTTAAAGGCCAACAGCTTCGAGGACTTGGCCCTGGACTGTACAGGTCCCCCATCTGAGATCGGTGGCTATAAAGCCAGTAGCCACGGCCACCATCACAGCCGCCTGGCCCATGCAGGTTCGCATTAGATTCGGACAGACAGTAATGAAACAACAGAGCCACAAACTGGTGGGCCATTATCTTTTTTAAATTTTTTAATTCATTTTTAGAGAGAGAGGAGAGAGAGAAGGGGGAAGGATCAGGAAGCATCATCTCCCATATGTGCCTTGACCAGGCAAGCCCAGTGTTTCGAACCGGCGACCTCAGCATTTCCAGGTCGACGCTTTATCCACTGCGCCACCACAGGTCAGGCATTATCTTTAATCCTAGCTTGCACCCGGTGGGCAAGTAAAAACACACACTGGGCTCCAAAACCTACTCATTCAGTGCTCACAAAGCTATTGACTTATCCGACTTTCCTAGAAACAAAGGTTTCTAGCTCACCTGACTTATTCACCTCTGTTCCCCATCTCCTTCTCTCTCTCTGCACAAACTGGCTCCTCCCTCAGCACTCCACCATCTTGGTTGCTTCTCCTGGTCTCCTCCACGTGGCCTTTCTCTGCTCTCCTCTCTAATGCTAATCAGGAACTGAGAGAGCAAGCTCCCAGTCTGCCCCACTTTATAGTGCAGAAATCAAAACCTTTAATCTAATATACAAAATAGGGAAGTCTCTAATACAAAGTCACTTATCTGAGGCATGATGGGATTGCACCACCCCACATCAAAAAGGGTGGGAAAAGCTTAGTCCTAAAACTAAGCCCCAGGCTACAAGGATCCTGCCTGCCCACAGCCCACCCCAACACACATTAATATAATCACTCCCATTCCAAGCAAGAAAGGCAACAAATATCACGTGGGTGATGGGCTTCCACTTGGGCAGCGCCATCTTTAGCAAAGTGAGCATAATATATTTTATCTGCCCAACAGTGGCCTTGTTGGCACCATGGGGAAAGCGACTAGAGACGGACTTCCGGTTTACTCCTTGGGCAACCAGCACCTGGCCACCTAAGGTAGAAGTGTATTATTCCTTGAGTGCTCAGGGGGACAGCATTATGAAGAGCACCTTCATAATTTCTTTATGGCCAATAATGAGTTCCCCTATTTTACTACACATAGAACCAGCAGATGCTGGTGTATTGGCCAATAAGTTTTGGTGTGCCCACTCAGGGTGGCCTCTGGTACCAGCTACAGTGCTGTCTGCAGACAAAACTCTGGCCTGTATTCTGCCAGAGGGAAAAGATTTCCCTCTCTTGGTGCCACTGACAGCTCTCTTATTTCGCCCATAGCTTTTGATTTGCTAATCCTATTGCTATAATTCAGGGGTCCCCAAACTACGGCCCGCGGGCCACATGCAGCCCCCTGAGGCCATTTATCCGGCCCCGCTGCACTTCCGGAAGGGGCACCTCTTTCATTGGTGGTCAATGAAAGGAGCACATTGACCATCTCATTAGCCAAAAGCAGGCCCATAGTTCCCATTGAAATACTGGTCAGTTTCTTGATTTAAATTTACTTGTTTTTTATTTTAAATATTGTATTTGTTCCCGTTTTGTTTTTTTACTTTAAAATAAGATATGTGCAGTGTGCATAGGGATTTGTTCATAGTTTTTTTTTATAGTCCGGCCCTCCAATGGTCTGAGGGATAGTGAACTGGCCCCCTGTGTAAAAAGTTTGGGGACCCCTGCTGTAATTGTTACTATTTCTGTTTATGCAATGTACCTCACTCCTTGCACAGTGACCATTATGGAAGATACCTGTGGTTTAGATTGTGAAGCGAGCGAAAGGGCTGGAATGTTGGTCAAATAAGTTTGTAAATATGATATATATGTTTGCTTGCTTATAGTTTGCATTGTGTGTAGGGGACAGACTGTAAGCAGGCTGGGTCGTTATAGCCTGAGGCTTAGTCTTAGGACTAAGCTTTTCCTCACACCCTTGACTGTTTCTATCTTTTTTTTTTTTTTTTTTGTATTTTTCTGAAGCTGGAAATGGGGAGAGACAGACAGACTCCCGCATGTGCCCGACTGGGATCCACCCGGCACGCCCACCAGAGGCGATGCTCTGCCCACCAGGGGGCAATGCTCTGCCCCTCCGGGGCGTCGCTCCGCCACGACCAGAGCCACTCTAGCGCCTGGGGCAGAGGCCAAGGAGCCATCCCCAGCGCCCGGGCCATCCTTGCTCCAATGGAGCCTCTGCTGCGGGAGGGGAAGAGAGAGACAGAGAGGAAGGAGGGAGGGGGTGGAGAAGCAAACGGGCGCTTCTCCTATGTGCCCTGGCCGGGAATCGAACCTGGGTCCCCCCGCACGCCAGTCCGACGCTCTACCGCTGAGCCAACCGGCCAGGGCCATTGACTGTTTCATGGTGTGGGGTGATGCACTCTTATGAGGAATCTCATTATGCCTCAGATAAGTGACTTTGTATCAGAGACTTTCTTGTTTGTATATTGGATTAAAGGTTTTGATTTCTATACTAAAAAGTGGGGCAGACCAGGAGCTTGCTCTCTCTCGGTTCCTGCTATCACCATAGCTGTGGGTGGAGCAGCGGGGGAAGGGTACTAGTGTAAATTGGCAGGGACAACTAAGGGTGAAGTGACTAGAGAAAGGATAGAATAGAAACTAGTTTCAGATATCCACCTACTGACCAAAAGAAGTTTTACCTATTTGGAAAATACAGGGTAGGAATAGCATTAAAGATTAAAAACTTGCTTTAGAAAAATCTTAGAAAAGGAAAAAGAACAAGATTAGGTAAAAAGATTTAGAAATTAACAAACCATAGGTGTGGACCTTGCTAGTTATCAGTTCTTTGAAATGAATTGCAATTCCAGAATAAGTGATGAAATCATGAGTAATAGGATTATAGAAAATGGAATTATCAGAACAGTCCAGAATGAGTGATGGGATCGTGAGTAACAGGATTATAGGGAATGGGATTATCAGAACAGTCCAGAATAAGTGATGGGATCGTGAGTAACAGGATTATAGGGAATGGGATTATCAGAACAGTCCAGAATAAGTGATGGGATCATGAGTAACAGGATTATAGGGAATGGGATTATCAGAGAGAGGCCCTCCAGCTGCCTCTCCCTTTTCCTCCCTAGGAAATAGGGGTCGCATACGCCCTCCATGGGTTGAGATTAATGGCTTTTTGCCCTCCACTAGTGTATAGGAAATTATAGAAGGAAAAATCAGTGTAAAATGTACAAAACTAGCACTAGGAGAGGGTTCTGACTCTCTCTCCTACAGGGCCAAAGTGGATGTAGGGTCCCCTCTAAGTTTCACCTACGCTTCCTGTATGGCCAGTAGGCACAAGCACCATCACAGCCACCTGGCTGGTGCAGGTTCTCATTAGATTTGGACAGACGGTAATGAAACCACGGAGCCAAGAACTGGTGGGCTATTACCTTTAATCCTAGCTTGCACCCGGTGGGCAAGTAAGAACACACACTGGGCTCCAAAATCCACTCATTCAGTGCTCACAAAGCTACTGACTTATTCGAGTTTCCTAGAATCAATGATTTCTAGCTCATTAGCTTCATTCTCTTTTATTGCCCATCTCCTTTTTTTGCACAAACTCTGCACAAACTGGCTTCTCTTCCAGCATTCTTCTATCTTGGCTGCCTCTCCCCTCCTCCACGTGGCCTTTATCTGCTCTCCTCTCTAATGCTAATCTCAGAAACCTAGAGAGCAAGCACCCGGTCTGCCCCACTCTATATTGTAGAAATCAAAATGTTTAATCCAATATACAAACAAGGAAGTCTCTGATACAAAGTCACTTATCTGAGGCATAATGGGATTCCTCATGAGAGTGTACCACCCACATCAAAAAGGGTGGGAAAGGCTTAGTCCCAAAACTAAAGCCCAGGCAATAAGGATCCTGCCTGCCCCCAGCCCGCCCCCAGCACAGATTAATATAATCATACCCTTCTCAAGCAAGAAGGGCAACCAATACTATCACCTGGGCGACGGGCTTCCAGGTGGGCAGTGCCATCTTTAACAAAGTGAGCATAATATATTTTATCTGCCCAACACTTCCCCAGTTCCTTCATGTGGCATGGTTGCTATCTGATGTGGGAGGCATGAAATTCATGGGGAAGACCCACTGCATTAGCCAAAAATAGTAAAAATTATAAAAATAATTTTCAGCCTGACCAGGCGGTGGCACACTGGATAGAGTGTCAGACTGGGATGCGAAGAACCCAGGTTCGAGACCCCGAGGTTGCCAGCTTGAGCGCGGGCTCATCTGGTTTGAGCAAAACTCACCAGCTTGGACCCAAGCTCGAGAACTTGAGCAAGGGGTTACTTGGTCTGCTGAAGGCCCGCGGTCAAGGCACATATGAGAAAGCAATCAACGAACAACTAAGGTGTTGCAACGAAAAACTGATGATTAATGCTTCTCATCTCTCTCCGTTCCTGTCTGCCTGTCCTTGTCTATCCCTCTCTCTAACTCTCTCTCTCTGTCTCTGTAAAAAAAAAAAAAAAAAAAAAAAAGGAATTTTAAGGGAATTGCGGGAAAAATTGGAAACCTCATATAGGCTAAAGCAGCCCACTGTTAGGAAGGTAAATTTATAAAAATTGTATTTTAATTTGCTGCTTTTATTGTAAGAAATAAAGCTAAATAGCCGGGGGGGGGGGGAATGAAAGTCGGCTTGGTTTTTGGAAATGCTGGGTCCAAACACCCGCCAGTTCGTGCCACCTCTCACATGGCAACTGTGTCCCTAACCTGGCAGCAAAGGAGAAGGGAACGGTAGCCCTGAGAAAGATGGGCGCTGCTTTGGGACTGAGCCCAGAGCCTCGTCACTGCTGCCATTCTGCGCTTGGCCAGGCCAGGGTTCAGTCAGCCCTCGGGTTGTGCAAAGGGGGGCAGGCACGTCAGGTGCCTCTTCCTCTTTCCCCTTTTCCTAAGAACTCTGGTCGGCAAACTGCCATTCGCAAACAGCTCATGGGCCACATAAGGCCTTTTTGCCCTCTTAGGTATAGCTCTCCGACGGAGTGCCAAGTGTGGGCGCTGCCTCAATAGGGAAGGTGCCTACATATATAGTTTAAATTTAAAATTGGCTCTTAAAAGAAAATTCAGTTATTGTACTGTTAATAATTGGCTCTATTAACTAATGGGTTTTCCGACCACTGGGTTAAGAACGGTGACTTATTGTTTCTCCCACTATTGTGTCAAAAAAAGTATTTTCCATGTTAAAATGTATGTGTTGTTTCAAAGGCCTTTTGTTAATTCTTTTATTTATTGTTTTATAGCCCTGTAATATTGAAATCTTAGTTTAAATATTTGGAGTTTTAATAATGTCTTTTAATGTAATGATTAGTTTATTATCATTTTGAGACAATATTGTGGAATGCTAAGTAATATAAGAAAAAAAAAGTCATATCCTAGAACTCTTGCAAATTTATTTCATCATGCTTTTGTTAAAATTTCTTTTGAATACTAATGTACTGAATTATTCAGCAGCAAAGAGACTCAGGAATTCTAAAGTAGACACCAAAACCTGTTTTTCTTGATTTAATCTAGCTAATAATGCTGTTTTTGTCTTTTTCCAAGAGTTTATATAGATAGAATAGGGCTCTCAAGCCACTCAGTGAGATCTTCTGAGCATGGCTTTTAAGGTCTATAATGACCAGGATAGTAACAGAAAAGGCAAATAGAGCCCAAAAGAGATCAGGAAAATACCAGTTCTTGGCATATACCCTTAAAGGCTCCAGCACCCCAAAGGGGCTTCATAGGATTCCATCAGGCCCCTGCTTCAAGAGTGGAAAAGAAGGTCATTGAGCAAAAGCCTGCCAGGCTTCTCAGCCCCACTGGGAGACTTGCCTTTGCTGTGGAAAAAGGGACATGAGAAGGTAAGCAGCCTCTTTGCCCCATGGAGGGAGGGTTCAGTCTCTTCCAGCCCTAATCCAGCTACCTGTGACCTGACCTTGCCCAGCTTGCTGAGATTTGCCACTGAAGGCTAAAAGGTACCTAAGGCCATTGGCCTCATCTTACAACACTGTTTACGAGCCTAAGGTATTTCTTCCAAGTAACAGGTAAAACTGATCTCATTTCTTGTAAACACGAGGGCCATTTACTATGCCTTGCCTGAATATTTAAGTTTTATGTATCCCTCGAAGATCTCTACTGTAATAACAGTCTGATTTTTGTTGCTTTATTTAATGTATAGTGTCTCCTTTATTCCTCTTGTCTCAATGCCCCATGCCTATTATAGGCTGGGACCTGCTCCTAATTTAGATAAATCTACCTCTGGCACCCCAGCATAGTGTATCCCAAGGTTCTCTTTACCACGCCATGGCTGTAGAGCCTCAAGGGAAAGCCTTCTTGGGTTCATCTCTCCAGTTTAAAAAAAATGAAAGCTCCATCTCCACACGTGCTGCAGACGGCTTTTCCAATCTACCTGAATCATTTCCAGCTAGAAGCAGTGGTCATTAGGACTTGGACTCTAGCTGTAGAGTGTGGAATGTGACCACAACTCCATCCAGTGCCTTGTGGACTTTTCCTAAATATGCATGACTCATGCTCTTTAGGACATTTCTCAGACTGAAGTAGAAATTAGGTTACATTTGTAAATAATATAAAGCAGCAATGATGTCAACATAGATTTAGTGAAAATTACGTTAACATGTAAGAACATTTGTGAATGTAAGATTTTATTTTGAATCCTGTTATATTGGTTAGAACTTGGTTTTTGTTTAATAATCTAGTGGGGTTTAGTCACTTTATTGTATTAAAACGCTTGTTATAGTATTTGTTAACATTAGCTATTTGAATTTTATTGTTAATTGCATAGTTTTTCAGTCTGCCTCAAAATTGGGACATAGGAATTCAAATAGATAGAAAGATGCCACCCAGAGCCAGTGGGGTTTTGGGACCCTTATTGCCAAAGGTTTATTGAAAACCAATTAAAAAAAAAGATTTTAGCCTGACTGGTGGTGGCGCAGTGGATCAAGCATCGACCTGGAATGCTGAGGACCCTGGGCTTGCCTGGTCAAGGCACATATGGGAGTTGATGCTTCCTGCTCCTCCCCCTCTTCTGTCTCTCTCTCTCTCTCTCTCATCTCTAAAATGAATAAATAAATAAAAATAATTAAAAAAAAAGATTTTACCAACATAAAAAGGCTTTCCCAGGTAAACATTTAGAAATAGATGTAAAGCCAGTTGCTGCGGCCACCATCACAGCAGCCTGGCCCATGCAGGTTCGGACAGTCAGTAAAGAAACATTGGATTCGGACAGTCAGTAAAGAAACAATGGAGCCAAAAACTGGTGGGTCATCATCTTTTTTTTTTTTTTTGTATTTTTCTGAAGCTGGAAATGGGGAGAGACAGTCAAACAGACTCCCGCATGCGCCCGACCGGGATCCACCTGGCACGCCCACCAGGAGCGACGCTCTGCCCACCAGGGGGCGATGCTCTGCCCCTCCGGGGTGTCGCTCTGCCGCGACCAGAGCCACTCTAGCGCCTGGGGCAGAGGCCAAGGAGCCATCCCCAGTGTCCGGGCCATCTTTGCTCCAATGGAGCCTTGGCTGCGGGAGGGGAAGAAAGAGACAGAGAGGAAGGAGAGGGGGTGGAGAAGCAAATGGGCGCTTCTCCTATGTGCCCTGGCCGGGGATCGAACTCGGGTCCCCCACACGCCAGGCCGACGCTCTACCACTGAGCCAACCAGCCAGGGCTGGGTCATCATCTTTAATCCTAGCTTGCACCTGGCGGGCAAGTAAACCACACACTGGGCTCCAAAACCCACTCATTCAGTGCTCACAAAGCTAATGACTTATCCGAGTTTCCTAGGATCAAAGGTTTCTAGCTCACCAGCCTTATTCACCTTTGTTCCCCATCTCCTCATCCCTCTCCCTGCACAAACTCTGCACAAATTGGCTTCTCACTCAACACTCTGCCATCTTGGCTGCTTCTTCTGGCCTCCTCCATGTGGCCTTTCTCTACTCTCCTCTCTGCTCTCTCCTGTCTAATGTTAATAATCCCGGGAACCGAGAGGGCAAGCTCCTGGTTTGCCCCCATTATATAGTATAGAAATCAAAACCTTTAATCTAATATACAGAATAGGGAAGTCTCTAATACAAAGTCACTTATCTGGGGCATGATGGGATTGCACCACCCCACATCAAAAAGGGTGGGAAAGGCTTAGTCCTAAAACCAAGCCCTAGGCTACAAAGATTCTGCCTGCCCACAGCCCACCCCATACATACATTAATATCACCTGGGTGATGGGCTTCCATGTGGCAGCACCATCTTTAAGAAAGTGAGCATAATATATTTTATCTGCCCAACAATATACTTTAATAAAATAATTGATAATTGTTAGGAAATTGCTATATATGGTTCTTTCCAGATTTAGCTTGCCCATTCTAGTATTTGTATCTGCCTGCATTTGTATCCAAAGTCTCAAAGCTAGTAGGAAAGGAACCCAATATTAATTAGAAGCTAATTTGAAGTTACATTGTACCCACAGGCACCAAAATGTTCAGGGCAAATAAAATGCATGAATCAAATAGTAAAAAAAATGTAACCACCTATTCTTTAAGTACTTGCAGGATTTAAAGGTTACTCAGCAAACTGTTCAAAGGACTGTCTAAGAGATGCTTCCAACATTACCAGGAGATCCAGTACATCACCCAAGGACTGACTCATGTGGACGGGTCTACACACTCGTGATCCTGTCAACTCCCACTGCTGCTAAGGTAGAAAAATGGTGAGCCCTACTCCAACCACAAATCGGAAACTATGTACGGTGAATTTATGAAGAAACTCACTAAGGACTCTCTTTTAATCAGACTTTGGGAAAAGGGAAACTATGATAAAATAAAAGTCAACTTAATTGTCACTAAAGGTTAAACATTTTAAAATTAAGAATTCTGATTAAAAGTAAAATTTTATAAAAGCCAATTAGTTTTATGTAAGTTGCAAAAGATTTGTGTTATAAGAAATCAATCAGTAATATTTGTTTCTTTAGTGAACTATTGATATTAATGCTGTCTGTTAAATATCTATTACATGTTATAAGTTAATATCTCTACACCACATCCTCATGCTTTTCAGTAAATTAAGTCAAAGATTTGACTTGGGACATAAAGCCAGTGGGGAATGTTGTAAGGTACCAAAATCTGCAAATTAATATTGATATTCTAGGAAGAAAAGGTCAGGCTTTCCTGTTCTTTCCTTGGAAAATGGAGGAAAAGGAATGTAAAAGCTTCTTGACTTACAAGGACGACTAGGGTCATTTGGTTTTAAGTTCTCTGAAAGGATTAAGGTTAACTGAGAAACATCTTCTCCTTTAATAGGAGGCAGAATTTACATACCACCTTGCATTGATTATAGTTCCTCCCTTTCCTGGAATCTTGAGAGGGAAGAGGAACCCTGAAAGATTTATAAACATCTTTGATTGTGTTACCTTGAAAGTCTTAATGTTTCTGTGTATCCCGTAGACAAATGTTTTAATCTTGTTAATGATTGTGCCATAATGTCATGCTCTCCTCTGCCCGCGTGTGATCAAGAGTATATAAGCAGCCCCTGAACTATTTTTGGGGCTGCATTATTTGGGCCTGCAGATGCCCAGTGTCAGCCATATGCGGCCGGCATATTAAAATTTCCTCCTTTAATAAAACTCTTCAAAATTTATCTGGACTGGGTGTCTCTACGTGGACTCGATGAAGTGAGGTATGGTGCCTTTCAGAATCTGGGGAGCAGTACTTTATAACATTTGGTAGGGGAAAATTACATGCTAAATACTTTGGGGGTGCAGAAGAAGGCACAATTATTTTCTGCTGGGTTAGCAAAGATGCAGTGGAAGAAATGGAAATCAGTTTAATAATTGGAGAAGAGGAAAGAACAAGGGTAATTATTCCAGGCGGAAGGAAAAATATATACTGATTGATCCATGTGTGTTTAAAAATCTATTGATAGTAGCAAAGTAGTTCAAAATAGCTACAATGTGGAAGAGTAGCAAAGGAGCTTGGAAGGTTGGTAGGTACTAATTTCTACTGGTGTTTCATGATAGGACATAGACTTTGGATTTTATTTGGTAAGTAAGAGAGAAACACAGGTTTCTGAACAGGGGGTTTCATCATGCAAGTGATGCTTTATGACACTACTTTGGTGATGTTGGGCAGATAAAATATATTATGCTCACTTTGTTAAGGATGGCGCTAACCATGTGGAAGCCCATGGCCCAGGTGATGGTATTGGTTGCCCTTCTTGCTTGGGATGGGTGTGATTATATTAATGTGTGTTGGGGGTGGGGGGGTGGGCTATGGGCAGGCAGGATCCTTGTAGCCTGGGGCTTGGTTTTGGGACTAAGCCTTTCCCACCCTTTTTGATGTGGGGTGTACACTCTCATGAGGATTCCCATTATGCCTCATATGAGTGACTTTGTATCAGAGACTTTCTTGTTTTTATATTGGATTAAAGGTTTTGGTTTCTACACTATAAAGTGGGGCAGACCGGGAGCTTGCTCTCTGGGTTCCTAAGATTAGCATTAGAGAGGAGAACAAGAGGTCATGTGGAGGAGGCCAGGAGAAGCAACCAAGATGGCAGAATGTTGAAGGAGAAGCCAGTTAGTGCAGAGTTTGTGTAGAAAGAAGGA
The DNA here is from genome assembly GCF_036850765.1 of Saccopteryx bilineata. Classification (NCBI taxonomy): domain Eukaryota; kingdom Metazoa; phylum Chordata; class Mammalia; order Chiroptera; family Emballonuridae; genus Saccopteryx; species Saccopteryx bilineata. The sequence goes on from NC_089494.1 coordinate 200,975,545, forward strand.
GATGAGGAACAGAGGTGAATAAGGCTAATGAGATAGAAACATTTGATTTTAGGAAACTTGGATAAGTCAGTAGCTTTGTGAGCACTGAATGAGTGGGTTTTGGAGCCCAGTGTGTGTTTTACTAGCTTGCTGGGTGCAAGGTAGGATTAAAGCTAATGGCCCACCAGTTCTTGGCTCCATTGTTTCATTACCGTCTGTCCGAATCTAATGCGAACCTGCATGGGCCAGGTGGCTGTGATGGTGGCCGTGGATACTGGCTTTACAGGTGACTATGGACAGTTAGGAGGTTGCTGCAGTGACTTAGGATGAGATGTTAATGTCTTGAATTAGACTGATGTTGGAGGGAGTAGAAAGGACCAATGTGCAAAACATAAATAAGGAGTTGTAGCCTGGCCAGGCAGTGGCGCATGGATAGAGCGTCAGACTGGGGTGCAGAGGACTCAGGTTCTAAACCTCGAGGTTGCCGGTTTGAGCACAGCTCATCAGCTTGAGCAGCAAGATCGCTGCTTGAGTGTGGGATCATAGATGTGACCCCATGGTCACTGGCTTGAGCCCAAGGTTGCTCCCTGGCTTGAGCAGGGGATCACTCACTCTGCTGGAGCCCCGGGATCAAGGCACATGTGAGAAAGCAATCAATGAACAACTAAGGTGCCGCAACAGACTTGATGTTTCTCATCTTTCTTCCTTTCTGTCTTTCTCTCTGTCTCTGTTGCCAAAAAAAAAAAAAAAAAAAGGAGTTGTAAAGTGACAGTAACTCTGTTAAAAAGTATTTACACATGTCATATGCACCCAATCACTGTTTATAAATGGGCTGCATTTGCATATAGAACACATCATATACGCTGGCTGTAATTTTCTCCAACTAATAGAGTGAGGAATTTGTTTCACACAGCATGCAAAATAAAATAAATACAACCAGGCAAAAATAGTATGTATCATTCCTTGAAAGTGTGAATGTGTATGTGTCTGTGTGTGCACATACATGTGTGGACTTGGAATGCAGTATGCAGCTGTAAGGCCAGGAGCCACCATCGTGGCCATTCACATGCAGATTCCCATTGGATTCGGGCAGATGATAAAGAAATGGCGGAGTCAGAGGATGGGGGGCCATCCTATTTATTGGTGTCTCACCAAGACAGGCAAACCACAAAAGAAGACAAGGGAAAAGCAGAAAACCAGCTTTTCCCATGAAGGGCAAGGGATCAGGGAAGCCCCTGCAATCGTGATAGCAGGAACTGAGTGAGCCAGCTCCTGGTCTGTCCCACTTTATAGTGTAGAAAACCAAAATCCCTTAATCCAATATACAAACAAGGAAGTCTCCGATACAAAGTCACTTATCCAAGGCATAATTGGATTCCTCATGAGAGTGCACCACCCAGATCATAATCAGTCAAGGGTGTGGGGAAAAGCTTAGTCCTAAAACCAAACCTTAGGCTACAACGACCTGGCCTGCTTATAGCCTGTCCCCCACACCCAATATAAGTCACAAGCGAGCAAACATATATATCATATTTACAAACTTATTTGACCAACAATGCAGCAAAAAGCTTAAGCCATAGTTAGAGTTCTGAAATTCCTCTGAAGAGTCCGACTGTTTCCCACAGCTATTCTTCTTGCAGTTGGAGTTGATGATGAGATACTTACATGGGGTGTGTCTATGGAAAAAACTCTGATAGTTCCCAGGACAGAGAAGTTTAAAAAGTTCCTTAATAAATAGGATTGTAAGGTATTTTTCCCCGCCGAGAAGGAAGGAAGAGGGCTCGAGCCGCAAAGTGTGGAATAATAAACTGCTTTATTGAGTACAGAGCACACACCCCGCCCGGCAAGGTTCCCTGGCCCCGAAGAAAGAAAGAGAGATGGAGGTGCAAGATGGAGGTCAGGGAAGTTGCAAAGATTAAACTGTGTGGCAGATATTTAAAGGGTCCCTCTAGGGAAGTGGAGCTACTAAGACGTGGTAAAATTTCACTGGCTGGCAGACGATCGCTTCTTTCCAAATAGTTCCTGGGAAGCTTCCTCTGGTGGGCTTGATTGTGGGAGGTCCTAGCCAAAGTGGGCAGGTCTGAGTTCCAATGTGACCATACCTCTATCCACCGACCTTACAAGGATAAGCTATGGCAATTATGTGATAGACTGAGATTCAATTTACAACCTTCCTTTTATCATCCAATCAAGTTTATTAATTCTCTCTCTCAATTATATTTGAAATGTATACCCTATTCTAGTCTAACACCTCATTGTCACCTCAAAACTCAACTCAAAACCACTATCTGATCATGGTGGCCTCAGTCAGAGTTAGCTCTCTTGCTTTTCCAAAAAAGGGATCTGTCAGTCAATATGTCTGTTTTCATGATGCCCCGTTTCCAGCAAGTGTGTCCCCATGGCCCTTCCGTATTAGACAGAGCAAGCCTTCTTACCCTGCCCTCCACCGCTTTTGGACCTGACTCAAGACTTACCTATCATGCTCTTTCCCAGGAATTTGGAATTGGGATTCAATGACTCTAATTAGCTGTAAGTGTTGAATCTGAAGATTATGTAGACTCTGCAGCCTGGCTCCTTTTGAGAGAAGCCATAGTGAACCATGTGAAACAAAGCAATGAACTTATCTGGAGAGAAGGAATATATGAGCCAACCGAAGACCAGACTAGAGACCCCATTACCCCAGAAGGAATGAGAGAGAGACTACTAGCTACTCTGGTTCCTAATGCATTTTAGATCTAAGAACTAGGACACACTTCCTCCTTGTGTTCTGTGACATTTCCCTACATCATTGTAATGAGCCTCCCATAATTTCAACCAGTTTGAAATCATTTCTATTCTTTGCCCCAAACATGCCCTTATCCACAGAGCCTACTTTGTACTCTGACTTAGCACTTACCATATTATACTGTAAATTTGCCGTTTCCCTCCCTTGTTGGGCTTTGAACTCCTTTGGGAGCAAGAACTTTGCCCTGTTCATCCTTTACATTCCCAGCACTTAGGAGAGTGACTGGCATATAGCAGATAAGCAGAAAATTTTTAGAAAGTACTTTAAAAGTGAGGGGTCAACCCTTTCATAAACTGTATTGATTCTGCCTTTATTGCAACTCAATTTTTCCACTAGGTTTTGACAGCATAGATTTTACACACAAGTGACTGTTCTGGGCTGCTCTGGGAGCCTCAGAATGCTGTACTAGGAGATGGAAAACATTGAACGCCTGGGCCGGAAGGAAACTGGAGATAGTTCTGTAGTGAAAGATTGGCCACTTTCTCTTATTTAAAAACATTAACTTCACACATACACAAATATTGTAGTAATACTAATGGAAAACTAAATTTTAAAAAATCACCTATTGTGTCTTCATTGCAATGAAATAACCGGTAATATTCCCAGAAGAAGTCAGTGAGGGAGTGGAGGAAGTGGGAGACACGCTGAGAAAGGGTGCATTTCAGGTGAAATGTCTGCGTCTGCCTGATCCACAGCAGCGCTCTAGAGCATTAATTACACCTCCGAATTTGTCTTGGTCAAAGACAGGAAGTTGAATTGCTGGCTTTGGACCAGTTAATGGGGATGCTAACACTGTGCAGTTTGGGCTCTCTGGACTTGGGCAAAGCTGATTCAGTAGCCCTGGGGAATCCTCCGAAGAAGGTCATAATTGTGAGACACTGGAGGAAAACAGGTAGAAGTGGGGCATAGGCACAAAGCACCTATACAAAGCATCCTGCTCAGAACAGTGTTGGTTCCAAAACTCCTCCTGCCCAGTGGGTAAGATCAGAGTCTCTAGAACAGTGGTTCTCAACCTGTGGGTCGCGACCCCGGCAGGGTCGCCTAAAGCCATCGGAAAATACATAATGCATATCAGGTATTTACATTCCAAATCATAACTGTAGCAAAATTACAGTTATGAAGTAGCCACCAAAATTATTTTTTGGTTTGGGGTCACCGCAACATGAGGAACTGTATTGTGGGGTCACGGCATTAGAAAGGTTGAGAACCACTGCTCTAGAAGTATATCTGGCTGCATTCTGACATCAGTATGCTAAGTATGTAGCGTGTCCTCCGCAAGCCTTGGTTTTTTTCCACGTATAATGGGAATAATTGGCCCTGGCCAGTTTGTTCTGTGGTAGAGCATTGGCCCGGTGTGTGGAAGTCCTGGGTTCCATTCTTAGTCAGGGCACAACAGAAGTGACCATCTACTGCTCTACCCCTCTCCCTCCCTTTCTCTCTCTCTTCCCCTCCTGCAGCCATGGCTCGAATGGTTCAAGCAGGTTGGCCCCAGGCACTGAGGATGGCTCTGTGGCCTTGCCTCAGGCCCTAAAATAGCTCAGTTGCCGAGCAAAAAAACAGCAGCCCCAGATGGGCAGAGCATCCCCTGGTAGGGGGCTTTGTGGGTGGATCTTGGTTGGGGCACATGCAGGAGACTATCTCTCGGCCTCCCCTCCTCTCACTTAATAAAAACAAAAAAACAAACAAACACAAAAAAAATGGAAATAATCTTCTGAGGGAGATGTAAAGATTTAAAATATTTTATTTGAAAGGTTGTTTTTATGACTATGATAAGCATGTGCTCAATAAATGATAGCTATTACTTGTAATTTGATATAAAGATAATTTTTAAATGTACTTAACCCAGTTTGATCATATACATCAAAATCCTTCCTTGTATCATGAAATATGCATAAGTTATATAAGGAGATGATATATTTTTTCTATCACTTCACCCGTGTAGACAACTCTTCCCTTAGAGACAGCCATCAGAAATAAGCATGTGAGCAAAAAAACTTTTATTCTTGCTCACCAATGCTTTTTATTTTTAACTTTTTAATAAGGAAAATCTTTAAACATATACAGAAAGAGAGAAGAGAGCATAATGGACCCATGGAGAGAATAACAAACCCAGTTTCAACAATTATAAACTCATAACCAAATCTTTTTTTTTTCCCTAGGTGTGAGGAGGGGTGATAATGAGGCGGACTCCCACACACACCCTGACTGGGATTCAACTGGCAACTCCCATCTGGAGCCAATGCTTGAGTATTGAGCTATTTTTCGCACCAGACGCTGACACATTCAGACCAACACAACCATCTTCAGCACCCTGGGCCAATGCTTGAACCAATCAAGCCACTGGCTGCAGGAGGGGAAGAGAAAGAGAAGTGAGAGAAGGAAGGGAGTGAAGCAGATGGTTGCTTCTACTGTGTGCCCTGACTGGAAATCAAACCCAGGACATCCATATGCCAGGCTGATGCTCTACCACCGAGCCACCAGCTGGGGCCCCTAATTTCATCTATATCCCACCATTTCCTCTCTTCCCAAAGCATTTTGAAGCAAATACTAGATATTGTACCATTTCATCTACAAGTATTTCTACATGTATCTAAAAAGTAAAGACTCTTCTAATTTTATTTATTTATTTATTTTTATTTATTTATTTTTTTACATAGACAGAGAGAGAGTCAGAGGGATAGACAGGGACAGACAGACAGGAATGGAGACAGCTGAGAAGCATCAATCATTAGTTTTTTGTTGTGCTTTACGACTTCTTAGTTGTTCAGTGATTGCTTTCTCATATGTGCCTTGACCATGGGCCTTCAGCAGACTGAGTAACCCCTTGCTGGAGCCAGCGACTCTGGGTCCAAGCTGGTGAGCTTTTGCTCAAGCCAGATGAGCCTGCGCTCAAGCTGGCGACCTCGGGGTCTCGAACCTGGGTCCTTCCACATCTCAGTCCAACGCTCTATCCACTGCGCCACCGCCTGGTCAGGCAAGACTCTTCTAATTTTAATCTTTAAATTAATATGCAGTAAAACGGCCTTTTTGTGGCTTCTATAGTTCCATGGATTTTAACACATGTATAGATTCTTGTAACCATCATCACAATTATTATACAGAAGAGTCCCACCAACCCAGAAGCCTCTTTTTATTTTTTTAATTCAGAGCCACAATATCATTATCATAACTTTTTAAAAAATTGATAATAACAAATAGACTTTTAAAGATAAATATGATTCCATTTCTCTATAATATGAGACAACACACTACAGTTCATAGTATCTCTTTTACAAAAGAAATGTTCATGTCAAGACATTTAGATGTGCCATAAATAGAACATGTTCTGAGCGGTCCTTACCCTTTTCTTCAGACAACGAGGCCAAACAGACATGACCCCTGTGTAACAATTGTTCATTTTCTTCCACACACAATAGCTTACCTGCGCAATACAAATCTCTTCCTTTGATAGACATTTCATAACACCCTCAATCCTCCCAAGTAGTGGAATTATCCATCTTACCATGACTAACCGTTTAGATTTATAGATGGTGGAGTGATTTTAATCAGTTTTAGTTAAATAATGGAGTTTTATCTGAAAGAACTCAAATGCTGCCTTTATGTCTTAGGAAAATAGTCTAGAATCTTAGATCTGGAAGGGAGCTTCACAGCTATTTACTTGCATCCTCTCATCTCATGGATGAAAAAAAATCAACTCAGAGAAGTTAAAAAAAAAAAAAACCTTACCAAAGGTGCACAGCTGGTTAGGAGAGGAGCTGAGACTGGGGCGGGGTCTCCGAGTCCTGAAGGCTCTTTCCACTACGCCATATTGTGACCATCCTTTCCTCCTCTCTTTGCTGTCACCCAAGAGTGAGGTCCATTTCCAGCTGAGAATCCATATGCCATGAAAAGCAGTTAGGAATACTTTCAGTTACCAAAAAAAAGAATGTGTTTTATGAAATGTCCAAAAAAGCACAAATCTATACAAACAGAAAAAATTAGAATGGGGATGAACTGCAGACTGACACAAGGAATCTTTTGGAGGTAATGGGAGTGTTCTAAAACTAGGGTGTAGTGAGGATTACACACCCCTAAATTTACTAAAATTGTATGCTTCACATGGGTGAACTTTATGATGCCTGAATTAAATTATACTTCAATAAAGTTGTTTTAAAAATGATTGCACACAGATGTTTAATTTATATGATAAAAAGATATCTGAAGTTGGTGATTCCAAATTTAGTTCAGCAGCTCCACAATGCCATCAGACTCTGTGTTTTACTGTGTTTTCAGCCCATATCATCCTAAGCGTGTTGGCCTGTGTCCTCACGCTCACCCTCTCACGACCCCAGCATGGCTGTTGCAGCTCCAGGATCAGGTCCACATGCACAAGAAGAAGAAAAGTGGTATCAGTGAGTGAGTTCTTAGCTCCTGCCGGTCTCCTTTATAAGAAATCCACCAGTTGACTCTTCTCTGGTTTCTCATTGGGTAGAACCAGGTCACATGCCACCCTATGTGCAAAAAGGGGTGAGAATGTGAGCAATTAACAAATTGGAGTGGGATTATCAAGACTGGCTTAGTGCTAGGGCTGACTATGTTGCCTTCCTGAAACAAAGTGAGGTTCTGTTGGCAAGAAAAAGGGGAGAAGGAGCAGAGATGGATATTGAGTGGGCAGCTAAACGTGTCTCCCATGCCAGGAAATTAAAAATAGGCTAAATGTGTTATTATTTGTTCAGAGAGTTTTATAGCATAATTGTTAAGAGCACAGACTGTGCAGAGTGTTAAGATTCAATCCCACCCCCACCCAACTCACTGTGTGACCTTAGGGGAGTTAATTAACTACTCTGTGACTCTGTTTCCTTCACTGTAAATGGGATAATAATAACACCTGTTTCCTAGAGATATGTGAACACTAAATGTATTAACATATATAAATAAAGTGCTTAGAACAATGCCAGGCATACAGTAAGCACTGTGTGAGTGATGCTGTGATGTACACGTGTGAGTATATGCAAATGTGTCATTGTGTCACCTCCTTTATTTATTATCATTCTTTTAGTCCATAAACATTTACTGACTATTTAATATGTACCAAGCAGTGAGCTGGACATTTGAATAAAACTGTGAACAAGATAGACTGCCTCCTGACCTCGCTGAGCTTGAATTCTGTTGGGAGAAACCAACAATAAATAAGTCACCAAATATATAGGTAAGATAATTACAGTTAGTGATAAGTGCTGCGAAGACAATTGGCAGGGTGATCAGATAGAGAATAAAAGCAGCAGCTGTCTTAGATAGAGTAGGAGGAAACTATTAAGATGAGTTTGGACTAATGAAAAAGAGCAGTCAGCCCTGACCGGTTGGCTCAGTGGTAGAGCGTCGGCCCGGCGTGCAGGAATCCCAGGTCTGATTCCTGGACAGGGCACACAGGAGAAGCACCCATCTGCTTCTCCACCCCTCCCCCTCTCCTTCCTCTCTGTCTCTCTCTTTCCCTCCCGCAGCCAAGGCTCCATTGGAGCAAAGTTGGCTCAGGTGCTGGGGATGGCTCTGTGGCCTCTGCCTCAGGCACTAGAATGGCTCTGGTTGCAACAGAGCAATGCCCCAGATGGGCAGAGCATCGCCCCCTGGTGGGTATGCTGGGTGGATCCCCATCGGGTGCATGCGGGGAGTCTGTCTGACTGCCTCCCCGTTTCCAACTTCAGAAAAATACAAAAAAAAAAAAAAAAAAAAAAAGAAAGAAAAGAAAAAGAGCAGTCATATGAATAGCCAAGGAAAGAACTTTCCAAGGAGGGGAGAAAGAGTTTGGCCTGTCGTAGACTGGTGGGTGCAGAAGACCAGTATCACTGAAACAAGGAGAGCAAGGAGGATGGAGCCTGGGTAAAGCTGAGAACATGTCTAAACCCCAGGCCACATAGTGACCTGTAGGCAGTGGGAAGGTGATGGGGTTTTCTTCTCAGTGTAATGAGAAGCCACGGAAGAGAGAAATGATCTGTAAGGTGCACTTATTTTAACCACTCGGGCTGCTGTGTGGATTGAGAGAGACAAGAGTAGTTTAGAGACCATTTGTAAATAATGGTAGGCTGAATGACAGCAGTACAAGGGAATGGAGGGGAATCCAGGGAAGTGTGTGTGTGTGTGTGTGTGTGTGTGTGTGTGTGTGTGTGTGTTTAAAAAGGACCATGTGCCCCACCACTAGGCTCAGTGAAGGATTTCAAACTGTTCCAAGTCTTCTTGGTCAGGGGCACAAGCTGCCGTTTCATTCCACTACCACTCCCTGAAGTATCTAGAGATCCACCTTCACATCTAGGTGGTGTTTCTGGTTGGCCCAGGGCTGTTGTCCACATGAGGAGGTCATAGAAGACGCAAGTGTCACTGGGTGAACAATGGTCAGGCATGTGATGGCCACTGCCAACTGACGGACCTCAGGTACTAGGCACAGACATGGAGGCCTATTGGTGTTGATGAGAAATGAGGCTTCCTCTGACGTCTCTCAAACTCGAAATCTTCCCGTCCTCATTGCCCTTGCCCCCTCTTTACTGGCCCCACAGCAGTGAGGGGAGACTTGCTCTACCAATATTCACTTGAATCTCTGTTTTACAAGTAGACTTAATAATTGAGTGTTTGCAATCTTGGTTTTTTGTTTCTGAGGTGGATGACTCTGTCTGTCTGTCTAGGTGATGGGAGACCCTCAGCAGCAGATGAGAGAGAATTCCACAAGACGGGAGATGTTGCATTAATTAATACTTTCAAATATTAAGCTGCCACTAGGAATATGGATAGAGCTAGCTGCTCTTATAGAACAGGACACTGGTTTTATTGCTCTAGTCTGAAAACTTTGGGGATGGTGAGGGGGCAGGACTGTTCTTACACTCCCATGTGGATGGTTTGGGTGGAGTTCCACAAGATGCAATCAATGGTTGGGAAGAAAGCACAGAATGACCCCACCAATTGCAGATTAAAAAAGATCCAAATCAACCCTACCGCTCTATCAAAATGTTGGTGATGTTTGTCTGCAATTATGATGCTCCCTCCCCTTTCAGTGTTAGAAGCTTTAATTAATCATCCAAAGCTGCTCTTGATGTAATTTCCAATCAGGTTTCATCGGTGTGAACCAATTAACAGAGGACAGGGGGTCCCATGCTCACTTGTGTCAGCTCCACTCTGCACCTAAAATCACAGTCTGTAAAAGGTAAGAGACCATCTGAGGTCCAAGACTTCAATTTTACAGCTGAGACCCAGAGACTTTGGCTGGCACAAGATGACACAACAGATTGATGGCCCAAGGAGCATCTTGGACTAACTCAGTTCCCTCACAGGAGGTTGCTGGATGAAATTTAATTGAATTGGCTTGATTTGTCTACCACAGGGACCTTCCCCCTCAATATGTAGGGCCCTGTCATGCCTGTTTATAATGCAGAATGGCCTCTTGTAAAGTTGTGCTTGTGGAGTCCTGAACTTAAACTTAGCCTCACTAACTCACAATTGTGGGGAGAGCAGATGGACCCAGTGGAAGCATCCTAGAAAGCTTAAATATGTGTGGTTCTGTTACTTTCAAATAGACAGTGTATCTATAGTGATAAAAACTGTTAACAGAGAACAGCCAAGGAGAGGTCCAGCCAGCCTCCTCAGAAAGAAGATTGGGCCAGCCTACAACTTCAGGGCTCAGGGCTCTGTGGGTTTGAAAGGGCTGCCTGAGGGGAGACTGGAGGGCTGGCACTGTGAAGAGAAGATCTGCAGAGGCACAGGCGGAGATCACCAGGCTACGGTAGTGTTGGAGGCTTACCTTTCAATTAGTGCATCTGGAGAAACAAAAGATGAGGGAGGTAAGTCAGTGTGTCTATGCAGTGCTGAGCTACATATAAAAATTTGATAGACTCACACAGTGAGTGGCAGCTGTGGTCTGAGATGCAGGGCCTGGTTCTTTAGAAACGCACAACCCAAAGTTTGTTAGTAACTTTGTCCTAGGAGACGGGCTCCAGGTGAGTTTGGAATCCCTGATGGATCTGACCCTGTGCTGACTGGCTTGCCTTTTTTCATCAGTCACTGTGTTTCAAATGAAGGCAGAGGCAGCCTTTTAGGAGAAAGGGCAGGAGAAGGTGTTGGAAAAGAAAACACAGAGCATGGAAATAAGACAGGGCTTTGTTAGCAAGGAGGCAGCCCCAGCGTTTCAAGTGCTTTTGCAACTAAGTAAGCAAAACTTTAGTGCCTGCCTGGTGTGACAACTGTGCTAAGATGTAAGTAGTGTATCTACGGTGACTGGGGTTACTCAGGTGAACAAAGCAGTGGCTCCGCTTTCACTGGGCCACACTCTGTTCTGGGTGTGTGTATCTGAAACGCATCTTAGTGTCAAATCATTCTACTCGTCCCTCTTCGAGCTCCAACAGTTTGGGGCCACCGCATCCCAAAGTGTGTGGGAGGGTGGAGGCAGAGGTGCGGAGGTTGTGCTGGCAAATTATGGAAAGTTATAAAGCTGTGAAACATAATTGAGCTCAACTCCCCTTTTTTGAAGCCCTGAGACCAAAAGGAGACAAAGATACCACCAGTGAACTGCTAATGACTGTATTTGTTATTTACTTCTCTTTCCTTGCAGTGGTTTATTTTGCTTATATATAACATTAAGAATCTAGAATCCAGATTTGTGTTAACATGGCTTTAATTTGCATTTCATTTAACAAACACTTATTCATTGTTGCTCTATGCATAGCATCACGCAGGTCTCTATGAGAACGTTCATCACAGCACACCCGAGGGATGTGTTTGTGAGTCCCACTCCCGGACTACACAGTAGTCCCTCTAAGGTAGCATATGTCTCTCTCTCAAGCTGTGTCCCCACCACCTTGCACAGAGCATTCCCATAGGAGCAGGCATTTTATACATGTCTGGGAATTGTATGTTGAATCGTGTAAACAACTTTAATATAAGGCTGGACATAGAGAGTAACAATGGAAGAGTGGGTGGGAGATAAATTTGAGGTGGATTTAAGTGTGAGACAGGGAAGAACAATAGTAATGGGAAATGAGGCAGAATCAGACCATTGGGAGTCTTAAAGGCCATGCTGAAGAGCTGGAACCTAATTTTTTATTGAATGGGAAGACTGAAGGGTTTGGGGGTAATGAAATATCATTTTCATAATGGCTCTTAGAAAGAAAATTTTTGTAATGTCCACACAGGTATAAGTTAGGGAGTCTTCCATTGCAAGTAATAGAAAAGCTAACTCCAGTGAACTTAAGGGAAGTTAGTGGTTTGTAGAAGCGAGAAGACCTGAGATAGGGTGGACTTCAGGCACCATGTAATCAAGACTCCAGCTTCATTTCTCTATGGCAGTCTTGGCTTTGCCCTCCTTTGTGTGTTGGCATCATTCTCAAACTGGTTTCTCTCATGGTTGCAAGATTGCTGGCAGCAGAACAAGATTATTTGCTACTGCCTCCCCCCAACCATTAATGAAAAGTCCTAAATTTCATTCTGATTAGACCACTTTAGGTTCATTTGCCCATGAACAAATTAATGTAGTCAGAGAAATAGTGTTAAGTTGGCTTGGGTCAACTGAGGGTACCCCTATAGCCAAGAGTGGATCAGTCCACTGAAACTTCATGATTACTGCCTGGTACAAGGGTGTTTGGAAGGCTGAGAAGTCAGTCAACAATATTTACTACAATATGACAGAACAAAGGTCTAAAGATAAGAAAGAAATTTATGAAAAACAACAGCAAGGCTTGACCTGTTGTGGCACAGTGGATAAAGCATCAACCTGGAATGCTGAGGTTGCTGGTTCAAAACCCTGCACTTGTCTGGTCAAGGCACATATGGGAGTTGATGTTTCCTGTTCCTCCTCCCTTTCTCTCTCTCTCTCTCTCTTTCTCTCTCTCCTCTCTAAAATGAATAAATTTTAAAAAATTTAAAAAAAGAAAAAGAACAGCAAGAGAGAATTTGCCTTACTTTATTGAAATGATCAAAATAGAATGGTATTAGCACAAAGTATCCAGAAATAAATTCAAGTTGATATTAAAATTAGTTGATGACAAAGGTAGTGTAATTTAACACAAATATAGATATAGATACAGTCTTGCAAGTAGCCTTGCATAGACTAACTTTGATTTAGAATACAGAACTTGCTTATATTAACTGTAAATCCACTTAGATCACCCTAAATGTTACTAGGTTTGTGTTACCATACACAGGAATTTGTTGAGTTTAATAGAAGGGCTGAGACTTTATTAGTTAAACTTTCTTCCATACATATGCCAGCCCTGACATTGATAAATGCCAGATCTGTCTTTTCAGGAATAATTTGCAGAACCAGGGTGGGGTTGTGAGTAGTTAATCCAGCTCAAACCACCCAGGATTAGCTGAATCCAGCTAGAGGACCCTCTACTGACCTCTTTATACTCTTCTCATTACACCCTCATTATAATACCAAAGTCTCCTCCCCAGGGTAAAGATTTTCCACTATTTTTGAACATATGATGTATATGTAGCTATGTTTTCTAATTGCGTGGTACAGAGGAATGTCACCACCTATGCGATAAGGGAGTTCACCTTGACGTTTATGGTATGATTGCCCTGAATAAAGACGAGTCTGATCTTTTGATGAGGGATATTTGGTTTTGGGGAAGTGATCCTTCCCCTTCCCATGTATCCTTGCTGCCAGCATGCAATAAAGTACAGTGTGGTACCTTGAGATACGAACAGACCAACATACAAATTATTTTTTAGATACGAGCCATGACTCCCGTATTTTTGTTAGAGATCCAAGTGAAATTTCGAGATACGAGTTGTGATTCGGGAAGCTGCCGCTAGTTGGCACATTGGCGCACGGGTTCAGTATGGGCAGTTTGATATACGAGTCGACTGACTTATGAGCTCAGTTACAGAACGAATTAAATTTGTATCTCAATGTACCACTGTACATGTCTTCTCATAAAAACTTCTTGGAGTTGTCTTGTAGCTAGCGACTACTAATTCGACCCAGTTTGCTCTGGTAATAGTGGCAATTTGATGATGGTTTAAGCTGGCAAAATTATCGATCAAACCAGGAGAAGACCAAGTTATAACCCTATCTTGTGACATAAAAATAAAGTCCAAATGCATCAGAGAATTAAAAGTGAAAAACAATTAAAACAGTAGAAGAAAATTAGTAGACTATCTGTAAAACTCTGCATTGGAACAAACTTTTCCATGTAAGACTGAAAACCAAAAAGCTATAAAAAAACAACAACAACAAAGAAAAGAAATATTCAGCCTTAAAAATTTTAAATATATTTTATTGTCTAAAACATAAAGATCAAACTGAAAAGAAAAGTAATAAACTGGGGGGGAAATGTGTTAGAAGTGTGTAACAGAGAAAGGATTATTATCTCTAATATATGAAGATCTCCTTAAAGTTACCCAGTAGAAAAATAGTACTCAGAGAAATAAAAAGAAAGCATCAAATGAGCAACTTTAAAATATTTCAAACAATAATCCCATTCTGTCTGGTGGAAAGTAGAGAAGCTGATATTCTCATACCTAAGTGGCAGGGATTCAAACTGTTACAATTTTTTTAAAATGGTGCCTGGAAATTACCACAAAAACTAAAATACGTGAACTTTTTTGAGTTAAAAGTCTCACCTTATTTCCTTCAGAAATAAACTTATCAATACATAAATATTTATGTTCAATATATTGTTAATAGTGGCAAAAATGGAAACAAACTAAATGTTTATCAATAAGTCTATGGTGCAATAAATTGTCATACATCCTGTAGAAGGGAAAGGGGCCACATACTAAACCTGACAAGCTCAGGGGACACCTGCATGGTGGCCTTACAAACTCAGAGACCGAAAGTAACCACATAGGATGTTCTAAACATAAAAATTCCTAACTAAAAGCAGGTCATGGTGAGTAGTCATGTCCTAGGCCTGTAGCTCCCCTGAAAAGGTCAATCTTTACCTCAAATGAGACTGTTTATTATCTTTGTGTATCTAAGATAACATACCTTTAAAATGTCCACATAATCTTCTTTTCCAGACCCCTTAGGACACAACTGCCATCAGAGCAAGTGAATAAAGGGTTGAAACTTTCAGTCCCACCTCCCTGACCTCTGAATAGAGGAGAGGGGCTGGAGGTTGAATCAGTCACCAATGGCCAGTGATATAATCAATGTGCTTATGTAATGTAGCCTCCATACAAAACCAAAAGGACAGGGATTGGAGGGTTTCCAGGTTGGCAATCAAATAAAGATGCTGGGAGAACAGGGTGCCTAGAGAGGGCATGGAAGCTCCATGCTCCTTCCCACATAACTTGCTCTATGCTTGTCTTCTATTTGGCTGTTCCCGTGTTATATCTTTTTATAATAAACCAATAATCTAGTAACTAAACTCTTTCCCTGAGGTCTGTGAGCTGCTCTAGCAGCTTAACTAAATTTGAGGAAAGAATTATTGGAAGCTCCAATCTACAACAAAAGTATGTTACCCATACTTTTTGTTTGGCCAAAAGTATGGGTAACAACCTGGACCTGTGATTGGCAGCCGAAGTGAAGATCGGTGGCGGTTTCACAGGATTAAACCTTTAACCTCTGGAATCTGACACTATCTCCAGACATATCAACCTGTCAGAATCAAATTAAATTTTAGGACACCCAGCTGATGTCAGAGAATTGCTTGATTGTGCAAAACCTGCACATCTGGTGTCAGAGTGAGATAGTGTTGTAGTGGAGTATTGGAAGTAGAGGAGACAAACAGGAGGGGTGTGTTTTTCTTTTATAGGTTGGTGGCAGTAATAAGATTTTTAAGAAAACAGATGAAAGAGAAATAAAATTAAAAAAACAATTCATTTATAATGTATCAAAATAATAAAATACTTAGAAACAAACTTAAAAGAAATGTAAAACTTATTGTTGGAATCCATGGGAGTCCAAAAAGACTAGAGTAACAGGCTTTATTGAAAGAAAGGAACCCTGCTGGACCCTTCTCCCAAGAGAAGAGCACCGGTTACAGATTAGGGGCGAATGTTTTACTATTTGGGAGAGCCTGAGGAGGTACTGAGTCAAAAGTTCTGGTATGTTCCCTTTTACGGTTTTAGGATTTCAGCTTTCTCGAATGTTCTTTCTTGGGGCAAGTTGACCAGCTTCCTGGAACTCTTCTGCTTCAGGGGCGATTATCCAGTAAGTAAGGGTGAGGTCAGGCAGCCAGGGGGGACAACAAAAGGGCAGTTGGAATTTCATACATCTATCATTTCTCAACTCTGTAGTATGATAAAAAAGGAAAAGAGGTGGGGGGGGGAGGAGAGGGTATGGGGTTTAGGGAGGAGGTTTTTCTCAGAGCGGCCATCTTCTGGAGCTACTTTCTGCTGTTATCCCTATTGGGGGCCTCCTTCATGAACCCCTCCCTGGGTTAGTTGGAGTAGAGGTTGTAAAAGCATTTGGTAATCCTGGAGATTTCTCTTACTCGAGCCTATAGGAACTTGATAAAGAAAGAATCAAGCATTAAAATTAGGTACAAAATTAGGATTGGTCCTATAATTGGTGCTAGCATCAAGAATAGGGGTTTTTTCCAATTTTCTGATTGGCAAAGGTCTGCATGCAATTCTGTAAGAAACTAGTGAACAAACGTAAGAGGCAGGGTTCAACAGTTAGAAAAATAAATAGGAGAGTGAGTGGACCAATAAAAGGCAATATTTAAGATACCCAGTTTGTGTAAAACCACTGATTCCATGTTTATGAATTCACTGGGCTTCAGAGAGAGAGAGAGAGAGAGAGAGAGAGAGAGAGTAGTAATAAGACAGGGAAGTGGCCAGTCCTCCTGCCCCTAGACCTAATTTGTAGAGATTTCTAAAGCAACAAGAAGAGGGATTACCTGTACAGCTCATTTGGTTTTTAGATGGATGTGTACTAGGAACTGGAAGAGGCTCATGGGGTGGGATTAGGTTGGTATTTGGGGGAGATAGATTAGGGTACAAGTTTCTGTCCAATTAGTAGGGAGATATATATATATAGGTGTTGGTCCCATACAAGTAGAAAGCCCCTGATTGGGTAAGGCAGGTTGAGAGGTGAATAGAAAATAGAAGGACAAGGGGTCGGTTTTGTTTCTCTGTTTTTGAGCTCCAGATGGTCAGGGTGGAGTGAAAGAGTCACCCTTAGCAGCAGTGGGAGTTGTCAGGATCACAGTGTGTGGACCTGTCCACGTGAAAGTCAGTCCTTGGGTGATGTAATGCTAGAAGCATCTCTTGGACAGTCTTTGAACAGTTTGCTGAGTAACCTGTAAATCCTGTAAGTACTTAGGGAAAGGGTGTTACATTTCTACACTTTGCATTTAGAGTTTAAGTCCTAGTGACCACTGCTTCTAGCTGGAATTAGCAGCAGGTCCCAACTTACAATAGGCATGGGGCATTGAGACAAGAGGAATAAAGGAGATACTATACATTAAATAAAGCAACAAAATCAGACTGTCTATACCCACAGTAGAGATCTTTGAGGGATAAATAAAACTCAAATATTTAGGCAAGGCATAGTAGATGGCCCTTTTGTTTACAGAAAATGAGATCAGCTTATCTGCTACTTGGAAGAAACACCTTAGGCTCCTGAACGATGTCCTTGGGCCTTCAGTGGCAATTTCCAGCATGCTGAGCAAGGTCAGGTCACAGGTAGCTGGAGCAGGGCTAGAAGAGACTGAACTCTCCCTCCATGGAGCAAGGGGGCAGCTTACCTTCTCGTGTCCCTCTTTTCACAGCAATGATGTGTCCCTTGATGGGGCTGGGAAGCCTGGCAGGCTTCAGTTCAATGATCTTTCTTTCCACTCTGGAGCAGGGCCCTGATGGAATCCTATGAAGTTCTTTAGAGCGCTGGAACCTTTAAGAGCGTATGCCAAATGCTGATATATCCTGACTTCTTTTTGGGCCTTATTTGCCTTTTCTGTTACTTCTTTGGTTATTATAGACTTTAAAAGCCATGCTCAGAAGAGCTCACTGAGGGGTTTGACTAAGAGAGCAAATTTGGGAATTCAGTGTTTAAAGAAACCTATCAGATCAAGGAATGAAAGAATTTGATTTGCGGTGGTAGGTGGTTGGAGACTGTGGAAGGTCTGAGTTTGATCTAGGGTGAGACCTCAGGTGGTGGGGGTTAAGGCAATGCCCATATAGGCTATAGACTAGGAGTGAAGTTGAGCTTTAGCAGGGAAGACATGATATCCCTTTACAGCGAGGAAGTTAAGAAGGCGTGTCTCCTTGAGGCAGGCAGGGAGGAGCTGCAGAGGAGTAGGTTATCTACATATTTTAAGAGAGTACTAGTTTTGAGATTGCATGCTGCTAAATCCTGAGCTAGTGCCTGCCCAAACAGGTATGGGCTGTTTTTGATCCCCTGGGGTAAGACAGTCCAGTAAGTTGCTGGGCTGCATTAGTGTCCGGATAAAGGCAAACAGAAAGTAAAAGTCAGGGTATAGAGGAATGGTAAAGAAGGCATTCTTGAGGTCTAGGACTTTGAAATGATTGGTGTTTGAGGGAGTGTGTGACAGTAACCTGTAGAGCAGGGGTCCCCAAACTTTTTACACAGGGGGCCAGTTCACTGTCTCTCAGACTGTTGGAGGGCCGGACTATAAAAAAAACTATGAACAAATTCCTATGCACACTGCACATATCTTATTTTAAAGTAAAAAAACAAAACGGGAACAAATACAATATTTAAAATAAAGAACAAGTAAATTTAAATCAACAAACTGACCAATATTTCAATGGGAACTATGCTCCTCTCACTGACCACCAGTGAAAGAGGTGCCCCTTCCAGAAGTGCCGCGGGGGCCAGATAAATGGCCTCAGGGGGCCGCATGTGGCCCGCGGGCCGTAGTTTGGGGACCCCTGCTGTAGAGATTAGGAACTACTGGATGGAGGGGAACTACTGCCTCATTGATTGGTGTAAGGCTTGCATGAGGCGATAAACCCTTGAAGGTTTTCAAACAAGAAGGATGAGGGTATTGCAGGGAGAGTCTGTGGAGATGAGTAGGCCTGGTTTAAGAGGCGGGTAATTATTGGTTTAAGGCCTTAAAAACAGACACAGTTACACATTAAACAAGGACTTCACATACAAGAAATTTAAATGATCATTGTTGGGCAGATAAAATATATTATGCTCACTTTGTTAAAGATGGTGCTGCCCACATGGAAGCCTGTCACCCAGGTGATATTAATGTGTGTTGGGGGCGGGCTGTGGGCAAGCAGGATCCTTGTAGCCTGGGGTTTGGTTTTAGGACTAAGCCTTTCCCACTTTTTTTTTTTTTTTTTTTTTCATTTTAGAAAGGAGAGAGAGAGAGAGAGAAGGGGGGAGGAGCAGGAAGCATCAACTCCCATATGTGCCTTGACCAGGCAAGCCCAGGGTTTCGAACCGGCGACCTCAGCATTTCCAGGTTGCCGCTTTATCCACTGCGCCACCACAGGTCAGGCTCCCACCTTTTTGATGTGGGGTGGTACAATCCAATTATGCTTCAGATAAGTGACTTTGTATCAGAGACTTTCTTATTTTGTATATTGGATTAAAGGTTTTGATTTCTACATTTTAAAATGGGGGCAGAACGGGAGCTTGCTCTATCGGTTCCTGAGATTAGCATTAGAGAGCAGAGCAGAGAAAGGCCACGTGGAGGAGACCAGGAGAAGCAGCCAAGATGGAGGAGTGCTGAGGGAGAAGCCAGTTTGTGCAGAGTTTGTGCAGGGAGAAGGAAGGAGATGGGGAACAGAGGTGAATAAGTCTGGTGAGCTAGAAACCTTTGATTCTAGGAAACTTGGATAAATCAGTAGCTTTGTGAGCACTGAATGAGTGGGTTTTGGATCCCAGTGTGTGTTTTTACTTGCCCGCCGGGTGCAAGCTAGGATTAAAGATGATGGTCTATCAGCTTTTGGCTCCATTGTTTCTTTACCGACTGTCCGAATTCAATGTGAACCTGCATGGGCCAGGCGGCTGTGATGGTGGCCGTGCCTACTGGCCACACAAGCATGCTTTACTTGTTTCAATTAAAATTATACTAGAGATACTTTCTGACAAACAAAGAGACAAAACAGATTACTCACTCACACAGCTTAATAGACAACTCTGCTTTTTTAAGCTTTTCGAGATGGCAGGGAGTTGCCAACATAGAGGGGAGGAAGAGAGGAAGCAGACAGATGGACAGTGTGAACAGCTGGATGGAAAGAAGGAGGGTCAGAGTCTGCATGAGGAGGAGGAGGTTGAGGTATTAGTGGTGGTGCCACGTGGTTAGAAGAGTGTTGGTCAAATAAGTTTGTAAATAATGATATATATGTTTGTTCACTTATATTTATAGTTTGCATTGGATGTGGAGGGACAGGCTGTAAACAGGCAGGATTCTTATAGCCTAAGGCTTAGTTTTAAGACTAAGCCTTTTCCACCCTTTTTGATGTAGGGTAGTGCACTCTCATGAGGAATCCCATTATGCCTCAGATAAGTGACTTTGTATCAGAGACTTCCTTGTTTGTATATTTGATTAAAGATTTTGATTTCTACACTATAAAGTGGGGCAGACTGGCAGAGGAGAGAGCAGAGAAGGGAGAGCAGAGAAAGACCACGTGGAGGAGGCCAGGAGAAGCAGCCAAGATGGTGGAGTGCTGAGTGAGAAGCCAGTTTGTGCAGAGTTTGTGTAGGGAGAAGGAAGGAGATGGGGAACAGAGGTGAATAAGTCTGGTGAGCTAGAAACCTTTGATTCTAGGAAACTCGGATAAGTCAGTAGCTTTGTGAGCACTGAATGAGTGGGTTTTGGAGCCCAGTGTGTGTTTTTATTTGCCCAACAGGTGAAAGCTAGGATTAAAGATGATAGCCCACCAGTTTTTGGCCCCATTGTTTCATTATCATCTGTCCGAATCTAATACAAACCTGCATGGGCCAGGCGGCTGTCATGGTGGCCATGGCTACTGGCCCTACTGGCTTCAGAAGGAGTCAAAAAGATTTGGAGCTCTGAAGAGAGGGGAGAGGATGAAGGGGAGACAGGCATAGCTGTAGCCTGTGAGGAGGGGGGTGGTTGGGGTGAGGAGAAGAAAGGCAGAGCCTGCATTTTGTAAAGAGGGAGGAGGCATTTAAGAACACATTGGAGAAAGGAGGGATCCCTGGCCAGCAGGGGAGGAGAAAGAGAGGATAGTATTTGCAGGTGAATGAGAAACAGGATTCTGCGAAGGGAGGGGCTTTCTGGAGGGAAGAGACTCAAGTGAGAGAGATTTGCAGAGGGACCAGAGAGGAGCCTCAAGAAAGGGGTGCTTCTGGGGGTCAGGTAGGAGAAAGAGAGAGTTAGGAGTTCATGGAGAAGGAAAGATTAGGAGTGGAGGTTTTAAGTGAGGTTCTTTGGCCAAAAAATGGCCTGCGTGTAGAACAAGTGGTACAGAATTTAAGGACAGGAGCAAAAGTAGAAGGAAGCCTCCACATAAGGAATTTCTGATGTCTTCCCAGTCCGGTGGCAAAATTGTCTAGATCTCTTAGGATATTGTAATCGAATGTCCCCTTTTCAGGCCAATGGGAGTCATTGTCTAATTGGATTGGGGCCATGCTGTGTTACAGAAGAAAATGAATTTTTTTGGCTTAAGGTCAGAGAGGCCTAACTTAGGTTTTTTATGAAACATCCTAGAGGCTTAGACTCTGAGGAGCCCATAGTGGAGACAGGAGAGCAAGAGGGGGTGTCCCTACCTTTTGTCACTATCCCAAGAGAAGAAAATCTCCGTGTGGGGGAGTCATCCCTGATAGAGGTCGTCACCACCTGTCAGGAAGCTCCGAGGACAAAAAGTCCGAGAGAGAGAGTGGAGAGGTTTGGCTAGGCACCTAGTCTTTCATGCAGTCCACTGAGACTGAAAGTCAAACCCTCAAAATATGAGGTGTGTCAGAGGAAACCGTCCGACCAGAGAAAATTTTGTGGAAAAGAGAAGCCGACCAGGGAAGAAGAAGGAAGAAACTCCTTACCTTTCTGGTACAGCAGGGATTCAGGACAGGGTTAGACTGCCAGCCAATCAACCTACAATTACACATCCAAACAGAATCAGGGAGTAAGCCTGGGATGAGCTGCCACTGCCCATTGCTTCCCTGGTTGTAAGTTTGGACGGCAAAGAGGAATCATCCAGGCAGTTAGTACCCTGTCCCGGGTTTCGGCACCAAATGTTGGAATCCATGGGAGTCCGAAGAAGACTAGAGTAACAGGCTTTATTGAAAGGAAGAAAGGAACCCTGCTGGGCACTTCTTCCAGGGAGAAGAGCACCAGTTACAGATTAGGGGTGAATTTTATACCGTTTGGGAGAACTTGAGGGGCTACTGAGACAAAAGTTCTGGTATGTTCCTTTTTACGGTTTAGGATTTCAGCTTTCTGGAATGCTCCTTCTTGGGGCAAGTTGACCAGCTTCCTGGAACTCTTCTGCCTCAGGGCGATTTTCCAGTAAGTAAGGGTGAGGTCAGGCATCCAGGTGGAACAACAAAAGGGCAGTTGGAATTTCATATATCTATCACTTATACTCTGAAAACTACAAAGCATTGTTGGAAAGAAATTAAAGAAGACTTAGGTAAATGAACAAATAAATGTAAAAACATCTTATGGTCATGGATTGGAAGACAAAATATTATTAATATAACGATTGTTCCCCGAATTGATCTATATATTCAATGTAATGTCAATTATAATAACAGCTGGCTTCTTTACAGAACCTGACAAGTTGGTCCAAAATTTCATATCGGAATAGCAAGAACTCAGAATATCCAAAAACAATCCTGAAATAAAAAGTTGGAGGACTCACACATCCTGATTTCAAAATTTACTCAAAGAAGCATAAAACTATGGCACTGGTATAAGGACAGATCAATGGAATAGAATTGAAAGTCCAAAAATAAATCCACACATTTATAGTCAATCGAGGATGCCAAGAGAATTCAATGAAAAAAGAACTGTCTTTTATTATTATTATTATTATTAAGTGAGAGGTGGGGAGGCAGAGAGACAGACTTCAGCATGCTCCTCGAATAGGATCCACCTGGTAAGCCCACTAGCGGGCGATGCTCTGCCCATCTGGGGCCATTGCTCTGTTGCATGGCAACCAAGTTATTTTAGCGCCTGAGGAGAGGTCATGGTGCCATCCTCAGCATCCAGGGCCAACCTGCTTGAATGAGTCATGACTGAGAGAGGGGGAGAGGGAGAGAGAGAAATAAGGGGAAGGGGTGGAGAAGCAGCTGCTCGCTTCTCCTGTGTGCCTTGACTGGGAATTGAATTTGGGACTTCCACATACCAGGCCAATGCTCTACCACTGAGCTAACTGGCCATGGCCAAGAATAGTCTTTTTAACAAATGATCTGGGTCAACTATCTATGTACATGCAAAAGAATAAAGTTGGACTTCTTTTTTATAACATACACAAAGAGTAACTCAAAATGGATTAAAGACCTAAATATAGTACTAGAAACTATAAAACTCTTGGAAGAAAATATAGGAGTAAATCTTGTGGACTTGGTTAAGCAAAGTCTTTTATGTGACACCAAAAGCACTAGGAACAAAAGAAAAAAAAATAGATACTTTGAATTTTATCAAAATTCAAAACTTTTTTTCTTTAAAATATACCATCATGAAAGTGATAAGACAACTACTAATGGATTGAGAGAAATTATTTGCAAATCATATATCTGCTACCGGACTTATATATAGACCATGTAAAGAACTCTTGTAAGTCAATAGTTAAAAGACAACCCTATTTAAAAATGGACAAAGGAGCTGAGTAGATATTTCTTTAAAGAAGATATACAAATAGCCCGTAAGCATGTAAAAAGATGTTGAACATCATTAGTTGTCAGGGCAATACAAATCAAAACCATGAGATAACAATTCACTTTACTCAATAGGATTGTTATAATTTTAAAAGCACTTTTAAAAAACCCAGACAATAACAGCACACCAGGGATGTAGAGAAACTGAAACCCTCACACACTGCTGGTGGTGATGTAAAATGGTACATTCTGGGAAACAGTCTGGTAGTTCCTCAAAAAGCTAAATACAGAGTTACCATCACCCAAACATCTCACTCCTAGCCATTTATCCAAGAGAAATAAAAAAATATGTCTATATAATAACTTTTACACAAATGTTCATATCAGCATTATTCACATTAAACTAAAGGTGGCAACAATCCAAATGTCTATCAACAGATAAATGGATAAATAAAATATGATAACATCCATTTAACGGAATATTATTTAGCCAAAAAGAGGATTAAGTACTGTTGGGCAGATAAAATATCTATATTATGCTCACTTTGTTAAAGATGGCACTGCCCACATGGAAGCCCATCTCCCAGGTGATGATATTAGTTGCTCTTCCTGCTTGGAATGGGTGTGATTATGTTAATATGTGTTGGGGGAGGGCTTTCGTGCCAAAAGGTTTTTAAAAAAAGAGAGATCACATTGTTCCGGCAGAAGAATGATTACGATCTAGGACAGGGGTCTCAAACTCAACTCAGCATGTGGGCTGCAGAGCAAGATCACAGTCATTCGGCAGGCCGCACTAGGTCTACAAAAGGCAATTGTTACGCAACACTTTTCTCACTGCAGTTGAAAACAAAAAAAAATCAGTACAACAAGCACAATCGTACATGCAGTTTACTCAGTGTCACAAAACGACCAGAAACTGTAGTTCGCATCACAACTGCTGTTAACTAGCTAATATCTAGCTAGGATGCTAGAGAAATGAAAAATACAAGTAGGCCCCTAGGCTTACTTAATTTTATCCAAAATATTTTGAACTTCGTGTATTAGTCTGCGGGCTGCACAAAATTGTTCAGCGGGCCGCGAGTTTGAGACCCCTGTTCTAGGAGGAGCCTATGCTGTAGGAGAGCAGAGAAAGGCCACGTGGAGGAGGCCAGGAGAAGCAGCCAAGATGGCAGAGTGCTGAAGGAGAAGCCAGTTTGTGCAGAGTTTGTATAGAGAGAAGGAGATGTGGAACAGAGGTGAATAAGTCTGGTGAACTAAAAACCTGTGATTCTAGGAAACTCGGATAAGTCAGTAGCTTTGTGAGCACTGAATGAGTGGGTTTTGGAGCCCAGTGTGTGTTTTTACTTGCCCGCCAGCTGCAAGCTAGGATTAAAGCTAATGGCCCACCAGTTCTTGGCTCCATTGTTTCATTACCATCTGTCCGAATCTAATGCAAACCTGCATTGGCCAGGCGGCTGTCATGGTGGCTGCAGCTACTGGCTTTACAAGTACTAATACATGCAACATGGATGAACCATGTATTCACTTGAGAACATGCTAAGTGAAAGAATCCAGACACAAAAGACCACATATTATATAATTCCATTTACATGAAATATCCACAATGGACAAATTCATGGAGAAAGAAAGTAGATTAGTGTTTGCAAGGGGCAAAAGAGGTGTGGGAGAACATGGGAATGGCTGATAATGGGTATGAGACTTCTTTTTAAAGTGATGAAAATGTTCTAACATTGATTATAGTGATGGTTACACAACTCGGTGAATATACTACAAATCACTGAATTGTATACTTTAAATGGATGACTGGTATGGTATGAGATTATATTGCAATAAAGCTGTGATTCTTTTAGGAAATGAGTTAGCTTTATGTCTACTGGCTTGAAGAGGTGTCCATGATATACTTTTCTTTTTTCTTTTTTTTTTTTTTTTTTTACAGAGGCAGAGATAGGGACAGACAGACAGGAATGGAGAGAGATGAGAAGCATCAATCATTAGTTTTTCGTTGCGCGTTGCAACACCTTAGTTGTTCATTGATTGCTTTCTCATATGTGCCTTGACCGCGGGCCTTCAGCAGACTGAATAACCCATTGCTGGAGCCAGCGACCTTGGGTCCAAGCTGGTGAGCTTTTTTTGCTCAAGCCAGATGAGCCTGTGCTCAAGCTGGCGACCTCGGGTCTCAAACCTAAGTCCTTCCGCATCCCAGTCCGATGCTCTATCCACTGTGCCACCACCTGGTCAGGCCATGATATACTTTTAAGTGAGAAGTGCAAGTTCTAAAGTAATATATGCACTATGACTTCATTTTTATGTTTAAAATATAAATCTGTGTTTGAGCATGAGAAAAATTCCAAAGGATGTAAACCAGGCTGTTAACAATAAGAGGTAAGGAAGAAAGCAGTTAGAGAAAATGGGAGACTATTAACTTCATTTATACATATTTGGATTTATTTTTCACTTTTTAATTGTGAATATAGGACCTGTGGAATTAAAAAAAAGAAGAAAGTAAAATCATTTAAAAAGAGGCTGGGTGACAGTGAGAAAGAAAATGGGAACAGGGGAGAGAGTAGAGGCAGAGAAAAAGAAATATGATAATCGGGCTTGCAGGACGTGACAAGGACTTGCCCTAAAGCAGCAGGAACAGAGAGAGAGAGACCATTCCTAAGATACTATCAAAGTAAGAGGAAGAAATAGAACTTAGTTACTGAGTGAAGATAAGATCACTTGAAGAGAAAAAAAGTTGCTGCTAGTCCAAGATTTCAAGCTGATCTACAAATAAGGTGTTCCTAGAATTTGGTTTTGAGTTGGGGGTACTGCCTGGCTCATTAGAAAGAGACTCATGATGGACGCATGGTCTGGGGAGTCATCTGGAAAGAGAGAACATTACACAGAAGGAGGGACCTGTGTTAGAAGAGAGCGGACCAAGAGCAAGATACTGAGGCCCACACCCCTCTATGGGGCATTCCTGTGAAGGTTGCTATGAGGAAGTAGAAAGGGAGAAGGAATCCAGGAGATTGTGATGACATCCCAAGAAGGGAAGGGTCATCAGGTTTCAAGGAGGAGAGGGAGGTGGAATAGGAGTCCATACAGCAGTCAGTGGAACCTGGTGCCCAGAAGGTCATTCCTTGTCGGTCTCCAAGGGAGTATTTTCCACAGAGTAGGTGCAGAATCCAGACTGCTGGGAGTTGAGAACAAATCAAAGACCAGGTAAGGAGGAGGTAGCAAATGGAAACTATGTTTTTTTTTTAATTTATTTTTATTTTAATTTTATTTATTCATTTTTTTTTTTTTTTTAGAGAGGGGAGAGAGAGAGACAGAGAAGGAGAGAGAGGAGAGAGAGACAGAAGGGAGGAGGAGCTGGAAGCATCAACTCCCATATGTGCCTTGACCAGGCAAGCCCAGGGTTTCGAACCAGCGACCTCAGCATTTCCAGGTCGACGCTTTATCTACTGCGCCACCACAGGTCAGGTGGAAACTATGTTTTTGAGGAATTTCTCATCAAAGGGAAGGGAAGTAATGAAACAGGAGCTTGCCTGAGAAAGCAGGTTCTATGAAAGGTGTTTTTAGGATTGTTTGTCAAATAAGTTTGTAAATTGATATATATGTTTGCTTGCTTATAGGTTGCATTGTGTGTGGGGAACAGGCTGTAAGCAGGCCCGGTCCTTATAGCCTGAGGCTTAGTTTTAAGACTAAGCCTTTCTCACTCTTTTTTTTTTTTTTTTTCTTTACAGAGACAGAGAGAGAGTCAAAGAGAGGGATAGACAGGGACAGACAGACAGGAACAGAGATATGAGAAGCAACAATCATTAGTTTTTCCTTGCGCGTTGCAACACCTTAGTTGTTCATTGATTGCTTCCTAATATGTGCCTTGACTGCAGGCCAAGTAACCCCTTGCTTGCGCCAGTGACTTTGGGCTCAAGCTGGTGAGCTTTTTTGCTCAAACCAGATGAGCCTGTGCTCAAGCTGGCGACCTCAGGGTCTCGAACCTGGGTCTTCTGCATCCCAGTCTGACGCTCTATCCACTGTGCCACCGCTTAGTCAGGCTCCTTTCCCACTCTTTTTGATGTAGGGTGGTGGACCTCATGAGGAATCCCATTATGCCTCAGATAAGTGACTTTGTATCAGAGACTTCCTTGTTTGTATATTGAATTGGGGGTTTTGGTTTCTACACTATAAAGTGGGACAGACTGGGAGCTTATTCTCGCTAGTTTCCTGAGATTAGCAATAGAGGAGAGAGCAGAGAAAGGAGAGCAGAGAAAAGGCCATGTGGAGGAGGCTAGGAGAAGCAGCCAAGATGGTGGAGTGCTGAGGGAGAAGCGAGTTTGTGCAGAGTTTGTGCAGGGAGAGAGAAGAAGAGGGGGAACAGAGGTGAATGGGGCTGGTGAACTAGAAATCTTTTGTAAAGCCAGTAGCCACGGCCACCATCACAGCAGCCTGGCCCATGCAGGTTCGCATTAGATTCAGACAGACGGTAAAGAAACAATGGAGCAAGAACTGGTGGGCTATCATCTTTTTTTTTTTTATTTATTTTTTTACAGAGACAGAGAGAGGGTCAGAGTGAGGGATAGACAGGGACAGACAGACAGGAACAGAGAGATGAGAAGCAACAATCATTAGTTTTTCATTGCGCATTGCGACACCTTCGTTGTTCATTGATTGCTTTCTCATATGTGCCTTGACCATAGGCCTTCAGCAGACTGAGTAACCCCTTGCCTGAGCTGGTGACCTTGGGTCCAAGCTGGTGAATTTTTTTTTTTTTTTAATTATTTTATTTTATTTTTTTCATTTTTCTGAAGCTGGAAACAGGGAGAGACAGCCAGACAGACTCCCGCATGCGCCCGACCGGGATCCACCCGGCACGCCCACCAGGGGCGACGCTCTGCCCACCAGGGGGCGATGCTCTGCCCATCCTGGGCGTCGCCATGTTGCGACCAGAGCCACTCTAGCGCCTGGGGCAGAGGCCACAGAGCCATCCCCAGCGCCCGGGCCATCTTTGCTCCAACGGAGCCTCGGCTGCAGGAGGGGAAGAGAGAGACAGAGAGGGAAAGCGCGGCGGAGGGGTGGAGAAGCAAATGGGCGCTTCTCCTGTGTGCCCTGGCCGGGAATCGAACCCGGGTCCTCCGCACGCTAGGCCGACGCTCTACCGCTGAGCCAACCGGCCAGGGCCCAAGCTGGTGAATTTTTGCTCAAACCAGATGAGCCCACACTCAAGCTGGCGACCTTGGGGTCTCGAACCTGGGTCTTCCGCATCCCAGTCTGATGCTCTATCCACTGTGCCACCGCCTGGTCAGGCGGTGGGCTATCATCTTTAATCCTAGCTTGTACCCGGCGGGAAAGTAAAAACACACACTGGGCTCCAAAACCCACTCATTCAGTGCTCACAAAGCTACTGACTTATCCAAGTTTCCTAGAATCAAAGGTTTCTAGCTCACCAGACTTATTCACCTCTGTTCCCCATCTCCTTCCTTCTCCCTGCACAAACTCTGCACAAACTGGCTTCTCACTCAGCACTCCACCATCTTGGCTGCTCCTCCTGGCCTCCTCCACGTGGCCTTTTCTCTGCTCTCCTTTTTCTGCTCTCCCATCTAATGCTAACCTCAGGAACCGAGAGAGAGCAAGATCCCGGTCTATCCCACTTTATAGTGTAGAAATCAAAACCTTTAATCCAATATACAAACAAGGAAGTCTCTGATACAAAGTCACCTATCTGAAGCATAATTGGATTCCTCATGAGAGTGTACCACCCCATATCATGCAATCAGTCAAGGGTGTGGGGAAAAGCTTAATCTTAAAACTAAGTCTTGGCTCTGGCCGGTTGGCTCAGTGGTAGAGCGTTGGCCTGGCGTGCTGGAGTACCGGGTTTGATTCCTGGCCAGGGCACACAGGAGACGCCCCCATCTGCTTCTCCCCTCCTCCCCCTCTCCTTCCTCTCTGTCTCTCTCTTCCCCTCCTGCAGCCAAGGCTCCATTGGAGCAAAGTTGGCCCGGGCGCTGGGGGTGGCTCCATGGCCTCTGCCTCAGGCACTAGAATGGCTCTGGTTGCAACAGAGCAACGCCCTAGATGGGCAGAGCATCGCCCTCTGGTGGGCATGCCAGGTGGATCCCGGTAGGGTGCATGCGGGAGTCTGTCTGACTGCCTCTCCCAGGCGTTTCCAACTTCAGAAAAATACAAAAAAAACCCCAACTAAGTCTTAAGTCAGGGGTTGGGAACCTTTTTGGCTGACAGAGCCATGAATGCCACATATTTTAAAATGTAATTCCGTGAGAGCCATACAACAACCCATGTATATTACGCATTATCCAATAAAAATTTGGTAGAGGACAGCTGTGATTTGCTCCAGCCACTCGTAACTATGAACTAGAGCAGTAGGAAATGAATGGATTGTAATACATGAGAATGTTTTATATTTTTAACGTTATTATTTTTTTTATTAAAGATTTGTCTGCGATCCAGATGCAGCCATCAAAGAGCCACATCTGGCTTACAAGCCATTAGGTTTCCGACCCATCTTAGGCTATAACCACCCTGCCTGCTTACAGCCTGTCTCCACACCCAATGCAAACTATAAGCGAGCAAACATATATATCATATTTACAAACTTAGTTGACCAACACCTTTGATTCTAGGAAACTCGATAAGTCAGTGGCTTTGGGAGCCCTGAATGGAAAGGAAAGTGTTTTCCCACTGTGTGTATTGCTTGCTCACTGGTTGCAAGCTAGGATTAAAGCTAATGGCCCACCAGTTATTGGCTCCATTGTTTCATTACCATCTACCCGAATCCAATGCGAACCTGCATGGGCCAGGCGGCTGTGATGGTGGCCGTTGCTACTGGCTTTACAAGGATGGAGGAAATATGCCCACGTTTACAGGGTAAGGGGAAGACCCACTTGAGAGGGAGAGATTGGATACTCTAAGAGAGAGAGTCTTGGGAAAGGACAGAGAGAAGAATGACAACTGGTAGAGTTAGGAGGCTTAGAAATAAAATGAGGACCTTCATCTTGTAAGGGTTGGGTTGGAGGAGAGGGAGAGAGAGCAAAGTGTATACGAATTACAAAAGATAAAAAAGATATTTTGGTGGAGAGAAGTTAAGCTTCTATTTAGGGTGATATTTAAAATACTTAACAACCAGCAAACAGAGGGCACCAGCCTATGTGTCAGGAGCTGAGGGGGCAGACTGCAGAGTGGGCTAGAAAACTGTAAGGCTGAAGTCGGAACTTTAAAAGACTGATTAGGAATGATCTAAACTCCTCACAACTGTTATTTGTAACAAAAAAGAATGATACTATAACATGATTCTTCTTCAGCTCTCTGATATAGAAAATTCTTTTTTAGTCAAATAAATAATAAATGCCTCCCATAAACTTAATGCAGGTTGGCAAAATATCCAAAGAGAGGAAATTGATTGA
Organism: Saccopteryx bilineata; assembly: GCF_036850765.1. Taxonomy (NCBI): domain Eukaryota; kingdom Metazoa; phylum Chordata; class Mammalia; order Chiroptera; family Emballonuridae; genus Saccopteryx; species Saccopteryx bilineata. The sequence goes on from NC_089494.1 coordinate 201,006,386, forward strand.
GATCAAAACTGTTCACACTTTTTTGGCTGACTCTCTTGCAACAAACAACAGTCTCATAGTTCAAGTAGGGAAAATGGGGTTCCAGTGAATTTCGGAACATGGAATCTGGTGTTTATTTGAGGTTCTCCCTCTGAGCCCCAGTCACAAACCTCTTTGGAACTCGACTCACTCACTGGAGGAGGAGGGAGAGCAGATCACACCTAGCCCTCAAGAGAATACAGGAAAGTGCTTGGGGATGCCCAGATCACAACTGCCAAGTGCATAATATGGAAACCGTCACCAAAGTGATGGTATCCACCTCAGCCGCGTGTCGGCCTCCAAAGAAAGGCAACCCTGTACTCGTCAGTCAGCGTTTTGGTAATATGTATTTCTCCCTCATCACTGCAAAACACTGCAGTACTCTAGCATTAGATATGCTGGTCTGAGGGCTGCTGGCCTGGTGGAGCAGACTCTGAAGGATGAATAGGTCCTTGATCTATAACATGCTATATGTGGCTGTAGCATTTTCAAAACAGAATTTTCTGACTAAAATAGATCTTTTATCTAATCCTAGCCTTTTAGAGATGAGGAAACTGTGGCAGCTATTTAATAGAAGGTTAAACCAATGTTTAGATCCATTTGGATCTTTTCTTTTATTATATATTTTTTCATATTCATAGTAATCCTATTTAGCATGTGTAAGTATCAGGTTCTGTGCTAAGGATTCCAAATATTATCGTAATTAATGCTCTCAAACACTCTATATAGTTGTTTTCTGTTCTCCCCAGTGACATCACCTGAAGATAGGGATGCTGCTATCATCTTCATTACGGGATCCAGAACGCTTACTTCCAATTTTTTATTTTTAAATGAGAGGAGGGTAGATATTGAGCCAGACTCCCTCATGTGCCCCAACCAGGATTCACCCAGCAACCTCTGCCTGGGTCCAATGCTCAGTCAACTGAGCTACTTTTAGCACCTAAGGCTGACATGCTGGGACCAACTGAACTATCCTCAGTGCCTAAGGCCCATGCTTGGACAAATCAGAAGGGAAAGAGGGAGAAAAGGGGGAGAAGTAGATGGTTGCTTTTCCTGTGTGCCCTGACTGGGAATTGAACCTGGAACATCCATACATAGGGCCAATGCTCTATCCACTGAGACAACTGGCCAGGGCCACTTCCAACTTTCTTTTTTTTTATTGATTTAAATTTATTGTGTTTATATAGATTCAAGTGTCCCACCAAATACATCCCCCCTACTCCCGTGTTCCCCTCAACATCCCCCTTGTTCCCCTCCCCCCAGCGCCCTCCCCCTTTCCCTCCAGGATTTGCTTTTCTGCTCTCTATAACGCAGTATTATGTATATATAATTTCACTAATCTCTTTTCCTTCTCTGATCCCATCCTCTCATCCCTTTTCCCTCTGTCTGCTTTCCCTTTGGTCCCTTTGATCCCTCCTCTGCTTCTGTTCTGTTTCTCAGTTCACACTGTTCATTGGATTCCTCAAATGAATGAGGTCATATGATATTTTTCTTCCTCTGCCTGGCTTATTTCACTTAACATAATAGTTTCCAGGTCCATCCCTGTTGTCACAAAAGGTAAGATTGCCTTCTTTTTCATGGACCCATAGTATTCCATAGTATATATGTACCACTGCTTTTAATCCACTCGTCCACTGACAAACACTTGGGCTGTTTCCAGATCTTGGCTATTGTAAACAATACTGCTGTGAACATGGGGATGCATTTCTTCTTTTGAATCAGTGATTTGGTATTCTTAGGATATATTCCTAAAAGTAGGATGGCTGGGTCAAAAGGCAGTTTGATTTTTAATTTCTTGAGGAATCTCCATACTGTTTTCCACAGTGGCTGCACCAGTCTGCATTCCAACCAGCAGTGCAGGAGGGTTCCCTTCGCCACACCCTCGCCAGCACTTATTCTGTGTTGATTTGTTGATGAGCATCATTCTGACTGGTGTGAGGTGATATCTCATTGTGGTTTTAATTTGCATTTCTCTAATGATTAGTGATGTTGAGCATTTTTTTCATATGCTTATTGGCCATCTGTGTGTCCTCTTTGGAGAAGTGTCTATTCATTTCTTTAGCCCATTTTTTGATTAGATTGTTTATCTTTCTGGTGTAGAGTTTTACAAGTTCTTTATAATTTTTGGTTATTAACCCCTTATCAGACGTATTGTCAAATATATTTTCCCATTGTGTGGTTTGTCTTTTTATTTTGTTCATATTGTCCTTAGCTGTGCAAAACCTTTTTAGTTTGATATAGTTCCATTCATTCATCCTGTCCTTTATTTCACTTGCCCGTGGAGATAAATCAGCAAATATATTGCTGAGAGAGATGTTGGAGAGTTTACTATATTTTCTTCTAAGATGCTTATGGTTTCACGACTTACATTTAAATCTTTTATCCATTTTGAGTTTATTTTTGTGAATGGTATAAGTTGGTGGTCTAGCTTCATTTTTTTGCAGGTAGCTGACCAATTTTCCCGACATCATTTGTTAAAGAGGTTGTCTTTACTCCATTATATGCTCTTACCTCCTTTGTCAAATATCTATTGTCCATAAAGGTGTGGGTTTATTTCTGGGTTCTCTGTTCTGTTCCATTGATCTGTATGCCTGTTCTTATGCCAGTACCAGGCTGTTTTGAGTACAATGGCCTTGTAGAATAACTTGATATCAGGAAGTGTGATACCTCCCACTTTATTCTTCCTTTTCAAGATTGCTGAGGCTATTCGTGTTCTTTTTTGGTTCCATATAAATTTTTGGAATATGTGTTCTATATCTTTGAAGTATGTCATTGGTATTTTAATTGGTATTGCATTGAATTTATAAATGCTTTGGGTAATATAGACATTTTAATGATGTTTATTCTTCCTAACCATGAACATGGTATATGCTTCTACTTGTTTGTATCTTCCTTGATTACTTTTATCAGTGTTTTACAATTTTCTGAGTACAAGAAAATTTCACCTCCTTCATTAAATTTACTCCTAGGTACTTTATTTTTTGTTGTTGTTATAATAGTGAAGGGGATTGTTTTCTTAATTTCTCTTTCAGACAGTTCATTGTTGGTATATAAAAATGCCTCTGATTTCTGAGTATTAATTTTATATCCTGCCACCTTGCTGAATTCACTAACTTTCTTATTGGAAAGCTTAAGTTATAGTTTATATACACACGAAGGAGGTTTCTTGCTACATATCGCTTATTTTGAATCAGGTAATATAACAGGTTGAGACATCCTCCGAAGTTGTAAGATATGATATAGAATACATTATATTTGAATGTACAGCTGATATACCACTTCAGTGGGACTCATGGCATATCAAAACATGGCTTTATTCTCTTCTATCCTGCCTCTTCAAACCTGCTCTGTGGGGCTACTTGTTCTCCTGCCTTTTGGATGAATTAATACATAGGCCCTATAACTCTCTGGGTCACTCTTAATTAATACAAAGGCCTGGTTACTTTTAGTCAAAAATAGTCTTGTGTCAGTAATTAATACATCTAGAGCAGTGTAATAATAAAACACTCCTTCCTTCCTGGCAAAGAGGGGCCACAGCAGGCTTCCTCTGTGTTTCCCCCAGCCTGGAGCTTGCCCCTGCTTCCGCACGCACCAGGCTGCCCCACTCCTTCAGGACTGGAGTGGGAAAGAGGAGGCACAGAGCCTGGGCGGCTCCAGCTGGCATGGCTTCCTCTGGCCACTGCAAATGTTTCCAGTTGACACTTTCTCTCATGGGCGCGTTTAGAGGTTTGTCAAAACCGCTGCTGGGGAATCTCTCGCCACCATTTCTGCGGCACAGGCACGGCACAGGCAAGCAAGTTCATTTTGCCTCTGACTGGTTGCCTTAGATGCCCCGGGCCCTGGGCATCTGGAGGCAAACCTCCGGCTTCTTTCTGCTGAGGTTTCCTTACTTACTAAGCAGTCCCCTTGGGTAGGATCAAAGTCAAGCCCACACTGTCTCTCTCTCACCCTCTCAGGATTGTCTTCCGTGGGAGTAAATGACTTCCTCACCATAGTTCCTATCCTGTATTCAGGCCACATTGCCAACTCTGGCCCTTTAGATTTCTCAGGCATGAGGTAGACACCAGTCCACAGTGTCCCCCAAACTGCAGAGCTCTCTGAAAGGTCTGCCTGACACACCTCTCACTAAATTTAAAGTGAGAGTAAAGCCCCCTCTGCCCTCTGCCCCACCATGGGTGGGGGAAGAATGTAGGGGGGACCCCTTAGGATACCTACAATTCCTCTACAGAAACCATTCTCTATTCCACAGCAGTCTCCCAGCCTCTGCTTCAAACCCTGGTACCTTCAAGGCAAGCACAGGTTTAAGGAAATTACTCCTTTGCAAGTCCTACACCTGCCTGGACTGTAAGAGTGATGGACAACTGTTATGCGGAGCCTCTGATACAATGAAATAAAATAATAGCTCCCATGGAATATCTTGTTACCAAATGTAGTCTTGTTCTCTTTCCAATTATCCTTACAAGGTTATCTTTAATAGGTAGATGTTAGTAGAGATCAAATGCCATTTCAATGAACTTTGTATGGTTTTGCTGTTTATCAGAGAAGACTTGAATTATCAGTCGTTGGGGAAGGGTTGGCAATAACTTTGTTATACTGAGATCTTGATTATAACTAGATTCATTGCAATCTGACTAGCAGCAGGGGCTCTCAGAATCCTGGGAGAGTTATTTATAAGTTATGCCTCTCAAGTCTGTTTTTCCAACAGAATAGAGAAGTGATTTGAATCAAGAACAACGCATTGGCTGCCCAAGGGAAAGGAAATGAAAAAGAATGTAGAATTTCTTTGTAATTCTAAATGGTCTGTAGTTGTTTCAGTTAGATATGCTCACTTATACCAAAAAACTATCACCCCTACTCAGATGGATGGATGGATGCCTCGGATGTTCACCAGAGTTAGCTCGCCACAGGTCAGGTGGTAGAATAACATGGTGTCAGAATCATGGTACCTCCTTGGGGTCCTGTGACCTGCGTATTGATCTCCATCCCTACCCCAGTAAGTTTGTAGCTGATATTAATCTTCAGGCCTTAAACCCAGTTTGTTCTATGCTCAAAGCCTGAAGCATTTTGGGACATTGTCAATAGGTCATTTAAGAATATAGGATGAATCTTTCTATAAATTAAAAAAACTGAGATCCAACTCTGGGATAGTATTTTAATTTTACATCCGTATGTGATTTAAAATATCTAAGGTAATATTGAATATATGGTGGACACATTTTAAAGGGTGGGATACCAAAACCAATAAAAGAAAGATAAAAGCACAAATTCATGGGGTTTGTTTTGTTTTTTTTTGTATTTTTCTGAAGTGAGAAGGGGGGGCGGCAGATAGACTCCCGCATCCACCCGACCAGAATTCACCTGGCATGCCCACTGGGGGATATGCTTGGCTCCTCTGCTCTGCAACTGGAGCCATTCTAGTGCCTGAGGCAGAGGCTGTGGAGCCATCCTCAGGGCCTGGGGCCAACTTTGTTCCAGTGGAGCCTTGGCTGCAGGAGGGGAAGAGAGAGACAGAAAGAAAGGAGAGGGGGAAGGGTGGAGAAGCAGATGGGTGCTTCTCCTGTGTGCCCTGGCCAGGAATCAAACCCAGGACTTCCACACCCTAGCTGACGCTCTACTGCTGAGCCAACTGGCCAGGGCCACAAATTTATGTTTTGTGTTCAGTTTTCTTGAGGCTTCCCTAAAACTCCTATGGCATGAACAGAATCTGCGTACAGCAAACCACCTCCCCTTCATGGCCTGCGTTCTAACAGAATATTTCAGCTGTCACTACCACTGTCACAAATGTACTCTATTTCACTCTTTAGGTTTATTTAGAAAGACATTTTCGAGATGAAGGTGGCAGTGACTCAGTGCTGCTGACAAATGGCACTGAGCTTGCTCTCCTCACAAATTCAAGTTGGCTTCCTAAGTAAAAGTAAGCCTGGTTCTAAGTGAAAATGAAAATGTTCAAACAAATTGAACATAGTGCAAGGGATTCTCAGTCCTTCCACAGAGAAAGGGGAAAAGAAGGGCACTTTACCAATCAGGGACCCTATTTCCAGAAAGGCAGTGCCTTTGTCATGGGCATGTCGGAATACCTGGGGCTCTCTCCAAAAATACCCAGGTGTCAGCCTCACCTCCTCACCCTGCCTCCCCACTGCTGGTTCTCACTCAGGGGTCTGAGGTGGACCCAGGCATTTGCACTGCTTGAACCCCCCACTCTGGTGACTCTAATGTGCAGACATTTGAGAGGGACCCCTAATTGGACAGGTCCAGAAGTTTTAAAAGAATGGATTGGAAGGTCTGACTAGAGGGCTCCTTTCAGAGATACATTAATAATACATGGAGAAGATGAGGTGGTGGGGATGGGAGGGGTGTCACAACAGAGCTGGGCTTCATTCACAGGCGGGCCTCAAGCAATTCTTAACTTTGAGAAAGTCACAGATCACTTTGAGAAGCTGATGGAAGCGATAGTTAATCTCCTCAGAAAAATACAATGTATTTTAGCCTATTAGGCTAACCCCCACAAAATGTAGTACATACTTTCAGGGAAGACTGGATTAACATTTTTGTTTGTTTGTTTCTGCTATTTTAACTAAATGGTTAACAGTCTCATTTGTTAAGGCAAAGAAAACAGAAGAGGCCATGTTCTTTACCTCAAGAAGCTCAGAGTCTAATAGCCAGGAGAAAACAGTAACAACAAATCAATGTATACTTACCTAGGCAATACTCGCAGGAGTGTGGGGGAAGGGAGAGTTCTGGAATGTTAAATTGGAGAATTTGAATACTGTACTTTGAGAGGCAACAGGCTAACGAGACAAGTGTGGTGGTACAGCGGGTCTTCCAAACGAACGGAGGTCAGTCTGACTAAACCTGGTTGATAAAGGAGGACCTAGCAGGTGTGGGAGTCTTCTATGGCCTTCGGAATAGAAGTTAATGCTGGGTGTGTGATAAAAATGGCACTAATCTAGCTGCTGCTGTAGGGTCATTTACAGGGTGCCACTGGTAGGTTGGGGTCTGGAGTGGGAGAGCTGTTAAAATGCTGATGAATACAGTTTTGCAACAGACCCGGAGGAGACTCTGGGAGGAAAAGAGCAAGCGGGCGCTGGGGGGCGGCCCTGGAGTCCGCTATTCATTGCCAGGGTCAGAAGTTGGCCCTGTGTTTGTTCTTTACGATGAAAGAAAACCGCGGAGAGCGGCGAGTGGCGGAGAGCTACATTCAGCCAATAGGCATAAAAATGAATTTTAGCTGCTTTGTGAAAAAACCCTAGGTGCGTGGACAGAGGGAGCCAGCCAGAAGGTTACAACAGGTCAGGAATAAATAACCAGCAGGCGGAGGATCCCTCTGATTCCGTCCTTCCTTTTGTTGGGTGAGGAGCGCCGGGCAAGCGCGTCCACAAAGGCTTTGGAAAGAAGCGGTGCGACGGACCGTCCACGCTCGGCTCCAGCCCCCGGTGACTATTAGGGACCCCGAGGGGTGGTGGAAGTGGTCGCTCGGGGGGGGGGGTTCAGCTCTCGCTGGGAGGCCTCGCAGCAGGCGCCCCAGAATAAGTCGGGGGCGGGCCGCGGCTCGGCGGGCGGGCGGGCGGATCCCACCCCTTCCTGAAAGAAGCACGCTCGTCGCCGCGACTGCAGCCGCCGCCGCAGGTCGCAGCCCCGCCGCACCGGAGCAGGTAGGCGCGCAGCGCGGCGCCGGTCCTCCGCTCGGGCCCGCCGGGCAGCCAGGGGACGTCGGGCCCGGCTCCGCGCCCAGCCCGGAGGCGGGGACTCGGGGCGGCGGGCGCTGCAGCGGGGATCGGGCGGCGGAGCCCTCTCGGCGGCGGGGCCCTGCTCTGCCCCCGCTCCTTCCCGGCGCGCCCCGCACGCGGGGCCGGCCGCCCGCACCGAGCGCGACGCAGGTGCCGGGCGGCGGCCCGGAATCCCCGCGGACGCTGCCCCGCAGACCGAGCGCCGAGCCGGCGCCCAGGCTCCAGCCGCCGCGGCCGCAGTGCCGGCCGCTGAGCCCCCCTGCGCGGCCCGCCGGCGGCGGCTGCGGGTCCCGTCCTTTGACAGGTGTCCTCATCCGCCGCCCCAGCCGTTTACCCAGGCCTGTTTTTTGGGTTCTTTCTTTTTTTTAACCCAGACCTTTTGTTGTGGGGTGGACTCGGGTCGGAAGCGACCCCAAGTTTGGCATCCCAGCCTCCCTGCCATTCGCGATTCACTTTACCGTTAGCCAGGTCAGGCTGGGATCGGGGACGAGGCAGAACTTGCCTTGCCCGGTGCACTGCCCTCTAAGTGCACAGTCGTGCTTTTCCTGAGCGCACACCGGGGAAGAAATGGGATTTTCGGTTTCTCTGGGGAGACGGAGGTGGGGGGTTACCGAGGTGGTGTGGGGGCATTCGTTACAATACATAGTGATTGCTTAGGTTATGGGGAGAGCCCTTGTGTAGTGGCTTTCTCCTTTTTACATAAATCAAATAGAGGATGAGAGGGCTATCCCGTTTTTAATTCATATTTCTTTTTTCTGTACTCATTCTTCTCCTCTGTCCACATTTACCTACACTATACTTTATTATATATACCGAACACTCCACCAATATTTGTGGTCAGGTTTATTCTGGCCAGACCTTCTTTCATGGCTGAGCCAGGATCGTGACAATGAGTGTGAAAATATAGACCGGTTGGAATGGAAACCCATTTCCTTGAGTTGAACCCGCTCCAACTTCCTACATGTGAGGTCCTGTTAGGGAACCAAATATACTGAATGTTGTTGTTGTTGTTTTTTACAGTTCTTGGATCTATCTTGCACCTCACTTTTCACTTTCAGTATACGTTGGGGAATTTTTTATGTTAATGATTAAAGAGTTTCCTAACTCTTTGTATGGCTGCTTATTATTCCACTGATAATAAATCGTCAGTGCTTCAAAAAGAAAAAAAAGTTCTTGGATCTATTATAATAACAAAGCCTAAGCAGTAATATTAGTTTCTGCTCCTTCATTTCTCTGCTTGAATCAAAGGCAGATTTTCAATAATGCAAGGCTGTACTTCCATTCTAGGCTGCAGTTCCTCAAAAGGATAGACGAATGTGGATATATAAACTCAATGGTAGCAGTTAATAAGTTGACCTACATAAAGTATTCAAAGAAAAATTGCTTGGCTCATATATGTGATATTTGCAGATCAAAGAATCTTAGAGTCTAAGTCCCAAACTTTTTCTTCTATGTGTCCTACAGACATCATGTTTCCAAGAGTAACTATAGCTGTCATCTCTTAATGAACTAGAAATGTGAGTTTAATCTTCAGGGCAGAAGCATAGGAATCTTAATGGTGTGTCCTTTAGTTATACACATTTAATAACTGCCTTGCAAACTCCTCAAGTTGGAGGCTCAAAAACTGGGTATGGTAAATAAAAAGATGGAGAAGTTTTGCTAACAATAATGACTAGATGGCAGATGTTATGACACTGAGAAAAGAAAGTATTTGGAAAATTCATGTTTATTATATCTCCCATTAGACAAAGGCAATCTGTTTGGGTTTAGATCAACATTGAAGTGTTTTTATAACAATTGCTTAATTCATGTATTTCATTCACATCAAATGCCTTTCACAGGTTGCTTTGCTCTGTGGCATAATTTTTTTTTTTGCATGAATGTAATATTGCTTGGTGTTTAGACTCTGTTATAGAACAGCAATTTTCAACCAGTATGCTGCAAGAATATTTATTTATTTATTTATTCATTCATTCATTCTTTAGTGAGAGGAGGGGAGGCAGAGACAGACTCCCACATGCACCTCGATAGGGATACACCCAGCAAGCCCACTAGAGGGCGATGCTCTGCCCATCTGGGGCCATTGCTCTGTTGCAACAAGAGCCATTTTTTTTAGCGCCTGAGGTGGAGGCCATGGAGCCATCCTCAGCTCCTGAGACCAACTAGCTCCAATGGAGCCCTGGCTTCAGGAGGGAAGGAGGAGAGAGAGAGAGAGAGAGAGAGAGAGAGAGAGAGAGAGAGAGAGAAGCGAGAGGGGGAGAGGGGAAGAAGCAGATGGTTGCTTCTACTGTGTGCCCTGGCTGGGAATCGAACAGGGACACCCACACATTGGTTGAACGCTCTACCACTGAGCCAGCTGGACAGGGCCTGCTGCAAGAATTTTTAAAACATGCAATACCTATTTGACCTCTTTCCTCTTAAATTGTCAAATAAAAAAATGACAACAGCCAACACAACAATAGCCATCTGGTGTGAATGAATCAAAATTATACCTACTTTCATTTGTCAGATTGGCAAAATATATATATTTTTTGGTGTGCCACAGAATTTTAGCAATTAGTTTAAGTGTGTCATGAGATGAAAAAGATTGAAAATCGCTGTTATAACTATCAACAGTCATGCTTCCAGTGACTTTGCAGGATTATTTTTGTTGTGCTCACTTTACCTGCTTTGAGATCACTTTGCTTTACACTCTTGTCTGTCTGCTTTGTTTCCTTTGTGACGGAGGCACACCAGTACAGTGGCCAGATTAGCAGGGCACCTGGAATCATGACAGAGGGAAAACTATAATAGTTGGCCCTGCAATCTTAACCTCTTGGTTTCTCTATAATCTGGTCGCTTGGGATCAGTTCAGTATCCAATTAAGCAAAACAGACAGGATAATATATTCCCTCTCAGTCTTCCCCTTTATGAGAAGGATCTACAGCAGGGGTCCCCAAACTTTTTACACAGGGGGCCAGTTCACTGTCCCTCAGACTGTTGGAGGGCCGGACTGTAAAAAAAACTATGAACAAATCCCTATGCACACTGCACATATCTTATTTTAAAGTAAAAAAACAAAACAGGAACAAATACAATATTTAAAATAAAGAACAAGTAAATTTAAATCAACAAACTGACCAGTATTTCAATGGGAACTATGCTCCTCTCAATGACCACCAAGGAAAGAGGCGCCCCTTCTGGAAGTGTGGCGAGGGCCGGATAAATGACCTCAGGGGGCCGCATGCGGCCCACGGGCCCATAGTTTGGGGACCCCTGATCTACAGCGCTCAGAATCCACTACTAAGTGGTGCTCAGGTTCTGTGCAGCTCAAATGAGATATGTGCTAACGTTCTCAAAATGTGACACAAGGACCAGGTGTTGTTGGAGCTGAGTCCAAATTCATGAAAAGGCTAGGGGCATAGCCAGATGTGTAAGAAATAGTTTCCTTATCCTGATGGTAACAGAATTGGGTCCCTACTTATTTTAACCATATACTTTTATTCCTAGAGCTAATGGTACCATGTATTGTTGGTTTTTGATAAATTGCTCTCAGTGCTTTTAAACTGAGTTAGTGGAACTTTAACAAGTTATTGTGATCATCTAATAATCATTTCTTGCATGTTTGGATTTCGAAAGGCAAGTTGTGGCAATGGAAAGTCAATGCGAAGAAATTTTAGGCTGGTTGAAATGATGTTTGAGGGAAAAATGGAATCTTTGGCAGTAGCCTTTTGAATTTATTGGGGTAACACTGCTTAACAAAATTATACAGGTTTTAGGTGCACAATTCTACAACACATTTCTACACTGTGTGGTGTGTTCACCTGCCAAGTCAAGTCTCCATCACCATTCATTCCCCCTCTACCCTTCTGCCCCTCCCCCACTGCCCTCTTCCCTCCCAGCAATCACCATGTTGTTGTCCGTGTTCATGAATTTTCTCTCTCTCTCTCTCTTTTTTTTTTTTTGACATTTTTGTTCAATCTTTCCTTTAACTTTATCTTCACAGTATTCAAAGTCAAGCCCAGTTCTGCTGCCTGAGGCTTGGAACTCTTTTACCAAATGAGAAATGAACAATTTTCTTTTAGCATCTCTAAAACAGCCTCTTTCTAGGTCAGTGGCTCTCAAACTTTTTGAAGTCGGGGCGTTTTTAAAATCCTACAAATAATTGTAGGCGCACTATATACAAATTTCTGAGAAATATGTTATAATTAAGTCAAATACTAAAGAAAAACAATATAAAGTTGAAGCGTACTTTTATGGTAATTAAATGAAATAAATACGACAAAATTAAATTTATTCAGACATTCAAAAACATTTTTATGTTACATTTTTTGAGTTATGCTGATTTTGAGAATTCATAAAAAAGGGGTTAAAAAATTTAAAAATGACAAAAAAGTTATCTTTTTATATATAGAGATATATTTTTAGTAAGATTTAGTAAGTTCAGCAGGTTCCGGCACAAATGTGTTTATTCATTTTTGTGTTTATGAGAAACATGAGCCTGATGTGTCCTAGCGATTTCTTCAATGTTTGGGCATATATTTGAAAGGCAAACTCTCATTTCCTTGTCAATACATTGAAGAATTCCTCTCTTTTTACTCTGTGTTGAGTGCAGAAAACCCCCACCATACATATCATCGTAACTTTACACCAAACAGAGGATAGAAGAAACTTGCCTCCAGTCTTTCTGGGGAACATGGAGGGTATTGTAAACAATCCAGCACCACAGCTTAACAGCCTTTTGCAACGTAATCAGGCAAGTGAGGTGGGGGTTGGGCAGACTGTCAGCTTACAGCTGATTCCCCACACCTCTGTCCCCCAAAAAATCTAAACTCCAAAAATCCTGTTGGGGTTTTTTTTTTTTTTTCAGAGACAGAGAGAGAGTTAGAGGGACAGACAGACAGGAACCAAGAGAGATGAGAAGCATCAATCATCAGTTTTTTTTTTGTGACACCTTAGTTGTTCATTGATTGCTTTCTCATATGTGCCTTGACCAGGGGGCTACAGCAGACCGAGTAACCCTTGCTTGAGCTGGTGACCTTGGGTCCAAGCTAGTGAGCTTTGTTCAAACCACATGAGCCTGCGCTCAAGCTGGCGACCTTGGGGTCTCGAACCTGGGTCCTTCCATATCCCAGTCCGACACTCTATCCACTGTGCTACCGCTTGGCCAGGCCCTGTTGGTTTTTTGGTCCCCAACAGGCATATATTTTTCTGGAATACCATAGGGTGCACCTGGAAATCTAGGGTGCACCAGTGCGCCTTGGCGCACACTTTGAGAACCACTGCTCTAGGTCAGTGCTGTCCAATAAAACTTTCTGCAGTGATGGGAATGTTGTATAATCTGCCTAGTATGATAGCCAAGAGCCTCATGTGGCTATTAAGCATTTGAAAAAAAACATCCAGTGTAATTGAATAACTGAATTTTTGTTTTTATCTAATTTTAATTAACTTAAATAGCCACTGGGGCTAGTGGCTACCATGCTAGACAGTGCAGAGATAACATTTGATGGCAATATTCCTTTAATTAGAAGAAAGTGGAAGTTGACATTAATTGACCAGGAATGAGGAAGAGTTGACTCTGTAATCCTGTTGTTACTAAAAAATACCATTTGTATTTACTCTGAAGAATATGTTTTATGCTCAAGTTCAACTCTAAAAATAAAGCTTACCTTTTAAATTCCATATGTTTGCTCACACAAAATTAAGCATCACCCAGAGTTGTTTAGATGCTTGGCCCTATGTGTCTGTGTTCTTGAACTTGCTTGAATTTGTACTCTTGAGCATTATAGAACCATTTATTCTGACTGTTGGTTTCTTCACTTTTTAAATTTTTCAATGGGGTGGAAACTGCATCCCCTGCAGTCACAGAGACGCTGGGACATGTCCGACATATGATTCCCCTACATCAAGGAATGGCTGAAGGCTCTGTCTCCTGTAGGTCCTTCTTTTTTATTTATTTTTTTAATTAATTTATTTTTAAATTTATTTATTTATTTATTTATTTATTTTTTTACAGAGACAGAGAGTGAGTCAGAGAGAGGGATAGACAGGAACAGACAGACAGGAATGGAGAGAGAGATGAGAAGCATCAATCATCAGTTTTTCATTGCGCGTTGCAACACCTTAGTTGTTCATTGATTGCTTTCTCATATGTGCCTTGACCACGGGCCTTCAGCAGATCAAGTAACCCCTTGCTCGAGCCAGCGACCTTGGGTCCAAGCTGGTGGGCTTTTCCTCAAACCAGATGAGCCCGCACTCAAGCTGGCGACCTCGGGGTCTCGAACCCGGGTCCTCTGCATCCCAGTCCGATGCTCTGTCCAATGCGCCACTGCCTGGTCAGGCTCCTCTAGGTCCTTCTTACCTGGTTTCTGTCCCTTGGGTTTCAAACCCAGGTCATCTCGCTCAGCCCAGCCCCGGTGGATGAACATATCCAATTAAGCCCTGACCAGATAGCTCAGTTGGTTAGAGCTTTGTCTGGAAGCACGGAGGTTGCTGGTTCGGTCTCCAGTCAGGGCACGTATAGGAATAGATCCATATTCCTGTCTCTCTCTCTCTCCCTCTTCCTTCCTTTCTCTCTAAAATCAATAAAAATAAACATTAAAAAAAACCAGCGAGCCCTGGCCGGTTGGCTCAGCGGTAGAGCGTCGGCCTAGCGTGCGGAGGACCCGGGTTCGATTCCCGGCCAGGGCACACAGGAGAAGCGCCCATTTGCTTCTCCACCCCTCCGCCGCGCTTTCCTCTCTGTCTCTCTCTTCCCCTCCCGCAGCCAAGGCTCCATTGGAGCAGAGATGGCCCGGGCGCTGGGGATGGCTCTGTGGCCTCTGCCTCAGGCGCTAGAGTGGCTCTGGTCGCAATATGGCGACACCCAGGATGGGCAGAGCATCGCCCCCTGGTGGGCAGAGCGTTGCCCCTGGTGGGCGTGCCGGGTGGATCCCGGTCGGGCGCATGCGGGAGTCTGTCTGACTGTCTCTCCCCGTTTCCAGCTTCAGAAAAATGAAAAAATGAAAAAAAAAACAAAAAAAAACAAAAAAAAAAAACAAAAAACCAGCGACCTTTATTTATTTATTTATTTACTCACTTATTCATTTATGCATTTATCTATCTATTTTTTAATTGAGTGAGAGCAGGGGAGGCAGAGAGATAGACTCCTGCATGTGCCTCAACAGGGATCTACCAGGCAAACCCACTAAGGGGTGATACTCTGCCTACCCGGAGCCGTTGCTTTGTTGCAACCAGAGCCATTTTTTAGGGCCTGAGGTAGAGGCCATAGAGCCATCCTCAGCACCTGGGGCCAACCAACTCACTGGAATCAATCAAGCCATGGCTGTGGGAGCAGGAGAGAAAGAAAGAGAAGAGGAGTGGGTGAAGAAGCAGATGGGTGCTTCTCCTGTGTGTCCTGACTGGAAATCCAGCGTGGGACATCCACACACTGGGCTGATGCTCTACCACTGAGCCAACCAGCCAGGGCCCATAATTTTTGGTAAAATCATTAAAATGGGATTTATTTAGCATTTATCATATTGTTTCAGTTTCCAGACTAATTTGTTCTGATTAAAGCCATAATTTTGACCATTTAGAGCAGGCATCCCCAAACTACGGCCCGCAGCCACATGCGGCCCCCTGAGGCCATTTATCCCCCCCCCTCCCCCCGCACTTCCAGAAGGGGCATCTCTTTCAATGGTGGTCAGTGAGAGAAGCATTGTATGTGGCAGCCCTCCAATGGTCTGAGGGACAGTGAACTGGCCCCCTGTGTAAAAAGTTTGGGGACCCCTGATTTAGAGGGATATATATTTTTTTAATTTTATTTATTTTTTATTTTATTTATTCATTTTTAGAGAGGAGAGAGAGAGAGAGAGAGAGAAAGAGACAGAGAGAAAGAAGGGGAGGAGCTGGAAGCATCAACTCCCATATGTGCCTTGACCAGGCAAGCCCAGGGTTTTGAACCGGCGACCTCAGCATTTCCAGGTCGACGCTTTATCCACTGCACCACCACAGGTCAGACTAGAGGGATATATTTTTTATTAGACTTTTCACAAAACACTGCCGCTCATATTTCTTGTGAACGGCTAAGTGTCCCTCACTTAGCCTCGGCACCGGGGGTAGCTCTCTTTAGGCTAGTGCTCAGGATCCTGGTGGTCCTGCTTCGGTGGGACCCCTCCCTCTGAAGAGTCCCTTTTCCTTAGTCACTCACTTAGAAGTTTTTCAAAGGTGTTTGTGTATACTAACTAAAGTATATATTGAATTTACCCCCAGATTGTCTCTGCCCTAAAGGTGTTAACACACTAAGATGACATCCTCCAAATTCATGTTCATCCCACAGGGGGATAGAGATGCTTGAATAAATTTGGAAACTGCTCTATATAATCCTTTAGTGTGTGTGTGGATTTATAGTGCACAATAGCACAGTAAGATTAGGTACATAGACTTATTTAACTTTTTTATCGTTAATGTTTTCAAAAAATATTTATACAACACTTATAGTACTTTTCAAACTGCATGTCTTGGGTCATGAAATAAATTTAACAGGTTGGTATCAGCATTTTTTAGATTAAGTTTATTGGAGTGACATTGGTTAAAAAAATTATATAGGTTTTAAGAGTATAATTCTGTGATGCATCATCTGTACATTGCATTGTGTGCCCACCACCCAAAGTCAGATCATCTTCTGTCACCAAATATTTGGTCCTCTTTGCCCTTTACTGCCCCCCTCCCTCTGGTAATCAATATACTGTTGTCTGTGTCTATGGTTTTCTGTTGGTTTCCTTGTTTCTTCATTTCTTTCAGTTTTATATTCCACATATGAGTGAAATCATATGGTTCGTGACTTTTTCTGTCTGAATTATTTTGCTTAGCATAATAATCTTAAGATATATCCATGTTGTCACAAATGGCAGTATTCTATATTTTCTTATGGCTGAGTAATATAGTCCATTGTGTATACGTACCACAAATGGCAACAGATATATGAAAAGATGGTAAACTTCCCTAGCTATTAGAGAAATGCAAATCAAAGCTACAATGTGCCCTGGCCGGTTGGCTCAGCGGTAGAGTGTCGGCTTGGCGTGCGGGGGACCCGGGTTGGATTCCCGGCCAGGGCACATAGGAGAAGCGCCCATTTGCTTCTCCACCCCCACCCCCTCCTTCCTCTCTGTCTCTCTCTTCCCATCCCGCAGCCAAGGCTCCATTGGAGCAAAGATGGCCCGGGCTCTGGGGATGGCTCCTTGGCCTCTGCCCCAGGCGCTAGAGTGGCTCTGGTTGTGGCAGAGCGGCGCCCCGGAGGGGCAGAGCATCGCCCCCTGGTGAGCAGAGCATCGCCCCCTGGTGGGCAGAGCTTCGCCCCTGGTGGGCGTGCCGGGTGGATCCCGGTTGGGCGCATGCGGGAGTCTGTCTGTCTCTCCACGTTTCCAGCTTCAGAAAAATACAAAAAAAAAAAAAATTAATAAAACTACAATGAGATACCACCTCACACCCGTTAGGATGGTTATTATCAACAAGACAGGTAATAACAATGTTGGAAAGGTTACAGAGAAAAAGGAACCCTCATTCACTGCTGGTTGAAATGTAAACTGGTACAGCTACAATGGAAAACAGTATGGAGGCTCCTTTAAAAATCAAGAGTAGAGTTATCATGTGACCCAGCAATCCCTGTTCTGGGTATCAACCTGAAAATTTTGAAACATTTATTTGCAAAGATATATATGCATCCCTGTGTTCATTGTAGCATTATTCATGGTGGCCAAGACATGGAAACAACTGAAGTGTCTTATAAGCACTATATTAGCATGGTCATTATTTATATTATTATTGTAAAATGTATGTGTATATACTGGATCATGATGTAAACTACTGCCTTTGAAACCAATCTTGGGACCCCCTTTGGGAAGTACTGATCTATGACATACGTAACAGATGGTAATAACATGTGGCATTATCAAATAGTTACCAAAGGCTCGATGCTGAATGCTTTACATGTATTGTCCTGTTTCTCACAGCAGTCCTTTGATGCAGGCACTGCCATAATCCCACAGTACCTACATCCTAGTAAGTCACAGAGGCAGAATCTGAACCCTAGTCAGTCTGGTGACAGAGCCCATGAGTTCAGCCACATCACTTCCCATATTGCAATGCGATGTTGAAACATAGATGGACATCTGCAGACCTGTGAGACTCAAATGTTGTACAGCATTGCACAAGTGCAGAAATGAGCTGACAACAATTGTTTTCTGTGTAAGACAAGGCTTGATGGGTGCGAGGAGAGTCCATGCACATGTAGGCTGGAAGAGACCTCACTGCTGCCAGCCTGTGGCCTCTGAAGGTTAATGCCCTTGGACAGGCAGCCTGGTGCTAAAGAAACCCGAACGTCCCAACAAATTGTGTCTCCAGAACTCAGTCTTTCTCTCCTAGCCCTTCCTAATGTCTGCATACTGGTTTGTAGCAAATAGTGACAAATGGTCTAAATAGGATGTACATCCCATCTATAAATTCTCCACTTTTTACTACATTCTAGATTATGTGTTTTCTTCAAAGCTACTGTTTGTCTGGTAGTGCTTCATTTTATATATATGTATGTATATGAACTTTTTGACACTATGGCATTATATCAGTTTCAGGTATACATTACAAAGATTTGATATTTTAACATATTGTAAAATGATCACCACAATAAGTCCCTCACCACAGTTAAAATAGTTTTTTCTTGTCATGAAAACTTTCAAGATCTATTCTTTTAGCAACTTTTAAATATACAATACAATATTATTAACTGTAGTCACCATACCATACATTACATCCCCAGGTCTTATTTATTTTATAATGGGAAGTTATTGATTTAATTTTTAATATAATAAATGGAAACCAATATTGTTTTAAGAATTTCATATAAAAGGCTATGACTTTAAATCAAGGCTGAAAATCTTATTTTTTTTCCAGTGCAATCTAGAAAGTAAAACTAATTTCATTTTGGAAGTAGATTTCAGTTTTCCAATGTCAAACTAAATATAAGAGATCGAACTAAATATAAGCAATCACTTGTTCATAAAGTCTATGCAAGGTAGAATAGAAGAGGCAACAGCTTATCATGGTTACTTTTCTTTAAAAAGTACAGAGGCTGTGTCTGACATACTAAAAATCCTTAAGGTATTCAGATTCTGGGTCAAGGCTGCAGAATTGTCCATCTCCGGGGACGGTGAGACAGACTGTGGAATACCAAGTGACATGAAGCGTCTTTGAAAAAACGCTGAAAGTCGTGTAATACTTTTAGACAAGTGTAGCCAAAGCTGAAGAAGTAATTGTGATTAACTATGGCAATAGAGGAAATTAGCTTTTAGTGTAAATGGTGTTATTTAGCTCAAAAGTAATTATAATGAGTTATAATGGTTTTCAACTGAATGTAAACATAAATGTCTCCAAAAATGGCATAGCCTTACTGTTCACTAGACATTTCATTTATTAACAAAGTAGACTTCTTCCTAATTTTTTTACACGTATGTAATTTAACTGCCAAGGAAATTTTATTTTTGTATTTTTCCAAAGTGAGAAGCGGGGAGGGAGACAGATTACCACATGCGCCCGACAGGGATCCACCCAGCATGCCCACTAGGGGGCGATGATCTGCCCACCTGGGCCATTGCTTTGTTGCAACCAGAGCCATAGAGCCTGAGGCGGAGGCCATGGAGCCATCCTCAGCGCCCGGGCCTTGACTGCAGGAGGGGAAGAGAGAGACAGAGAGGAAGGAGAGGGGGAAGGGTGGAGAAGCAGATGAGCACTTCTCCTGTGTGCCCTGGCTGGGAATTAAACCCGGAACTTCTACACACTGGGCTGACGCTGTACTGCTGAGCCAACCAGCCAGGGCCCTGCCAGGGAAATATTTTTCAATGGTAATAATTGAAAGTTTTAAAGCATAAATGAAAACTGACTGAACATGACTAAAAAGGTGTTATATATATTTTTAACTAGGCTGCTTAATGAAATACTCTTTCAAATTATTGTTCATTCTATTGATCCATGAATTAAAAGGTATTAATAGATGTTGATCATTGTAAAGCAGTCAAAATAGAAAGATTTTACTGAACTTGGAGTGTATGAATAGAATTAGAATTCTGTAAAGTAATTGTCCTGGACTTTCCAAATTCTACTTTTCACTAAAACTTAACATATATTTGCATGGAAGCACTAGCATCTAAAATATTAATATATCTACATGCAATAGCAGGAATATTAATTTAGAGGTGACAGTATTTCTTCCTTGCAATGTTATCTTTCCTCATATCCTAGACTTCAAAAATGTGTCAGTTTGAAATTTTTTCTAGTCTGTCAATAAAAGCACAGTGTTCAAATTTATCTCCCTGTAATTTTAGCAGCTAAAAGAATTTTTCTTGAGAAAGCTGATTATCTTTTCCGACATTTTGATTAGTGTTTTTCCACTTTAATTTGAGCTTTTATGTGGCATAAAAATGGATTTATATGAAAAGGAGTGGGTTGCCATTTGTTTACCAAAATTTTGAATTATGTATATGGTATAAAAATAAAGACAAAATTTTTTCATTAACTCATTTGACTAAAGGATACCATTGGGATCAAATAAGGACACATTGTGCTTTTTTATAACCAAGCCATCGAACCAAATGAATGTTCAATTACAGAGCCACACATTTGACAATTTAGAAATGGTTCTTAATTAGCTATTGGACAATATTTGTGAAATCTCTAGCATGATCCCTGGCCAGAGTAACTTTTTTCCCCCACTGTTACTTTTTCCTTATTTATAACACAGGTTTTAACTCATTTTATCGCATAAGAAATTAAAGAGGGTTTTCTGAATAATAACTGCTCCCCTCTTGATCATCTAAAGCCTTTGCAAGGCACATCATTTATTTCTTAAAGCTTTGGCGTGACCACACTCATCACAGAGAGACTCCATTCTATTTTTAGTCTATGGATATATTACACTAGTTTTTTTTTAAATCATTCTTTTAAAAAATGTTTATTGAATTTGTTGGGGTGACATTGGTTAATAAAATTATACAGGTTTCAGGTGTGAAGTTCTATAATACACCATCTGTACACTGTATTGTGTGTTCACCCCCCCAAGGCAAGTCTTCTTCCATCACCACTTATCTCTCCTCTACTTTTTTCCACCTCTCTGACTCTCTCTCTGACTCTCTCTGTCTCTGTAAAAAAAAAAAAAAAGATGGAACACCCTAAAATAGCTTCCTCTTGGGGAAGACCCTATGTGCTATTTTAGTAAACCTCCTGGGATATCCTTATTCTAACGAGCTTTTATCATTTACTCATCCACTCATTTATTCATTCAACAAGTGTGATTTATTGAGGCATCATTGTGTGTAGATATGATCTAGATCCTGGTGATAGAGCAGTGAACAAAACAGATGGTGTTCCTGCCCTCAGGGACTTTTATATTCCAGCAGGGAAGACTGATCAAAAATAAACAAGAAACTAGTATAGTATACAGCCCTGGCTGGTTGGCTCAGTGGTAGAGCGTCAGCCTGGTGTGTGAATGTCCCGGGCTTGATTCCTGGTCAGGGCACACAGGAGAAGCACCCCTTTGCTTCTCCACCCCTCCCCCTCTCCCTCCCTCCCTCCCTCTCTCTCTCTCTTCTTCTCCTACAGCCATGGCTCAATTGGTTCGAGCGAGTTGGCCTCGGGCCCTGAGCATGGCTCTGGGGCCTCTACCTCAGGAGCTAAAAATTGGCTCCATTGCTGAGCAACGGAGCAACAGCCCAGATGGGCAGAGCATCGCCCCCTAGTGGGCTGGCTGGGTGGATCCTGATTGGAGCGCATGTGGAAGTCTGTCTCTGCCTCCCCATCCTTTCACTAAGAAAAAAAAAAAAGAAACTAGTATAGTATATGGCTAATGTGCTATGGAGAGAAATCATGGTAAAGAATTTGGGGGTACTAGAGAATGTGCTGTGAAAACTAGAAGTCTCATTGCTATCTCTTGCAAACTTAATAATGATTTTTACCACTTTTCTGAGACTAGACCTGTGTCGTGCAGCCATTTTCTTTCCTTTGGCCAAGCCTGGCCATCCACCTATGTCCATAACCCCACGTCCTCCTACCTCCTACCTCCTACAGGACCGTAACTTGTGCCAGCACAACCTCTAGTTCCCACCTCCCTACTCCCTATATAATATCTTGTACTTTAACTCCCTCTTATTTACTTCTTGTCCTCTGTTGATTTCCCCTATTCTCTTCCTCTTCACCCCAGGGAATCTGTGGTTAAAGTTCTCAGCCTTTTGGCTGGTTGCTCTCTCAACTCCTTTGTGGGTAACTTTATGAAAGGCTTCTCATCCCTGACCTTGAGGCTAAATGTGGTGAATTACCTGTCTCCTTTTCTCACACTGCTTGTCATCTAGCTCACAGTCACGTCTGTTCATCTTTTGAGGAACTGAAGACCTGGCTGCATGTCTTCTCACATCTCCCTTTCCTCCCCGGTTCTTGCTGTAATCCTTGGCGTTGGCACCATCCTGGATGACGTGACCATGAATCCGGTCTCAAAATCCATTGGACCAGTATTTTTTTAATGTTTTAAAATTTTTATTGATTTGAGAGAGAGAGAAAGGAAGAGACAGATGGAAGCATCAATCCATTTCTGTATGTACCCTGACCTGGGATTGAACCGGCAACCTCTGTGTATCGGGACAACACTTAACCAACGGCGCTATCTGGCCAGGGCCATTATACCGCCTTCTTCTTCTCCTCCTCCTTTTCCTCCTCCTCCTCTTCTTCCCCTCAGCCTCTTCCTCTTCCTCCTCCTCCTCTTCTTCCTCCTTTCTCACAGAGAGGAAGAGTGAGAGAGAGAGGGAAGCATTCATTTGTCTTTCTACTTAATTGTGCACTCATTGGCATTGGATCTTCTTAATGAGTTCACCTTCACTAAACCACAGCTACTCACTCCCAGCCTTCCACCCAAATTCTTGTCCAGATGGTACTTTTTCACCGTAGAAATCTTAACCCCCGTATCCCATTTTCTGAACAAAGCTGTGGGTCCTTCCAGCTCTTTCATACCCCACTTCCTCTACTTCTTTACCTTCACTGCGATGCCCAGTCTCTCGACTTCCTTCAACTACCTAAACTCTCCCTTACACGTACAAATATATTCATATCCATCTTCCTCTCCTTTCCTCAGAGGATGTGGTACCCATGTTTCCCCATGTTTAAGGCTGGCCAGTTACTTAAACCCTAAGTACCATCTTTTCGTGCCTTCTTCAGAACTATTGCTCTATTAATAAATATCCCTCTCTCTTCTGTGATCTCCTATCTCTCTGTTCTTTACTGGCTCCTTCTTATCGCTAAGCGCTTATAATTTTCTTCCATCCTAAAAAAGAATTCTCCTTGGTTAAATAAATTAAAGTAGATCTCTACAATAGCATACTATGCAGTCATCTGCAATATTGATGGAGATATATATGTCTCACATAGAAAGGTGATCACAGAAATAAGTGAAAAGAGTATTAAAACAGCTTTATTAGTTATTTCAAAATTTTATTAATTTACATATATCTTTTATTTTTAATTGTGGTGAAATACATATAAAATTCACTATCTTAACCATTTTTAAGCCTACAGCTCAGTGCTGTTAAATATATTGAGATTGTTGTCCATTCAATCTCCAAAACTCTTACCATCTTGCAAAATTGAAGTTCTGTATCCTTTAAAGAACAGCTCCCCACTTCTCCCTCTTCCCCCAACCACCATTCTACTTTCTCTATGCACTTAACTATTCTAGGTACCCCATATAAGTGGCATCACCTGGTACCTATCTTTTTATGATTCATATATTTTGCCTAGCACAATGTCCTGAAGATTTCTCCATGTTGTAGTATGTGTCAGAATTTACTTCCTTTTGTGAGGTTGAATAATATTCGATTGTATATGTATACCACATTTTGAATGATTTCATTTTTGAAAATACAGGGGAGTCCTTGGGTTACGACACAGGTCTGTTCCTTACAACAGTGACAAAACTCAAATTTTGGTGTAAGTCGAAACACACCCTAGCCTAAGTCACTTACCTATCCTAACACAGTTGTAAAATCATAATCTAGAATATAAAAACACAACTAAGCCACAGAAAAAGGAAAAGGCCATAAATATACTGTATTGTACACTATACTGTAGTAACAGAAAAAAATGACAAAAAATGAGTGTAAAAAAAATTCCTTACCTTTATTCCTGTGGTTGGCTTGCACACTGGAAGGGGCATTGCAAGGTGGGAGAGAGTGACCTATGGGTAGCAGGAAGCTGGAGAGGCAGGAGAACCTGCAGAAGGTGCTGGAGACACTGGGTCAGGGGAATCAGGATTGTCTAAGGAACATGCAGGAGACGCTGGAAATGATTCTACCTGTACTACAGGTGTTTCATCTTGAGAAGCAGCTGATGTAGAGGGTACAGGATTGGTTGCAGGCCTCTCTACCTTCTTAAAGAATTGTTCCAGGCTAATGTGGAAGGTTTATGACTTCTTCTCTTACAAAATATGCCTATAGCATTGCAAGCCATCCATAACAGCTCTGTAGACCTTACTGAATCTGTCGTCTCTGGGGTCCTTAGCCTCAAATTTTGCCAACCCATCCTCTGCCATAGAAAAACCTTCTGCCAAACCCTTGGTAGTAAATCTCTTGGGTTCTGGGGTTTCTAACTCTTCCTCTTCAATCAGATGCTTCTCCAGCTGAATGAGGCCCTCAGCAGACAGCTCCTCTCCATGTGATGCCAGTAGCTGAGTTTTATTGCTACAGTAGAGCGGCTGAGGCCAAGCACATGGCTGATGTTTGTCGCTGATTCTCCTTTTTCTGATATCTTTACAATGTCTAACTTCCATCGTGATGGCTTTCCTCTTCTTCTAAACATTACTATCTAAAAACTCTGCCTTTCATTTAGGAGTCATGATAAGGGCCAAAAAGCTGCCAAAGCAACACAAACGGAACACTTGTGCTTTTTTTTTCTTATTTATTTATTTATTTATTTATTATTATTATTAATTTTTTTTGTACTTTTCCAAAGCCAGAAATGGGGAGGCAGTCAGACAGACTTCCAACCGGGATCCACCCGACACGCCCACCAGGGGGCGATGTTCTGCTCATCTTCGGGCTTTGCTCTGCCGCAATCAGAGCCATTCTAGTGCCTGAGGCAGAGGCCACAGAGCCATCCTCAGCCACCCGGCCAACTTTGCTCCAATGGAGCCTTGGCTGCGGGAGGGGAAGAGAGACAGAGAGGAAGGAGAGAGGGAGGGGTGGAGAAGCAGATGGGTGCTTCTCCTGTGTGCCCTGGTCGGGAATCGAACCCGGGACTCCTGCACGCCAGGCCGACGCTCCACCACTGAGCCAACTGGCCAGGGCCACACTTGTACTTTTAACAGTCCAAAATGGAATAGGTAAGCGTGCTGGGGGACGCCAACTCCTTCACTTTTACACTGCATTACTGCGTATTCTGCCACGTGCAACCAAACTAGTTTGCCCACATAGTCCATGAGTATGATACTAATGGTGTAAGCTGAAATACTCTCCATTTTTTTAAGTTTTTATGGAGTGAGCGTCCTAAACATCATATATCAAAACTATTGTAACCCCAGGACCCCCATATATATATATATATATTTGTTAGTATACACAGATATATATACACACACATGTATAAAAGATTATACATCGCCTGACCTATGGTGGTGCAGTGGATAAAGCGTCGACCTGGAAATGCTGAGGTCGCTGGTTTGAAACCCTGGGCTTGCCTGGTCAAGGCACATATGGGAGTTGATGCTTCCAGCTCCTCCCCCCTTCTCTCTCTTTGTCTCTCCTCTCTCTCTCTCTCTCCCTCTCCTCTCTAAAATAAATAAATTTTAAAAAAAATTAAAAAAAAAAAGATTATACATCAAAATGTTAACAGTGGTTATCTCTAAATTGTGGAATTTTCAATAATTTTCATCTTTTTTCTGATATGTACCATCTGAAGTATTTACAATGAGCACATTTCCCTGCTGGAAAAGCTGAAGGAGACAAACCCTCAGTGGCTCCTCCTCAACTGCAGTCAGCTCACCCCTGTGATGGGGTACCTGCCGTCTCCCTTGCTCACCCTTCCCCATTTCATGCCATACCCCATGTGTTCTGAGCAGCACAGAATTCTGGTTCTTGCACACACAGGGTCTGCATGCTGTGCAGGCCCTGCCCACGCCACATCCGTGGCTGCCCCGAAAGCCTCCGCATCTTTGAGGACTCAGCCCAAGGCCATTTCCTCCCTGTATCCCCACCCCCACCCTCAGAGCTGCCTCAGGGTCCTCCCTTTGGAGCTCCCGATTCCCGGTACCGATCTCTGCTGCTGTACTTGTCTCCTCATTACCTGTGAGCTGCTTGGGGATAGGGACTAGTCCGCCATCTTTGTGTTTGCTGCACGTCGAGCAGAGCCGAGCACACAGTGTGGGCAGCGAGGGGAGCCCCTGGTCCTTCCGAGGGGCGGGGCCGGGGCTGCCCTGAAAGGAGGCTGGAAAAGGAGGTGGAAGGCGCCCCACACCCTGCATTCCACTGTACCTCTTGTATGCACCCTGTAAAGATTTAAAAATACTTTACCTTTTACCAAAAATAAATTAGATATTAAAATTGTTGCAAACTGTTGTAGAATTGGGCACCTGAAACCTGTAGCACCAGTATATCATTTTAACCCGTGTCACCTCAATAAAACTCAATTAAGCGCCCTGGCCGGTTGGCTCAGTGGTAGAGCGTCGGCCTAGCGTGCGGAGGACCCGGGTTCGATTCCCGACCAGGGCACACAGGAGAAGCGCCCATTTGCTTCTCCACCCCTCCGCCGTGCCTTCCTCTCTGTCTCTCTCTTCCCCTCCTGCAGCCAAGGCTCCATTGGAGCAAAAATGGCCCGGGCGCTGGGGATGGCTCTGTGGCCTCTGCCTCAGGCGCTAGAGTGGCTCTGGTCGCAACATGGCGACGCCCAGGATGGGCAGAGCATCGCCCCCTGGTGGGCAGAGCGTTGCCCCTGGTGGGCGTGCCGGGTGGATCCCGGTCGGGCGCATGCGGGAGTCTGTCTGACTGTCTCTCCCTGTTTCCAGCTTCAGAAAAATGAAAAAAAAAAAAAAAAAAAACTCAATTAAGAATTTATTAAAAACAGTACATTTTTATCTTAACGAGACTGATGAGCTCTGACCCCTGTCTTTGGTCTCGTGGGCCGTGCCTGGTCTCCTGCCGGGTCAGGCTCATAATGCATGTTTGTTAAATAACTGTTAGCCTGCTTAATATCGCTAGTGACACTGTATGATCCAATCTCTCTTCCTTAAATTCAACTACTGTACTTTGACAGGCCGGGTCAGGATTTATTTAGGGGCACTGGAGACCTTTATTACCACCCTTCACATCATAAGATAGTGCCTGGCTGCCTGTACTACATGTATGATTTGATTCCAATCAGCGTCTTTTGAGAAGTAAAAAGGGAGTAAAAAGAGCTACTGACATGGCCTTGAGCGCTGTGTTGAAGCACCTGGTGGGCAAAGACAGCTGATGAATCCCCTCTGCCCTTGATACTGCCAGTAAGGACAGGGGCTGAGTGACGTGAGTGATGGTCGCTCACCCTGAAAAACTGGGAGGGGCCATACAGACTTGGTCAATCAAAATTTCGTAACCTGGTATGATTAGATAGTTTGGGACTATTTTTTAACGTTATAGAAGGAGGATTCTAGGCCTCCTTCAGCGAGCATTAGAAGGGCAGGAGGAAAAATGAAAAATAGTTTTAATTACTGTGGTTGGGGCCATCTTTAGCTTCTCAGTCCACAAGGATATGTCTTGGTTTTCCTTGAGTACAGTGGCTCAATGTGAGTGATTCACCCAAAGCTCCTGAAATAGTTTTAGAAAAAAAATGATTGCCAGACCAGGCGGTGGCCCAGTGGATAGAGCGTTGGACTGGGATGCAGAGGACCCAGGTTCGAAACTCCAAGGTCACCAGCTTGAGCGCAGGTTCATTCGGCTGGAGCATCAGCTCACCAGCTTGAGCACGGGGTCCCTTGCTTGAGCGTGGGTTCATCCAGCTCTAGCACTGGCTCACCAGCTTGAGTGTGGGGTCCCTTGCTTGAGCGTGGGATCATAGATATGACCCCATGGTCGCTGGCTTGAGCCCAAGGTCGCTGGCTGAGTAAGGGGTTACTCGGTCTGCTGCAGCCCCCCAATCAGGGCACATATGAGAAAGTAATCAATGAACAACTAAGGAGCCGCAACGAAGAATTGATGCTACTCATTTCTCTCCCTTCCTGGCTGTCTGTCCTTACTTGTCCCTCTCTCTGTCTCTCTCTCTCTGTCTCTGTCACAAAAAAAGAAAAAGAAAAAAATGATTGATAGTAGAACAGTTAATGTTTAAAATGATACATTTTTCAACTGTTGAACCAACGTGTGGTATATTGGTATAGAGACAGCCTGCGCTGTTTGCTTCCTAATCACAATGGCTTAATTTAATGTTCCTTCTTACCAAGATCAGAATCTTTTTGTAGAAGTTTGACTAGACTAGATAGTCCTAGATATGATATTGTTTTGTTTTCTTTTAGTTTTGCCCGGTAGGCCGAAAGGGGAAGTACCAAAATTACTTGGAATAAGCATTAGATCTGGAGAGGTAATGTCAGCATTTAAGTCCTGGTCTAATCACCCTCTAAGCTGGCTGTGTGCTTGGATGAGTTATTTAATATCCAGAAGCTTAGAGTTTCTGTTGTTCATCAGTAAAATCTGGATTGTCTGCCTTGTTCACTAGACTGGAAGCTTCTTTAGAGTAGAAGTTTGGCTCATCCATCGCTGAAAACACAATACATGGGATGGGACCTGGCAAATAAGAAAACAGTAAATATTTGTTGAACAAATCTGATTTATCTTAATAGTTCATAGGTTATTTTGAAAAGCAGCCACATAGTCTAGTGTTCAGACTACAGGCCTTGGAGTTAGCCCCCTGGGTCCTAATCCTGACTCCAGTTCCCAGCAATGTGATATTGGACAAGTTACTGTCCTCTGCACATCTGTGAAAGTGGACGACTGTCTCTGCCTCCTAGGGTTGTGAGTATTAGATCTGCCTGGCATACATACCAGTTGTTAATACAATATGTGGAAGGTCTTTGCCTGGTGCTAGTTTGGCTATGCCCTGGACAGACTCTGAAATACTTTCAGGACTCTGTGTTTCCTATCTTAATCAGTGGTAATTCCATTCCACTCCACGATTTCTAAAGCCCAGGTAGGGTGTCTTTCACCTGGACCCTTTTAATGGTACCCATGGTCACCTTGAAGCAAAGTGTAAGTTCAGAGAACAGCTGACCTTGGGCTGCCCCGGCCTAGAATTGCAGCTTACTTTCTTTCTCCACTGTTTGCATGGGGTGCACTGGTCAATTCCTAGACTTTACAAAGTTTTAAGATTATGTTTAATAATAATGATTTCATATATGAAAACTCTGTGGTAGTTTCCACACTAGTTTTCTTGCCTCCTGCCTCTTGGCCACTTGAGTGCATGGTGGTGTCTGCCCATCTCCAGTGTTTTGCTTCTGTAAGTGTTCCCGAAACAGGAACACTCCTGACACAGTGTCTTATTTAAGGACCAAATCCAAGGTATTGGTGTTGGCTTTCAAGTTGGATCCAGTCTTGTCCTCTTACTTTCATTTTCATGGTTCCCACACTGAAATGCCCTTCCTTCCTTCCTTCCTTCCTTCCTTCCTTCCTTCCTTCCTTCCTTCCTTCCTTCCTTCCTTCCTCCTTCCTTCCTTCCTCCCTCCCTCCCTCCCTTCCTTCATTCCTTTCTCTCTTTCTTTTTTGTTTTGAGAGGAGGGGAGATGGTAAGACAGAATCCCACATGTGCCCTGACTGGAATCCACCTGGCTGATGTGTGAATCAACTGAGCCATTTTTAATGAGCTATTTTTAACACCTTGAGATTGATGCTTGGACCAGTGGAGCCATCCTCAGCACGCCGGCCAAAGCTTAAACCAATCTAGCCACTGGCTGAGGGAGGGGAAGAGGGAGGGAGGGGTAGAGAAGCAGATGGTTGCTTCTCCTGTGTGCCTTGACCACGAATCAAACCCGGGGCATCCATGCACTGAGCATATGCTCTATTCATTGAGCCAACTGGCCAGGGCTGGCCTACCTTTTCATAAACCCTATCTCTTTGTGAACATTGATTGGCTTCTGCCTATATGTTTGCATGTGATTATATTTAATTTCGAGCTTTATTAGGTACCCTTTTTTAAAATTAGTATCTTCTTATGAGAGACTCAGATTGTTAACTTGGTAATACAGTATTGGTATTATTTTAAAGGTTGAATTGTTTAATTTTATTTATATCTTACAGAGACAGAGAGTAAGTCAGAGAGAAGGATAAATAGGGACAGACAGACAGGAACAGAGAGAGATGAGAAGCATCAATCATTAGTTTTTCATTATGCGTTGCAACACCCTAGTTGTTCATTGATTGCTTTCTCATATGTGCCTTGACCGCGGGCCTTCAGCAGACCGAGTAACACCTTGCTGGAGTCAGAGACCTTGGGTTCAAGTTGGTGGGCTTTTTTGCTCAAACCAGATGAGCCCACACTCAAGCTGGCGACCTCGGGGTCTTGAACCTGGGTCCTCTGCATCCCAGTCTGACGCTCTATCCACTGCGCCATCGCCTGGTCAGGCATTATTGGTATTATTTTAAGCTTACCAGTTAGGCATTCAGGGAAATTGTACTGGTTTTATATGTATAAGTAAAAAAAATAATAATAATAACATTGTCTTCTTGGCAGCTGTAATTTCACCCCATGCACATAAACAGAGCCCTGGCATCCAGCCCATATGTGGTAAAACCAAATAGTATTGCAGAGCCAGGCAGGGCTGCTGTTGCTATTATGGGACTCATCAGTCTTTGTTTTTTGATTTTTATAATACATAAGACTTTGACTGCTTCAGTATATCAACATTTCTTCACCATTAAACCGTGGATAGACTGTAGAATTAAGAGCCAGACACTGAAATCGTTTAAGTACATAGTGGGGATTCAATAAATGTTGTGGACAGATTGGTTTCTAGTTTATTTTTGGCTCCTCACTGAATTAATCAGATTTGTACATGTCCATTCACCTCTCTGCACTAATTTAGTACATCTTCTGAAATACTAAGATTTTATTAAACTTAACACGTAATGAAATACAATTTTATTGCAAGAGTACAAATGTTTACACATATCATGAGAATCAACACCATCTTCTTTTCCTTTCTTCCTCCTTCTCTTCCTTTTTCTTCTTTTCTTTCACACTGAGGGGCATTCAAAATGTGGGAAGCATTAGACGAGGGGCTGTGTGGACTTGCAGATGAGCAAAACATTTCCTTCTCTCTCCGAGGAATCACAGCCTAGCACAGGAGACACTCATGTGAACAAACTCACCATGTTCTAACCACAAGAGTGAATTAAAACAGGGTAGTAGTTACGTAAGTAAATTGGGAAAATAAAAAGAAAGAAAAACAAACTTAGAAAAATATATAATTATAATAAATTATACTTGACTTCTTTTTTTTTTTTTCTTTTTCTAAAGCTGGAAACGGGGAGAGAAAGTCAGACAGACTCCCGCATGCGCCCAACCGGGATCCACCCGGCACGCCCACCAGGGGTGATGCTCTGCCCCTCCGGGGGGTCGCTCTGCCGAGACCAGAGCCACTCTAGCGCCTGGGGCAGAGGCCAAGGAGCCATCCCCAGCGCCCGGGCCATCTTTGCTCCAATGGAGCCTTGGCTGCAGGAGGGGAAGAGAGAGACAGAGAGGAAGGAGAGGGGGGGGTGGAGAAGCAAATGGGCGCTTCTCCTATGTGCCCTGGCCGGGAATCGAACCCGGGTCCCCTGCACGCCAGGCTGATGCTCTACCGCTGAGCCAACCGGCCAGGGCCTATACTTGACTTCTAATATGAGCCAAGCTCTGTGCTAGGTAATAATAATGTGACTGTATTCTCAACAAATATTTGAGGTAGACATATTTTTTTTTTTGAAAGTTTTTTTTTTGTTTTGTTTTGTTTTTGTTTTTGTTTTTAATTTATTTTATTTTACTTATTCATTTTAGAGAGGAGAGAGAGAGGAGAGAGAGACAGGGGGGAGGAGCTGGAAGCATCAACTCCCATATGTGCCTTGACCAGGCAAGCCCAGGGTTTCGAACCGGAGACCTCAGCATTTCTAGGTCGACGCTTTATCCACTGCGCCACCACAGGTCAGGCTGAGGTAGACATATTGATCTACTTTTAAAAAAAGGAAAATGGAACACACTGAGAAAGAGGCAGAGCTGGGATTCAACTCTGGCCCACTCTTTTATTATACCAATCTGTCTTTATGCCAATATAAAAATAAAATTTTAAATATAAATAAAATGTTTCAGTGAGCACTTTTAGATAACCACAGAGCTTTGCAGGAGTTCACATGTCCCTAGAGGAAATGAGTCAAGATAAAAAGTAATGAAATACAAAAGTAATACTGCACTGGGGAAAATAAACTTTTTAAGAAAATGCACATCAGTTTTGAAGCCTCCCAAGTAACGAATGCTAATCTTTTATTAACTGCTAAAAGAACAGGTAGAGACATTGAATGACTTGTGGATTGTAAAGAGAGAAATAGACTTTTTTTTTTTCTGAAGTTGGAAATGGGGAGACAGTCAGACAGACTCCCGCATGTGCCTGACCAGGATCCACCTGGAATGACCACCAGGGGGCGATGCTCTGCCCATCTGGGGCATCACTCTGTTGTGACCAGAGCCATTCTAGCACCTGAGGCAAAGGCCATGGAGCCATCCTCAGTGCCCAGGCCAACTTTGCTCCAATGGAGCCTTGGCTGTGGGAGGAGAAGAGAGAGACAGAGAGGAAGGAGAGGGGGAGGGGTGGAGAAGCAGGTGGGCGCTTCTCCTGTGTGCCCTGGCTGGGAATTGAACCCGGGACTCCTGCACACCAGGCTGACACTCTACCACTGAGCCAACAGGCCAGGGCCCTAGACACAAATTTTTATATGTAGTTGTATGTGTCAACAGTTAACTCCTGATGAATGTTAGAAACACTGTCAAATCCCAAATTAATCCTCTTAAGGTATTTTTTATTGAATTCATTGATATCTGTAAATTAATTTTGCAAGAGGAACGTTTTTCACAATATTTTAATTAACCCTCCAGGAATATTGATTCAAGTTTTTGTATCTCTCAGAGCTTTCTGGAGTTTTTTCATGTGCATTTTGTATTACAGATAATCCTAGATATTTTATGTTTTTGGTTGCTATTGTAAATCTCTTATGTTTCCATTTTTCTGCATTATTAAAAACTAAATTTTCATCTTTCATCTAACCCTTTGTGTGAACACTTATTAATTTCAATAATATTTTAATCAATTTTCTGATCTTATTGATGCAGATAATAGTTCTGCTTCTGTGTTTCTTGTAACTGGACCTCTTATTTCTGTTTCTTGCCTATTGAATTGGTAAAGACTGCCAGAACAGTGTTAATCATGGTCATAGTATTTATTCATTCATCCTAGTTTAACTTAATTGGAAACCTGTCTTTTCACAGAACAATGTGATATTGACTTATGGTTTACACTTACAGGATACACTCATAGAAGCCTTCTATTGCTAGCTTTCTCAGATATTTTGTAAGGGCTGAGCACTGAATTTTATGACGTGTCTTTTCTTTTCTTTTTTTAAAAATTTTTTTATTTCATATATTTATTTATTTTTACAGAGACAGGGAGAGAGTCAGAGAGAGGGATAGACAGGGACAGACAGACAGGAACGGAGAGAGATGAGAAGCATCATCAGTTTTTTGTTGCGACACCTTATTTGTTCATTGATTGCTTTCTCATATGTGCCTTGACCGTGGGGCTACAGCAGACTGAGTAACCCCTTGCTTGAGCCAGCAACCTTGGGTCCAAGCTGGTGAGCTTTTTTTTTTTTTTTTTTCCTCAAGCCAGATGAGCCCGCGCTCAAGCTGGCAACCTCTGGGTCTCAAACCTGGGTCCTGCACATCCCAGTCTGACGCTCTATCCACTGCGCCACCGTCTGGTCAGGCTTAACATGTCTTTTCAACATCCTCTTAGTTTCTCTTATGTTACTTACTAATGTATAGTGTTATATTCATAATAATTATGTATTTTCTGGGACAAACTCTCCTATGTCAAGGCTATTTTTCCTTTAGTTTACTGTTGACTTCATGTGGTAGTTCCTACTTAAGACTTTGTACTCATGTCATCCATCAGGACAACAACTATGTGCATTCCATGTAGTTGCACTTGGGGATCACATTGTACATATCCAGTGTGTCCGTAAAGTCATGGTGCACTTTTGACCGGTCACAGGAAAGCAACAAAAGACGGTAAAAATGTGAAATCTGCACCAAATAAAAGGAAAACTCCCAGTTTCATACCTATTCAGTGCAGTTCGATGTGGGCTCACGCACAGATTTTTTAGGGCTCCTTAGGTAGCTATCCCGTATAGCCTCTACAGACTCGTCACTGACTGATGACCTACCAGAACGGGGTTTCTCCACCAAACTGCCGGTTTCCTTCAACTGCTAATCCCACTGAGTAATGTTATTCCTATGTGGTGGTGCTTCATTATGAACGTGCCAATATTCACATTGCACTTTGGTCACGGATTCGAATTTAGCGAGCCACAGAACACACTGAACTTTCCTCTGTACTGTCCACATCTTGACTGGCATGGCCGTGGGCTGCTCTGCTGTATACATGGTGTTACATCATCATCTGTGCATGTGCACATGCTGCCACATCATCCTACAGAAACGGGGAGGGTTTTCCTTTTATTTGGTGCAGATTACACATTTCTATTGTCTTTTGTTGCTTTCCTGTGACCAGTCAAAAATGCACCATGACTTTACGGACACACTGTATTTGTATACTGAATTTTCTGTTCTCTGTACCATTAAGCATTTTCCTTTCCCATGGCATTATATTCAAAGCATATTTTAATGGCTGCATAATATACTATGTATACATTATAACTTAATCCTTCTAATTTTTGTTGCTTTTAAGTTTCCCTAATTTTTTGCTGTCACAAATAATGCAAAGGTGAAGATCTTTATATAGTTTTTATTTCTATCACTGATTGCTTCCATAGTGTAGTAGTTTCCAAGGGCCACCGCAGCCTTAATTGCCATGAATTACCACACACTTAATGGCTTAAAACAGCAGAAAGTTGCTCTCTCATTGTTCTAGAGATCAGAAATCCAAAACCAAGGTGTCGGCAGGGCTGTGTTTTCTTTGAAGGCTCTAGGAAGAGAATCTTTGCTTGCTGCTTCCAGATTCTGGTGTTCTGGTGGCTGCTGGAATTCTGTGGTTTATGGCAGTGTAATCTTTCTTTCTTTCTTTCTTTCTTTCTTTCTTTCTTTCTTTCTTTCTTTCTTTCTTTCTTTCTTTCTTTCTTTCTTGTGTGAGAGACAGAAAGGGAGAGAGATGAGAAGCATCAATTCGGAGTTGTGTCACTTTAGTTGTTCATTGACTGCTTCTCATATGTGCTTTAACGGCAGGGTGGGGAGGGGGGAGCTCCAACTGAGCCAGTGACCCCTTGCTTAAGCCAGAGACCTTGGGCTTAAGCCAGCGACCATGGGCTCACATTGATGATTCCACATTCAAGCCAGCAACACTGCGCTCAATCTAGTGAGCCCACACTCAAGCCAGCAACCTTGAGGTTTTAAACCTGAGACCTCAGCATCCCAGGTCGATACTCAGTCCATTTATCCACTGCACCACCATCCTTCAGCTTATGGCAGTGTAATTCTAATCTCTCCCCCATGTTCACATGACCTTCCTCTCTATACATGTCTTTCTGTGTCCTCTTCGTTTGTTTGTTTTTTAATTGAGAAGTAGGGAGGCAGAGAGACAGACTCCCACATGCACTCCGACCAGGATCTACCCGGAAACCCCCATCTGGGACTGATGTTCTGCCCATCTGGGGCTGCTGCTTTATTGCTCGGCAACCAAGCTATTTTAACACCTGAGGTGAGGCCATGGAGCCATCCTCAGTGCCCAGGACCAACTTGCTCATTTGAGCCATGGCTGCAGGAGGGGAAGCCAAGGGAGAGATAGAGAAACAGACGGTGGCTTCTCCTGTGCGCCCTGACTGGGAATGGAACCCGGGACTTTCATAGGCCGGGCCGACACTACTCCAGAGCTAATCGGTCGGGGCCCTGTCCTTTCCTTTGAAGGGCAGCAATCATTGGATTTAGGGCCTACCCTAAATCTATGATAATTCTTCTCCAGATACTTAACTAATTATAAATATATCTGCAAAGACCTATTTCCAAATAAGGTCACATTCACAGTAAGGAGGATTAGGACTTGACCGTTTCTTTTTTGAAGGGGGACACAGTTTAACTCTTATGTTCTACAACTAAAAATACAAAGTGAAAGGATAGAAAACCTCTTAAGCCTCTTGACACTTAATACTAAATTGCTTTCCAAAATGTGTAAGAGGGCCTGGCTCATTTATCACCAGTGGTATAGAGCAGTGGTCCCCAACCCCGGGCCGCAAACCGGTACCGGTCCATGGGCCATTTGGTACCAGTCTGCAGAGAAAGAATAAATAACTTATATTATTTCCGTTTTTATTTATATTTAAGTCTGAATGATGTTTTATTTTTTAAAAATGACCAGATTCCCTCTGTTACATCCGTCTAAGACTCACTCTTGACACTTGTCTCATAAGTTCAATAATTATATTTTAAAATACCACAGTTTTTACGCTGGTCACATAATTTTATTTTGTGCATTTATCCTTCCCACCCTAAAGGCGGGTCCGTGAAAATATTTTTTGACATTAAACTGGTCCGTGGCCCAAAAAAGGTTGGAAACCACTAGTGTAGAGAGTACCCATTATGCATGTCTTCATCTGCAGTAAGTATTACCATTTAAAATAAGTCTTTGCCTCTGAAATAGGGCAAAAATAAAAACTGATCATTTAAAAATTTTAATTTCATTAATTGTTGGTGACATTAACAAAAATGTATGTACTTAATATGGACATTTGTAATTATTGTAAAAACTCGGTTCACGTCTTTTGCCCATTTTTCTTTTGATGCATTAGTTGTCTCATTGCTGATGCCATTATATTTATATAAATATATTGGTACAATTCAGCATTTGTTACAGTTACCGCAAAACCCAGGTTGTAGGGCACAAAAGCCAATCGGCACTCTTTTCATCTTTTTTGTTATAGAAGTTCTTCAGTGTATAAAAATTCTGTATACATTTCAGGTTTCCAATTGGATCAAATTATGGATCTTTGCTTTAACAGAGTTATATATATACACACATAGTATAGTTAATTATCTTTATTTACTTTTTTCTATACTTAGAGTTTTTTGTTGTTCTTGTTTATTTAATCAATAAGTAATCCAGGACTAGCATTAGGTTTGCTGGACCTGAGTTTGTTACATATGCAAGGTGCAAAGTTCCTTTCTTTCCTTTTTTCTGCTTGGGCTTGTCGCTGCCTCCAGGGGCAGTATCCACCCCGCTCCCTCGGGTTTTTCTCTTAGGCTTTTAGACACCAGAACAGAACGTTAGTTTCTGTCTCTGGTTGATAAGAGCACAGGGGAAACGAGGAAGGCACCGGGCATCTCCAGGCTGTGGCCTCTCTCCCGGACAGCCCCCCACCAACCACACCAACAATCTCCTCCTTCTTATTAAACAAAATCTTTTAGGGTGTTTTGTATATCTGAGGAGCTAATTATTTACCTCTCTCTTCGGATATCAACCTGACAAGTTCCTGGTGGTCCTGGGTGACCCTTGCTCTCTCTCTCTCTCTCTCTCTCTCTCTGTGTGTGTGTGTGTGTGTGTGTGTGTGTGAGAGAGAGAGAGAGAGAGAGAGAGAGAGATATGTGGGGAGGGATCTCTTTCTAAGGGGTCCCAATCAACCTTTGAGGGGATCGACAAGTAGGAGAGCAATCAATAGTGGCTTCAACTTGATCATTTAAATTCTTTGTTTTGTGACAATTAGATTCTAAGGAGACTCTTAGCGTGTCAATAGGGAGCAGCACTGAAAGTGCCCAAATGCGCTGAGAAACCTCCTCGGGTATTTTAGGGAAGCAGGATCAAAATGCTCCTTCCCTCTCACCTCCACCCTCACTTTTTTTTTTTACATTGAGCCACCAGTCTGTATGAATGGAATCCCTGATCCCCCTGGGGCTAGGGAGTAGCAATCTCAGAAGAGGGACAGCAGAGAGGAGCGCCAGCCCAGCAGCACGGGCCCTGATAGCTCAGCCCCCGCCCCCCACCAGAGGCTCTCTGCGGAGCAGATCACCTGACCCCGAATGGGACGCAGCAGTGCTTTGCCTTCATGAGCGTCACTCACAGACACAGAGTGTGGTGAGGGTCAGCAGCCAGTACTCTAGGCCACGTGCACTGTTTTCCCAGGCTAACACTCAGGCCTGGGCAGCACTCTGCAGTGCCTTCACCAAGACACCGGCAGGGTCCCTCCTCCGCGAGTCCCAGCGCGGAACTGGAACTGCGTGTGGAATGACAGCTCAGCGGCTCCGCGGCTCTGTGCTTCAAGAAGCCGTAAAATGAGTTTCCCCTGTTCCCGGACTCACAGCTGGAGAGTGGGATCCTGAGACATTGTCCTGGGGTTAGGGCAGGGCCCTCACTTTAAAATGGGAGTGTGGGTGGCAGGAAGGGACAATGCGGGCAGCACAGGTGCTGGTCAGCCAGACAGAGCCTTCTGGACAGCGGAGCTCAGTCCCACTGCCAGCCGTCAGTCATGGGCGAGCCAAGGGCGTCTCCGTGGGATTTTCCGTCTGTGACTTAGATCATCCCGTTCTTCTCGCCAACTGTGTTGTAAAGAGTAATTATTACTGAAAATAGGTCGTTGGTTTTTGGGGTGTTTTTTTTGGATGATCAGTCAGGTGTGTGGACATGGAATAATACTGCTAAGAGACATATGAAAGTGAAAGAGCCTGACCAGGCGGCGGTGCAGTGGATAGAGTGTCGGACTGGGATGTGGGGGACACAGGTCGAGACCCGGAGGTCGCCAGCTTGAGCGTGGGCTCATCTGGTTTGAGCAAAGCTCACCAGCTTGGACCCAAGGTCGCTGGCTTGAGCAAGGGGTTACTTGGTCTGCTGTAGCCCTCGGTCAAGGCACATATGAGAAAGCAATCAATAAACAACTAAGGTGTCCCAACGAAAAACTAATGATTGATGCTTCTCAACTCTCTCCGTTCCTGTCTGTCCTTATCTCTCTCTCTCTCTCTGACTCTCTCTCTGTCTCTGTAAAAAAAGAAAAGAAAAGAAAAGAAAGTGAAAGCAACTGATTAATGGTCAGGTCTTCTAACAGGCAGGGGCTCACTACACGCAGGGGCCACAGGGGAGGCACACCCAGAGAGTGGCTCAACCAAGCAGGCTGGAGCAGAGAGTGAGAGAACCCTGGGCAAGTGCTTTTAGTGGGGGTCAGAGGGTGGGTCCCAAGCAAAAGGTAGGAGATTTCAGTGCTGCACTTGAGTGCCACTAAGTCATAGTCGGGAGGGCGAGAGGGGCAACTTGTGGCAGGGAGCAGCCTCATCACACTAACCTGGTTGCGTGGGCAAGCTGCTAACAGCCTGTTTGTGGGGATATTTAAAATTTTATAATGCAGTACAGCCCAGATGTACCATAAAAACCAGAACAAGGTGAGGCCATGCCATTTCCAGTCAGGAGGTGCACTCCAGATATAAAAATGTCATAAAGCATCAAAAAGGGCCTCTAACTTGGGGCGTGGGCATGGGGAAGGAACTGTGGGCACTGATATTCTAGGTGGTAGCTTCTAGAGTGACTAGCAGCAGTGGGTTATATATTTTAACAACATCTAATATCTAATATGGGGAAGGTCTGCTAGTCTAAGATAAATTTTAAAATAAGGTTGCTCCACAGTGGCTCACTACGGACACTTTGAGCTTTGTTGTGGGGGCTGACTGATGCTTAGATGTAAGATGTTTAGCATCATCCCTGCCTCTACCTGCTAGATACCCCTTAGATGCCCATCCCTGTGATGACAACCAAAAAGGGCTCTTAACATTGTCAAATGTTCCCAGGTGGCAAAAATCACTTTCAGTTAAGACCACTGTTTTAAAGGAATCTGTGAGGAATACAGAAATTATTTAATAAATGTGCTGGAATATCAAATTTAAAATGGAAAAAACCATCTATTTAGATCCTTATCTTAAATCATACACATAAATTCCAGGTTAACAAAGAGTAAAATGTAAAACTTGAAACTATGACATGCCTAGGAAATTTAAGTAAATATTTAGCTAATGTCTGGAAAGGGAAGCATTTCCTGAAGTTTAGAAACAAAGGAAGAAATAACAAAAGTAGCTACTTACAGCTTTAACCTCGCTAAACTTCAATAAAATTAAAAGGTAAGTGACAAATTGTGAAAATATTTACAAGCAATATGAAGAAAAGTTAACGTTCTTCATATATTTATATAAAACTTCCTGGGGCTCAGATTAGAGCTGTAGTGGGCATCCCACTAAATTTAAACATTGTGCTCTCTATAATCTTAGGTAATTAAATATTATCTAGAGAAAAAATAGATATGCCTCACTTTGATTTGCCTAAATTTCCCATAGTCGTAGTACTCACTGCTTTGTAATATTCTGTGCTTGCTACAGATGCTCTAAGATAATGGGTCATAAATTTAAGCAAATGTAAAATTTTGGCACTTACAGTTTGGCTTGATAAATGGAACCTCGTGGACCCCAGTTAACATAGTTCATATGACCCAAAAAGATTAAAATAGAACTTTCAAAGATTAAAACTTATTATGTAAAACCTAATAAGTAAAAGAGTGATTATCCCCACTGCTTCTCCGTTTGACAGTCTAGTTTTGCCTGTTCTTAAATCTGAAAAGCAAATAAATAAATGGCACCTCAGATGGATTACTACAACCTTAATGCTATATGGTCCCATACCTCAAGACCCCCATACTCCATACCAATATTATTGAAATTACGATTCTATTTAAAGAACAATGAGTAAACACTTTGCTCTTATTGGTTTGTCTCACTGTTTCAATCAGTGCTTATTTCAACAGTCAGCTGCAGTTTACCTCCACCTTTGAAGGGACACAATATACCTTCCCAGGCTACCCACGGGATACCTTAGCAGCTTTGTTATCACACATTCTTTGCAGACATGGCCTTGACTTCATCCATCTTTCTCCAGGAGCACACATATGACATTACATTGGTGATTCATATGACACATAACTCCAACATCATTTAGTCCTTTTTGAGTTCTGGTGACAATATAGTTCTCATTTATGATTTTACTTACAAATTAAAATGAACCGGCACTCCTATTAATACCTTCAAAAATTCCTTCACTGTGAGCTTTTGGCCACCTCTTCTCCTCCTGGAGTCTCAGAACCACTTCTGATGGCTTCTGAATCCCAGGGCTTCTGATAGGAGACCCTGTGCCTGTTGGTCTCACCACTAAAGTAACAGTGACTAACTACCTACGGGGCTGTCTGTCCTGGAAAAAGAGGCTCTCATAGACCCTGAGCCTGTGGCCCTTCATATCCACTGCCCCTTATTCTTTGAATCGTGAAAACAATCCCCCACAACCTCAACACAGCTCAACACAGCTACCAAGGCCTCCTGAAGGCAGGCTGGGGCCAAACCTTGGCCTTCTGGCATACTCCATCTGTAGGAGGGGGTAGCTTTCCTTGTCCCTGCATCTGGCAAGGAACCAAGGAAATCACCAGTCCCTCAGACACTTGCCTCCCTGGAGTTTACTGAACAACAATGGGAGTGGCATTACCAACCATCATATGTGATGGAGCTCCACGAAGTGTTGCTGCTTTTCATCCCTTAGCCTGGTTAAAATCTCTGGTAAAAGACGGGACCCAAGAAACGACATACTTGGCCAAACTTCAGGCAGTCATTTAGTGCCTGGGTACCCTGGTCAACAATGGCCCCATCTGCACATTTATTATAAATGGTTGGGATGTTTCCTAAAGATGATCCCCTTCAGGGTAAAATATTTTAGAAATCTCTTGCCTCACAGATACCAAACATCCACATAAAAATCACACGTGCCTCTGCATCTATATACTAAGGCTACAATACAAGGTTTTGCAAGGACACTCGTTATTCCCTTCAGAGTTACAGACATTATGGGTGGTAACCAAGACACACAATTTCACTTGTCAAAATACACAATGCTGGGCTTTTGGAAGAGGTACTCAATAGAACTTTCATGTCCCTGATAAGTCCCCCATAACTCATTTGATTGAGATGTATATGTTCTTCTCAAGCAACTCGTTTTCAAATTCTAGTACCACAAACTCTATAAAGTTCTCTGCTTGCCCCAGGTCTTAATTTACTTTTATAACTTTTCAATCTTGCCCCCATGCTCTAGAGCTGGAGGCCAGACCAAGAGGACATACTGGCCCTGGCCAGTTGGCTCAGTGGTAGAGCGTTGGCCCGGCGTGTGGAAGTCCCAGGTTCGATTCCCAGTCAGGGCACACAGGAGAAGCGACTATCTACTTCTCCACCCCTCCTCCTCCTCTTCTCTCTCTCCTTCTCTTTCTCTCTCTCTCCCTCTCTCTTCTCTTCCTGTAGCCATGGCTCGATTGGCTCTAGCACGTTGACCTCGGATGCTAAGGATGGCTCCATGGCCTCCACCTAAGGAGCTAAAAAAATGGCTTGGTTGCTAAGCAATGAAGCAATGGCCCCAGATGGGCAGAGTATTGTACCCTAGTAAGATTGCCTGGTGGATCCCGGTCAGGATGCAGGCAGAGTCTGTCTCTCTGCCTCTTCACCTATCAGTTAATAAAATAAAAAAAAAGAAAAAAAAAAGAGCACATACTCTCCGAAGACTCATTTAAACTTGGGTTGTTCCATAGGCCAGGCAACTGCTCAACTGATATGCGACCCATTTGAACCTCAACTTCCCATTTAAAACAAAAGTGCACACCATTCTGTTGACTGTTGTTCTTAGTACTACTGGTCCGGGTGCTTTCATTGGTGTACAATCTGGAAACTCACAGCAACGGAGTACCCTCTTGGAAAGGATACACCAACCCCACATTCCAGACAACATTGCCCTGACTCAGAATCTCATGGTTGGAGATGACATTGTCTATCTGCTTAGCCCATGATTCCAGTTTACTCCTCGTTCTCTGCTAAAAGGTATACCCTGCACTTTCATGCCCAAAGGGAAATCTGGTAGAAGTTACCAAAATTAATGGAGATTATTGCTTTCCCCTGGGGGTGTCTGACTTCTATCAGTCAACCCCTTGACTCCCTGAAGAGAGGCCCACCCACTCCCTGGTGTCCTTTCTTAACACCCACCCACCCCAGTTTTCCACCACTGTCTCTTGCTTTGTGTCTATTACCATGACCACTACAACCACTCTTTGCCCTTGGCTAAATACAACGCCACTTTCTCACAAATTCATTATGCTCAAAGGCACCTTCTGGCGCTGTTGTGACCCAGACTCATAGGCACATCACCTTATATACAGTGTGTCTGTAAAGTCATGGTGCACTTTTGACCAGTCACAGGAAAGCAACAAAAGATGATAGAAATGTGAAATCTGCACCAAATAAAAGGAAAACCCTCTCAGTTTCTGTAGGATGATGTGGCAGCATGTGCGCATGCACAGATGATGACATAACACCGTGTATACAGCGGAGCAGCCCACGGCCATGCCAGTCGAGATGTGGACAGTACAGAGGAAAGTTCAGTGTGTTCTGTGGCTCACTAAATTCAAATCCATGATCAAAGTGTAACGTGAATACCAGCGCATTTATAACAAAGCGCCACCACATAGGAATAACATTACTGGGTGGGATAAGCAGTTGAAGGAAACCGGCAGTTTGGTGGAGAAACCCCGTTCTGGTAGGCCATCAGTCAGTGACGAGTCTGTAGAGGCTATACGGGATAGCTACCTAAGGAGCCCTAAAAAATCTGTGTGTGAGCCCGCATCGAACTGCACTAAATAGCTATGAAACTGGGAGAGTTTTCCTTTTATTTGGTGCAGATTTCACATTTCTATCGTCTTTTGTTGCTTTCCTGTGACCGGTCAAAAGTGCACCATGGCCCTGGCCGGTTGGCTCAGCGGTAGAGCGTAGGCCTGGTGTGCGGGGGACCCAGGTTCGATTCCCGGCCAGGGCACATAGGAGAAGTGCCCATTTGCTTCTCCACGCCCCCCCCCCCCCCCGCCCTGCTTCCTCTCTGTCTCTCTCTTCCCCTCCCACAGCCAAGGCTCCATTGGAGCAAAGATGGAGCGGGTGCTGGGGATGGCTCCTTGGCCTCTGCCCCAGGCACTAGAGTGGCTCTGGTCGAGGCAGAGCGATGCCCCGGAGGGGCAGAGCATCGCCCCCTGGTGGGCAGAGCGTCGCCCCTGGTGGGCGTGCCGGGTGGATCCCGGTTGGGCGCATGCGGGAGTCTGTCTGACTGTCTCTCCCCGTTTCCAGCTTCAGAAAAATACAAAAAAAAAAAAAAAAAAAAAAGGCACCATGACTTTACGGACACACTGTAGTTCTTGTTGACTCCCTGACAGGTTTTCCCTAATGAAACCATAACCCAGTGTGCAGTGGTTATACTGGGGATTCCTGTAGTACTGTACTTTATCTGCTGGGTACTTTCCTGTTTCCACCAACCCAAGGATGCCAGCAAAACAGGAAGTATTTAATGCTATCGTAATAGAACTTGCCATAAGCGCTATAGCAGCCAGCGTTGGCACCAGTATGGTGTCCTTTTTCCAACAAAATTAAATCATAACTGCCAACCAGCACTTTTTTCTGGCCCTTAAAGATTATTCAGAAGCTGCACAAGACACTGTCCCGTATGCAGTCAGCCCATGAGTCTCTAGCCCAAAATGGACAACAGACTGGTTTTTGACAACTTACAAGCCAGAGAGGGAGGGGTTTGTCCATACAGGATCCCTCCTGCTGTATGGCATTTTCAATTCTGCACAGGTACAGGCCAGACTCTGAGGAACGGGCCAAGAGGTAAAGATCTCTCGTAACATAACCAACAGGTTCCCTTAACATCAGAGGTGCCTGGCTTGTTCTCTTGGCTATTGCCCACAAAGTATTCAATACAATGCCTGGTTGTTCATATTCTTGTCATAGTCCTACTAGGACTCTTCCTAGCGGTCACCTTTCTTAAGATTTGCTTTCCAGTGACTAAGTCAAGCTGTCCTGCTCACCTTTCATGTCTCCAGAACCCAAGTGGCAAGGTCCCAATTAGTATTGTTACTGATGTTGAGGCATCACTGGGTTGATTGTGTTA
Source organism: Saccopteryx bilineata (assembly GCF_036850765.1). NCBI lineage: Eukaryota > Metazoa > Chordata > Mammalia > Chiroptera > Emballonuridae > Saccopteryx > Saccopteryx bilineata. The sequence continues at coordinate 201,051,365 of NC_089494.1, forward strand.
TACATTTTAAAAACATGTTTTTCTGCTGCCTCAGGATCCCCGCAGACAGGCTGTGAGCACTCTGAAATCCCCTTGCACCTTTTGTTTGTACTCTCCCTGTCCCCTAATAAAGGCACTTGCATGTGGCTTTTCTCTCTCTCCTCGCTCTGTGTCCCCCACCCGCTTGGTCGAGCCCACCCCCTGGGCATGCTCCCCTGTGACTCCCGAGAGGTGTGCCATGCCTCTTTCTTCTAGGACCTGGGATTGAGATCAGTCTCTCACGTTCATATGCCTCTCTGTGGTGTCAGTCCACGTTCTCACTGGACTGATCGTCTAAAAAAGAGAAAAAATAGGCAACAGAATGACTCCTTACAGCACAGGTCCCTGTGACCTGTGGCCTCCCCAGCCAAACTGCTTCAATAGCATACAGCATCCGATCTTTCCGAACAGTCCCTCCCAGTCAGGGGAAGAAAGATGCAGCAGTTTTCTGGTGATGCAATAATGGACACACAAAAACAGTTTTACTTCTGTAACTTAATGTGGGAGTTTTCTTGGGACTGTTTCGTTCAGTTGATTAATTTGTTGGTTTTGGTAAAAGACCACATGATTTTTATCATGAAAGTTTATGTATATCTTATGCATATACTTTAAGTTTATTATATTTTTTAACATATGTTAGGGTAGCCCCCTTCTTGGCTCTCATTCCAGATGGACTTGGAACCTTACTGAAGTTTTATGAACCCTACATAAAGCTGTGGTTGCAAACTTTAATGAGTATCTGTTAAAAATCACGTGGGGAGCGTGGTAAGAAGACAGTTTTCTTAAAACCTACCCTATCCCTCTTGTGATACTGTTAAATTCAGGCCCAGCCCAGGAATGTGCATTTTAATAAGCATCCAAGGGATTTTAAGGCAGTAATCTCTAGACCCCATTTAGAGATTCATGCTGTGGGTAATTTTCACAGAGTTGACATCTTGTTACTGGCTTTCCATTTATTTAGGTCTTCTTCCTTCCAGATGTTACATCTTGCACATTGTGAATGCATTTCCCCCCCTATTATATCCTAATTGTTTTTGCTAGTACACAAGAAAGCTGTTAATTTTTAGATGTTTGTTTTGTATCCAGCCACTTGGCTGAGTTCCCTTGTTAAACCTAATAGTTTTTCATTTAAACCTTTTGCAAGGGTGAGATGGGAGAGAGACTGATCAAACCAGCCCAGCAATGGGAGCACTTGATTTTTGCCTCCTCCTTTACATTACCCCTTTTATACTTTTAGATCTAGTTTATGTGTCACTACATTGTCCAAAGCTTCCAGGACATTGCTAAATAAAGTCATAGGATCCACCCTTCATTTGTTCCTGATTTTAAAGGGAATGCCTTTATTAAGGCTTCATTCATGGTTAAGAATGGTTCCAGTTGTTGTATTTTAAATAGAGATTTTAAAAATTATGTTAAGAAAAGAGTTCTCAGTTGTGGCCAGTTGGTTCAGTGGATATAATGTTGGCCCTGCGTTCGGACGTCCTTGGTTTGATCCCTGGGTTCAATCCCCGGTCAGGGCACACATTAGAACTGACCATCTACTTCTCTTCCCCTCCGTCTCTCCCTCTCTCTTCCTCCCTTGCAGCCAGTGGCTCGATTGGTTTAAGTGTTGGCCTCAGGTGCTGAGGATGGCTTGATTGATTCAAGCGTTGTCCCCAGATGGGGTTGCCAGGTGGATCCTGGTTGGGGCACATGCGGGAGTCTATCTTTCCCCCTCACTTAAAAAAATAATAATAATAGAAGAAAAAATAAAAGAGTTCTCTATTCCTAGTGTTAAAGCTGCTTAAAAAAAGGTGTTTTGGGTTTTTTTGTTTGTTTGATTTTTGTATTTTTCTGAAGCTGGAAACGAGAGAGACAGACAGACTCCCGCATGTGCCCGACTGGGATCCACCCGGCACGCCCACCAGGGGTGATGCTCTGCCCCTCCAGGGTGTCGCTCTTTTGCGACCAGAGCCACTCCAGCGCCTGGGGCAGAGGCCAAGGAGCCATCCCCAGCGCCCGGCCATCTTTGCTCCAATGGAGCCTCGGCTGTGGGAGGGAAAGAGAGAGACAGAGAGGAAGGAGAGGGGGAGGGGTGGAGAAGCAGATGGGCGCTTCTCCTGTGTGCCCTGGCTGGGAATCGAACCCGGGACTTCTGCACGCCAGGCCGATGCTCTACCACTGAGCCAACCGGCCAGAGCCTTGTTTTTTTTTTTTTTAATTTAAATAAGAAATGGATATGGGCTCTGTAGGGAGGAAAATTCCCTTCCTTCTCCCCTCCTACATTCTCCACCGGGCCCTGTAAATTGGACTGACACAAAACAGATGAACCAGAGAAGACAAGTTTATTGGCCTGTGCATCCCACTTGCACTTGGGAGCATCCAAAGATGAGAAACTCAAAATGGTGGTTAGAATTTGGGACTGATAGAGAAGTAGATGGTCAGTTCTAATGTGTGCCCTGACCGGGGATGGAACCCAGGGATCAAACCAAGGACGTCCGAACGCTGGGCCAACATTCTATCCGCTGAACCAACTGGCCATGACTGAGAACTCTTTTCTTAACATAATTTTTATAGTTTTATAATTCTTATGTCAAAGAGGCATATTTTGGGGTGGCATATTCTTATCTCCTTCTAATCATATTCAATGCCTTTTAACTGTCTACAGAAGAAGTGATACTTTCCTATTCAAAAATAAAATGTATTAATAAAATTTTTAACGCATCCTCGCCCTTCTGAAATAACTCATATGTACTTAGTCATGGCTTATTCTTTTGTTGTGCTGTGAATTTTATTCCCTATAATAGTAATCTCTCTCCAACTGTGAGAGGTTTAGTTCTAAAAAGTTGCTTACCTGGCAAAAATAACAGGTGTCAAAACCAAGATTTTTAAAAGAGATTGGGTAAGTCACCAACTTCAGTTTTGAATATGTAACTAAATTCAGTAACAGGAAAGTTAGGTGGTTCTAACTTTTTCCGAAACAAACTGGATCTGTTGATATTAAAACCTGTGCTGCCCTGCCTGACCAGGCGGTGGCACAGTGGATAAAGCATCGGACTGGGATGCGGAGGGGCCCAGGTTCAAGACCTCGAGGTCGCCAGCTTGAGCATGGGCTCATCTAGTTTGAGCAAAGCTCACCATCTTGGACTCAAGGTCGCTGGCTTGAGCAAGGGGTTACTTGGTCTGCTGTAGCCCCTCGGTCAAGGCACATATGAGAAAGCAATCAATGAACAACTAAAGTGCCACAACAAAAAACTGATGATTGATGCTTTACATCTCTCTCCATTCTGTCTGTCCCTATCTATCCCTCTCTCTGACTCTCTCTGTCTCTGTCTCTGTAAAAAAAAATAAAAATAAAAAATAAAAATGCCCATCTTTATTAAAAAAACAAAACAAAAAGCCTGTGCTGTCCTGGACGGTTGGCTCAGCAGTAGAGTGTTGGTCCAGCGTGTGGAAGTCCTGGATTTGATTCCCGGCCAGGGCACATAGGAGAAGCGCCCATCTCCTTCTCCATGTTTCCCCTCTCCTTTCTCTCTATCTCCCTCTTCCCCTCTTGCAGCCAAGGCTCCATTGAAGCAAAGTTGGCCCGGTTGCTGAAGATGGCTCCATGGCCTCTGCCCCAGGTGCTAGAATGGCTCCAGTTGCAGCAGAGCATCGCCCCCTGGTGGGCATGCCGGTTGGATCCTGGTCGGGCGCATGTGGGAGTCTGTCTGCTGCCCTTCACCCCCTCCCGGCTTCTCGCTTCGGAAAAATACAAAAACAAACAAACAAACAAAAAAACCTGTGCTTGCCCTGGCCGGGTAGCTCAGTCAGTTAGAATGTCATTCCAATACACCGAGGTTGCAGGTTTGATCCCCAATCAGGGCATGTACAAGAATCAGCCAATGAATGCATATATAAATGGAACAACAAATCAATGTTTCTCTCTCTCTCTTTCTCTGTAAAATCAATAAAAAAAACAAAACTCTCATGCTGATAGGTAACTTTTTCCTGATTCACATTCTTTAATTTATCAGAAAACATTTCTTTGTTTTTAGAATTCATTGAGAGACTGAATGTGCTTTGGACTTGAAACCTCCCTTGTTTAATTTACAAATTTGGCTACGTACTGTGGTCATTTATGATGATCAGAGTACTCACTGCAATGTGTTGGGAGGCTGCCTGATGATCGATCCATGGAGCTGCAAGAGGTCGTTCTGAGCCACTCAATGTCTACCCTCAAGATTAAGGACAGCAATCATTGTTGTCTTTTTATTTATCTATTTGTTTTATTTAAGGGCACAGACTGTGGATATACGAAAAGTTTAAAACCAAGAATTTATAATATTTTGGTAAGGAATTATAAAACTTCATCAATCCAAAACTGCAAGAGTTTACCTCTTTTATTTTTATTCAGAAATACAATTAGTCTAGAGTTTTCTTTTTTGGAAACATGCTTATGAGTTTTTGGTAGCATCAATATTTCATTTTCAAAAAAATTTGGGCACTCCTATATTTCCCCATGTTCTGGTATAATATAGCTATCTTTAAAATTAGTTTTTCCTTAAAAGTTTGCAATTGTTAAAGGGTAATATTCAGAAAATAAATTTATGACTCATACAGATATAAAAATGAACATGTATTATAGACTTGATTGTAGTCATTAATCAGTGTGAGGGCACCAGGCAGGTGTTATAACCAGTTCAAAGAGAAAAAAATTTTAAATGGACAAATTCATAGATCAATAATATTGAATTATGGTTAGGCAGTATTGAAATGAATAATAAATGGGCAAATTGAAGGAAGGTGGTTTTTTCTCAGGGAAGAAGGGGGAAATCAATTGAACTTCCACCAAATTTACATGTCTATGGAGAAAAGTTATTTTGCATTGCTCTCAGTTACTTAGCAGGGGTCCCCAAACTTTTTACACAGAGGGCCAGTTCACTGTCCCTCAGACTGTTGGAGGGCCGCCACATACAGTGCTCCTCTCACTGACCACCAATGAAAGAGGTGGCCTTCCAGAAGTGCGGTGGGGGGCCGGATAAATGGCCTCAGGAGGCTGCATGTGGCCCGCGGGCCGTAGTTTGGGGACCCCTGAACGGTTATGAAATACAGTAGCTCCCCTAGAATCAGGTAAGGCTGTTCTCTAGATCAGTGGTTCCCAACCTTTTTGGGGCCACGGACCGGTTTAATGTAAGAAAATATTTTCACGGACCGGCCTTTAGGGTGGGACGGATAAATGTATCACGTGACCAAGACAAGCGTCAAGAGTGAGTCTTAGACGAATGTAACAGAGGGAATCTGGTCATTTTTTAAAAATAAAACATCGTTCAGACTTAAATATAAATAAAACGGAAATAATGTAAGTTATTTATTCTTTCTCTGCAGCCTGGTACCAAATGGCCCACAGACCGGTATTGGTCTGCGGCCCGGGGGTTGGAGACCACTGCTTTAGATGACACATAGTTTTCCATTGAGCAGAACCTTTTTCTACAAAATGACACATTAGGAAAGCTAACGCAATCATTCATTCATGTGATGAACATTTGAATTTCTGTTCAGTGCCAAGTAATTTTCAACGTCTTCCTGAGTCTGATCCATTTGGACTGCCTGCATTTACAGTCAGTTTTGGATGTTCACATTTTTCCAGAATACACTCTATTTCTTTGAGATTTTCTTTTTCTTTTATTAAATTTATTGGAGTGCCATTGGTTAATGAGATCATATAGGTTTCAAGCGCACATTTCTATGATGCATGATCTGCATATTGCATTGTGTGCCCACCACCCACAGTCAAGTCGTCTTCTGTCACGTATATTTGGCCCCTCTTACCCTTTTCTACCTTTTGTCTCCTTCCCTCTGGTAACCACCCTATTATTGTCTGTGTCTGTGAGTTTTAGTTTTATATCCTGCATATGAGTGTTTTGTTTGTTTGCTTTGTTTTTTTAGCAAGAGAGAGACAAACAGACAGAGACAGGAATGGAGAGAGAAAAGAAGCATCAACTTGTAGTTGCGGCACTTTAGTTGTTCATTGATTGCATCCCACATGTACCTTGATCCTGGGGCTCCAGCCGAGCCAGTGACCCCTTGTTCAAGTCAGTGACCCCAAGCTCAAGCTTGAACCTGCACCACCACTGGTCAGGCCTTCATATGAGTTTTGAAATCGTATGGTTCTTAGCTTTTCCTGTCTGATTTATTTTGCTTAGCATAGTATTCTCAAGGTCCATCTATGTTGTCGAAATGGCAGTATTTCATTTTTTCTTATGGCTGAGTAGTATTCCATAGTATGTATGTACCACATCTTCTTTATCCTCTGTTGAGGGACGCTTTGGTTGTTTCTATGTCTTGGCCACTGTTAGTACAGGTATTGATCGATTTACGACCTACGCAACTTACGACCATTTGACTTTACGACCACAATCGCTAGCCATGACTGCTCCGAATCTGGCAGTGCAAGTGTTGCCCAGCTGTGCGTACGACAGTGTGGACCAGCTTCCGGCAGCACTACCATCTCCGTGTGCACCATTTCAATTGTTATCCCAGACTCGGTACAGCAATTTATGTTTTGTATCTTGGATATTTTTCATCAAACCCCTCCCAAGATGTCCACCAAGAGGAAATTGTCTTGTCTTTGACTTAAAGATTTTTATAAATCATTTCATAGTACTATACATATAGCCTACTCAACTTACGACCAAATCGTGTTACGACTGGTCTGTTGGAACCAATCGTGGTCGTAAGTCGAGCACTAGCTGTAATGCTACAATGAACATAAAGGGGCATATATCCTTGCAATAAATGTTTTCAAATTTTTTGAGTAGATAGTCAGAAGAGGGATTGCTGGGTCATATGATAACTCTATAATTTTTTGAAGAAGCACCCATACTGTTTTCTATAGTGGCTATGCCAGTTTACATTCCCACCAGCAGTAAATGAGGGTTTCTTTTTCTCCACAGCCTCTCCAACACTTGTTATTACCTGTCATGTTGATAATAGCCATTCTAACAGGTGTGAGGTGGTATCTCATTGTAGTTTTGATTTACATTTCCCTAATAGCTAGGGAAGTTGAACATCTTTTTATATAGCTGTTGGCCATTTTTATGTCTTCTTGGGAGAGGTTTCTGTTCAAGTCTTCTGTCCATTTGTGTGTGTGTGTGTGTGTGTGTGTGTGTGTGTGTGTGTGTGACAGACAAAGAGAGGGACAGATAGGGACAGACAGGAAAGGAGAGAGTTGAGAAGCATTAATTCTTCATTGCAGCTCCTTAGTCTCCTTAGTTGTTCATTGATTGCTTTCTCTTATGTACACTGATGGGAGGGGGGAGCTACAGCAGAGCAAGTGACACCTTGCTCAAGCCAGCGACGTTGGGCTCAAGCCAGTGACCTTGGGCTTCAAGCCAGTGACCTTTGGGCTCAAACCAGTGACCATGGGGTCATGTCTATGATTCCATGCTCAAGCCAGCGACCTTGCACTCAAGCTGGATGAGCCCACGCTCAAGCCTGTGACCCTGGGGTTTTGAATCTGGGTCCTCTGTGTCCCAGTCCAACGCTCTCTCCACTGCTCCACCACCTGATCATGCCCTCTGCCCATTTGTTAATTGGATTGTTTGTTTGGTGTTGAGTTGTATGGATTCTTTATATATTTTGGATATTAATACCTTGTTAGAGCTGTTGTTTGCATATACTGTATCATCTTCCTTTTGGGTGATTGTCTTTTTGTTTTATTGTTCGTTTCTTTTGCTGTGCATAAGCTTTTCAGTTTGATATAGTCCCATTCATTTATTTTTGCCTTTACTTCCCCTGCCTTTGGGGTCAAATTTATAAAATGTTCTCTAAGACAATGGTTCATACACTTAGTACCTATGTTTTCTCCTACATATTGAATAATTTGTTTCAGATCTTATATTTAGGTCTTTGATCCATTTTGAATTAATTTTTATACAATGGGACAAACTGTAATCTAGTTTCATTCTTTTGCATGTGGTTTTCCAACTTTCCCAGCACCATTTACAGAAAAGGCTTTCCTTTCTCTGTTGTGTATTTTTGGCTCCTTTGTCAAAAATTATTTGCCCATATACATATGGTTTTATTTCTGGGCTCTCAATTCTGTTCCATTTGTCTGTATGTCTGTTTTTCTGTCAATACCATGCTGTTTTGATTATTGCAGCTCTGTAGTACAATTTGAAGTCAGGTAGTATGATAGCTCTAGCTTCATTCTTTTTTCTCAGCATTGCTTTGGCTATTTGGGGGTCTTTTGTGGTTCTATACAAATCTGATTTTTTTGGTTCTAGTTCTTTAAAAAATGACAGTGGGATTTTTTTTTTTTTCTTTTAAAGAGACAGAGAGAGAGTCAGAGTGAGGAATAGACAGGGACAGACAGACAGGAACGGAGAAATGAGAAGCATCAATCATTAGTTTTTCCTTGCGCATTGCTACACCTTAGTTGTTCATTGATTGCTTTCTCATATGTGCCTTGACCATGGGCCTTCAGCAGACCGAGTAACCCCTCGCTTGAGCCAGAGACCTTGGGTCCAAGCCGGTGAGCTTTTTGCTCAAACCAGATGAGCCTGCGCTCAAGCTGGCGACCTCGGGGTCTTGAACCTGGGTCCTCAGCATCCCAGTCCGACGCTCTATCCACTGCGCCACCGCCTGGTCAGGCGACAGTGGGATTTTGATGGAGATTGCATTAAATCTGTGTATTGTTTTGGGTAATATGGCCATTTTAATTATGTTGCTTTTCAAATGTATTATCATTCAATTATAATATTCTGTTATGATTTTTTTTTTTTTTTACTGAGACAGAGAAGGATAGACAGGGACAGACAGACAGGAATGGAGAGATGAAAAGCATCAATCATTAGTTTTTCGTTGCGCATTGCATTGATTGCTTTATCATATGTGCCTTGACCGTGGGGCTACAGCAAACCCAGTAACCCCTTGCTCGAGCCAGCAACCTTGGGTCCAAGCTGGTGAGCTTTGCTCAAACCAGATGAGCCCACGCTAGAGCTGGTGACCTTGGGGTCTCGAACCTGGGTCCTCTGCATCCCAGTCCGATGCTCTATCCACTGCGCCACCGCCTGGTCAGGCTATTCTGTTATGATTTTTAAAAAAACCTTTTTTATTTTCTAGAACTTTCTTTTGAATTCATATGATTAAAATATCAAAAATTATAAGTTATTTAGTGAAATATATATCATACTTTTCTTCATCTAATTCTGACTTCTCCCAACAAGTAACTACTATCAGTTTTAGTTATATGTGTGCACACACATATAGCCATCTATATTGTTTTATGTGTTTCTTTCTCTATACACACACACACACACACACACACCAGTGTAATTACATATGGATATTTTGTAACAGCATCTTTGCATATTTTTATTTTTTAGATGTTTGATTTGTCAAATTTTTTGTAGTGGAAGTGGTTTGGAAACCAGATTTTAAATTTCTTTATGTTAATTTTCTTTTTTTAAAAATTCATTGTTACTTTTCATGCCCTGGCCAGTGGGCTCAGTGGTAGAGCATCGGCCCGGTGTGTGGATGTCCTGGGTTCAATTCCCAGTCAGGGCACACAGGAGAAACACCCATCTGCTTCTCCACCCTTCTCCCTCTCCTTTCTCTCTATCTCTCTCTTTCCCTCCCGCAGTCAAGGCTCCATTGGAGCAAAGTTGGCCTGGGCACTGAGGATGGCTCCATGGCCTCTGCCTCAGGTGCTAGAATGACTCCGGTTACAATGGAGCAACGCCTCAGATGGGCAGAGCATCACCTCCTAGTGGGCATGCCGGGTGGATCCCAGTCAGCTGAATGTGTCTGTCTCTCTGCCTCCCCGCTTCTCACTTCAGAAAAATACAAAAATAAATAAATAAAATAATTCATTTTTAACTTTATTATTTCTTCTGTCTTAGTTTTCTTATGTTTGTTTTTTCCCCTAAATTCATGAAGAAAGTGCTTTTTTAAAATTCCTTCCTTCCTGTCTTTATTGTAATGAAAGTTTTTAAGAAGGCCAATTTATAGCCTAGGTTGCACCTTCCTACCTATTTGAAAAATCCAAAAAGATTACACTGATGTGCAATATTACCTGCAGAGTATTGTCATTTTTAGTAAAAATTTTGCTGACTTGATAAGCAAACATGTTATTGTTTTTTTTTGTTTTGTTTTGTTTTTTTGTTGTACTTTTTTTTCTGAAGCTGGAAACAGGGAGAGACAGTCAGACAGACTCCCGCATGCGCCCGACCGGGATCCACCCGGCACGCCCACCAGGGGCGAGGCTCTGCCCACCAGGGGGCGATGCTCTGCCCATCCTGGGCGTCGCCATGTTTGCGACCAGAGCCACTCTAGCGCCCGGGCCATCTTTGCTCCAATGGAGCCTTGGCTGTGGGAGGGGAAGAGAGAGACAGAGAGGGAAAGCACGGCGGAGGGGTGGAGAAGCAAATGGGCGCTTCTCCTGTGTGCCCTGGCCGGTAATCGAACCCGGGTCCTCCGCACGCTAGGCTGACGCTCTACTGCTGAGCCAACCGGCCAGGGCCCATGTTATTGTTTTATTCATACTCTTTTGAAGATTCTCCACTGGCTTCTTATCATCAGCTGGTATAAATTATTATGCTCAATTTTGCTATCATTTCCAACCAAAAGGTCATTTTTTTTTCATTCTGACACTTCTTGGAACTACTGCTTCCTGTCTGTTTACAGCTAAACCTCTTAAAAGAGTACCTCCCATTCCTTTCTCAACCCAGTTGGACTCTGGCTTCTGGCCCAGGACTCTGAAAACCAGCGTTCATCACCAGTGTTGATAATGACCTCTGAAATGCCAGATCCAATGATCTCATCTTGTTGCTGGTCTTTGCTGAGCTCTCAGGACATTTGATGTTGACCATCTCTTTCATCTTGAAGCTTTTTCTTTTCTTGGTTTTTGTGACAATATTCTTTCCTCCATTCCTTGGCCTACATGACCACTTTTTCAGCTCCCTTCCCTCCCTTGCTTCCTAAACATGAGATTATATAGGATATATGATCTCTATCTCCATCTATGTCTCTATCTCTGTCTCAGTCTCTATCTCTCTGTCACTCTCTTTGCCCTTGCTTGCTTTCACAGAAGAAATAGGGATTATCAGGCATGAACTGATGGAGATTTTCACTCTCCTGACTTTGCCTCTTCCCTCCTATGACGAATAATACTCTCTGCACTCTAGAGCCATTTCCCTTCCTCTTGCAGGATCTGGCACCATTTGGACGCCCTCTCTCTATCTGTGTTTTCCAGCTCGCCCCTCTTTCTCTTTGGCTATGACATATGCTCGAATTTCCATTTTTGTGAAAAATGAACTTCTCTCTTGACCTTTATCTAGATCTTCCTTTACTTATGACTGCATATTTTTCTTTCATAGTTGACCTTCTTGAAAGTGGTCCATATTCATTTTAGCTACTTCCTCATTCTACATCATCCTTTCATTCTATTGTACACCACTGCAGTGAGAACTCTCCCTCCACAATTCCACTGAAACGATAAAGGCTACCACTGATCTGTTAATTGGAAAAAAACCCAGCCTCTCTTCAGCCCTCAGCATGACCTCCCTGCAGCCTTAGAGATGGTTGAACACTCTCTTTTTCTCAAAAACCTTCCCTGGCTTCCACAACAAGACTCTCTTGTTCTTCCCCTGCCTGGCTGATTATTCCCACTCACTGTCCTTTGCATCATTTCCTTCGTCTTCCCGCTTCTGGTATTCCTCATCCTCTTCCTGCTGAGCTCTCTTCTGCTCTGCTCTCTTTCCCTTCCCTCCTGCTCACTCATCTCCTCTCTTTGTGGTTCTTCTTAAGTGATGTCTCCCCTGCACTCCCATGGCTCCCTCTATCACCAGTTCGCTTAGATTCACAAATCAATATGTCTAGCCTCACGGTTTTCCTGAACTCCAGTCCTAAATTGTGTCCTCCCAAATCACGACAGACTTTGATTCATTCAAGATGATGGACAAAGAGGGCAAAGGAAGCAGAAATAGTAAGAGAGAGAGGAGAACAACAGGGAGGGCTGTGGGAATGGAAAAAAAAACAATTGTAAATGAATGTGTGTGCCTCTCGCTTTTCCCCAGCTGTGTTTAGGGCACTCACCACTCTTATCCCCACCTTTCTTCACTAAAGCTGTGGTTCTCAGAGTGTGGTACCCAAGCCAGTAACATCAGCATCGCCTTGGAACGTGTTAGGACTACACATTCTCAGATCTACTGAGTCAGAAACTCCGGGGTGGGCCCAGCAATCTGTGTTTTAATAATCCCTCCAGGTGATTCTATGCCTGCTGAAGTTTGAGAATGCCTGCACAAGTCAATTTCCTCCATGAACCAGGGACAGTGTTATCTCCTCTGTAGAGCCCTCCCCAAACCCTCAGACAAAATTAATGACTTCCTCTTCTGCTTTATTCATGCCAATTATATAGCACTTATTCTATTATAGTTGGCTCTTTAAGAGTCCTTCCTCCCCCATAGATTATAAAGGTCTAGAGTTATTATTGATCTTGATATTACCAGTGCCTGGCATGAAGTAGACATATGTTACATTATCACAAATTACTTTTATTTTTCTGCTCCCATGACCCCTTTTCACTACCTACTTACCCTTTCTTTTTCTTCCTTGAACTTGGCTTCTGGGTATGAATAAGTCATCAAAATGAGATCTCACCATCCTCAAGCCGTGTTTTCACTGGATTCAAGCTTTCAGCCTCTTCATATGTATCACTCAGGGTTCAAAGACAGAAAAGGAACCATAAGTGGAGATGTATAGGTGTATAAATACATATATACGATTGACTACAAGGATTTGAACTTATGTGGTTATAGAACTAGTTAAACTCTTTGTGCAAAGCTATTGCTTTCACTTTTATGCTGGTGCTCAAACTCCAGTGGGCAGACATTTGGGAAGAAAGGCAGAGGAAAAGGGGGTGAGAGCGGTGAGCAGAGGAAAACTGGATCCACAAGCACAGAGTGGAACTCACAAGCATCAACTGGAACCCATGGGGACAGACTAGAACTGAGTCAGTTTTCCTGTCTCCAACCTGGATGACATGTGCACCACCAGTCAAGCAGGTGCCTCCATCATGGAGCTAAACACACCCCTGACCCAGCAGTCAGAGCAGCGGAAGGAGGACCCGGGAAAGGGGGAGTAGCTCAGGCCCGTGGCTGCCCCACACCAAGGCGGGAGCCAGCACGTAGCGAGCATGTGTGGGAGCTACAAAACATAAAGGAACACCTTTCCTGGGTTGGCTGGCAATGGAATTGATTTGAGAAAGATGGATAAGAGTTACACAGGGGAGACTAGGATATCCCAGGGGAGACAAAATCATAATTCTCAACAGAAGACCCTCAGTCACCAGTGAAAGGCATAATTATGCTGAATATATTGTCTTTACTGAGGTAAGGTAGATTTTAGAAAGATTATTCGTAATTTAAAGTAAAGCTATCTACATTTAATTAACTAGAGCATCATCCATGCATTATAACTAATTGAGGGTGTTTTTATAAGTGTGTAATAAAGAAGAATAGAGTTTAGAAAAGTGTAGTGGGCAAGAGCTTAGACTCAACTACTTGCTAGCTATGTGACCTTGAGCAAAGTATTAAATCTGTAAGCCTTTGTATTCTCATTTATAAATTGGTAATAATAGTAGTCTTTATCTGATAGAGTTGTTGTAAGGACTTAATAAGAGAATTCATGTAAAGGACTTGGCAGAATATTGGGTACATAATATATTAACTGCGGCCAATATCTCATCATCATTATTGTTCTTTCTGTTATTGCCATTATTTCTCTAGGAAATACTTTCCAGGAAGGTTAATTCCAAAGGCTCAATAATACCTTTGCTCACTCCAGATAATTCATCATATAGCATCCAGCATCGATTGTCAGAAGAACTTCGCTCTACTTATTTTGATGCTTTCTTTGGATTAAAATGTAGTTGCCTTTGTCTTCTCAACCCCAACCCCAAATGCATTCCTGCACTTTCCTGTAAAAGTTGTCTTTCATTCATCTAAAATATGGGCTCTGCGGCTTTTTCCCACTACCTGCCCCACAGACCTTGAGCAAAGATGGTTTTAAAGCCCAGGGTGCAGCAGCTGAAGACCCAGCCTCCTTGCCCATTTGCAAGGTGACCGCCTGGCCTGCTCTCAGGTCCCAGCAGGAAGGAATGGGCTGAGGTTCAAGTGAATATGTGGCTTTCCTGTAACAGAGTTTAGGGACTTGTTTTATGGGGCCATGAAAAAAACAGACTGATGTTGACGCACAGTACGGGTGTCATTTTATAACTATAATCCAAAGTTGTAAAACATTTTATTGCCTGAGAGAAAGAACTAGATATCTCTTTATTTTTTTTAAACAATGAAAAAACAAAGAATAGTGTTATCCTTTCATTAAAGAGCCATTCTAATCATTTTCTTTATCCTGATTATCTTTGAGTTTTCATGAATCTTTATCTCCTCTAAATCTTCAATCTCATTTTCTCTGTCTTTAATTAGGTTTTCTGGGTTATGGCCACTTTAACCAGAGAAAAATCACTGAACTAGAACTTAGAAATAATACAGTCCCTTCTGGTTTTATTACTCAATTTCAGTATTGATTGGATCTCCAGAATGTACTTTCATTGGCATAACCTTCTTTTAAAACAAAATCTATGTATCTTACCAATGCAATGATTTTTTTTTCTCCTTTACCAAGCCCAAACTGACATTACTTCAAATACAATAATTTACTCATTGGAAAACATTGAAGGGTTTCTATTTGTTGAAAGGTACATACTGCAAGCCTCACATTAGCTGTTTCAAGAGTGAAATGTGACCCTGGCCAGTTGACTCAGCGGTAGAGCGTCAGCCTGGCATGTGGAAGTCCCGTGTTCGATTCCCGGTCAGGGCACACAGGAGAAGCACCCATCTGCTTCTCCATCCTTCCCCCTCTCCTTCCTCACTATCTCTCTCTTCCCCTCCCGCAGCCAAGGCTCCACTGGAGCAAAGTTGGCCCGAGTGCTGAGGATGGCTCCATGGCCTCCGCCTCAGGTGCTAGAATGGTTCCAGCGTAATGGAGCAATGCCCCCAATGGGCAGAGCATCGCCCCCTAGTGGGCATGCTGGGTGGATCCCGGTCGGGCGCATGTGGGAGTCTGACTGCCTTCTGCTTCTCACTTCGGAAAAATACAAAAAAAAAAAAAAAAAAAAAGAAAAGAAAAAAAGAAAAAAGAATGACGTGTATCAGGAATTCTTTCTGCTTTCGCCTCCCACCCTCATAATATCCTTTGAGTTCATCTTCTCTATGATGTCCCAACTGCTACATAGCAGTGTCTATCTCTAGGGACACCATATAGCTTCCCACTCCTTCCAAAACCACCGCCATACTGAAATGCTCTTCACTGGGACGTAGGTTTGTCATTGAATCATGTTTCCATGGCTTTGTTCAAACTGTCCCTCTGCCCAGAATGCCCTTTTACTTTGTCTGCCTGGTGAATTCCTTCAAGACCGTGTTAAATGTCACCTCCTCCAGTAAACTCTTCCCAGATTCCTTGGGTGGGATTATGCATGCCTTCCTTTGGCCTGCTGAATAGAGCTTGTTTGTATTGTGAAAGTCACTACACTGGCATTTGTAATTATTTCATTGTGTCCGTCTCCTCCTCTAGACACCTGAGGGCAGAATCCTTGCCTTCTTCGTAAAGGTGCCTTCCCCAGTACCCAGTACAGTACCTGACCAAGGGAGGCGCTTGATAAATACTTGCTGAGGGAATGGAAGTACAGTTTTTTTAGAGGGCATGTAAATAAGGAAAGATATAATAACAAAGACAATTACTTGGATATTTTTCTGAAGAAATTCCAAGAGAAAGCTACAAGTAACTTGTGTGCAATTTAAAAGAAATGGGCTATTCATTCATAGCTAAAGGATGAAGTGTAGAGCTCCCAAAACACATTTCTCTCTTTTTAGAAATGTACAGTGTCTACCTAAATGTACAGGGAATGTCTTTGGAGAAAGCAAACCCAGATTTTCTTTTTGCAAAAACAAAAGAAAACAAACACACACACACACACACACACACACACACACATCAAAGAATAAAATGGTGCTTCTGAGATAACTTTAGCTTCTGCAACCTACTTTTGAATTATGGTTATGTTTTAGCTGTGTTTTTAATAAAGTAGGTAATTTTGACCCAAGCCATTCTTTCCTCTTATTCTTTAAAACTATGTAGAATGTTCAGCATCTTACAGCTGTCTATGTGATGCCTCTCAGAACAGTACATATTTTGGTTTCATGGAGTAGGATGCCAGACTTTTTATGTGCCCCAAATAAACCTAGAGCATCTCTTTATCTTTGTCATCTATCATTTAACTCATCAATCCAATAAGCACCCACTCTCGACCCCCCTCTTTGTATTTATTGGAACCAGAGGTACGGGGGCAGTGCTGTGGATCTGGCGCCTGGCATTGTCCAATCCTGATGTCTGCTGGGACAGAAAGAATAATCCAGAACCCTGGAACAAACTAGTCCCAATGATCAATATAGTTTCTACTCAATGAATGTAGATTACAACAAACTGGAGGAAGAAGGTACAGACTGCAAATTGAAATACTATATTTCATTATAAAGCTGCTTAGAATGAAAGACTTCCAGAAGCCGTCTGCACAATTTTCCACTTAACCAGGAAATATTTCCCCTCCCAATGCATGAAATCATGTTGGTGTATTGTGCTGGGGTTTATACTGATTAATAAATATCTGAAACTTAAAGTAAAAAGACAGTCATTTATAATAATAGGCTTCTACTTATTGAGCACTTGCCATATGTTTCTCAAAGGGTCTTTTGTGATCCTCAGGGAAGCCCTGTGAAGTAGGTACTATTATGACCCCCCTGTGATAGATGAGGAAATTGAGGCTTGGTGACGTTAAGCAATTTGCACAGCGTCATCCAGCAACTACGTGGCAGAGCCTGGATTTGAAACCAGAGACTGTGGATCCAGGACACGTGCTCATGATTCCAGCTCTGTCTGTGTTTCTGCAATGATGGAGAGTGAAGAAATGACCATTGTGGCCATCCCCTCTGGTCTAACGCACCCACTGAGCAGCTGCCAGTGTGTTGGGATGAGGAGATCCCAGGTGAGGGCTTGGTGTTTGATGGTTATGTCATTAGCCCAGCATTCCTCAGCCTGAGTGCCCTACCATTAGCCACATACAATTCTACCTGAACTTCCTCCTCAGAACTTACTGGGTTGATCTGGCCTTGGGGATTTCTAGTTGGCTCTAGTTGGTTTCATGTTGGGTTGTTTACCTTCATGGAATGAGGCCTGAGGTGTTGGTGGCAGAGTCTAGCAAGAGACAGCCAGCATCACTGTGAGTCATTGTTTGTTTTGGCACGTAGAGTCAGGACTCTGGGCCAGGGAAGGTTGCTGTGATTTGATTTCCAAGCTGCGGACAAGGGACTTCCAGGCACAAGGATTTCATTTTCAGTGAGCTCGTGGTCAGGCTGCTTTACCGGTTTCTTTGTGTGTTTGTTCTTTGCCTTAGGGATAGGAAAGCACATGAAATAATTGCATAAAGCAAAAGGTCTAGAAAAGATTCTTTAGAACTGCTGAATCAGGCCTGTTGAGAATAATCACATCGCCGTCATCTATAAATAAAATCGGTCATGCTGCCCGACATTTTTATACCACCTAGGATGCTGTTGAGTGTTTGTTTTTTGTTTTTTTTTCTGTGAGTATTCATTTGGTTTCATATCTATAAAATACAGCTAGCTCTTTAGGGGAAAGTTATGTATACATATTTATAAGACCTTTGTGAAAATTATATGTAAAAGATTGGTCATTGCTAAGTGAGGAAACCACTTCCTGGACTTACTTCTTCCGCGCACTTGGAGAAGCCACCTTCTCACTGTCAATCCTGGGTACTGTCTGATTCACCAGGCCAAGATTCTGTAAATTATTGCCTATTGATACTGAGAACAGAGTGATGATTGCCAGATGACAATGGGTTTGGGGGGCTGGGTGAAAAAGATGACAGGATTAAGAACAGTTGGTATTTACAAAGTAGTCACAGGGATGTAAAGGACAGCATAGGAAATATAGCCAATAATATTGTAATAACTGTGTATGGTGCCAGGTGTGGGTACTAGATTTACTGGGGGGAATCACTTCAAAAATTATATAAAGTCTAACCACTACGCTGTACACCTGAAACTATTATAAAATAATACTGACCGTAAACTATAATTGAAAAAAAATTTTTTTAAAGGAATCTGTATACCTCTTGGTCATTTGTCATTTTTATAGGAAGTAATGTGATGTATCAGATGTTTGGGCTGCAGCTTAAAGTATCTGAATCTATTAGCAAGAATAGAAGGTTCAGCTGCTGCATCAAGAAACCCAACAGTAATGGGCTCACAGATGAAGTTTATTTTTTCCCTCATGTAACAGCCCAGGGTGGGTGTCCAGTCTTAGTGTGGGAGGAGGGGCTCATGCCAGCCAGCCATGCTCAGCGTAGCTCCTTTCTTCTAGTCACTGCGGTCTCAGCCCATAGGAAGTGAGTGCTTGAGAGGTGTGTGTGCCAGACCAGGAGGCGGCACACATCTCTTCTGCTCACACTTCATTGGCAGGAACTGATGGCTACTTCGTAGTGCAGAGGAGGCTGGGCAGCCAAACGCCGAGCTATATGTCTACCACAATGGAAGAAGGGGAGAACAGGTCTTCATAAACTGTTAACAGTCTTGCCACAGTTGGTCCTTCTGGCTACAAAAAGTCAGTGAATTCCCTATTTTCAACACACAGAGCACACTCACTTCATCCCAAGGGAGACAGACAAAAGCCCGTCCTGTAAATGCACCACCTGCAAGTCTGTGGTCTCTGGGTAATGCACAGCGCTCTCTATCCGGCTTGGATGTGGTTCCTAATAGTCTGGTAGTCTGTGAACCAAAAAGCAATTTATCTTTTCTTCTGTGCTCACACGCACACTCAGTATACAGTGGTGGAACAGGAACTAAAAAACCGCGTTTAAAACTCCCATACAGAAAAGAGAAAGAAATGCACACAGCAGCTCCCGGCCTATGGCAGTGCTAGGACCCTAGGGGAATGGGAAGGCCAGCTGCCCTGGCAGAGGAGGGGGTGCCCCGATTAGACCCTGGTTCTGCTCTTTAGAAGGACCCCCTTGCCAGTGCCTCTGTGTGGTCCTTGGACTTGCCCTTGGGGGTTGCTGGTTCTTCCTATTGTGTCCTCTTTAGCCTCATCTGGGGTGGGTGCCCTCCTCAGTGGCTGGGCAGCTTTTGCAGCCCACTGCCTACTAGTGCAGGTTTGGAAATCTGAGACTGCAGCAGTCATGAGGTTCTGTTGGCTTGGCTTTGCTAATACAATTCCCTCAGAAACTCAGCTGGCTTCTGATCTGTTACCATCTGAACAGCTCGCATGCCAATAGTCTCTCCCAAAATTCTTTCCAAGATGTGCGTCTCGAGCCTGCTCTGTTTCTTTGCTCTCGTGCACTCCATGCTTCTCTTTCTCAGTGTAATGGCTGCTGTGTGGAGGCCTTGGAGAGCACCGACTTTGGAAGGAAGGCCACGTGCTTTTTCTCATCTCTAATCCCATGCTGTTTGAGGTGTAGAAGCCCCTGGCTTTTCCAACCCTTCAAGGCCGCCAAATTTCTAAACCCTCCCTCTTCTTTTGCATCTGTCTTTGCAAATCAGTCTCTTCTGACCTGAGCTAGTCTCTTTCTTACAACAACGTAGTAAAAAACAGCAAAGAACAGCTAATTCACACTAATGTGCAGGCTCTCTTAAATCATTTATATAGTTATATGCTCAGTTCGAATGTGGTCTTCTAAGTCAGACATATCAGGTGACTGTTTTGGTTTCTGTTTGTTTGTTTTTCTAAAATAATGAAGAGACTTTCTGGGCACAAATCAGATTTTTATAAGACATTTTCCTTGTGTTTATTATTTTTTAAATTGTGGTAAAATATAACATAACTTTTACCCATTTAATTATTTTAAGTGAGTAATTCAGAGGCATTAAGTACATTCACATAATCTGCAACCACCAGTACCAGACATCTCCAGAACTCTTCATTTTGCAAAACTGGAACTCTGTGTCTGTTAAATAGAACTCCACATTCACCCATCCCTCAGCTCCTGTCTCTATGAATTTGACTACTCTAAGTTCCTCATGTAAGTGGAACCCTATAGTATTTGTTCTTGGTGACTGGCTTACTTCATCTATCATAACGTCTTCAAAAATAATTATGTTGTGTCATGTGTCAGAATGTCCTTCCTCTTTAAGGCTGAACAATATTTTGTGTATGTAGATCCCACATTTTCTTTATCCTTTCATCCATCAGTGGACATTTGGGGTTGCTTCCACCTTTTGGCTATTGTGAAAAATGCTGTTATGGTCTGACCAGGCGGTGGCGCAGTGGATAGAGCGTCAGACTGGGATGCGCTGGACCCAGGTTCGAGACCCCAAGGTTGCCAGCTCGAGCGCAGGCTCGTCTGGTTAGAGCAGGGCTCAGCAGCTTGAGCCCAAGGTTGTTGGCTCAAGCAAGGGGTCACTCGGTCTGCTGTAGCCCCCCCCCCCCGTCAAGGCACATATGAGAAATCAATCAATGAACAACTAAGGAGCTGCAATGAAGAATTGATGTTTCTCATCTTTCTCCCTTCCTGTCTGTCTGTCCCTATCTGTTCCTCTCTTTGACTGTCTCTGTCTCTGCCACAAAAAAAAAAAAAAGAAAAAAAATGCTGTTATGAACATGGATGTACAACTATCTCTATGAGTCTCTGCTGTTAATCTTTATGGGTGTATATCCAAAATTGAATTACTGGACCATATGGTAATTCTGTGTTTAATTTATTTTTTTTGGAAACACCATACTGTTTTCCACAGCAACTGCACCATTTTACATTCTCAGCCACAGAGTACAAGAGTTCCAATTTCTCTACATCCTTGCCAACTTGTTATTTTCTGGGTTTTATTGTGGGTTTTTTAAATATCTTTTTTTTAGAGAGAGAGAAAGAAATAGGAACAAAAAGACAAGAAGGAAGATGAGAAGCTTCAACTCATAGTTGCGGCACTTTGGTTGTTTGTTGATTGCTTTCTCATATGTGCCTTGACTGGGGGGCTCCATCAAGCCAGTGACCCCTTGTTCAAACCAGAGACCTCTGGGTGGCTCAAGTTAGCGACCATGGGGACATGTCTGTGACCCCACACTCAAGCTGGCAACCTTGCGCTCAAGCTGGCGACCCTGCACTCAAGCTGGTGAGCCTGCGCTTAAGCCAGATGAGCTCATGCTTAAGCCAGTGACCTCGAGGTTTTGAACCTGAGTCTTTACCATCCCAGGCCAGTGCTCTATCCACTGCACCACTGCTTGGTCAGGTGTGGGTTTCATTATTTTTGTTTTTGATAACAGATATCCTAATGGGTGTGATGTGATACTTCTTTTTTGATGACATGTTGATTTTTTAATTACTTTTTTTATTATGGTAAAACACGTATAACATAAAAATTGCCATTTTAATCATTTTAAATGTACAGTTCACTAGCATTAGTTGTATTCACAATGTTGTGCAATCATCACCACTCTCCACCCCACTGATGAAGTTTTTAAAAGTAAATTTTAGACATTGTGACAGTTGATCCCTAAATGCTTCAGTATGCATCTCTAGAAAATAGAGACCTTGCCCTATATAATATACAGTAGTATTATCATATGAGCCTCCACTCACATTTTATTGGGAGAAAACTTACGGTGCCTCATTTACCTGAAAGGGAGGCTGCTAATTATGGTGGAGTTGCGTAGCCACTTGCTCAGCTGTAATAGAAGAAGATAAAATGGAGTTTGATGCTATACTAACCTACAGTAATAAAGCAATAAAGACTTAATTGACTCACATTACAAGCAGTTTGGGGCTCGTGATATTGGGAGGTTAGTATAGTTTCTCAATGTTATCAAGGAGTCAGTTCTTTCCTCCTCCAGCTATGCCATCCTCAGTATGTTGGTTTTGAATCTTGGCATTTGCTGTCCCATGGTTATACAATGGCTGCCATAATAAATACTAGGTATCGTATTTTCAGAATAGCATCCCAAGTGGAAAAGGAGGAGAGTGGGAAGACATGAGGTTTTCCATTATCAGGGATGTAAACCCTTCTCTTGCGACCCAGTAGACTTCCCCGTGCATCTCACTGGCCAGGCGCAAACGAGTCTGGAAAGATACTCAACAAAGGAAAGTGAAAGAGCCATGATTGGCTTAAAACAACCGTGCCATATATCCTTGTGCTAAACACATTGCTGTTCTGAATAAAACTATATTCTGTTAGCTAAGAAGAAGAGGAATAATGACTGTTGGATTGGCAATTATATCTGCCACAAATATAGGGAATATTTTTTATTATTCTTGAGATATAAATAGACTCTGAGGAGGATCTTGGCATAACAACTCTAAGAAGATATTATCAAATTGAAGTACTGATAGAAGGGACTTTTTCTTGGGATAATCCATAAATGGGTGAGGACAGTGTATTTCATCTATTTCTGAGAAAAAGAATCCTTTGGGCCCTGGCTGAGTAGCTCAGTGGGTTAGAGCGTCGTCCTGAGACACCACAGTTGCAGGTTGGATCCCTGGTCCGGGCACATACAAGAAGCAACCAGTGAATACATAAATAAGTGGAACAACAAATCGATGTTTCTCTCTCTCTTTTTCTTCCTTCCTCTTTCTCTCTAAATCAATCAAGTTTAAAAAGATAAAATAATTTTTTTAAAAAAAGAAAAAGAATCCTTTAGGCCATTAGCTTGAAAGTATCCCTATAAATCATCTGTCAGTTGAAGGTGATTGAGTTTAGAAATCAAGAAAACACTGGGGAGCCTGACCTGTGATGGCGCAGTGGATAAAGCGTCGACCTGGAATGCTGAAGTCGCCGGTTCAAAACACTGGGCTTGTCTGGTCAAGGCACATATGGAAGTTGATGCTTTCTGATCCTCTCCCCTTCTGTCCTTCTGTCTCTCTCTTCCCCCTCTCTAAAATGAATAAATAAAAATCTTTTTTATTATTATTTATTGATTTTTAGCTAGAGGAAAGAGAGAGAGAGAGAGAGAGAGAGAGAGAAAGAAGGGGGGGAGTGGGAAGCATTAAGTTGTAATAGTTGCTTCCCGTATGTACCTTGACCAGCGATCTCAGCATTCCAGGTCACCACTTTATCTACTGTGCCGCCACTGTAAGGCTGAATAAAAATCTTAAAAAAAAAAAAGGCTTTGGGGAAAACCCAGTCACCATCGGCTCTTAAAAATCTTCATATTTGCCCTGGCTGGTTAGCTCAGTGGTAGAGCGTCGGCCTGGCGTGCAGAAGTCCCGGGTTCGATTCCCGGCCAGGGCACACAGGAGAAGTGCCCATCTGCTTCTCCACCCCTCCCCCTCTTCTTCCTCTCTGTCTCTCTCTTCCCCTCCCGCAGCGAGGCTCCACTGGAGCAAAGATGGCCCGGGCGCTGGGGATGGCTCCTCGGCCTCTGCCCCAGGCGCTAGAGCATCGCCCCCTGGTGGGCAGAGCGTCGCCCCTGGTGGGCGTGCCGGGTGGATCCTGGTCGGGTGCATGCGGGAGTCTGTCTGACTGTCTCTCCCCATTTCCGGCTTCAGAAAAATACAGAAAAACAAAACAAAACAAAACTGTGACTGTGCCTCTTTCCTCCTCGCCCCCACCCCTCTCCTCAGAGCTCTAAATCCTTTATAAAAAAAAAAAGAAAAAAAAAAAAAAAAAATCTTCATATTTGACCAATGTCACCCTGTCAAATTTAATTGTCTAAATAAAAAATATTTTTTTAAAAATCTTCAAATTCTTTTTAAAATGGTAATGTACAGAAAATTTTTATTAATTAATATATTAGTTCTTGCCAGTGCTCACAATAATTATTCTGGGGCAAAATTGACCTCTGAGATTAAATAGTATTATGTATATCTGTCTGGTTAGAGGAAGTCATATAGTCTAAGTGTAACACCGGGTCACTCAAACTATCATGCTCTCCCATGCTTGGGGTTCAGTGAAAGCAAAATGCTAACTAGCAACATAACGAGTGGTTTTGTGCAGCTCTCTCCATGCTGATTTATATCTGAGAGTCTGTAAACATTTTAGGAACAAAACAAATAGTCCTTGTCATTACCACTTATAATTGTAAATGAATTACAAAATAATACAAGCCCTTCATATTTGCCCATGACACACATGGAAAATAACTTAAGATTCCCAGAGGTTAAAAAAAAGAAAAAGGCTGGCTGCAGTTGGTTCGCAGACACTGTGACAGTCAGTCATTAGTGAGCGGCTTGTCCATCTTCCCGCTCCATTCCAGCTGGCCCAGACAGCAGCATGAAGGGCGGCTGTGCTGGGAGCTCATTTTCTGATAAATTACAAAATGAACAAAAGGTATCTCAAGACCCCAACATCACTTGCAGTGGAATATAGTAAACATTTATTGAAAAGCCATCAAATGTTAAACACTATCAGTGCTTTAGATGTATATATTTTTAACTCTTATAAAAATCCTGTGAGGTAGGTACCATTATTATTCCCACTTTACTGGTGAAGAAACTGAAGCTCAGGAACTTAATCCAGGACACATACCTAGTAATTGGCAAAGCTGGTGTTCCGATCCCTGGTAATCTGGCTCCGGAGTCCATGAACTATTGCTTTCTCTCACCATGAGTACAAACTCCTTCTAATTCCTAACGAGCAAATTCTTTCCAGCCCTACAAAATATTATCTTAACTTTCATGATGTTTCACAGTCATTATTATAAGTGGTTCCTCACTAATAAAGTTATAAAAAATGTAAAAGAAGATGATCAATGGGGCTTACTTTTCCATTTGTAAATTGGAGGAGGTTTAACCATTGCCTAGTAGAATAGAGAGTTTGTCTGTAAGAATTATCATTGGTAATGATATGCTATCGTCTTAGACTTCAGTAGCCTGTCCTGGAAGAACTATTTGGAACTTGATGATAAAATTATGACTAATTATATGACCTTAACTTGATCACAGCCCCTTTTTCCAATCAGTTAAAGTAATTGGAGTCTTAGGTGCTGAGCTAATGTGAGCTTATATCATAGTAATACTTCGTTTGCGTTCATGAGATTGTAAGTTTTTAAGTGACTAGGTACTCTCTTGGGAATTTGCGGCTAGAAGACTTCCAGAGGAACAAAATGTCAACAGTGGGGGACACCACAAACCTTTGATATGGTCCATTTTCTCTCTGAAAAAGAATGAGAGCCTTGGGGATGCAGATCACAAAGGGAGCAGCGAACACACAGGGGTTTTCAGGCTCTGACTCCATGTTGAGTTCACACTATGCAGTCACACTCCTACACGGTTGGGCGAAAGAGTGAAAATCACTCAAAGTGTGATATTTATTAGAAGAAAAGAACATGCGATAGGATTGTACAAAGAGTTAGCAGTATTGGCTCTGTGGGCGGATTTGACCATCTGGATAACAGTTTTGCAAGTCATTTGGATAAATGATACCATTTGGAGGAGAGTCTTCCAAACCACATCTAAATGCCAGAATCCTATCGAGAAGGTTTATGCAATTCTGGCTCTTTTCCTTCTTTTGTCAGAAACTCATTGGGTGACATTGTTCCAGATATAATTTACTATTTGGGACGTGGGAACAATTACCCTAAGTATTTCACTGTGAGATATTATTGAAGGTTAACATCAATGGAGTAAACATTACACAGAATAAAAAGGAAGTATAGCTTAGAATGCAAAGATAGAACTACCTTAGATGTATGGAGTATTCCTTCCTTCTCCCCGTCTTTCTTTAAAAAGGCAAGGAAAAATGTACTCTGCTAGCTGGTAGGCACCGTACTGATGTAGCTCAGGGAAAGTGTAGAACTTGTCCTTGTTAGGAAATGTAAGTCAAGTTTGGGTGACACTTTCTAATGGGACTGGAACCAGTGGACCAGTTTATTTTAATGGTGTCTGGAAGGATGGAAGAGAGAGAACCATCTCTTGGTTTTAATTTTTAATTCTCAGATAACACTGAGGCAGTGAA
Organism: Saccopteryx bilineata; assembly: GCF_036850765.1. Classification (NCBI taxonomy): domain Eukaryota; kingdom Metazoa; phylum Chordata; class Mammalia; order Chiroptera; family Emballonuridae; genus Saccopteryx; species Saccopteryx bilineata. Next base: position 201,077,353 of record NC_089494.1, read on the forward strand.
GAGAGTTAATTCAGTAGTTCTATTAATTTATTCTTTGCAGAGGTATTTCCAAGCAAGTAGCTTCTCAAGCCAGAAAACTCAGAGAGGCTTATGAACCTAATCAAACGGTCAGCTCCTGGAGCCTCCAAGAGTCCTCTTCTAGGACAGAGAGTAGGAAGCACATGGGTGTCATGTCTCTGCTGCAGGTTCTTTGTCACATTAAAAGATAGTGTGGGTGAAAGAAGAATGAATAGATTAGTTTAGACAAGAAAAGTACATGGAATAGAGTCCCCTTCTTTGGTTAACACAGTCTCATCAGGGTGGGAGAAAAAAGTATATAAAAAGACCAAGATATGTCAGATGGGACATTGGTAGGTTAACAAGCCAGACACTTCGTTCTTCCAGTCCTCATGATAACTCAGAGAGGGATGGGGAAGTGAAGCAGGTAAGGGAGCTCTCCCATCTACACACACGCACACCTCATTGTTCTTTTAGACTCATAATGGTCAGATGACAAAAGAACCTGACACGCTAGGATATATTATGGGTAAAGTATATATTCTTCACTATAACGATATTCCTTTACTACTTCAGAAGACTGACTTGGAATATCACATATTTCCTGATCCTTGTCAAAATGATTTACAAATTGTTTAGGTTCTAACCCAGTTCAATAAGATAATACAGACCCATAGTTTAAAAAGACATAACTAGATTATGAGTTTAAATGTAAAGTCAGAAAAAATATAGGAGAAAATCTTCAAGATCAAAGGCTAGGCAAAAAGTCCTTGGGCTTGACATAAAAAAAAAAACTCAGTCCATAAAAGAAAAACATGATAAATTGGATCTTATCAAAAATGTAAAAACCTTACATGTTAAAAAAAAAACCAAACGCTTAGTCCTGGCTTGATAGCTCAGTTGATTGAAGTGTCATCCCGAAGAGCAGAGGCTGCCATTTCCTGGACAGGGCATATACAGGAACAGGTCAATTCCTCTCTCTCTCCCTCTTTCCCTCTCTCTGCCCTCCTTCTTCTCTCCCTCAATTCCTTCCTCTCTGTCTAAAATCAATTTTTAAAAATGTTTAAAACTTTTGCTCTGCAAAAGACCCTGTTAAGTACCAAGACCATTCAAAGGGGGAAAGGTAATCTTTTAAACAAATGGTTCTGGATATTAACATGCAAGCAAAATTACCCTGTACTGTATATTAAAATGGACTCAAAGTGGATCAGACTGGGTACATCCATACCATGGAATACTACCGAAGAATAAAAGGTACCAAATTATCGATGAGCACAAATTCAGATGATTCTCTAGGGAATTCATAGATGAAGTCTCAGTGAAAAAAAGTCAATCCCAAACGTTACATGCTGTGATTTCATTTGTGTAACATTTTTGAGATGATAAAATTATAGAAGTGGTGAAAGGATTAGTGGTTGTCAGAGATTAGAAAGGAGGGTTTGGGGGAAGGAAGTAGTGTGGTTATGAAACGGCAATGAGGGATCTTTGGCTCCCCTTTCAGGAATGTCTGTATGGTCTGTAGCTTGACTGTGCTGGTGATCACACAAATCTACACATATGGTAAAATTGTATAAAACTAAACACACACAAGGCCCTGGCTGGTTGGCTGAGTGGTAGAGTGTTGGCCTGGCGTGTGGAAGTCCTAGGTTTGTTTCCTGGCCAAGACACACAGGAGAGGCGCCCATCTGCTTCTCTACCCTTCCCCCTCTCTTTTCTCCCTCTCTCTCTCTCTCTTCCCTCCCACAGCCAAGACTCCATTGGAGCAAAGTTGGCCCGGGCACCAAGGATGGCTCTATGGCCTCCGCCTAGGGTGCTAGAATGGCTCCAGCGTAATGGAGCAATGGCCCAGATGGGCAGAGCATCGCCCCCTGGTGGGCTTGCCGGGTGGATCCCTGTTGGGCATATGAGGGAGTCTGTCTCTCTGCCTCCCTGTTTCTCACTTCAGAAAAATAAATAAATAAATAAATAAATAAATAAATAAATAAATAAATAAATAAAAAGATTTAAAAAAAGATTAAACACACACACACAGAAAGTAGTACATGTAAAACTGGTGAAATCTAAATGAATCCAAATGATTGAATCAATGTTAAATGTCAGGATCTTGGTTGTTGATATCGACTGTACTACAGTTATACAGATGTTACTACTGGGGAAATAGAGTGAAGGGTGTACATTTCTATATATCTTTGTTTTAAAATATAACATTAAAAATGTCTGGCATCTGGTTTGTTTTTTTCCATTGTGTTTGTAGGAGCTAATTTAAACTTATACACAACATGGTTTTTAGAGCATTCATTTCAGAGTCTTCTGAAATAGTTGCTCAATAACATATCGTGAGAAAAATTCAGATTTGTAAAGCATTTGTTATTTCCTCCTGCAGTGCTCATTTATTTAGTAACCATTTGTTTCTGACGTTCCTGTTAGCTAAGCTGGAGACATATGGACATGTTGGATCCATAAATCCATAAATGTTAACAGCACTAACAGTAGGTTGGAATCTGCCATTGGTGTCTAGTCCTCACCCAAAACCTTCTTCATGTCCTAACGCAAACCCTTGTGTACTATCTTAAATACATCAATGCTTGTCTAAGGATAAATGTCATTATGAGAAAATTTCCATCAGTTCTCAACTAAGACTGGAATATTTGAGCTAATGCTAGTTACCAGTCATTATGTTATATGCTCAAGGATTTACTGCATGTGTAGGTGGCCATAATGATACTGATTTGAACCATGGTTTCATCAAATGCACTCTTTTACAGTTAAAGACAACTTCCTGTTTCTCTTGAAAGAATAAGATGAAATGTTTGCCTTAGTTATTAATACCTGTTCATTTGATTTCAGTGTGCAGGCATGGATGGGAAGAAATGCAGCGTATGGATGTTTTTACCTCTTGTATTTACCTTGTTTACTTCAGCTGGATTGTGGATAGTGTGAGTATCTCTTATTTATTTAAGGACTGAGGTGCAGCGTAGATAAAAATGTGGTTTTGGTAGTATATGGCACGGCTATATGAATGTACTTATAAATACTTCAACGGGCCCTGGCCGGTTGGCTCAGCAGTAGAGCGTCGGCCTAGCGTGCGGAGGACCCGGGTTCGATTCCCGGCCAGGGCACACAGGAGAAGCGCCCATTTGCTTCTCCACCCCTCCGCCGCGCCTTCCTCTCTGTCTCTCTCTTCCCCTCCCGCAGCCAAGGCTCCATTGGAGCAAAGATGGCCCGGGCGCTGGGGATGGCTCTGTGGCCTCTGCCTCAGGCGCTAGAGTGGCTCTGGTCGCAACATGGCGACGCCCAGGATGGGCAGAGCATCGCCCCCTGGTGGGCGTGCCGGGTGGATCCCAGTTGGGCGCATGCGGGAGTCTGTCTGACTGTCTCTCCCTGTTTCCAGCTTCAGAAAAATGCAAAAAAAATAAAATAAATAAATACTTCAACGTTTATGAATGAAGCCTTACTAAAGTCACCGTTTCTCTTCCCTTCTTCATTACCCAAAGTAAATAACAGGAGCGAGTAATAAATTATGCAAAGCTGGTAGTGAAGAATACTAGACTTCTTTTGTGTTCCTGTGTTCTTCCAATAATGAACATTCTTTAAACTGGTGATATGGATTCATTATTTGCAAGATGTGTTGATTTGACACTTGTAACATCTTTAGGATTCCACTACAATATAGTTCGTAGTCCACGGGTTTTTCTTTTTCCTGTGACTGTGTCTGGTATCTTTATAAAATGGGCATGATTACATTAGAAATCTTGGCTTATCACAAAACATCCCCATTCTTGCTTATTTCAAATACTGTTCACTGGTAGAAAATTATTTTAGTTCCTTGCAGTTCATTAAGAAAGGTGGACCAAGAAGTTAGAAAATTTGAATTTGAATTTTAGTTTGCCTAAAGTTGTAAGTAAGGTCTTATTACTTTGTTTCCCAGTTTTTGGATTATAATGATTTCCATTAATTTGGGGATATTTTGAAAATTAAAGAAATACTATTAATAATGACAGTTGAGCTTCAAAGAGTTAGATGATCTACTGTTGAAAAGAATATTTTCTTAGGAAATAAAATGAATATGACTTAATGTGGTTAGTTTAATAAAACTGAGAAACAAATGGTTCTTTTTTTAAAAAAATTCTTTGTTTGATAAACTTTTATTGTTCTTTTTTCATAGATACTTTATAGCTGTGGAAGATGACAAAATTTTCCCATTAAATTCAGATGAAAGGTAAAGTTGACCTCTGGGTAATTCGTTTTTCATTAATAGACCGAACAAAAACTTTGCCACTGGTGAGGTTAAACTGCAGAAGTGACTGTGCTTTAACCTCAGCATCTGTGTTTTCTGTTATCCAGGATACCCGGTGTGAAGCGTGCACCATATATAAGGTAATTTGATTATTCTTTTCTTTTTTGTAATGTTCCCTTAAAATATTTTATTTTATTTTTATTGAATGTATTGGGGTGACACTGGTTAACAAAACTATACAGGTTTCAGGCGCCAGATTCTACAGCACATCATCTGTACCCTGCATTGTGTGCTCACCACCCAAGTCCTCTCCTCCATCACCGTTTATCCTCCCGCTGTGCCCTCCTCCACCTTCCCCACCCACCTCCCCTTGGCGGTCACCACACTGTTGTTCATGTGATAATTCTCTTCTGATCTACTGGATTTTAGAAAAAGTTGGGAAGGGGTCGGTCCTTCAGTCAGGCTACTAGAACGAAGTAGCATAGACTGGGTGGCTTATAAACAACAGAAATTTACTTCACACAGTCTGGAAGCTAGAAGTCCACAATGAGGGTGCCAGCACGGTCAGGTTCTGATCAGAACCCTCTTCTGGGTTACAGACTGCCATCTTCTCACTGTATCACTACATGGTGGAAAGAGGACAAGGTCCTCTTTATTAAGGCACTAATCCCATTCATGAGGGCTCCACCTTTATGACCTAATTACCTCCAAAGGTCCTATGTCCTAATACTATCATATTGGGGGTTAGAATTTTCAACATGTGAATTTTGAGGAGACACAAACATTCAGCCCTTTGCTGAGGGTTATAGATTTTAATGTAGTAATAATGAAACATTTTATATTTTTCAAGTATTGCAGGTACTGAACCTCCTGCAAGCTGTGTGTTTAGTCAAGTTATGAACATGGCAGCATTCTTAGGTAAGAAGATAATAAAGAGTGCTTTACGTGCTTTGGCACATTTCTATTTATTTTCACTTTTCCCAAACCCATATCAAAGCATGGCGGGCTTAGTTGATAATTTGGGATATCATGGTGAAGCTAATTTTTTGTTTTGAGGGCCTTTTTCCTCTTAAATCCTTTTATAGTCACCCTGCTTACCTTACATTTTCTCTTCCCTTTACCATCTTTATCATTTCAGTGCATTCTTGATTTCTTTTGCTACATGGAATAATGTATTTCACATACCACATAAAGTGCCACATGAGAACATAATATTGTATAATATGCTTGCTCTAGCAAGTGAACTTGACTCAGAGGAACTGCTGAGCTAAAGCCAGCCCATATGTTTGCTTTAAAAAGAATGTCATATTTATTTCTTCACTGGCAAAGATAAAAAAAATGGCTAGGCTCTGTGATAAATATTCACGTGTGTAGATACCGTTTTTTAAATATGAAGGTGCTGTTCACCTTCCGGTGCCTATTCTGTACACATATCAAGCTGCCAAATGGAGACATAGGTTAAAAAAGAAGAAAAAAAACTTGTATCCTCATGTCTGGCCCCAGTGCCCCACTTTTTTTTCAGGGCCCAAGCCCTCAGTCAGTATCCTGTCCCCTTTGTCCTGTGAGTGCTTCTATGACCGGGTGGTCCCCCAGAGAGTGTGGGAACCAGCCACGCCCTCTCTCCTTTTCCAGTTGGCCTCACACACCTTCAGCTCAGGGCCAGGCCTTCCCCTGTCTGTCAAAGGGTCAGCCAGCTGCATCATCGTAGCATGCTGCGGGGGATGGGCCAATGACAACTAAATATTTCAACACTGGTTTTCTGGAAATGGTTCTTGTGGAAGGTGAGACTTTTTTTTTTTTTTTTTTAATTTTTTATTTATTTATTTATTCATTTTTTAGAGAGGAGAGGGAGAGACAGAGAGGAGAGACAGAGAGAGAGAAGGGGGGGAGGAGCTGGAAGCATCAACTCCCATATGTGCCTTGACCAGGCAAGCCCAGGGTTTCGAACTGGCGACCTCAGCATTTCCAGGTCGACACTTTATCCACTGCGCCACCACAGGTCAGGCAAGGAAGGTGAGACTTTTTACTGCAAGTAAGAAATAAAGATGATCTTATTCCGGAGGGCATATTGGCCCTTTTAACATGTCTTCCCAAGAGGTGCCCTATTATGTATAATTCCCTCCCCCCACCAAAATTTCTACTCTCTCTCTTTTTATTGTCAGTGAGAGAAGGGGAGTCAGAGAGACAGACTCCTACATGCGCCTGATCAGGATTCACTCGGCATGCCCACTAGGGGGCGATGCTCTACCCATGGGGTGTGTTGCTCTGATGCTCAGCAACCAAGTTTTTCTTAACACCTGAGGTGGAGGCCATGGAGCCATCCTCTGTGCCTAGGGCCAACTTGCTCCAGTAAAGCCATGGTTGCAGGAGGGGAAGAGAGAGTGAGAGAAGCAAGAGGGGGAGGGATGGAGAAGCAAATGGGCACTTTACTGTGTGTCCTGACCAGAAATTGAACCTAGGACATCCACATGCCTGACCAATGCTCTACCTCTGAGCTAACTGGCCAGGGCCTATACTCACTCTTAACATGTTCTTTTTTAATGTTTGCTGTAGGAAAAGGGATGACCTGTAGATATTATTGGAAAATCAAGGGAGATGGTTGGTCCAACATGCAACACAGGCAGAATCTTAGTTCTGAGGGTTCAAAAAGTGGGAAGCATGGTGAACATTCCCTGTAAGGCCCGCAAGGCCTCGCTAACCCGTAAGGTTTAAAGAGGAGCACTCTAGGGGGCTTCTCTGCGGTTACTAAGGTTGGTCCCTGGAGCTAACCTTCACCACCCAGGCTTCCCGAAGCACCCTGCACTCGCCTGCGCAGAGGGCGTTTGGGAGGCAGGGACTGCACGCGAGCGCGGCGGACAAGGGTGGACACATCCTGTCCCTGGCGTTGCTGAATCTGTAATGATGCTCTTCTCTTCCTGCCCTTAGCAGGCAGTATTTTCATGTCCCAGATATTCCCAAGCTCTGAAAGAGGCGGTGTTTTCAGCAGCTGGTGCCCCCGTGGCCACCAGGGCCCATCCTTGTCACTCAGGTTTTATCTTCAGTGCCTGCAGCCTCAGAGCTGCCAGGGGCTTTATACTTGCCTTTTTTTTTCTACTCTTGACACAACTCTTCTGAGAAGATCTAATAAACTTAGTCATACCAAGGCATACGGGACTGATAAGGAGAGATTTGCATTTAACAGAGCACAAAGCCCCGAGATTGAATCTTCAGTCACAGGGGACCTTTCCCAACCCCTTGGCAATCACACCACATACACTTGTAGATTGGTACCTACTCGTAAGATCCTCACAGGGCGCATTAATAGCAATAATTAATGAGAGTCATTTATATTCCAGGCATAATGCTAAGAGCTTTGCAAATGCTACCTCACCTAATCTTGATACAGAGGAGAGTGCCCTTATAAAAAAACTGCCACAAACTGTCTATCCTCCATTGGGCTCTAAAGAAACCAGTGACCATGTTGGAAGCCACATATTGTTGCCTTCACATTCTTAAGAAAAATTGAGCCTGACCAGGCAGTGGTACAGTGGATAGAGTGTTGGACTGGGATGTGGAGGACCCAGGTTCGAGTCCCCGAGGTCTCCAGCTTGAATGCAGGCTCATCTGCTTTGAGCAAGGCTCACCAGCTTGAGCCCAAGGTCGCTGGCTCGAGCAAGGGGTCACTCGGTCTGCTGTAGCCCCCCCCCCCCCATCGAGGCACATATGAGAAATCAATCAACGAACAACTAAGGAACCGCAATGAAGAATTCATGTTTCTCATCTCTCTTCCTTCCTGTCTGTCTGTCCCTATCTGTCCCTCTCTCTGACTCTGCCACACACAAAAAAAGAAAAATTGATATTTCCCAGTAGTCCTTACTGTATAACTTAAAAAATACCAATTTGCACAGCTCACATAGTTATCTGGTTATAAAGCTTATGATTAACTAATTGTAAAAGCATTTCCAAAAGCAAAGTAATGAAAACAAGTCCCCCTCTTCCAGATGACACTCGTCATCATCCAGGCCTTCCCTGTTCCACCAAGAAGACATTAAGTTTTTACTAGCTTTCCCGCTCTAAAGTATTGCAGCAGTCAGTGTTTATTCTTCATTATCTTTCATCATTTTGAGTGCCATCTGGTAGACACAAAACTGATTCAGATTAGGATTCAGTGGGAGTGAACCAACAATGATTTATTTATCAACTGTGGGGGTGAGAAGTCAGTTCACTAATGATTCTCGCTCTGAACTGTGGACACCCCCATCTCCCCAGATTTGTCCTGTTTGACCTGAGACTATTATTACTTCAGACAACATAAATGACTTTTAGAAACAACCTGCACAGCCGATAAGTCACTGCTTTTTGGCCGCTGTATAGATTATAATTTACAGTCTACAAAGGAATTGGTGTAGCCTTGATTAAAATTAGTTACCAAAGGTCTTTTATCTTTTTGATGGCCTAATCGAAGATCAAATGCTCAATTATTTTCTTTACAGAATTAGTTATGCTCTTTGTCCGAGTCAGTTGAGGTGGAGGAGACCTAAGACAAATTTCTTAAAGGGAATATTATTTTTCTGGAGAGGTTGCAAGAATAAAGCAAATTGCTGAATGATTTCAGTCACCTAAAAGCAGCCATGCTCCCTCCTTCAGCCAAAACATATTGATTGTCGTCTTCTGCTGCAGTCATAAGTAGGAATTATTGATGCATAAACAATAAAACTAAACAAAACAAAAAAAGAATTTGGCCAGGCATCAGTTTAGAACTGTAATGAAGAGCTGCTATCTTGAGCTGAACTTAAAAAACCCCATCAGCCTCAAAGTAAAAACAATTTAATAAAGAAAATAAGCAATGTAAAACATATTTGTGTTCTTCTAAATAGATAAATTAAATAAGGACACCTGTAGAGCAAAGGACTAGTCTGAACAGCAAAAACAACAGGATGGCGGGGTTTTTTAAATCTTGTCTAAAACTGTTGATAAAAATATCTAAAAATTTTAATGAAACTAAAAATCAGTTAGCATATTTAAAGATGACTGTGAAACTGCCCTAGTGCCCAGAAGTCTTTTTCAAGAAGCTATAATTAAAGCACTGCTTGATTGAAAATGGACTTTGTAACAGTCTGAATCACCTTCCAATTACACCTAATTCTTAACAAACTGTTAAAAGGCCAGAATCCTTATTATTTCCACCACCCTAAAAACTCAACTAGAATGTCTCTCTCCCTCTCTCTCTCTCTCTCTCTCTCTCTCTCTCTCTCTATATATATATATATATATATATATATATATATATATATGCCTAGTCTGAGTGGGTTAATGGAATGAATAGGTTGAAAGGGCAAACTGTGGTTTGAGATGCAACATGGAAGTTTGAGTGTTGGGTTAAATTCCTGTCTTCAAGTAGGTTTGTTTCCTGCTTGCTTTCATCATCTGTTCGTGATAAAATGATTTTCATCATCCCCATTACAAATGGGAAGGCTAGCAATGCTGGGACCAAGAGACGGATACCCATCGGGTTTTCATTGGAGAGAAGTGGGTAATGCAGAGGACCGCATTCCCCTCTCCTGAACATCGTGGAACAAACTGAGTGGGCAGGTTGACGTCCAGAGCCAGCTCAGTGACTGCTCCAGCAGTGGCTTAGCCCTTAGGCCAAAGTTCCAGCGCCATCCTCTCCTTCCAAACTACGTGACAACCAGAGAGTCCCGAGTGACAATTCACTAGTCATTTTTAGAAGAAATGAAATGCACCATCTTGGTCTTTGTCAATACGCCCTGAATAATGTGCACACAGTCAGTCAGCATGTGTCTCCCGTGGTGCCCTGTGTTTGTTTGGGTTTCTGGATTTAACCTAATGGCTTCTGTATCTCAGGATCACTTGGTTGGTGTCAGAGTGTTTCTGTTGAATTTCTTCTGTCCCCATTTCCTCCTCCAGTCCCATTCGAAAAACTAATAAGTTGTGCTGCTTTTTCATCCTCTAAGATAGTTATTGTCATTATTGATAGATTGCTAATATACTATAACTCCTAACTAGGTTCCTCAAATAAGTGGGTTTGAAAACTGTTGTCAATTCAAGTATAATTTACTAATTTTCTGATCAATAGTGGGCATTAGCTGACATATAAATATACCAAAAGCTAAATCAGAACAGAAACTTGAGATTTCATAAGTTATGGTTTGTTTCTATTGTTTCCAAAATCCAAATATGTATTAACCAGGTTGTATACCACTCTGATCAGAGGTACTTGAAAGTGAATATCAACTCACTGAGCTTAACTTTGTAGCTTGAAACGGACATTCAGCATACTTGAAAATGCAAATTTAGGGTGTTTTTTTTTTTATTAATGGCTACTAATAGTGGCCTGTGATCAAGATAAAATCTTTAGCACATAATTACCTACTTAATTGCTATATAAATAAGGTAGTTCTTGAATTTCTAAATGTCTTCCCTGCTAAAGTTTAATGTCAAAATAAATTGTTTTGGGAAACAGTAAGTGCATTTCCTTCATTTGGATATAATTTACATTAATTGCAAGTGTCTTTTTATCACTTGTAAACTAACCTCTCTCAGCTTTTTGTATAACTTTCCCTGAACTAAGCAGTTAATAAAAGGTTGGGTTTTTGTTTGTTTGTTGCAAGAGAGGGACAGGAAGGGAGAGAGAGAGAAATCAACTCATAGTTGTGTCACTTTAGTTGTTAATTGATTGCTTCCTATACGTGCCTTGATGGGGGGGGGTGTTCCAGCTGAGCCAGTGACCCCTTGCTCAAGCCAGTGGCCTGGGGTTCAAGCCAGCGACAGGATCGTGTCGATGATCCCACGCTCAGGTCAGCGACCCCATGCACAAGCTGCTGAGCCTGTTCTCAGGCAGGAGGAACCTGCACTCAAGCTGGCAACCTTGAGGCTTCAAACCAGGGACCTCAGCATCCCAGGTCAATGCTCTATCCACTGTTCCACCACTAGCAAGGCTAATCTTTTAAAGTAATTAACATCAGGCCCTGGCTGGCAGCTCAGTGGCTAGAGCATCGGCCTGGTATATAAACATTCCACGTGTGATCCCATGTCAGGGCATACAGGAAAAGTGACCATTTACTTCTCCACCTCCTTCTCTTCCTATTCCCCTCCCACACCCAATGCATTGGTTTGGGCGTGGCCCTGGGCGCTTAGGATAGTTTGGTTGGTCCCAGCGCATCAGCCTCAGATGCTAAAAATAGCTTGGTACTGGAGCATTAGCCCCAGATGGAACTGCCAGGTGGACCCTGGTCAGGCACGTGCAAAAGTCTGCGTCACTGTCTCCCCGCCTCTCACCTAAAAAATAAAAAATAAAATAAAGGCCCTGGCCAGTTGGCTCAGTGGTAGAGTGTCGGCCTGGCATGCAGGAGTCCCAGGTTCAATTCCCGGCCAGGGCACACAGGAGAAGCGCTCATCTGCTTCTCCACCCCTCCCCCTCTCCTTCCTCTCTGTTTCTCTCTTCCCCTCCCTCAACCAAGGCTCCATTGGAGCAAAGTTGGCCCGGGCGCTGAGGATGGCTCCATGGCCTCCACCTCAGGTGCTAGAATGGCCCTAGTTGCAACAGAGCAACGTCCCAGATGGGCAGAGCATTGCCCCCTGGTGGGCATGCCGGGTGGATCCCGGTCGGGCTCATTCAGGAGTCTGTCTGACTGCCTCCCCGTTTCCAACTTCAGAAAAATACAAAAAAAAAAAAAAATTAACATCATTTGGAAGAACTGAACTTTCCTAATATAATTAATGTGATTTTTAGTACATACCAGACCCTAAAATCTGTTATGTGAAAATCCCTATTTAATAATTTGGTTACACAGCTGCTCTCCTTTGACAACGAACATCTCCAGGTGGAATCACAGGGAAATAGGAGTAAACCAGCAATAAAGGGATGTGTACACTGCCTTTGTCTTCCTTCCCTTCCCCAGGCGTGATTTCTGGCCCAGGGACCCACAGGTTTGTCTGGATGTGGAAACTTGTCTTCTTCCCCGTGTTTTCCTGCCCAGTCTGTTGTAACACTGTTCTAAACTCCTGGATGACTGAGTTGGTGACTGTCTGTGCCATGGGCTGTCTTTCCCCATCTTATTTGTCGTGTGTCCAGCTTCTGCAGTGTTCTCCTAAGCCAGGCTGTTCTGTGCTGACCTCGTTTTTGAAAACTCTGAGAACACTATTAACAGTTCCATCATCCTAGCATCACCCAAGAAACATATAACACTGCTGCTCCAACTCCTCTGCGTCCCACAGGTTAGGTCCCATAAAACCTCTAAATAATAAACATCACATAAAAAGTTTTTTTTAAATTGTCATTTCAGAGATTTTTAAATGTCCTGTGGTGAAAAGTTTAATTTTGCACATTGTAGTTTTAGAACTCTGCTTCATAGTCTGAGTGTATGATTTCAGTGTTCCCATTTTAACGCTTTATTTTATCCCCAGTTCTTGTGGTAGCTGTTCTGCGCTTCATACAACTGAAACCAAAGGTGTTAAATCCGTGGCTGAATATCAGTGGATTGGTGGCGCTGTGTCTGGCTTCCTTTGGAATGACCTTACTTGGTAATTTTCAGGTACTTCATTTGGCCTTTTTCACCTCTGTCTCACACTTCACCTAATGGATTATCATAGCCACTGAGGGACAGTCACTATATGGCTGATATAATTCTGCACAGATCTTTAAAAACATTGCTAATGGTGGCTTCTAATATGTACAGCAGGGGTCCCCAAACTATGGCCTGCGGGCCACATGCGGCCCCCTGAGGCCATTTATCCGGCCCCCACCGCACTTCCGGAAGGGGCACCTCTTTCATTGGTGGTCAGTGAGAGGAGCATAGTTCCCATTGAAATACTGGTCAGTTTGTTGATTTAAATTTACTTGTTCTTTATTTTAAATGTTGTATTTGTTCCCGTTTTGTTTTTTTACTTTAAAATAAGATATGTGCAGTGTGCATAGGGATTTGTTCATAGTTTTTTTTATAGTCCGGCCCTCCAATGGTCTGAGGGACAGTGAACTGGCCCCCTGTGTAAAAAGTTTGGGGACCTCTGATGTACAGGTTCTTCAGCAGTCAGCCCTGCGGTCTCTCAGCCTGGTCGGCCTGTTCGCATTGCACACGCTACAGTATGCATTGGAAATGCAGCAGCACGGTTGCTGGGGAAAGTAGTTATGAAAATAACTGTGTATTTTCTACAAAGGGTCTCAAAGTGCTTAATGCTTTTTTTTTCATAACAAATTGTGTCCTAATGTACCTTTCTAGAAAACTAATAGGATCATTGCCTTTCTATTACTAAACACTGAACATCCTTTTTGGATGAAAGCTTGCATTTCAGATTAGCAAGCTCAAGTTTGAAAAGCCAGCATCTTTCTAGAATACCTATGACTTGTGCAAAGATACACTCAGTCTTCTTCCCAGAAACTTAGAAACTCAAGGTCACAGCATTTACAAATAATTTCCCTTGCCAGTACCATCACTCAGCTGTTGATCTGAATGACATCTGTACACCAGACCAGGAGACCCCTGCAGCAGTAGGTTGTCTGGTTCCCTGCCTCCAGCCCTCAGCATCCTCCAGCCTGATGTATACGGCTGCCAGAAACTTCCCTCTTGTCATCAAGCACCTGATCCTGAGCACCTCTCTCCCTTCTGTTGAGTGAAGTCCAAATAGTATAGGCATTCAAGAAAATATGGTAGTAGATTCTCAGAGTGTCTCTTTTCTTAACCCACAGTCCTGAGAATTCATTAAACCAGGGTTATTTGACAGATAGGCGGTCCAACCAATTCCTCTATTTTAGGTCTCATCCCATATCAAGTTAGACGAGAAAGCTGCATTCATAGAACATGTTGACTATGATGATGACTTATCAGGAAAAATTCTGAGAGTTTATCCTGTTGAATTCCAAAATCTTAGGGCCCAGAGCATTTTTACTGAGTTTTGGTGGGAGTCTTCCCCTCACTTCCCTGTCTGTGTTGAAGGTGCTGGCGTGTTTAAAGGTGCTCAGTGACCATCATTTCTCTCAACCAGGACTGGGATGGAGATTAATGAGTAGATGGTTTGTCTTTACTCAAGTCCTAGAAGAAACCCAGAGATTAGGTTGTTTTGTGAACTACAAGTAGTCAAAGCCATGAATGATGATGCTTCTTGTGAAAAACCCTTTCTGGAAGATCTGCAGAGAATACACAGGAAACAAATAACAAATGAGATGCCTATGGAGAAATCAGGTGGCCAGTATATGGGATGGGAGACAGACTTTTCAATCTATACTTTTTATAATTTTTAAAAGTTTGAACCATGTAACTATATTATCTTTTTTTTTTTTTTCATTTTTCCGAAGCTGGAAACGGGGAGGCAGTCAGACAGACTCCCGCATGCGCCCGACCGGGATCCACCTGGCATGCCCACCAGGGGGCGATGCTCTGCCCATCTGGGGCGTCGCTCTGTCGCATCCAGAGCCATTCTAGCGCCTGAGGCAGAGGCCACAGAGCCTCAGCGCCCGGGCCATCTTTGCTCCAATGGAGCCTCAGCTGCGGGAGGGGAAGAGAGAGACAGAGAGGAAGGAGAGAGGGAGGGGTGGAGAAGCAGATGAGCGCTTCTCCTGTGTGCCCTGGCCGGGAATCAACCTGGGACTTCCGCACGCCAGGCCGACGCTCTACCACTGAGCCAACCGGCCAGGGCTATATTATCTATTTTAAAAATTAGGTTAAAAATAATTAAACACAGAGAGTTTAGAACACCAATTTCCTAGAAGTAAAATTTGTCTTGAGAAATCTTTATTGAAAATGTTTCAAAATGTCTTTTGAACTATGAGAGAAAAAGGCAGCTTTTCCAAAGAGGGGAGATCGTAAAAAGTAAGTAACATTGATTTGATACGAGCATTACTCATAGCAATGTCAAGAATAAAACATCTGGCCTGACCAGGTGGTGGCGCAGTGGATAGAGCGTTGGACTGGGATGCCGAGGACCCAGGTTCGAGACCCCGAGGTCGCCAGTTTGAGCACGAGCTCATCTGGTTTGAGCAAAAAAGCTCACCAGCTTGGACTCGAGATCTCTGGCTCAAGCAAGGGGTTGCTCGGTCTGCTGAAGGCCCACGGTCAAGGCACATATGAGAAAGCAATCAATGAACAACTAAGGTGTTACAACAAAAAACTGATGATTGATGCTTCTCATTTCTCTCCGTTCCTGTCTGTCCCTATCTATCTCTCTCTCTGTAAAAAAAAAATAATAAAAAAAAAATAAAACATCTGAAAGCACTGGCAATTAAAAAAAATATTCCACTGGCCAGGGCACACAGGAGAAGCGCCCATTTGCTTCTCCACCCCTCCGCCGCGCTTTCCTCTCTGTCTCTCTCGTCCCCTCCCGCAGCCAAGGCTCCATTGGAGCAAAGATGGCCCGGGCGCTGGGGATGGCTCTGTGGCCTCTGCCCCAGGCGCTAGAGTGGCTCTGGTCGCAACATGGCGACGCCCAGGATGGGCAGAGCATCGCCCCCTGGTGGGCAGAGCGTCGCCCCTGGTGGGCGTGCCGGGTGGATCCCGGTCGGGCGCATGCGGGAGTCTGTCTGACTGTCTCTCCCTGTTTCCAGCTTCAGAAAAATGGGGAAAAAAAAAAAAATATTCCACTATGTTTGAGAAGCTATGTCTTCAAAATAGATTTTATTTTCTTGAACATGTATTTAAAATATATATGTAATTCCTAACGGTGCTTTAAGTGACAACTTTTTTAAACCAGTGGGTAATGATTTGAGGAATTTACATCTCTAACACCCAATTGAAATAACCCAAATGGCTCTCCTTTAACCTACTAACTGTAAAAATGCTCTGACCAGGAATCTTCAAACACTATTGTCCTTTAATGGGTCTACAGCTCTGGCAAAAGCCCCTCGGTGGTGGTTTTATCATAACAGGAGAACAAAACAAAATCCCATTAACAACGACTTGGTCACACCGTATGGACAGGCCAGTTTTGTAGGAGTAATGAACAGTCCAAGTATTAGTTGTCTATGCCAATGAACTTGGACCTATTTAGAACTGGTCCTCCTCAATCAGTAAATACACAGCCAGATCCCAAGTCTCATTTCTTATTTAATTTTATTTATTCATTTTAAAGAGGAGAGAGAGAGAGAGAGAGAGAGAGAGAGAGAGAGAGAGAAGAGGAGAGGAGAGAGAAGGGGGGAGGAGCAGGAAACATCAACCCCCATATGTGCCTTGCCTAGGCAAGCCCAGGGTTTCAAACTGTCTCCTCAGCGATCGAGGTCGACGCTTTATCCACTGTGCCACCACAGGTCAGGCTCATTTCTTAGTTTAGAAAACAAATTTCGAAGTGTATGTTTGTAAAAACTTTGACATTTCTCTCTCTTTGTAACTTTTCTGCTTTTTTCTTTTACTTTTTTACACTTTTCTGGAAAATAAATTCAAGAAATAGATTACCACTGCCTTGTAGTTTTTCTAAACAAATGTTGTGAGGCTTGGGGGTATTTATTTTCCTTCTTCCCTTCAGAGTTCAAACCAACTGAGAATTGATCCAAGGGGCCAGTGGAGACGAAGGACTCCCTAATCTTGTTAAAATTCATCATTTCATTATTGGGGTATCACTTTACCTATTTTTTTTTCCTCCCTCACACATTCCATTGGCTTCTATGTGTTTTCTAAATGTCCCTCCATGTGCCCTTATATGTTCATCTCTTAGCTCACAAATGATGAAGAAATCCATAATGTTGGAACGTTCATGACCTTTGGATTTGGCACATTGACGTGTTGGATCCAGGCTGCACTGACACTCAAAGTCAACATCAAGAATGAAGGACGGAAAGTTGGGATTCCACGAGTTGTTCTCTCAGCATTGATCACTCTCTGTGTGGTCCTCTGTATCCTTTGAATGTGAAAAGGTTTTTTTGCCAATGAGATTAAAACACCAAGAACTGGTCTAATTGTAGAAGATGAGAAAATTGCCATTCTGGATTGGTTCAGATATAGATAGATCATTTCAGAATCTTAGATAAAATGAAAAAGTAAATACGTATAAAAACAAAAACTCTCAGACTATTTTTCATGCCAAAGAGGAGATCTAAAAATAAAACGGTGTGCCTTCTCAAGATTGTTTCAATCTGTAGAAATGGTGTCATGCATTCTCCCAATCACTAATGAAGTAAAAGTTTTCCTTTATGAAAAACAGAATTGTGATTTTTTCCCCCTCCATCTTAAAATTTTTCATTTGTGATTTTATTAATGGCCCTATTATTAATTCTAACTAATGAATTTCAAGGGACAAATACATTTATGTCTTTTAGGAACATCTTTTCTGGAAAACAAATTCAAGAATTAGATTACCACAGCATGTATAGTTTTCCTTAAAAGTTTTTTAAGGTTTTGAAATGCTATTTATTTCACCTCCTCCCTCAGAGTTTAAACCAATGGAGAATAGACACAAGGAGCCAGATGGTGATAAAGAAATCAGTCTTTATTCCTGGTAAATTTGGAAAGGAAAATGCCCAGAGGCCTCCTATCTCACACCATGGAATTCAACTTATCCACCCAGTAACAAGAAGAGAAATCAGGGAAAGGAAGAGATCAGGGCTTCACTCAGCTTAACCCCAAACAGATCCCAGAGAGAGAGGCTCCTAGGATGGAGCACAGTAACTTCACCTACTGGTGGCACGGTCAATGAAAGCTGGACAGTTCCAATCCCACCAATCAGATTGCTCACTCATCCCATGGGGCGGAGTGATCATAAATGTTCACCTCCATAAGTCTCCCTAAGGAAACCAGAGAAGAAGCATCAGGTTCCTAGATGATAGACTGCATAGGTAACACTAGACATCTTCAATCATGTAATAGCCAGTATTTATTGGGCACTTATAATGTGCTACGTGTTATCCTAAGCTCTTTAGACATATCAACTCCCTTCATCTTCATTTTACAGGCAAGACTAGTGAAGCACAGAGGTTAATTTACCAAGGATCACACACACAGTATGTAGAGATCTTGATTTATAGTCAGCTCAGTTCTTGCACTCTTAATCAGTACATGATCTTACATTAGAGAACATGGCTTTAAAATACAAAAAGATTAAGCATTTAGTGATGTACTCTAGTGAATGGAATATTTGCAGTCTCATAGTTCTTCTTCCTGCACAAACTGCCATTAAATCATTTTTTTGTTTGTTTTTTATAAAGTTCTGTAGTTGTATTAGAGAACATTTAAGGACTTGAACATTGAGCCGAAAAACTATTGCTAGCAACCTGATAAAATATTTTGAGTGAAAAGGTCAGAACTCTGCCAGTATGAGGTTTGAAGATTCATCCCTTCCCCATTACCATAAGTAATAATATTACTTTGGCAATATTTTGAACCCTCAGTTAGAAGAGTATGTGCAGACTTCAAATTATTCTGAGTTTTGAGCTTATTCCAAGCAATTGTGATCCATATTATTTCTGAATACATGGAACCACTCCTTGGTTCCCAGGTGAATGGACAAGTCTAATTTGGAGAGCAAAGTTTGGCTGAAGTAGTTTCACATACTCTGAAAATTTCCCAAAATATTAGGGCTCAGTTCTGAAGATAGAACTAATTCTAAGGGGGCATTTCAGATTTTCCTAAATAAATATATCCTTGACCTCTTGTCCTTTCACTAAAGCATGCTATGAACCTTTCTCAACGTACACACTCCATCTCCATACATATTCTGGCTAAGGAGTTTTACCTGTTTTGTTTTGTTTTTTAATTTCATACTTTCACTGAGGCACAAGTTTAAATGTAACACCAGGAATGAAACTAACCTATCTTATTGTCTGAACGACGGTAGTGAAAACTAGACAGAAAAGAAAGAGGGACCACTAGACATTATTAGTAGCACTGCAGAGACAAAGGCAGCTTATATGGAGGTGGTTTGCTTATGTTCAAAATTGTTTCTGCAGATAGAATGATGACTGAATCCACAGTCATTGGCAGTGATTTTTAAAAAGACAACCTTATTTTTCTGGCCAAGTCCTTACTTTGGCATTGTGACTCTTGCTCATCTCACAGTTTATTAGGCACCCATAGAGTCTAGTGGTCGAGTGCAAGGCCTGGGAGTCGGAGCGCTTGAACCCCAGGTCCACCAGGTAGCACCTGTGTGACCTCAGGCAAGTTACTTACCCATTTGGCCTGTTCCCCTATTTTTAAATGAACTGATGCTGATCATAGGACTGTCATGAGGATTAAGTTATATTTTCCATGAAAGCACCTGGAAGCATGTCTGGCACAAAGTAAGAGCTCGATGATGTTATCAAGTATATTCATGTAGCTGTTCAAGTTTAGCAAGCTCCATCAAGCTAACTTTTGCTAGCGAGGAACAGGGCCAGACTTTTCCTGTTACCTGTCTCGGCCGTTTTCATGAGGCTGACAGGGGTACTTTCCTTGACTGCTCCTCTCCAGACTTCATCCTCATGGCCCAAGGCATCCACATGTATGCAGCCAGGGTCCAGTGGGGCCTGGTCATGTGCTTCCTGTCTTACTTTGGCACCTTTGCTGTGGAGTTCCGGCATTACCGTTACGAGATTGTTTGTTCTGAGTACCAGGAGAATTTCCTCAGCTTCTCAGAGAGCCTGTCTGAAGCTTCTGAATATCAAACTGACCAGGTGTAACCTATCAGATCTTCCTTGCTGGTGACGTGGGTGTGGCAGTGGGGGAGGGGCCAGAAGGACACACCCACTGGACTTGACACATAACCTCATGACACAGTCTACACACATGTTCACGGCCACATTTGCCAAATGAGCTTTCCAGGGCGAGTTATTTAACAAAAAAGCACAAGCCCTATGTGTCAAAATACACGCTGTTACACTGAAAATATATGCACGACAGAGCAAGAAGCTTGTGCATGATCACCTCTCTTTTCCCTCTCCCCCAATACTTCCTGCTCTTCTCATTCTCTTCACATATTCCAGACATTGCGATGACCCTGCCATACGGTAGAGCAGGCCAAGTGTGACATGGGAATAATGCCAACTCCCGAAGTTGCCTTCAGATCCAAAGGGCTTGGAACCAGCTCACAAGGAAGTTCTGAATCTGGCACTGATACTCTTGAATGTATAGCCTATCATCTAATTGGATGGAAACTGTGTAGGTGTGACCCTATGTGACCTGTGGAAAGGCACGGGATCAAGGAGAGAACTTTTGCACAATACTCCTATCACTGCTCAGTGGTTGGCTGTAAGGATTCAGTGGAATATGCTACAGACTGGGAAAGTGAAGCCCACCACCAGGATTTGGACTTTACTGTGACAGAAATACTTCCAAATGTGAATATTTGTGATCTGCTAGGCATGGAACAAGATGGGGGCAGTGAGGGTGTGGTTTCATTGTTGCTTTATAGTAGGCAATATATAGTTTTTGTTTTATATTTCATGGCTTGCCTTCTTTTTTAAAAGTAACTAGCAAGGGTCTCTGGAGGCTTCAAGGACAAAGATGGAGGCCAAATACAAGAGATCAGCTTGTTTTGGGTTCAACTATGATAAAAAAAAAAAGGTGACCTGCAGGCTTAATTTGCTTTTATGTTTGAAGTTAAGAAAATGTTCACAGAAAAGCACAAAGAAACATGTGGAGGTAATAAAAAGAGCCCCTGTGGGACATTTATTAAAGATAGGAGATTTCAAGCAAGATCTTGCTGCAAGTTCAAGTCAGGGGAGAGTTTCTTACTATGTATTGATAGCTCAAATTTAATATTGGGGGGGGAGGCGATGGCTTAAGGGCTTTTCATATTTGGAATTTCTAGAAGCCAATTAAAAGATTACCATCCCCCCCCCCCAAACGAAAATGACACAGCTGTCCCCTCCTGCCTACAGTCCCACTGGCTAAGAGTATAGAACTCAAGCTATAGGCCTGGGCTTTTGAGGTTGTGCTTCATAGAGGAGCCGAATCCTAAATCCAACGTGCTGGCGTACGTAGACCACACTGACAGGCCCTCCATGAGTGCAGTTTGTTTCAAGAAATCCCCAAATGTATTTTGTAGGAAACTGGGATTCATAGTATACAATGTGGAAAACATTGCTTTTTTATTCAACCCGAAGTCAGCTTCTTAAGGGGGAAATCTCTGTAGTTATCTCCACCTCCTACGCTGTGCCTGGCACATAATAGGTGCTCAACAAATGTCTGTTGAGTAGAATTATTGGTCATTGGAGAGTAGGAAAAGGAGCATCAGAGAAAGACTCAAAAGTGAGAGAGAGAGAGAGAGAGAGAGAGAGAGAGAATGGAAGATGACTGTTTTAAGACATGAATGGAAGAAATCATGAATGAAGGTCCCGTGGGGAAGTAAGAATAGTTAGAAGTCAATTTGTGAAGAAAATAATCAAGCAGAGACTATTCTGTTAAAAAGGTATCTTACTGTAAATAGTCCAAGGTGACATTTATTATCTTGGAATACTGTTTTTGGGGTTTTTTCATTTTTATATTTTAAAATTTTGATCAGAGAACAAAGATTTATGAAGTTCTCTGCTACTCTATATGATCCAAATTACACAGCTTTTGGTGATGCACTGTACACTTTCTTAAGAGCATATCTTATGATAGCACATGTTAGCAGAATCAAGCAATGACTGGCATTATTCATTGGGATCTGACCACTAAATAAAATTCTTTTATGCAGAGTTGTGATTTGTCTCCTACTCTAATATCTTTAATATTGAAGCATGTGTAAATTCTGTAAGACAGTATGCTGTGTTTTCCAGCAGTAACAACCAAATCTGATCTGCTGGACACCCAACTGGATATCCTACAATTCACTTCAATTCTGACACTAAGTACCCAGGGTTGCTGTCAGACCCCACAGGTTTAAGGAGGTCCCATAAGACCACTCTCACTTCAGATGCCAGATACAACTATTGAGTTCCAGGTTACCCACACTTCCTTCCAACTTGGTTATCAAATTAGGGAGTTCCCACCACTCCCTTCACTGTTGATAATTTGCTAGAATGGCTCACAGAACTAAAGAACACACTTGACTGCCGTTTGCCTATTTATTATAAAGGTTTAACTAGAGAACAACCAAATGGAGGAGATGAATAGGGCATGGGAGGGTGGGGAGGCACTCAGGGGCAGGCCATCCTCCCAACATGTTGATGTATTCACTGACCCAGAAGCTCTCTGAATCTCACTGTTCAATAGTTCATAGGTCTCAATCTCCAACACTCTCTCAGACCCCCTTTCTGGAGGTTGGTCAGGTCTAATAATCACTTGGCCTTTCTGTTGACCAGCGGCATCCTCAGGCTACCTAGGAGCCCCACCCACTTTATTAGCATAAGCATGGGCTTATTATGAATAAAATACACTCTTATCAAGAAATTCCAAGCCTAACCAGGTGGTAGTGCAATGGATAGAGCACTGACCTGGACACTGAGGACTCAGGTTCAAAACCCAGAGTCACCAGCTTGAGTGTGGGATTGACATGACCCATGATTGCTGGCTTGAGCCCCAAGGTCACTGGCTTGAGCAAAGTGTCACTGCCTCCCCTCACCCATCAAGGAACATATGAGACAATTAATGAACAACTTAAGTGATGCAACTATGAATTCATGCTTCTCAACCCTTCCCTTCCCCTTCTTTCTCTCTCCCCCTCCCACAGCCATGACTCGATTGGTTCATGAGTTGGGGGGTGGGGGAGGACACTGATGATGCCTCTGTCTCAAGTGCTAAAATAGCTTGGTTGTCGAGCAACAGAGCAAAAGCCAGATGGGCAGAGTATCGCCCCATAGGGTGCTTGCCGGGTGGATTCCAGTCTGGGTGCATGCAGAGCTCCCTGGGAGTTAGGTACCACAGCTTTCTGCTATGAGGCCAAGACCAGGGAATCTGCATTTAGAATGAGCAGCCCTGGAGGATCTAATGCAGATGGCCCAGAGAACGAAGTGTGAAACACTAAACTGTTTTTAGTAGTCTAGCTAAGCCTCCTAAAGAAGCAAGTTCCTTGCGTGGTTGAGAGAAAAAAAATTTTTTGGTGTTTTTAATGTTAACATTTTAAAGGTTCAATCGTTTTTTATTTAATGGAGAACTGACAGTGCGGTAGTTTTATTACCTGTGTCATTTATTGAATTTTCTTTGCCCCTGGTATGGAAAAGTAAAAACCTTTGTGTCCTGAAATGTATAATCTATCTATTATAAAGGAGCTGGACAGCCACTGTTTGTTTTATTTTTGTCCTTAGGCATTGTGTCAGGATAGGATGGGTTTTGCTATTCCAAGGTAAACCTTATAAAATGAAAGTTCATTTTTCAAACTAGATGTCTATCCAGGGTTCACAAAGGGGCTCTGCTCATTGCTGACTTGGGCCTTGGCTTGTAGAGGCTTCAACACACGCTTCCTAATTTCCGACAGCCAAGAAAATGCGGCAGACTGCTCACCGGTCCTTCAAGCTTCTGCTGGGAAATGACACATCATTTAGCTTACATTTCATTGGCTAGGGCAAATCACATGGCTGTATCTGAGAGCGACACTCCTATCATCTGCCTAGAAGGGGAGAAACATTTGCGAACAACCTAGTGACTACCACAGGCTTCACATTTAAGTTTTTCAGACTTCCTTGGTCGTTGTCATTTCCTTGAAGTGGAGTTCCAAAAACTCGGTGAGGAACCACCCGTCATCATACAGAAACCGAGGAAGGTAGCAATCTATGGGGATAGGGCAGAGCACCGAATTATAAGTATCAAGAGCCATCCAAATCATAATTAAATTAGAGAAATGTTATTCCATTGAGCCGAAGGACTCAGCCATTTCTAAAATGTGGCAGTAGTGGGAGCCAACAGTTTGGGAGAAGAGAATTCCACACATGCAATAAGTTTATTTTCACAATCCTAAGTTCCACATGAGTTCAGATTTCCTATTAACACTCCTCAAAGGGTTCCAAGAAACAGCAAATATCCACATTTGAAGTCCAAAGGACAGAGTGTGGGTAAGAACAGGCAATGTCCCTCGCTGGAAACCAAAGATCTTATCAGCATAAAACTTGCTTTTATTTCCATTTTCAGAAAGGAGAAGCCCCAACTGGCTGTCGCCAACCCCTCTCCGAATTCTCCCTCTACCCCACTCCAGGCACGCTCTTGCTCCTACCACTTCCCTGGAACTGCCTTCCTTAAGTTCTCCAAAGATCTTGTAAAGTTAAGTACAGAGATCAGTTTTTTTCATACTTTATCTAGACCCATAAGCAACACTTTATAATTTGATCACCCCCTCCCCATCACCCTGCTTAAAACATCTCCCCTTGGCTTCCACAGCATCGTGCACTCTTATTTTGCCTCCTGCTTCACTGTCCACTCCTCAGTCTCCTTTGCTGGGCCATGTCCCCGACATCCTCAAGTCAGTGTGCCGACGACCCAATCCTCGAACTCTTCCTATCTACGCTCACTCTCTGTGTGGCTTCATCCAGTCTAGTTTTAAATACTGCCATATCCTGACCTCTCAACTTCTCCAGCTCAGACCTCTATCCTGAATGCCAGACCTGTACATTTGACTACCTTTGTGACATCTTCACTTCAAGGACATCTCAATTTTAACACATCCTGATCTTATCCCTTTAAAAAAGTCATTCTTCCTAGAGTCTTCCCATCTAAGTTAGGGACAACTCACAATCCTTCTCTTTTTTTCTTTCTCTCACACCCCGCATTTGTCAGCAAATGCAGTTTGCTCTATCTTTAAATTATACTAGAATTTGTCTACTGCTACCCATCTGGTACAAGCCACTTCCATCTCTCCTGGACTTTTACAAAAGTCTACAAGTACTGATCTGCTTCCATTATTCCCCTTTCAGACAGTCAACACAGCAATCACAGAGCTTCTATGTTTACTTCTAAGATGCTTATGGTTTCACGACTTACGTTTAAGTCTTTTATCCATTTTGAGTTTATTTTGTGAATGGTGTAAGTTGGTGGTCTAGTTTCATTTTTTTTGTAGGTAGCTGACCAATTTTCCCAACACCATTTGTTAAAGAGACTGTCTTTACTCCATTGTATGCTCTTATCTCCTTTGTCAAATATCTATTGTCCATAAAGGTGTGGGTTTATTTCTGGGTTCTCTGTTCTGTTCCATCGATCTGTGTGCTTGTTCTTATGCCAGTACCAAGCTGTTTTGAGTACAATGACCTTGTAGTATAACTTGATATCAGGAAGTGTGATACCTCCCACTTTATTCTTCCTTTTCAAGATTGCTGAGGCTATTCGTGTTCTTTTTTGGTTCCTTATAAATTTTTGGAATATTTGTTCTATATCTTTGAAGTATGTCATTGGTATTTTAATAGGAATTACACTGAATTTATAAATTGCTTTAGGTACTATAGACATTTTAATGATGCTTATTCTTCCTATCCATGAGCACGGTATATGCTTCCACTTGTTTGTATCTTCTTTGATTTCTTTTATCAATGTTTTATAATTTTCTGAGTACAAGTCTTTAACCTCCTTGGTTAAATTTACTCCTAGGTACTTTACTTTTGTGTTGCAATAGTGAAGGGAATTGTTTTCTTAATTTCTTTTTCTTACAGTTCATTGTTAGTGTATAAAAATGCCTCTGATTTCTGAATATTAATTTTATATCCTGCTACCTTGCTGAATTCATTTATCAGGTCCAATAGTTTTTTGACTGAGACGTTAGGGTTTTCTATGTATATCGCAGCAATGTATTTTCTGATTTATCTCCACAGGCAAGTGAAATAAAAGACAGGATGAACAAATGGGACTATATCAAACTAAAAAGGTTTTGCACAGCTAAAGACAATAAGAACAGAATAAAAAGACAAACCACACAATGGGAGAACATATTCAACAACCAAATTTAAAAAGAACTTGTAAAACTCAATACCAGGAAGATAAACCAATCAAAAAATGGGCAAAAAAAAAAAAAAAAAAAAAAGAATAGACACTTCTCCAAAGAGGACATACAGATGGCCAATAGGCAGATGAAAAAATGTTCTACACCACTAATATTAGAGAAATGCAAATTAAACCACAATGAGATATCACCTCACACCAGTTAGAATGGAGCTCATCAACAAAACAACACATAATAGTGCTGGCGAAGATGTAGAGAAAAGGGAACCCTCCTGCACTGCTGGTGGGAATGCAGACTTGTGCAGCCACTGTGGAAAACAGTATGGAGATTCCTCAAAAAATTAAAAATCAAACTGCCTTTTCACCCAGCCATCCCACTCTTAGGATATATCCTAAGAACACCATATCACTGATTCAAAAGAAGAAATGCACCCCCATGTTTATGGCGGCATTGTTTATAATAGCCAAGATCTGGAAACAGCCCAAGTGTCCGTCAGTGGACAAGTGGATTAAAAAGCAGTGGTACATATATACAATGGAATACTATGGGGCTACAAAAAAGAAGGAAATCTTACCTTTTGCAACAATATGGATGGACCTGGAAACTATTATGTTAAGTGAAATAAGCCAGGCAGAGAAAGAAAAATATATGGGCCCTGGCCGGTTGGCTCAGTGGTAGAGCGTCGGCCTAGCGTGCGGAGGACCTGGGTTCGATTCCTGGCCAGGGCACACAGAAGAAGCACCCATTTGCTTCTCCACCCCTCCGCCGCGCTTTCCTCTCTGTCTCTCTCTTCCCCTCCCACAGCCAAGGCTCCATTGGAGCAAAGATGGCCCGGGCGCTGGGGATGGCTCAGTGGCCTCTGCCTCAGGCGCTAGAGTGGCTCTGGTCGCAACATGGCGACGCCCAGGATGGGCAGAGCATCGCCCCTGGTGGGCGTGCCGGGTGGATCCTGGTCGGGCGCATGCGGGAGTCTGTCTGACTGTCTCTCCCTGTTCCCAGCTTCAGAAAAATGAAAAAAAAAAAAAAAAGAAAAGAAAAATATATGACCTCACTCATTGGAGGAATCCAATGAACAATGTGAACTGAGGAACGGAAGGAATAGAGGCAGAGGTGGGATCAAAGGGACCAGAGGAAAAGGGGATGAGAGGATGGGATCAGAGAAGGGAAAGAGATGAATGAAATTATATATACATAATACAGCATTATAGGGAACAGGACAGCAAATCCTGGAGGGAAGGGGGGAATTCATTAGGGGGAAGCGGCATGGGGGAGCCGAGGGGAATAAGGGATGGGTGGAGATATATTCGGTGGGACACTTGAATCTATGTAAACACAAATTATAATTAATTATAAATTAAAAAAACATGGCAGGGAACAAGAGGGAAGAATATTAGTGGGTGAATTTCATTCGATTACTGCCATTTTTTCAAAAGTACTCTGACTCTTAAAATATGCTATTTCCTTTTAAAGATAAATGAACTATATGTACTTTCTCTTAATGCTCTGCTCCATCTGCTGTATCTGGCGGCCTCAGGCTTTGTAAGGTCTCTGGAGAAACAGCACCATCTGCTGGGCAAAGGCTCTGTGCAACTGTCTTGACACCAGACCAGTAGTTCTCAACCTTTCCTTGTACACAATGCTACACTGGACCCGTTAGGCTTAGCAACCAAGGCCAGCCTTTCAGAAGGCCAAACAAGAAGCTCTACCACTCCAAAACTGCTAGGACGATTAGAGAAGCCAATCTGTCTGAGGCTTTTCTTTTAAGAAACCAACTTGGGTTTTGACTCAGGATTAAAAATCTGCCATTGTGGGAAAGAGCAATCTGGATTAACAAACAAATGAAAAGGGCCACAACCTCAAGGGGCCGCAGGATGCTGAGAAAACTTAGTGCCTTTGTTCTTCTGAAAACTCCAGAAGCGAGATTCGTCTTTCCATACTAAGGGCCATGAGTTTATCTGGATTTTCCTCCTAGCTGCTCGCTACCCACTTTCTAGGCAACTTCTTCCCTCGTGGCCAGTCTCCTTGAAGACTCAAGAATCTTCCTAAGATCCTGTCTATCACACTGTGAATGAGTTTCTTAGGCTCTAAGAAATAGGCCCCTCACCTTTTCCCCTTCCTCCTTCCTTTCACACCCCTCTTTGACCAACTTGCTATCGTCACCTTCTCTTTAATTTTTGACTTTATTTCTATCTTCAATTACTCAATATAAACTCGTTTTTCTAGTACCTTTTTAGGAAAATCATGGACAGTACATGCCTGTTGCTATAGACGACTACATGTTTCTGCCCCAACAAATGCACATATTGAAACTTAACCCCCAAAGGGATGTATCTGGAAATGGGGCCTTTGGGGGGCCTTGACAGAGCCCTCAGGAATGGGATTTTAAAACAAGCCCTTTTAAAAGAAGCCCAAGAGAGCTCTTCGTCCCTTTCACCATGTGAGATTACAAAGAGAAAACTGGTCTATGAAGAAACCGGCTCTCATCAGACTTTAAGTATGCAACAACATGATCTTGAACTTCCCAGCCTTCAGAACTGTAATAAAATTTTGTTGTTTATAAGCCACGTGTCTCTGGTATTTTGCTACAGCAGCCTGAATCCACTAAGACACTGCTCTACCTCAGTTCTCCACTGGCAAGATATTGAGTACCATTGCTTTTTCTTAAATTCTTTTCTAATCCAGACTCTGATGTGTACTTTTCTCACTTCTTCCTTAGTTTTCCAATTATTCCTTTACTTTCATTGAGACACCTTTTTCTGTTATCTTGTGAGCTTTTTCAGAAATTGTATGAAATGGAACCTTTTATTATCATTTGTGGTTTTATCATCATTTACAACTCACTCCCGTTTCTAATATTATTCTAATTCATTCCCAACCACGACCAGTGGCTCAGTGGATAGAGGGTCTGCTGGGCATATGGATATCCCAGGTTTGATTCCTGGTCAGGGCACACAGGAGAAGTGACCATCTCCTTCTCTCTCCTTCCCTCTCCCTCTCCTCATGCTTTTCCCCTCTTGCAGCCACTGGCTCCACTGATTCAAGCATGGCCCCAGGTGCTGAGGATAGCTTGGTTGGTCTGAGTGTGTCAGCCTCAAGTGCTAAAAATAGCTCAGTATTTGAGCATCAGCCCAGACAGGGTTGCCGGGCAGATCTTGGTCAGGGCACATGCAGGAGTCCATTTCACTATCTTCCCTCTTCTCACTTAAAAAAAAAAAAGAATTTCCCTTTTACTACTCTTCCGTATTTCCAGTTCTTAGATTTTTTAATTAGCTACTAGAAGATAAAAATTATTAACATAAAATTTTTTATATTCCCTGTCCTTTCATATTTGAAAGGCTACTTCCTTCTTATTCAAAGCATTTCCAAAAGTATTACTCCAGAATTCATTAGTTTTTCTTGATTAATTAGAATAACTGCCTCCTTCAAGCATTATCCTATATACCTCAAATGTCTCATATTCTGAATGTTTACTATCAAAATGAAGTAACTAATGAAATTAGCCATGTATGTATACCTACCTCAAAAAAGTTAATAATTTTCCAATAGCATTCTATTAAAACAAAAACGATTAAGACAAAAACAAAAATAAAATCCTATTTTTCTCAATCTTTACAGTTTCTCTTTTGATTACAGCAGTATGTGGTGTAGTTCAGGGACCTACATAAAACCAAGCGAAGAAGAAAATGTGTTTATTAACTACAACATGAAACTAACATGACATCCCTTTAGAATTGAGCAAGGAGAAGTAATGCTGCTATAAAATTCACATTTCTCACATTCATTTTGAGGAAAATAGCACATGGTAGTGCTCTTCCAGGTCTTATAAACTGATTTCAGTAAACTTTATTTTTTTTTTAATTTTCCTTTTTTTTTATTAATTTTTAGAGAGGAGAGAGTGAGTGAGAAAGAGAGAGAGAGAAGCGGGAGGGAGGAGCAGGAAGCATCAACTCCCAGATGTGCCTTGACCAGGCAAGCCCAGGGTTTTGAACCAGCAACCTCAGCATTCCAGGTCGATGCTTTATCCACTGCGCCACCACAGGTCAGGCCAAATGATTTCAGTAAACTTTAAAAAAACAACAACAACAGTATTAATAAATATTCTCAAACTGCTAAGAAGGAGTTAGAAAGGCAACTATAACATCTACAGTGATAATAACTGACAGGATCAGAACTGTTTTGTTAAGACTATAAAGATGTTGACACTCATGTTTCTGTGTTACCTGATACATCAGTGCACCCTTTTCAGTGACAAGGCAGCTGCCTGCTGAGGGTGCCATAATGATTAGCAAGTTTCTTAAATAATAGACATTTGATTAATCAGGACTCAAATAAGCTTCTTTTCCTAATTTTGTCGCTTTTGGAGCAGAAATAAATAACTGTCTTTTGTACATAAGGTTGCTAATATTTTGAAATTCAGCTGTTGTAATCTTTTTTCTTTTCTTTTTTAATTCAGTGAGAGGAGGAGAGGCAGAGACAGACACCCGCATGCGCCCTAACTGGGGTCCACCCTGCAAGCCCTCAAGGGGCGTTGCTCCATTGCTCAACTGAGCTCTTCTTAGTGCCTGAGGCGGAGGCCATGGAGCCATCCTCAGTGCCTGAGGCCAATTTGATCCAATTGTGCCGTAGGAGGGAAAGAGAGAAAGAGCAAGAGAGAGAAGGGGGAGGGGAGGAGTGGAGAAGCAGATGGGAGCTTCTCCTATGTGCCTGACCAGGAATCGAACCCAGGATATCCACATGCCAGGCTGACACTCTACCACTGAGCCAACCAGCCAGAGCAGCTGCTGTAATCTTCTAACTCATCATTAAAAGGGGAGATGAACTATTATTAGAATAAGTCGTTGAAATACTTCCAGTTTACATGTATGCTTAAAGTTCATTCCTCTTACCAGTAGAATAAAACTAGACTACTGGGATAACTCTGAGAAGACAGTGGTCTCCCTTGGAAACCCTCCTCTAGGCAGAGGAGGGCAGGGACAGTTCGCTGAAGGATGTGATGAGGCTGTAGTAAGTCTTTTCATCATCCGTCAGCCCTGCGTTGCCAGGCCTCACCACCACGGCTACATGCACATCTGCTTCCTCAGCAGCACTGGCCTCTGTGAAAATGAGAAGATGTGTCGGAAACGTTAAAATATGACCTGAGATTTGCTTCAAGTAATCAGAGGAATGTGGGAATGTAAGAAACAAGTCTGGCCCTGATCTGATAATTGCTGAAGCTAGAAGATTGGCACATGGACGGTTACTCTATTATTCTCTTTTACATAACTTTTAATTTTTCTGTAATAAAAAAATTTCAATATATAATTGTACTTGACAGACTAGAATGGCAATGTATCCAGACTGCAAAGTTTTATTAAGTACACACGGCAGAAGGGCAGAGCCATGCTCTGTCCATGACTTTCCTCTATTCCCTTCCACTAGTCCTACAAAGAACTGAGCTGTTTCCCAAAGGGCAGCCTGGCAGGAAAAACACCAATCAGACAGATACGAGACAAGTGGAATGTTAGGGCCCAAACAGGCTGAAATACCTGCTCTCACTTCCAGAGCCCAAACGTGTCATGACTAGACTGCCCATCTTTTTTCCTGGTAAACTCCTACTCTTTGAAATTCAACTCAAATATCTCATCTTCCACTATTACAGCATCCTATGTGCTCCTCTAACATCCTATATTTAGTTCTATTGTGACAGCATTAATGGACAGTTATTATCGTTGTCTCTCTCCTCCCTCAATGGACTGCATGATAGATAGAAATAAAAATAGAACTAATAAAACGAGGTAAACTAGATATTACAGGAAGTATCTCTAAAATTATTGGGTTACATTTCTCTCCATTTTGATTCCATCTGAAAGAGTAACAACTAATATATTAATTTAGCACCTACTATGGACCAGGTACTGCTCCAAGAGCAGAGAACAAAACAAAGCTCCTCCTTCATGGAGCTCCCATTCTCATCTAAACCTTCGCAACCCCAAGGTAGTTAGTATCACTATCCCCACCTCAGCTATGGAAACTGAGAGCTAGCAAGTGGTAAAACTCAAGTTGGAAATTGTCCATCTGACTCTGTGATCTGTGCTCTAGAAGAAGGGTCAGCAAAGAGGGCCTGCCACTTGTTTTTGTAAATATAATTTTATTGGAACACAACCATGAGCATTCACTTGTGTTCTATTTATGGCTGCTTTCGCACTCTAAGGACAGAGTTGAATAGTTATGACGAAGGCTGCATGGCCTGCAAAGCCTAAAATATGCACTCTCGGCCCTTCGTGGAACACATTGGCCAACTCCTGTTCTAGAGTACTACCAGCCTTAGTGTGATCCATGGACCAGCAGTGTGGGAGCCACCTGGCGGCTTGTAAAAACTGAAGACGCTCAGGTCCCCAGGGTGGAACTGCTGAGTTAGGATCTGCAATTTAACAAACGACACCTCTGCCGAGGGTGAGTTTTGATCGGAAATTTCAAGGAAAGAAAACTGGCAAGAGAGGAGGCATTCTAGGCAGACATAAAATACATGTGTGACTATTGGAAGAATGGAACAAGTCAGTGTAGGAGACAGGACACAGGTCAGAGAGAGTGTGCATATTTGGATAGAGAGCAAAACTGAGGAATAACCTGAAACGCATGCTACGGAATCTAGATGTGGTATAAAAAAAAACTTCAGTGGTTTCGCAACCTTTGGAAAACAGTTGCAGCACCTGAATGGACTAAAGGACGGCAGCGTTAAGAGAGATACTAAGTTTCCAGAGAGAGTAAATGGAACAGAGCTGCCTTCCTCCTACTCACCTCAAGTGTCTATCTTCTGCTCTTCCTGGGAAAGAGCTGTCACCTTCCCAGGGCAAAAAAGTGCTAACCAATCCCGTCCTCGGTCAAACACTGCACATGCCATTCAGTCCAGCAGAAGAGGCCGCTGCCTCCTGCTCCCTTGCCAGTTTCCAGCTCAAATGCCTCAAGCAAAGCTTTCCTCCTATCTAGCAATCGGGGATCTTCCCTCAGCTAAGCCATCACGATCTATGCATGATGCACGATCCACAATCCAACAGGAGACTTGACACTAGCTAATGATTGTTCCACATTCAACATCTTACCTAGATAACCACCAGGCAAGTTTTGTTCCTAGACATCTAATTTGCTCTATTCATATAAAGTCGAGACACTTCACTAATATTTGTTGACTTAAAACTCTGGATCTCTAAAAAAACAACAACAACAACAACAAAAAACCCAACTCTGGATCTCTTTTCTTTCCCCAAAAGGAAGAAAGTCTTTCAGTTCTCCCAATATACTTGGGTATTATTTGGGATATCACTTAGTCTTCCACTCTGCCTTGGCAACGGAAGTCTGGGCACGTGGTACCAAAACACAGGATCAGAGATAACAGACAAGAGTGAGGCAGGCAGCCAGCTGCCTGGCCCCGGCCCAGCTACAGATGGGCCCAGTTCTGGCTCTACTACGGGGCGGGGCCTGGCAGAAGTCTAGGGGCAGGAATAAAACCTTTTTGTGGAGAACTCGGAGTCAATTTCATTGTGAGGCAACTTGGGAATCATCTCTACTCTCTAAAAAGAATAGGAATAATTTCTGGGACTGCAACCTAAGAAAATGGCTTAAGGGAAAAAAGAAAGATCTGAAAGTATAGATGTGCTATGATGGCAATTAAGACAAAAAATGTGGTTAAAAACAAGACTGTGAAGAAACTTTAAGGGGTCTTAGGTGGGGGATAGGACGAGTGGGGATCACAGAATGCTCAGGACAGGATGACTGGGGGGGGGGGTCCTGCCACAGGCAAATCCTTAACACTAAGCTGCAGAAATTTACCACTCAAAATGCTAAGGAAATTAAATATAGGACAAACCACAAGATTTTCATCTCCAGCAGCTCCCTTTATGTGAATGATTAAAGAAAAGCCATTCACAGATGAAACCAGACTAACTTACCAGAACAAGGCCTGTCTCCATAAAGAGCAAAATTATCATTACTCACAGAAACTGCTGGCACATCCCTAACCTATACAGACAGTAAAGCACCCTCCCTACCCCACCACTCTAAGCCCCCCCAAAATCGTTACTGTATATTGTGGCTCTGAATCAGTAAAAGGCTTTTTTTTGATAGGCGAACATTTACAGTTCAAAGTAGAGAGCAGGTGGAACCCTTGCTGTTACGGCTAACATTTGGTGACAGTACATTTATGTGGCTTGGTACCTAGTTACACAATGAACCTGAAGCAGCGTGTCTGTGCATCTGTCTGCCACTCACCTTCAATGCAGTCAGACGTGCAAACAGAGCGCTTTACGAGATGCAGAAAAATGAGATACGATTTGTAGAAACCTTTAGACTCTTGAAGCTGACGCGAGCCAGGGAGTGCAGGGCAGGGACTGATCCCCACGAAACACTGTCTACCTAGGTCAAAAATTCCGGTCTATGCCTGACCTGTGGTGGCGCAGTGGATAAAGCCTCGACCTGGAAATGCTGAGGTCGCCGGTTCGAAACCCTGGTCAAGGCACATATGGGAGTTGATGCTTCCAGCTCCTCCCCCCTTCTCTCTCTCTGTCTCTCTCTCTCCTCTATAAAAATGAGTAAGCCCTGGCCGGTTGGCTCAGCGGTAGAGCGTCGGCCTAGCGTGCGGAGGACCCGGGTTCGATTCCCGGCCTGGTAAAAAAAAAAAAAAAAAAAAAAAAAATTCCGGTCTAGACTCACCAGGCTCTGAGATTTAACAAAGGTATTAAGAATTACTGAATGTCTACTGTGTACCAGGTGAAATTAAGCCTCTTTTACTCCTTTTACTGTGAAAAACATGTAACTTCTCGAAGGCATCAGATGACCTGTGCTGATTAAGATTTCTTTTTCAAAACCACTTAGCAGATTAGTAGTCGCTTCCATATACCTGCAATTTTCCCCTAACAGACCCAAAGGTCAAGGGTCAGCAGTAAAAAAAGTATGCTCGTACACACGAACACAGGTAAGACGCCTCTGCCAGCAGCCTGGATCCTAGCTCTGAATGTCCTAGTGAATGAGGGTGACTTTAGCTCTGTGACAACAGACAGAGGGCTGAAGGGAGAAGCAGTGTTTACAGGTACTGACGCTGCCTCTGAGGGGCCCGGGAGCCACGTGGAGCTGACTGTGTACCCCTGGCCCTCGGCCTCCTCCCCAACACCCTTCCCCAGCCTGCCGCACCGACAGGGTGCTGGAGCAACTGCACAGTACAGAGCTGTTTTGGGGGTAGTGGAGGGTGAAATTTAAAATCCAAGGGGAGTGGAAGAAACAAATACATAGATCTACACTCAAACACAAGTGCAATTATAAACACACCAAAAGGAGGCCTCTGGGAGATGCACAACTCTAAGGAAAATGACCATGCAATCAAAACCCGGGGTCAGGCTGGGAAGTGTGGGCAAGCCGTACCAACAAGGGGCTTTCAGGTAAGAAGGGCAGAGGTCACCTTCCCCAGCCCCCTCTATCTCTGTGCCTGCGGCTTCCTGTTTTCCTTCTTCACCACTCTTTCCTGCTAGAATTCTGTAGAGGACCTAGTCTTATACAGACTCTTGAGTGCATGTTTTACATTTGGTCAAACCACTCTTGAAATTACTTAGATTACCAACAGTATATATTGTTTTGCGCACGCAATCCGTAAAGTAATAATGTATCTGCTAATGTACCATATAAAATAAAGTGGGCCAAGTTGGGTAAAAAAGACTCTATCTTTGAACAGGTGAATCATGAGAGGTGCCTAGGGGACTGAGACTGTCCTCGGGAAGGCAGGGATGAGGCTCCCAGTCCCCGCTGGGCAGTGTGCATCAATCGGAATGACTATGAGGCAGAGTCATTTCAAACTACAGAGTCTTCTTTCTCTCTTTATTGGCTGAGTGTGTATATGTGATCTCACTGTACTAGATATATTTGATGCAGGTCCACTGTGACTTTATTGTCCTTAACTAGACATGCACCTACTGTCATATTTTTGCTTGCATGCTCATTCCCACAGTGTCACTTTTAAGTTATCCTGCTTATTTCATCTGTGTGCACAGGTACAGAGGAGTGGTAGGGGACCATGGATAAGGAGTTAAGATGAGAAGAATTAGTCTTTCCAATGCCATTTCCCCACACCCAACCCCCAAGGATGGGTAAATGGAGAGGGAGTTGAGTTGGCTAGTTCACTGCTTCTTTTATAAATTTCTTATTTTTCAAGGGTCCAGACATAAACTTTCTTTAAAGAGGCAATGTGTTTGCAGTGCCAGGCTCAACTCCCCTCATGGAGTAAGAAGTCAGATTACTCACCTCGAGTAACGTCTGTCAGAAACAAGATGTTGTTGGTCGAGCATCCAATGCTGTTCGCAATCTTTCGGTAACTCTCACTCTCTACTTTGTGTCCAATCTTGGTATCAAAATGACCATCAACGAGCTGAACACAGAGAAGGGGAAGAATGACGCTCTCAATACACTTGTGATCTGGCCCCCTTGTCTCTCATCCCTTATCTCTGACACACACAACAATCAGAGTAAGCTCACTCAATACGTAACTGACAATCTTCCTTTTTTTTCTTTTTTAATCTTTTTCTTTAGAGAGGAGAGAAGACTCCCGCATGTACCCTGACTGGGTCTACCCAGCAACCCTTGTCTGGGGCTGATGCTATAATCAACCGGGTTATCCTCAGCACTTGAGGTTGATGCTAGAGCTATCCTCAGTGCCCAGGGCTGAAGCTTAAACCATGAAGCTCAAACCATTCAAGCCACTGGCTGCGGGAAGGGAAAGAGAGAAAGGAGAGGGAGGGGAAGAGAAGCAGATGGTCGCTTCTTAAGTGTGCCCTGACTGGTGAACAAACCCAGGACATCTGCACACTGAGCCAACGCTCTATCCACTGAGCCAACTGGCCAGGGCCTGAAAACCTACTCAATGGGGATCTTAGTGAGGCTTTGTGAAGTACCAAGGTTTTATAGCAATAAACATTCAAAAGGAGAAAACTATTGCAACTAATTCAACATATATAAGATCATTTTATAAACTGCTTTTCTTTCATCAGCATTACTTTTTTATCCAAACTCTTTTGGATAAAAGTACATGCCCTACTTTGTACCCTTAAAATATATAACATTTGCACTCAAACTAGTTACTGAACTAGATTTCTCTAACCTGCCTCATTAATAAGCTGTTACTTGACTTTCCAGGAACTTTCATTTTTTGATTAAAACGTTCTGAAATTCTACCCAAGAGCTAGTATATACCCTTGCTGTCTTAGAAATAATTGGGCCAAATGTGTACCCTGCAAATCAACCAACAGTGATTAAAATAAATCCATACTAAAGATCAGATTTTATAATGTGACCTTTTAAATATGTATTTTCAGAACTTTTTTTTTGTGGCAGAGATAGAGTCAGAGAGAGGGACAGACAGATAGGAGGGGAGAGAGATGAGAAACAACGATTCTTCGCTGCGGTTCCTTAGTTGTTCATTGATTGGTTTCTCATATGTGCCTTGACTGGGGGGGGGGCCTATAGCAGACCGAGTGACCCCTTGCTCAAGCCAGCAACCTTGAGCTGAAGCTGACGACCTCGGGATCTCGAACCTGGGTCCTCTGCATCCCAGTTCGATGCTCTATCCACTGCGCCACCGCCTGGTCAGGCTCAGACCTTTTCACAAACTAAAAAACAAGCCTAACAAGCACTCAAAGACAAATTAAGGTAATAAAAATATTATAACTTTTTAAATTCTAAAAAGATTGGTTTTGTATATTTTTTCTCTCAAGTCTAACCACACTTAGTAACTGGAGAATAAATTTTTTATTATCGAACTCATTACATAATTATGGTCTTTTATACCAGAGAGAGCATAAAAGACATTTGCATCTATTCAGAGGACAACGGCTACTAATAATTTTAAAATGTTATTACTGATTTAATTTTTGATTTAGAATAAAAAGCATGAAAGTACTAAAATGAGAACTCGACAATCTCCAAAGCCAGTGTTCTCTGTATACAGAAGTAATTCAATAAGTATTTATTTTTAAAAATAGTTGGTTGAGTGACAGCACCAAGTTCAGTGTGTACTGAGTGAGCGTTTCTGTTTGAAGCCCTACAGGTATTCCCTTCCTCCAATGACCACTCCTCTTCCAGGGGCCGTGGGGATGGTAGGGTAGAAGAATGAATAAGAATTTCTCATGAACAAATCTAACAGGTGGTCTTAACTTATAATGTTTAATAATGTACCCAGTTCTCTTACACAGAAATGCTGGTTCTGCTAAAATAAAAATCTATATCTCTCCAAAGTACCAGAAAACAATCAATCCTCGTTGTACTCTGCTGCATTCAAGAAATCTATTTTTTTTCATATAGTGGCATCTATCATTATTTTACATTTTACCTGCTACTTAAATGTCTTTGTTAACTGTATTTTATATATTGTTCTAGTACTACCATCACCATCACCAGAATCACTTAGGGTGAATGTTTAAAAATGCAGGTTCCCGACTCCCCACCCCAGCCCTGCCAATTCAGATTTGCTGGAAAGCAGGGCTCAGGGCTCCACATTTTTAACCACTCCCCAGGTGACCCCTATGCTTGACAAAGTTTAAGAACCTTGCTGCAAAGGCTGATAACAGAAACATTTCGCCCTTGCCTGTAACATGTTCCCCAGTTTTTCTACTTCCCCTTACAACATGCTTAGCATATATAAATACAATTATCTGAATGCTGATTTAGCTGTAACTGTAGCGTATTCCTTTAACATTCATTATTTCATGCTTTAACAGTGTCAAAGACAAAGTAATCATGTAACCTACCTCAAGGATGTCTCCCTCAGTAGAATGCCCAAACAATAGTTTCTGCGCCTCTACACTCCCTGAAGAATAAATATACACCTTCATCCCAGCCTCTCGCCACTTCCTGACTGCTGGAACTACATCTTCAAAGAACCTATAGGGAAAACCAAGTTAAAATGCAGAAACATATTATCTAGCAGGATGAAAGTCAGTCAAAATTGTTGTCGCAGTTTCTCTATTTGTGCCCAAATGATCGCCACAAGAAGTAACTCCATGAGACTGTATCTGCAGATCTGATAAGGGTGTCAGCGGAGTTCCAGGATCACCACAGAGCAGAATAGCTTGGCTGGAGAGGAGGACAGTTTTTGATAGCCCTGCTAATGATAGTCAGAAGTGATTACAGATAAAGGGAGCAATGAGAAAGTGATGTTTTAAATTCCCAAGTAACTCAGAAAAGCAAACAATAATATTCTATTATTATTTAATCATTGATGTAATGTATAAGAAAAGGTTAATTTATGTCCAGTGTGCCTTAAGAAAGCGTGGGAATGCATTAAGAGAGATTTGCACCCAAACAAAAGAAAAAATGTTTAGGGGCTCAAAGCTACTAATCTTTGATTAGCTAGAAAATGGAACTATATTTCTTGAGAACTAAGATAACCTAAAGTTTTACTATACAGGAAAGAAAATTATGTAACAAATCAGATAAGAGACTTATACCATCTCACTAATCAGAAAACAGTGTCTGGTTTTCTGATTCCTGACATTGTCCTGTTTACAATTTTATGGCATATTCAGTGGTGAAAATATCGCAGGAGATGGGTGAAAAGTGAAGCACAAGGAAGTTGGGATGTGGAGCTCGCCATCCTTCAAAGATTAACTGAAAAATGTTGGAGAGGTCCTCTACTGGGTAAAACAGCTTAATATGGTACACTAACTGAAGAAACCAGCACACATAATTGTGAGTTACTCTGTGTGTTATTTTGTACCCACAGAGACATAATTTTTCCATGTTGAATATGCAGATTGTTACTGCACCAAAGCAGGGCTTAGAAGCGTAAGATAACTTATTTCAGGTCCCTGGTTTTACTGAGGAATCAAGACCAAGAGAAAGAAGGGCTAAGTACTTGGAACATAGTCTCCTACCTCCACTCTTGAGTGTTTTACAAAGCTATCTAGCTGATTTTCCCAGATCATTGGACTATACTACAATTCCAGTGCATCCTTCAAACGGTGGAAGCCCCTTATAAGGTACATACAGAAACTGGCATCTTATTTGCAAAAAACAAAGGAAACAACGGCAGCTGGAAACAGTCTTGGGTCTTAGGGTTTACATCAGCCAATGGCTTAAAATCCTTAGTAGCAGTGTCTTAAGAGTTTCTTAGCAGCACGTGACTTAGAAATCTCCTTAGCGAGTATTCTCAGGAAGTCCACACCAAGACAAAGGGTCTGTGGAAGTTGCTCAAAAGAGCACAGAAAAGAGTGGCACTGCTGATACTGTGAGTACCCCCAAAGGGACAAAGTGCATAATTTTATAGAGCTCTCATTTCTCTAACACAAGAGAAAACAGGTCATCTAATGGTTCTGGGAAGCAGCCCAATAGGGCTATTACTCTTATGCAAAGGTTCAAATATGACTTAGTTCAAGAAAAGTTATCATTGTCTTAGAAGCTATTTTCAAATTGGGATTAAAAGTTCTTCAACCAGCCTGACCAGGTCGTGGCTCAGTGGACAGTGTCGGACTGAGACACAGAGGACCCAGGTTCGAAACCCCAAGGTTGCCAACTTGAGTGTGGGCTCATCTGGCTTGAGCACAGGGTCGCTGGCTTGAGAGTTGGATCACAGACATGACCCCATGGTCGCTGGCTTGAGCCCAAGGTTGCTGGCTTGAGCAAGGGGTCACTTGCACTGCTGCAGCCCCCGGTCAAGGCACATATGAGAAAGTAACCAATGAACAACTAAAGAGCCTCAAGAGCTGCAACAAAGGATTGATGCTTCTCATCTCTCTTCCTTCCTGTCTTGTCCTGCTCTCTCTCTGTCTCACACACACACACACACACACACACACACACACACACACACACACACACAAAAAAAAAAAAAGATCTTCAGCCATCCCACAAAGCCAAACATCAGGTTTGGGGAATTTGGCTGGGTGAAATGTTTTTATTCCTAGCTTTGAAAAAGCAAAACACTTACTTGTTAGAATAAAAGAATGTTGACTGTATCTATTTTACTAATCATGCAACACTGGAGGGAGAGCACTAGTGGAAAATGTATTCGGTTTGGAAGCCAGTGAAATGTTCAGAGTCACAGGAGCAGCTACGTACTCGGCTTTCACGCGCCCCGCTGTGAACGCTGCCCTCCACATGTGGCCCTGCAGCTGTTTCAGTGCCGTGGTCTTTCGGTCCAGAGACATCTGCCAGCACACATTATCTACCACGGCCTGGATTGTCTGTTGCAGGTCATCTGCCCCATTCTCAGATGCAGCAGGGATCGGAACAGCCCCATCCAGGAGGGAGTCTTCTTCAGCCTTCAAGTCATAAACAACATGAAGATTGTTTCTTAGTTATTTGAAAAAAAGAATATTGAAAACAAGACCTGAAAACCAAGGTTTCTCCAACTATCATTAGCACCAAGCACTGTTACAAATTAAAAGTATCCTACACTTTAGGGCTGATCTGAATGATTCCTAAAAGAAACCGGAGTATAATTAATAACTTACTATATAACTAACACTGAAATTTACAATGAGAGGTATGTGTGAAGAGAGGTGGCACATGATAAAATGACACAGTAATCAATGCTTTGTTGATTCACTTACTAGGATTGATAAACCAGGACTTTAATTAAATGTGATCATTTCCTCTGCATATTATAACTGAGGAAAAAACAAA
Organism: Saccopteryx bilineata; assembly: GCF_036850765.1. NCBI lineage: Eukaryota > Metazoa > Chordata > Mammalia > Chiroptera > Emballonuridae > Saccopteryx > Saccopteryx bilineata. The sequence goes on from NC_089494.1 coordinate 201,118,961, forward strand.
GAAAGCCTTTAAAATTAGTTCATGCCTGGAATTCAATGAAAAGAAGATAGTGAAGTAAAGCCTTCAGCTGGTTCACATTCAGTCTCTTGCCATCTCCCACATCTTACAGAAACTCTTAACAGCTACTGGAACAACCACAATGTGACAGCACCTATGTTCAACCTCTAAAGACTCAATGATTTATATCCTACAATGAGGGAGTATGCAGGCATGTTTTCACAAGACATTTGAGACAACAAAAAAGGTAAGGGAGGGGAGTGTTTCAAACTAACCAGAGTTATCTAGAAAATCCAAGAAATCTAAATATCACACGCCCATAACGGATATGACTAACATTAAAAAATCCAGAGCATTCCACATTGTCCAATGTAGAAAATTAACTAGAAGATTACTGCCACAGAGTGAGCTCTGCACAGCATGTAAGATCTTTGCCACTGAAGCAATTGTAATAGGAAAAAATACAAAAGAGGAGTTCCGTAGCACACAACGTGGAAGGGGAAAAAAAGAGACTGAAAACGGCACACGACAGAGCAGAATAGAGCACGTGAGAGTTGGATGGGTAGGAGAGCTGGGCCTCGTTTGAGCTGAGGAAGGGGTCTGGAGGCGAGGTGTGGGTGTGAGGGGTAGGAGCTCCAGGCTGGGCTCAGCCAGCGCTCATGCCAGGAGGCAGAAGAGAGTGGAGAATGAAGTGATGAGGTGCTATCACTTGGAGACATTAATGAAAAATGCAAAAAGACAGCACAGAACCTTTTGCAGGGGCCTAAGCATAAGGCTCCAGCATCTTTATTTCTAAGACACTTGGGAATATAGGAGCAATGGCATAGTACTGTCCCGACCTGTTTTCTCAGGAGACTGACGTCCTGCTGGCACTCCTCTTCTTCCCAATGTGTCTGCAGATAATCTTTAACATTTTCTTTGATATAAGGAAATAAAATGTCCTGGTAAAAGGGTAGAAGAAAAAAACAAGAATTAGCTTTAGTCATCTGCATGAGATCAAGTTCTTCAACAATCTCACCTTAGCTAATTGTAGTAAATTAGCCACTGAAAATATGAAAATTGCAGCTGCAGATATATGAGTGAGACAAACAGAAACCAAGAAATAAATGAAGTAGATAAGAATCAGTAAACTATGCCCCTGGAACATACCTGTTCTACCTTTTCTTTTTGTAAATGAAGTTTATTGGAGCACAGCCACCATCATAATTACATAGTATTGATGGCTACTTTGGGGATACAACAGCAGAGCTGAGTATTTATAACCAAGACCATATGGCCACAAAGTCCAAAAATTTACTATTCAGCCCTTACAAAGTCCGCTGACTCCAGAACGAGATTGCTAGACCACAGGTCCTTGAGTGCTGGGACCAAGGATATGCCGCTATGTTGCTTGCCGCTGTAACCACAATGCACCCCACAGCACTCGGCACATGTACCTCACTCAAATATCCACTAAAAGGATGGTGTCCATGCGAGTGCTGTGCAGGAGGCGCAGTACAGAGTTGCAATTACTCACGGATGGATTTCAGGGGAAATTTATTATGATTAATAACAATAAAAAATAATCAAGGTAAAATCAAAAGTGGTTTGAACTTTTATGGGTAACCTAAAGTAGAATAAAGAAAAAGAATCAATGCAACAGAAAGCTACACAACATCGCCAGATAGAGACACATCAGCCTAAGCTCCAGAGCAGGGGTCGGGAACCTTTCTGGCTGAGAGAGCCATGAACGCCACATATTTTAAAATGTAATTCCGTGAGAGCCATAAAACGACCCGTGTACCTTATGCATTATCCAATAAAAATTTGGTGTTGTCCCGGAGGACAGCTGTGATTGACTCCAGCCACCCACACCATGAACATGAGCGGTAGGAAATGAATGGATTGTAATACATGAGAATGTTTTATATTTTTAACATTATTTTATTAAAAATTTGTCTGCGAGCCAGATGCAGCCATCAAAAGAGCCACATCTGGCTCGCAAGCCATAGGTTGCAGACCCCTGCTCTAGAGTAATAAATAGCTAGTTAAAGCAACAGACTAAGAAAAGAGAATTACGAGTATGTACAAATCCCACCAAACTCTGCAGGAACACACCACCAGACTGGGAAGCAACAGCCTGGGCTCCAAAGTCGGCCACAGGCCTTGCACATCCACAGGAAGAATTCTCTAGCACCTCAGGGGTGGTCTAAGACTACCTATTTTATGGGAAAATTTTGGCTGGAGGCTGCATAACCTCTAGGAACAAAGAAAGGTCACCACATTCTGGAATAATTAACTAGGCCAGCAGTCAAGTGATGAGAACATCCTCCCTGGTTTCCAGAAGAACTACTGCAGGAGTCTCATCCTACCCTCAGTAAATGACTCAGTCATTCCTGCAGCCATTTTTTTCTGACCCTTATTGTTCATGTTCAACTGCATTCAAATTCATATATATATATATATTAATTTTAGTGAGACGAGGGGAGGCAGAGACAGACTTCCGCATGTGCCCCGACCACCGCATGTGCCCCGACCAGGATACACCCTGCAAGCCCACTAGGAGGTGATGCCATGCCCAGCTGGGGCCCTTGCTCCACTGCAACCGGAACCATTTTTTAGCACCTGAGGCAGAGGCCATGGAGCCATCCTTAGCACCAGGGGCCAACTTGCTCCAATTGAGCCATGGCTGCAGGAGGGGAGAGGGGAAGAGAGAGAGAGAGAGAGAGAGAGAGAGAGAGAGAGAGAGAGAAAGAGAGAGAAGAGGGGTAAGATAGAGAAGCAGATGGGCACTTCTCCTGTGTGCCCTGGCCAGGAATCAAACCCAGGACATCCACACACCAGGCTGACACTCTACCACTGAGCCAACTGGCCAGGGCCCATATACTTTTTATATACTGTTCTTCCACAATGCATGACAAATGTTTTTTAAAAAAACACCTGATCACTACGATTCCACTTATTAGAATACTATTGTAAGGCTGGTGGCCATCACCGTCATGGCCATGCAGGTTTACACTGGATTTGGGTAGATGGTAAAAGTGTGTTAAGGCACCAAAAAGTTGCAAAATTAATACTGATATTTTAGGAGGAAAGGTCAGGCTTTCTGTCCCGTCCTTTCCTTGGGGAGGGGAGGGAGAAGAATGTGGAAGCTTCCTGATCTACAAGGACAAAGGGTCATTAAGTTTTAACTATAGAATAAAGGTTGTCTGAGGAGCTTCTTTTCCCTATCAGTAAGAGACAGAATTTACATACCAGCCTACATTGATTTTGGCTCTTTCTCCCTTCCTGGAATCCTGAAAGTAACATACCTCCAGGCAAAGGAGGGAAGATAGACACTAAAAGATTTGTAAATGTCTTTGATTGTATTACCTTGAAAGTTTTAATGTTCTTATGAAGCCCCTAAACAAATGTTATAAGCTTGTGTCATGATGTCATGCTCCCCCCAGACTGTATGTGATCAAGGGTATATAACCAGCCTCTGAAATGCATTTGGTGCTCATGATTTGGGTCTGCAATGCCCTGTGTTAGCCATATGCGGCTGGCATATTTAATAAATCTCCTTTCAATAAAACCCTTCAAAATTCATCTGGACTTTGTGTCTCTACGTATACCTGCAAAAGTGAGGTACAAGTACTTTACAACAGTGGTCCCCAACCCCCGGGCCATGCGGACCGGTAGTGGTCCGTGGGCCATTTGGTACCGGTCCATAGAGAAAGAATAAATAACTTACATTATTTCCATTTTATTTATATTTAAGTCTGAACAATGTTTTATTTTTAAAAAATGACCAGATTCCCTGTTACATCTGTCTAAGACTCACTCTTGACGCTTGTCTCGGTCACGTGATACATTTATCCGTCCCACCCTAAAGGCCAGTCTGTGAAAATATTTTCTGACATTAAACCAGTCCGTGGCCCAAAAAAGGTTGGGGACCACTGCTTTACAAAACCACCAGCCTCAGCAGGGTTCCCAAGCCCCTCAGCACTCCGTTTTTTTCTAGACTTCCCAGCAAAACAAGCTAGGTCTAAATATCCCTTCTCAGGCAAACAATAGCAAACAATCGCCCCTCCCCATGGAGAAAGCAATCTGCAGTATAGTATGCCGCCCTGAGGGCAAGCACCTGCAGCCTTTCATAGACTATACACACAGTGCACTGTCCAAATACAAGCAAGCAAACTTAACACTTGTTTACCCAACAACTCTATAAGAAAGTGATATGTGCCTGACCAGGTGGTGGCACAGTAGTTAGAGCGTTGGACTGGGATGTGGAGGACCCAGGTTCGAGACCTCAAGGTCGCCAGCTTGAGCGCAGGCTCATCTGGTTTGAGCAAAGCTCATCAGCTTGAGCCCAAGGGCGCTGGCTTGAGCAAGGAGTCACTCAGTCTGCTGCAGCCCCCCCCACTCCCGTCAAGGCACAGGAGAAATCAATCAATGAACTAAGGAGCTGCAATGAAGAACTGATGTTTCTCATCTCTCTCTTCCTGTCTGTCTGTCCCTATCTGTCCCTCTCTCTGACTCTCTCTGTCTCTGCCCGCCCCCAAAGTGATATGCAAAACAAGTCAGAAACTGTCAGTAATCCATGCATTGGGAAGATGATTTCTCTTAGGTTAAAAAGTTTTACATTCACTTGCAATTGTAACATATGTATCTTTTCAAGTGAAATATGGCACTCTCAACAATTATTTCAGTGTCTACTATATACCAAGATATGCTAGTCCTAGAGTGGGGCATGGAGAAATGGACTGAAAAGATAAATAAGTCACAGTCCCTATTCTCAATAAGTTTAAGAATCTAGACGTTGAGGTGGCAGGTTGTTGGGCAAACCAATGTGTTTCAAGTGTGTTTAGGTCTGCTCGCTTGTACTGGGGCAGCACCACGTGTGTGTAGTCTATGGAAGGCTGCGGGTGCTTGCCCTCAGGGTGGCAGACCACAAATTGCCGACTGCCTGCTGCAGTGGGGAGGGGCGGCTGTTTGCCAGGGAAGGGGTATTTCCACCCCACCTGTTTTGCTGGAGAGTGCTGAGGCTGGTGGGGGCCTGTGAGTCCAGAGAATGAGTCTGTGTTGTGGAACTGAAGACGAGTAGAGTCGGGGCTTGGGAGCCCTGAGAAAAAGGGAAGCAGTTTTCCCTGCCTGTGTGCTTGTCCGCCATTACAAGACTCTAATAAACAGAATGGCCCACCATTTTCTGGCTCCACAGTTCCTTTACTGTCTGCCCAAATCCAATATGAACCTGCATCTGCGTGGCCACGGCCACTGGCCTTACACAGGTAAACAAAGACTTATACTGGGGTACAATGGGGAAGACTAACAGAGTATGAACAGAACACTGTGTGAACTCAGGGTATAATGGCTCTGCCACAGTCTTAGGAATAGAGTCTAAAAAAACATGTTGTGAACGTAGATCCCAAGTATATAATTCAGAGTAGGTCTTCTTACATTATAAGAGAAATTCCACAATCAAGTTGAACTCAAGAAGTCAACTAGAATTCATTCACTCATTTATTTATCCAAATATTTACCTAATGTCCGATACAGGGCAGGCCCTGTGCTAAGAGCTGGAAATATAACTACGAACAAAAACCACACCGGACCACTAATCTCAAGGAGTAGAATCGGACCCTTTTAGGGGGTCCCGTAAGGGCAAACTATTTTTATAAGGACACTAAGTTATTTGTCTTTTTCAGTTCCATCTCTTCAGGACTATGTAATAGTTTTTCAGAGCCTATACAGTCTGTGTTGTGGACCTGAAGACTTGAGTCGAGTCGGGGCTTGGGAGCCCTGATATCACAAGAGATCCAATGCAGATAAGAGAATCCAGATGTCTTCAATAGCTAGACAGTGAAGAGGAATACAGAACATGTGAAACAACGCCACTCTTCTAACCACGTTTTCCAAAACAAAAAACTTGTTTTGTGAAAACATAATTTACGTTAAAGTAATGAGATTTATTGTTGTTTAAAATAAATGAGTATTTTAAAATTACTGTTTTAACTTCTAATAAGGTAAATATTGGTCAGTGTAATCCACATAAATAAAAGTTCTTTGGTTCCTCAGTCATTTTTAAGAGTGTAATGGAGGCTCTGGCAGGTGGCTCAGTGGATAAAGTATTGGCCCAGTGTATGGACGTCCCAGGGTCGATTCCCAGTCAATCACACAGAAAAAGCAACCATCAGCTTCTCTACCCCTCCCCCTGCAGCCAGTGGCTGGATTAGTTTGAGCACAGCCCCAGGTGCTCAGGATAGCTTCACTGGATAGCCTCAGGCACTAAAAATAGCTCAGTACTCCAGCATTAGCCCCAGATTGGGTGCCAGGTAGATCCTGGTAGGGGTGCCTATAAGAGTCTGCCTCCCTATCTCCCCTGCTCTCACCTAAAAAAATAAACAAACAAGAACAAGGGTGTAAAGGAATCCTGAAAACAAAAAGTCTGAGAACCACAAAGTGAACAGGATTAACACAGAGAGGACCAGAGGAGAGACCGTTCCACACAGAGAAAACCCTGTGGGAGGGAACGGTTCTAAGTAGTCACCTGATCTATGAAGCATTTAAATCAGAGATTAAGACACAGGTTTTCAAATATTCCCATACCACCTTGAGGTGTACAAAAGGCCCTGAAGGTAAGCAATCCTACTCCTTGCAAAGAGGGCTCACTAAATGTAATAATAAGAACGGGCTCCGCGTGCGGAGGACCCGGGTTTGATTCCCGGCCAGGGCACACAGGAGAAGCGCCCATTTGCTTCTCCACCCCTCTGCCACGCTTTCCTCTCTGTCTCTCTCTTCCCCTCCCGCAGCCAAGGCTCCATTGGAGCAAAGATGGCCCGGGCGCTGGGGATGGCTCTGTGGCCTCTGCCTCAGGCGCTAGAGTGGCTCTGGTCGCAACATGGCGACGCCCAGGATGGGCAGAGCATCGCCCCCTGGTGGGCAGAGCATGGCCCCTGGTGGGCATGCCGGGTGGATCCCGGTCGGGCGCATGCGGGAGTCTGTCTGACTGTCTCTCCCTGTTTCCAGCTTCAGAAAAATGAAAAAGAAAAAAAAAAAAAAAAAAAAAAAAGAACGGGCTCCAATTCCTGAAGCTCCAGCATGTGCCAAACAGAGCACCCACCTTTTCTGATTAGTATTAACCAGAACCTGCCTTCAGCTCAGCTTTGTGGGGTGTAGGGAACATATTACAACCACAGATCCAAGCTTTCTCCCTCTCTTCCCTTTCGACGTCCTCCTCGTTACAAGCTTCTAGACCATTACATTTTCCTAAATACTAGTACAAGAGCGAACAAGGGCAAAAAGAAGTGTAAGAAGCTGGCAGAAAGCTGAGAGAGAATATGGTTAGGACAGTTAATAGACCCATATAAACACAACTACACTGCTCACAAAAATTAGGAGATTTTTTATTGCTGCATGTTCATTTTGAAATGTCTGCTAATTTTTGTGAGTAGTATATGTGCTGTTTTAGTGTGTATAGTGTTCCCTAACTGACACAAAGGTTTGAAATCATAATTAGAATTTGTTAATATCTCAGAAGACCCAAGTCTAAGTTCAACTTAAACTGCACTCACAAGTGAAAATATATAAGAAAGTTACTATGGCTTTTTTTTTTAAATGGTAGGACTTAAGTATTTATCTCCCTCATAATATGTTATTCAAATTTCACCTGCCCTAGAAAACATAAAGAAGTCATTCCATTTTGCTTGTTCTTATGTAGCATTCCAGCAAGTAATAGATCATTCAGCGGATTGTGAAGCATACAAACAGATCGGGCATATTTTTCAGCGTACTTGACAGAAAAGCCTCCTTTAAGCTCAATAAAAACTCATTCTTGATCTAAAACAAGAAAAATGAAGAGTTAAGATTGACAGCTTCCTTTTTCTGCATGAAAATCCTTTTACCCTACTGATATACTTCTGATTTTCTTTGAGTTTTCCCATCATGCCCAACATCGCGCCCCTCCCTACTCACGCACTGTCACCTGCGGCAAACTGGCCCCTACTTGAGATTGCTACCTGAGAAGATGTTGTAAAAGGGAAGGTGCACTAGCCATTCCTTTCTAGGCATATACCGCAGAGTAACTAACATGTGCACAAAGGGCAAAGTAAGAAAATGTTCATTGTAGCACTGGGTATAAGCGCAAAGTAACCAGAAACACATAATTATCAGCTAGAAAATAAAGGGGGATATTCATACTCTAAAACATTATAAAACAGTTAAACATGAATGTACCAAAATTATATTTGTCAATATAAATATAAATGCTAACGTATAAATAAAACTCTAATACAAAATGGCTTATACTCGGGCCTCAGTTTTATCTGTAATGTTTTATCTCTGAGATCTGAAACAAACATAGTATCAAAAGTTAGCTTTATGGTGGGTGCATGGTCATTACAATACTTTTTCTTCTTGATATTTTAATTGTTTCACAATTAAAAAACAAGCAAGCTAACTTTGATCCCTTATCCTACCTACACTTACTTGACTTTTTCTCTTGGTCATCCTCCTCCAGTGTCCTGCCTCCATTCCCAATTTCCAAGCAACCAGAAATACTCCTGGGGGAAAACTGTTGGTTAGATTCAGGACCTCCTAGTAATGGAAGAGCTAAAGTACCTACCAGAAGTTATAAAATGCATGCAGGTTCTAGACTGCTTTGTGCTTCACAAAGACTAATTTCCTACATACACCTCTACTGGTACCAAGAATAATTCGCGAGATGAACTGTAAATGCTGAGATCCCAGTTTCCTGTGCTCTGTGGGACAGGAGATGAATACAGATTCTAGGCGGCAGGCCGGGGCAGGCCCCTACCTATCTTTTACTAGCTGTGTTCAAGTAACTGACCCTTTCTGAGTCTCAGTTTTCTCATCTGCTATATGTGAATAATATCAAGCAAAGGCACTGTAGTAATTCAAGACAAATAGAAAGCACCTTCTATCACTTATAATATTCTCCAACACAGACAAATATATAAACTGGGCAAAGATCACCTTTGACCTGAGTTTATTGGTAAATAATAGCAAAAAAGTTCCCAGGGTATAAAGCGAAAGCACAACCAACTCATTTACCAGATATTTACTGAAGATCTACTTAATGCCAGATAATTCTGATAATGGTAGTTATAAACCATAACCCCGCTCCTCAGAGAATGTGCAGAAACAAAAGGTGCAAGGTTCCTAACAATTCCAAACTTTTAGGAAAAACTTGAGAAGTTAGAGATTACTTTGGAATTCCTGTTCATCCAATTTGCCCCTTTCCTCTATAAGTAAACTTCTCTTCTGCACTGAGTAAACCCCAAACTAGGCAATGAAGCTAGAACTTACTATACACCTGGAATATTAATATCACCTGGAGGTGGCATGTTAGCAGACTGTTCTATTTTAGTGCCAAAGTATTACTGCATAACAGAAAAGTATAGTTAACTACACTGTAAAGATTTGTCCAGCCTTTCAATATACATATTGAACATATATTATGTAAATTAAGTAAAATTCCTTCACGTTGCTTATTTTAATTTTTAATTTTTTTTTTAATTTTTCTGAAGCTGGAAACGGGGAGAGACAGTCAGACAGACTCCCGCATGCGCCCGACCGGGATCCACCAGGCACGCCCACCAGGGGCGATGGTCTGCCCACCAAGGGGCGATGCTCTGTCCCTCCGGGGCGACGCTCTGCGGCGACCAGAGCCACTCTAGCGCCTGGGGCAGAGGCCAAGGAGCCATCCCCAGCGCCCGGGCCATCTTTGCTCCAATGGAGCCTTGGCTGCGGGAGGGGAAGAGAGAGACAGAGAGGAAGGAAGGGGGGGTGGAGAAGCAAATGGGCACTTCTCCTATATGCCCTGGCCAGGAACCGAACCCAGGTCCCCCGCACGCCAGGCTGACGCTCTACCACTGAGCCAACCAGCCAGGGCCACGTTGCTTATTTTAAAAAGCCAGTAATTATATCATGGTCTGAATGTGCTATGATACCATATAGGGAAGCTCTAAAAATAAACTTTTTAAAGCTGGTGCTTATTGCCCAACCCTGCCGCACTGAAAATGTTCAGGCTTTAAAAGTAATTCCATAAATAACTGTGATGGTAAACATTTTAACTTCAGTTATAATCCATTTATAAATAATTTCAGAATTCTATATATAGTACAAAAAATGCAGCTATGAACCTATGATTACAAGTGTGTGCCTATTTTTAGTTCATCAGATACCTGAGGGGTTGTTGTGGTTTAGTAGTACATATAGCAAAAGGCTATAGAAATAAATGAGAGTAGAAGACAAGATGGCGATGGAGTAGGCGGACATACCAACTTCTACCTCCCAAAACCAAAGTGAATTACAAAATAATTTTAAGAACCATCATCTGGAAAAACCAACTTTGGACTAAACTAAGAGGACTCTTCAACCAAGGAACACAGAAGAAGCCACACTGAGACTGGTAGGAAAAGCGGAAACGCGGAGAGGGCTGCCCAGCTCCCTGGACCGAACGGCAGCCGGGAGAGACTTGCGTGGCGGGAAGTGAGTTTAGCAGAGAGGGGAGGGTCCTAAGCCCAGCCTGCAGCCCCAGAGCCTAGAAGAGGCGTATGGACAGTATTTAGCTGGAAACAAGTCAGGATACTGTTTGTGAGAAAGATCGACTTCTCAGACCCAGGATTCTTCTTAAAGGGACCGCACAGAAAACCTCTCTCACAACCACTCACCCGGAGCTCTGGGGGATGGGAGAGAGGAGAGGACTTGAGTAGCAGGAAGAGAGTGTAATCTAGGAGACACAGGGAGAAACATTTTGAGAGACAGCCACCCTAACCCCTGGGACAAGTCACTCCCCAAACCTGAAGTGAATATTTCCCCTGGAAACAGCAATACCAGCAAAGGGAAGCAGGACACCAGCCAAACAAGGTCTCCCACGGCACTCAGTGCAGAGTTGCTTAGGAGGAGGGAGCTTTCAGGACTACAGTAGTGAGTCTTAGGGTCTGAGCTGCAGCGCCCACACCCACATGGCTGAGGGCTAGCCCGAGGGCAGGCGGCGGCGGGATGCAGAAGTCCGGTTCTGTCGGAGAGGGCGGAAGCTGGCTGGCCTCCACTGAGGCCCAGGTGTGAGCTCAGTCTTGCCCAGCTGGAGAGGAGGGGACGTTCGAAAGTGGTCAAGCCCAGCTGCGGGCCGCCTTCAATCCAGCCTGGAGGGGGGGGAAGAGCAGGAACCCCGGAAGAGATGGAGACTCGCCCTAAAGCAACGGTGTAGAAGCACAGCCGAGCCCCGCCCTGCCCGTGGAACCGAGGCTTGTGGCCTGACTTGGGAGCCAGCTCCTTCCCGGGGGGTGGAGCCAAAAGCCCAGAACAGGCGGAGTCCCGCTACTGAGTGTGGGCACGCAGTCCCACGGGCCTGTGGAGCCAAGGCTTGCAGCCATCCCACGAGCAGGCTCCTCCTGCAGGGCGAGCGAAAGCCTGGAATCAGGTGGAGACCCGCAGCTGAGCAAAGGTGCTCACCCCTGCCCTCAGGGCCCAGCATGACGCCACCCCATGGGGACTGGGCGAAGGCCAAGTCCACCTAGGCTTGTATAATGAGCACGTGATCACAGCCACTCTTGTGAAGGAGAGGTGGAAACCACAGCAACAGCCCCAGGGGGCAGGCACCAGCAACACCCATACCCGAACACCCCAGGCAGCAACAGCAGAGGGGGTGGTGGGACTGCAGACAGACCACACATAGGGAACACAGAGGAAACACCCAGTGGACTCCAGTGGCCAAAACCTTCTTTTACACAGACAAAATGAGATGACAGAGAAATGCTACACAAATGAATCAAGAGAAATCCCTAGAAGGAACCTGAATGAGTAAGATATAACCAAATTACCAGATGCAGAGTTTAAAATAACAATTGTTAGGATGCCCAAAGATATCAGAACAACAATAGATAGTCATTATGAACACCTAAATAAAGAGATAGCAAATATAAAAAAGGACATTGAAATAATAAAAAAGAATCAGTCAGAAATGACAAATACAATATCAGAAATGAAGAACACAATGGAAGGAATTAAAAGCAGATGGATGAAGCTGTGAATCGAATCAGCAAGTTAGAGGACAAGATAAATAAAGGCATGGAAGCAGAGCAGAAAAAAGAAAAGAGACTCAAAAAGTCTGAGGAAACTCTAAGAGAGCTCTGTGACAACATGAAGAGAAATAACATCCGCATCATAGGGGTTCCTGAAGAAGAGAAAGAACAAGGGATAGAGACGTTGTTCAAACATATCATAGCTGAAAACTTCCCTCAATTAAGGCAGGAAAACATCTCACAAGTTCGAGAAGCACAGAGAAATCCATTAAAGAGAAACCCAAAGAAATCTACACCAAGACATATCAAAATTAAAATACCAAAGCTAAGTGATAAAGAGAAAATATTAAAAGCTGCTAGAGAAGAAAAGACTATCACCTACAAAGGAGCCCCCATAAAGATGACTTCCGACTTCTTAACAGAAACACTTGAGGCCAGAAGGGAATGGCAAGAAATATTCAAAGTAATGCAAAACAAGAGCCTACAATCAAGACTACTTTATCCAGCAAGGCTATTGTTTAAAATTGAAGGAGAAATAAAAAGCTTTCCAGACAAAAAAAAACTCAAGGAATTCACTACAACCAAAACAAGGCTGCAAGAAATATTAAGGGGCCTGTTGTAAACAAGAGGAATACAGTTTTAAAGAATAAAATGGCAATAAACAATTATATATCAATAATAACCTTAAATGTAAATGGATTAAATTGATCCGATCAAAAGACATATGGTAGCTGCGTGGATAAGAAAACAGGACCCATACACAGACTGTCTACAAAAGACACACCTTAAAACAAAAGATGCACATAGACTGAAGATAAAAGGATGGAAAAAAATATTTCACGCAAATGGAAATGAAAAAAAAGCTGGAGTAGAAATACTTATATCAGACAAAATGGACTTTAAAACAAAGACTATAGTTAGAGATAAAGAAGGTCACTACATAATGATAAAGGGAGCAATCCAACAGGAAGATATAACCGTTATAAATATCTACGCACCTAATATAGGAGCACCTAAATATATCGTATATAAAGCAGACTTTGATGGATTTAAAGGGCGAGATCAACAGCAATACTATAATAGTAGGGGATTTCAATACCCCACTAATATCACTAGATAGATCCTCAAGAAAGAAAATTAACAAAGAAACAGCAGACTTAAAGGACATACTAGATCAACTTCATTTAATAGATATCTTCAGAACCTTTCACCCTAAAGCAGCAGAATATACATTTTTTTCAAGTGCTCATGGTACATTCTCTAGGATAGACCACATGTTAGGGCACAAAAGCGACTTCTACAAATTTAAGAAGACTGAAATCATATCGAAACACTTTCTCTGATCACAATGGCATGAAACTATCAATAGAAATCAACCACAACAGAAAAACTGAAAAATACTCAAACACTTGGAAACTAAACAGCATGTTGTTAAATAATGAATGGGTTAACAATGAGATCAAAAAAATTAAAAAATTCCTAGAAATAAATGATAACGAGTATACATCAACTCAAAATTTATGGGACACAGCAAAAGCAGTCCTGAGAAGGAAGTTCATAGCATTACAGGCATACCTCAAGAAGCTAGAAAAAGCTCAAATAAAAAATTTGACCCTGCATCTAAAAGAACTAGAAAAAGAACTAGTAAAGCCCAGAGCTAGTAGAAAGAAGGAAATAATAAAGATCAGAGCAGAAATAAATGACATAGAGGCTAAAGAAACAATACAGAAGATCAATGAAACCAGGAACTGGTTCTTTGAAAAGGTAAACAAGATCGATGAACCTTTAACCAGACTCACCAAGAAAAGAAGAGAGAGGACTCAAATAAATAAAATTAGAAATGAGAGTGGAGAAATAACAACTGACACAACAGAAATACAAAATATTTTTAGAAAATACTATGAAGAACTGTACGCCAAAAAAACTAGACAACCTAGATGAAATGGACAAATTCCTTGAATCATATAATCTTCCAAAAATTAATCTGGAAGAATCAGAAAACCTAAAAAGACCAATTACAACAAATGAGATTGAAACAGTTATCAAAAAACTCCCAAAAAAGAAAAGTCCTGGGACTGATGGCTTCACAAGTGAATTCTACCAAATGTTCAAAGAAGAACTAACTCCCATCCTTCTCAAGCTATTTCAAAAAATTCAAGAGGAAGACTTCCAAGCTCCTTTTATGAGGCGAGTATAATTCTGACTCCAAAACCAGGCAAAGACAACACAAAGAAAGAAAATTATAGGCCAATATCCCTGATGAATTTAGATGCTAAAATCCTCAACAAAATATTAGCAAACCAGATCCAGCAATATATGAAAAAAATCATACACCATGATCAAGTGGGATTTATTCTTGGAAGACAAAGCTGGTACAATATTCACAAATCAACCAATGTGATTCATCACATAAACAAAAGGAAGGAGAAAAACCACATGATAATTTCAATAGATGCAGAAAAAGCATTTGATAAAATCCAGCACCGATTCATGATCAAAACTCTCAGCAAAGTAGGAATACAAGGAACATACCTCAACATGATAAAGGCCATCTATGAAAAACCCACAGCCAACATCATACTCAATGGGCAAAAGTTAAAAGCAATCCCCTTAAGATCAGGAACAAGGCAGGGGTGCCCCCTTTTACCACTCTTATTCAACACAATTCTGGAAGTCCTAGCCACAGCAATCAGACAAGAAAAAGAAATAAAAGGCATCCAAATTGGAAAAGAAGAAGTACAACTATCATTATTTGCAGATGATATGATAATGTATATATAAAACCCTAAAGTCTCAGTCAGAAAACTACTAAACCTGATAAATGAATTCAGCAAGGTGGCAGGATATAAAATTAATACTCAGAAATCAGAGGCATTTTTATACACTAACAATGAACTGTCAGAAAGAGAAATTAAGGAAGCAATCCCCTTTACCATTGCAACCAAAAAAATAAAGTACCTAGGAATAAATTTAACGAGTGAGATTAAAGATTTGTACTTGGAAAATTATAAAACATTGATAAAAGAAATCAGGGAAGATACAAACAAGTGGAAGCATATACCGTGCTCATGGTCAGGAAGAATAAACCATCATTAAAATGTCTGTATTACCCAAAGCAATTTATCATATAAATTCAATGCAATACCGATTAAAATACCAATGACTTACTTCAAAGATATAGAACACATATTCCAAAACTTTATATGGAACCAAAAGAGAACACAAATAGCCACAGCAATCTTGAAAAGGAAGAATAAAGTAGGAGGTATCACACTTCCGGATATCATGTTATACTACAAGGCCACTGTACTCAAAACAGCCTTGTACTGGTATAAGAATAGGCATACAGATAAATGGAACAGAACAGAGAACCCAGAAATAAACCCACAGCTCTATGGACAACTGATATATGACAAAGGAGGTAAGAGCATACAATGGAGCAAAGACAGCCTCTTTAATAAATGGTGTTGGGAAAATTGAACAGCTACCTGCAAAAAAATGAAACTAGACCAACTTACACCATTCACAAAAATAAACTCAAAATGGATAAAAACTTAAATGTAAGCCGTGAAACCATAAGTATCTTAGAGGAAAACACAGGCAGTAAGCTCTCCGATATCTCTCGCAATATATTTGCCGATTTATCTCCACGGGCAAGTGAAATAAAAGACAGGATAAACAAATGGGACTATATCAAACTAAAAAGCTTCTGCACAGCTAAAGACAATACAAACAGAATAAAAAGACAAACTACACAATGGGAGAATATATTTGACAATACATCTGATAAGGGGTTAATAACCAAAATTTATAAAGAACTTGTAAAACTCAATACCAGGAAGACAAACAATCCAATCAAAAAATGGAAAAAAGAAATGAATAGACATTTCTCCAAAGAGGACATACAGATGGCCAATAGGCATATGAAAAAATGTTCAACATCACTAATCATTAGAGAAGTGCAAATTAAAACCACAATGAGATATCACCTCACACCAGTCAGAATGGCGCTCATCAATAAAACAACACAGAGTAAGTGCTGGCGAGGATGTGGAGAAAAGGGAACCCTCCTGCACTGCTGGTGGGAATGCAGACTGGTGCAGCCACTGTGGAAAACAGTATGGAGATTTCTCAAGAAATTAAAAATAGAACTGCCTTTTGACCCAGCTACCCCACTTTTAGGAATATACCCCAAGAACACCATAGCACTGTTTGAAAAGAAGAAATGCACCCCCAGCAGCATTGTTCACAATAGCGAAGATATGGATACAGCCCAAGTGTCCGTCAGTGGATGAGTGGATTAAGAAGCTTTGGTACATATATGCTATGGAATACTACTCAGCCATAAGAAATGATGACATTGGTTCATTTACAACAACACAGATGGACCTTGATAACATTATACTGAGCGAAATAAGTAAATCAGAAAAAACTAAGAACTGTATGATTCCATACAAAGGTGGGATATAAAAATGAGACTCAGAGACATGGACAAGAGTGTGGGGGTTATGGGGAGGGGGGGAGGAGAGGGAGGGGGTTGAGGGAGGGGAGGGGCACAAAGAAAACCAGTTAGAAGGTGACGGAAAACAATTGGACTTTGGGTGATGGGAATGCAGCATAATCAAATGTCAAAATAACGTAGAGATGTTTTTTCTGAACATATGTACCCTGATTTATCAATGTCACTCCATTAAAATTAAAAAAAAAATCTCCCAATGAATGCATTAGTGGGTAGAAAAACAAATCAATGTTTATTTCTATCTTTCTCTTCCTCTCCCCCTTCCTCTTTCTCTAAAATCAATCAATAAAAAAATATTTAGAGAACTGTATGACATACTTCATCAGCATTAAATTTCTAACTTTGCCTTCACGTGTTCAGCATGGACACAAGTGTTCGGTTGTTGTTGGACACAAGTCTTTAAAATGCTTCCAAAGCAGGGAGTCTCAACCTTAGCAACACTGACATTTTGACCTGGATAATTCTTAGGGAGGGATAGGGCACACAGGCTTTCCTGTGCATTGTAAGGTATTTAGCAGCATTACTCACCATTACCCCACTAGATGCCAGTAGAACCCCACCTTCCTCCACTTGTAACCACCATGTTTACAGATACAGCCACATAGACACTAGGGGAGGGGGGTAAAAAAATAAAAAATAAAATATAAAGAAATAAATGAGAGTATTTGTCTTCCAGGGCACTATGATTAAATTCTGTTAAATGCCAGAAGAGATGATGCAAGCAGCAATCTATTCTACTCTGTACAGTTCTATGGCAGCTTTCTGGAAGCACTCCATTTAGGGCCACAGAACTTCTGAAGATCTAATTAAAGAAGTTGCCTCATAAATGCTTAGAAGTCCAAATATGGATCTGTTTTATGATTAAGCAGTTATTTTAGTGGGAAAGTCATAGAATCAATAAAAATAAAATTGTTATATTTTCTCGTCTCCTGTGAAGAAACTGTGTATATAAAAAGGTAATGGGCCCCATGTTCAGTGCAGTGTTATTTACAATAGCCAAGATCTGGAAGTAGCTCACCATCCATCAGTAGGTGAGTGGATAAAAAAGCTGTGGCTGGCCTGACCTATGGTGGTGCAGTGGATAAAGCGTCGACTTGGAAATGCTGAGGTTGCCGGTTCGAAACCCTGGGCTTGCCTGGTCAAGGCACATATGGGAGTTGATACTTCCTGCTCCTCCCCCTCTTCTCTCTCTTCTCTCTCTCTCCCCCCCTCTCCTTTCTAAAATGAATAAATAAAAAATAAAAAAATAAAAAAAAAGCTGTGGTAAGTCCTGGCCAGTTACATCAGTCAGAGCAGTGGTTTACAGAGCCAAATATCAACAGTACAACGATTGAAATTTCTTTTGAGAGCCAAATTTTTTAAACTTAAACTATATAGGTAGGTACATTCCTTATCGAGGTAGCACTTGCACATGGTATTTTGTGGATGAGCCACACTCAAGGGGCCAAAGAGCCACAGTTTGCCAACCACTGAGATAGAGCACCGTCCCAACTGCCAAGGTTGTGGGTTCGATCCCTGATTATGGCACATAGAGGAAGCAACCTGATGAATGTATGTACAACTAAGTGGAAACACAAATGAATGCTTCTCTCTCTCTCTCCCCGTCTCTTTAAAAGCAATAACAAACAAACAAAAAAAGCTGTGGTAGATACATTTACACAATGGAATACTACTCAGCCATAAAAAAAGGAGAAGGAAATCTTACCTTTCCCGACAGCATGAATAGACCTGGAGAGCATTATGCTAAGCGAAATAAGCCAGTCAGAGAAAGATAGGTACCATATGAAATCACTTATATGTGGAATCTAATGAACAAAATAAACTAACAAAAAAAATACACACTCATAGATACAGAGAACACACTGACAGCTGTCAGAAAAGAGGGTGGTTGGGGAGCTTGGTGAAGAAGGTGAAAAGCTTAAGCAGAAACAAAATAAAACAAAACAAACATTCATAGGCACAGACAACAGTATGGAGATTATCAGAGGGAAAGGGGTTGGGAGAGGTAGAAGAGTTGGTATAGGGGGAATAAATGGTGATGGAGAGAGACTTGACTTGGGGTGGTGAACACACAATATATAGATGATGTATTATATACAATGGTACTTTTGAAACCTATATAATTTTATTAACCAATGTCACCCCAATAAATTCAGCAATTAAAAAAAGGTAATAGGTAATACTTAGAGTGGGTATAACTACTTAAAGAAACTACTTGAAAAGTATTCCAAAGAA
Source organism: Saccopteryx bilineata (assembly GCF_036850765.1). NCBI lineage: Eukaryota > Metazoa > Chordata > Mammalia > Chiroptera > Emballonuridae > Saccopteryx > Saccopteryx bilineata. Next base: position 201,137,717 of record NC_089494.1, read on the forward strand.
ACCACACAGTGCAAATGATCTCTAGTATTTGAGAACTTAAAACTTTTTAGCCAGAAAATTAAACAACACAAAGACAATATTGATGGGCTACTACAGTATTTCTCTATTAATCTGAGAGCCTAACAAGCATAGAAAAATTACATGGTTTGATGGGTCTTAAATCACATTCTCTAAAAAAGAAATAAAACAGATTACCAACAGTATATAGAGCACAACCCTATTTGAGGGACAATCCACAGAACAAAATCTAAGAGAACATGGACATACCAAATGTTTACAAAGGTTCTCTCTGGGTCATGAGATTATAGCCAAAAGGGGTTTAAAAAAACCCTTTTGGGGGGCATATCTATCTTTTACAATAAAAGTGTATAATCCATTTTTAAACACAATGATTCAACACAATAAGTCTTTTTAACATCTGTCATCATAGTTATAAATTTTTTTAATGAGAAGTTTTTAAGATCTACTCTTAATGACTTTCCAATATACAACATAATATTATTAACTAGAGTCACTATGCTGTACATTACATCCCAGGACTGACTTATTTTATTACTAGAAGTTTGTAACTGCTTGGACATTTCTAATGCTGGGAATTTACTCCCTTTTAGAATGAGTGGTCCATGCTGTTCATCAAACAGCCTTAGTAGTTGTGGTATTAGAACTGCTCCTTGAATATACTTCCTGAAGACCACTCGAGAACCTACCAAGAAAAGGACTACACAGGGCTACATGTTGTCCCTATCTTCAGGGGTTAAGTAGGAACATAACCATTCTCTTCTGAAAGCTGGAGTCTTTAGGAAAAACCATTAGATTTCACTATTTACATTCAAAATGAATAAATGTGTTGCTGATGAGGCAACAGTGTCTTCTACACCCCATTAAGGATATTAAGCTGTAATTAAACAAAGACAAACTATTATTTAATTAATGCAATGAATCACATTGCACAAGGGAAGATTATCATTATAAGGGGCTAATAAGTTGGGATAGGTTTTTAAAAAGCAGAAAACAGAGAGTATCTCATGTTCTGGAGAAGAAAATTTGGCCCAGAGTCCTAGTCCCTAAAAGAGGGGAAAGGAAAGGAAAGGAAAGGAAAAGGGAAGGACATTTATCTCCCTGAACCCATCTATCAGCCCTGCAAGGTGACCTTTTACAGATGGAGACGAAGTTCAAAAAGGTTTCACTGCTGATACAAAGTAAAGCTAGGACGCAAACCCTATGCCTGAGCCCATCCAGCTTATAGGTGGATGACTGGGCAGCACAACTTATTAGGATCACCTAACTCCTAGTACTATATTCTCTGTAGGCAATCCTAATGTACTTTTGGTTTCTGAAAGAGATTCTACTAAGAAAATGAGAGATTTGCGTTCACCTGACAGTTCTGTAAGATATCCAATAAACAGTGATAATATGAGTAGCCTGGCCAGCAGTGGCACAGAGGATAGAGCATTGATCTGGGACACTGAGGTCCCACGTTTGAAACCCCCAAGGTTGCTGGCTTGAGTGCAGGGTCAACATGATCCCATGGTCACTAGCTTGATTCCATGGTCGCTGACTTGAGCCCAAGGTTGCCGGCTTGAGCAAGGGGTCACTGGCTTGGCTAGAGCCCCCCAGTCAAGGCACATATGAGAAACAATGAACAACTAAAGTGCCACACAATGAGTTGATTTTTCTCATCTCTCTTTCTCTTCTTGTCTATATCTCTCGCTCTAAAACCTCAATTGTCTCCCAATCTAAAACAATAATAATAGTAATACAAGCAGTTATAGTAATGGGGGGAGTAATGCCAGCATTTACTAAGCCCTTACTATTGCAGGCACCTCTCTATTTACAGACAATCCTTAATGAGCTCATCTAATCTCATGACCTGCAGGTGGTAGAACACTCTGAGAAAAATAAAGTTAGAGCTTAATTAGTATATAAATATAGTAGACACATAAAATTTGACTGGACAATAGACCCTTAGATAAAATAGTTATTAATCAATACTGACCTTTTAGAAGTTTGTGCCAATATTGTTGTTGCTACTCCAGTTATTGTATAATTATACTTAGCATGACTTACCACCTGATTTGTAGCTTATAGAAATGAATTAACTGTTGCCTAGAAATATGTAACTATAGTGAAACAAAAACAATTATTAATCAATGTATTCTGAATACCATATGATTGTAACTTAGTGTGTGTGTATAAAAATAAAGCTAGACTAGCCATTGGCAGAGATGCCTGGCAGTGAATGCTAAAAAAGAATTCGGCTCTCTCACTAGTTTCGTGCCGACGCCGTCTCTTCCTGTGGGACGCTGGATTCCCCCCGGGGCTGGACCCCGGCAGTTAGTCTGCTGCAGCCCCACGGTCAAGGCACATATGAGAAAGCAATCAATGAGCAACTAAGGTGTCGCAACAAAAAACTAATGATCGATGCTTCTCATCTCTCTCCGTTCTTGTCTGTCTGTCCCTATCTATGCCTCTCTGTCACTGTAGTAAAAAAAAAAAAAAAAAAAGCAGCACTTCAACACACACCATACTACATTTGCATCAAAATATCCATTGGGGGACAGCAGGAAGAAAGCATGTCAAGAGCTACTGTGCAGAGTGCAAGCTAGTCAGCAGCAACTCCGTGTTTGGACCCAACAAGGTGACTAGAATTCGGCTAGCTTTGCTGGTGCTTTAGCAATTGTGAGAAATGGAAAGCCATTCACAGATGGAGAGTATGCCAAAACATTCATGCTTGATGTTGCCAATGAACTTTTTGACGACTTTTCAGATAAAGACAAGATAATCAAAACGAATAAAAGACATGCCTCTGTCTGCAAGAACTGTTCACGATCCTACCATCATGATAGCAAATCAAATTGTGGCAACACAAGTGAAGGACATAAATGCAGCACCATTCTTTTCTCTCGCTTTAGATGAGTCAACAGACATAAGCCATTTATCCCAGTTCAGCGTGATTGCAAGGTATGCTGTCAGTGACACATTATGTGAGGAAAGTCTTGCTATTTTGCCTATGAAAGAGACAACAGAGGGGAGGATTTATTCAAGTCTTTCACTGAGTTCGCTAAAGAAAAAAATCTACTGATGGATAAACTTATTTCGATGTGTACTGATGGTGCTCCGTGTATGGTGGGGAAAAACAGAGGATTTGTAGCGCTTCTTTGTGAACATGAAAAGAGACCCATCCTAAGTTTTCACTGCATCCTACATTGGAAGGTGCTTTGTGCTCAGCTGTATGGCAAGCAGCTTGGTGAGGTGATGTCGCTGGTCATTTGGGTGGTCAACTGTATTGTTGTCTGAGCTTTAAATGATCACCAGTTTAAAACACTACTGGAGGAAGTTGGGAATAATTATCCTGGTCTGCTTCTGCACAGCAATGTGCGTTGGTTGTCAGGAGGGTAGGTGCTCAGCCGTTTCGTGGCTTGTCTGAACGAAATCCGGACTTTTCTTTTTTTTTCAGCGACAGAAAGAGAGATAGGGACAAACAAGAATGGAGAGAGATGAGAAGCATCAATCATCAGTTTTCGTTGCAACACTTTAGTTGTTCATTGATTACTTTCTCATATGTGCCTTGACTGCAGGCCTTCAGCAGACCGAGTAACCCCTTGCTCAAGTCAGTGACCTTGGGTTCAAGTTAGTGAGCTTTTTGCTCAAGCCAGATGAGCCCGCACTCAAGCTGGAAACCTCAGGGTCTCGAACCTGGGTCCTCCACATCCCAGTCCGATGTTCTATCCACTGCGCCAGCACCTGGTCAGGCCGGACTTTTCTTAAAATGAAAAACGTCAAGCATCCCAAGTTAGCTAACACTGAGTGGCTCCTAAAGTTCTACTATCCCGTGGACATGACTGAACATCTGAACCAGCTCAATGTGAAAATGCAAGGTGTAGGAAATACAGTCTTATCCCTTCAACAAGTAGTGTTTGCATTTGAAAACAAGCTGGAACTCTTCATCGCAGACACTGAAACAGGTTGTTTACTACACTTTGAAAAACTGGGAGAGTTTAAAGATGCATGCTCAGGAAATGACCCTGCTCAACATCTTGATCTCCAGCAGCTAGCGGGCTTCACATCTAATCTCCTGCAGTCATTCAAAGCGCACTCGTCTTTTTAAGTTCAGCACCCATCCACACGAGTGTGCCGTGGACAGTGCAGGCCAGAGTTACATCCCTTGTGTCTCCGTTAGAGATTTTGAGCTACAAGCTGCTGACCTGAAGGCCTCAGACATGTGGGTGAATAAGTTCAAGTCATTGAATGAAGATTTGGAAAGACTTGCATGACAGCAAGCAGAGTTGGCGAGCAAACACAAGTGGGGAGAGATGAAAACACTTTAACCCGCAGACCAGCTGATTGTCAAAACTTGGAATGTGCTGCCTGACCAGGCGGTGGCGCAGTGGATAGAGAATCGGACTGGGGTGCCAAGGACTCAGGTTCGAGATCCCGAAGTCACCAGCTTGAGCGCGGGCTCATCTGGTTTGAGCAAAGCTCACCAGCTTGGACCCGAGGTCTCTGGCTCAAGCAAGGGGTTACTCGGTCTGCTGTAGGCCCACGGTCAAGGCACATATGAGAAAGCAATCAATGAACAACTAAGGTGTCGCAACAAAAACCTGATGATTGATGCTTCTCATTTCTCTCTGTTCCTGTCTGTCCCTATCTATCCCTCTTTCTGACTCTCTGTCTCAAAAAAAAAAAAAAAAAAAAAAAAAGCTGCCTGACCAGGTAGTGGCGCAGTGAATAGAGCATTGGACTGGGATGTGGAAGGACCCAGGTTCAAGATCCTGAGGTCGCCAGCTTCAGCGCGGGCTCATCTGGTTTGATGAGCTCACCAGCTTGGACCCAAGGTTGCTGGCTCGAACAAGGGGCTACTCGGTTTGCTGAAGGCCTGTGGTCAAGGCACATATGAGAAAGCAATCAATGAACAACTAAGGTGTCGCAACACGCAATGAAAAACTAATAATTGATGCATCTCGTCTCTCCATTCCTGTCTGTCTGTCCCTGTCTATCCCTCTCTCTGTCTCTGTAAAAAAACCAAAAACTTGGAACGCACTTCCCATCACATACCACACACTGCAGCACCAGAAGTCGCATTAATGGTGAGAAGTACTTTATTCATCATTGATTAGCAACAGCATAACAATGTTATTAAAAAGAATTCAGAGACTTACTATACTTTAAAAGTGTTGGTCTTACATAAAATGCACACATTTACTTGTATTTAGTGTTAAACATATTGTATGGCTCTCACAGAATTACATTTTAAAACATGTGGCGTTCATGGCTCTCTCAGCCAAAAAGTTCCCGACCCCTGCCTTATTGTGTAAGCACTGTGCAAGACTCTGGTACCTGCCCTTGAGCGCTCTCAGCATTGCTGGAAAGAGAAAACATATACAACACATGGCAGCATCTCCGACAGTGGCAAACACATGACCATTAAGAGGAGGGAGAAGATTTTTAAATTTCTAGTTAAACAAAAGTCCTTTGAGAGCAGAAGCTGGTCTCACCTCTGTATTGCCACAGCTTAGTAAAAGAAATATTTTTAAGCCTGACCAGGCAGTGGTGCAGTGGATAGAGCGTCAGACTGGGATGTGGAGGACCCAGGTTTGAGACCCCGAGGTCGCCAGCTTCAGCGCGAGCCCATCTGGTTTGGGCAAGGCTCACCAGCTTGAGTCCAAGGTCGCTGGCTCGAGCAAGGGGTCACTCGGTCTGTTGTAGCCCCACAGTCAAGGCACATATGAGAAATCAATCAATGAACAACTAAGGAACTTCAATAAAGAATTGATGTTTCTCATCTCTCTCCCTTCCTATCTGTCTGTCCCTATCTGTCCCTCTCTGTGACTCTGTCTCTCCCACACACACACACAAAAAAAGTTTTAAGTTAATGAATGCATGGGACCACTTTGCACTTGAAGAGGAAAAAGTAGAACATTCCAAGATGGAGTAATGGCGGTGGCATGAAACAGCATGACCCTAAAGGGTTTTTCCAGCTATAAAAAGTATAAAGAAATAGAAGGGCAGCAAGTTGGAAAACCCAATTCATTGAAGTTAGAAGCTGAAACAACCTCTTAGCCATTAGGAAACCATAAAGGATTTAAAAAAATATATCTTTTATGTATTCATTTTAGAGAGGAAAGGAAGAAGGAGGAGGGGGGAGGAAGGGGGAGAGAGAGAGAAGGGAGGAGCAGGAAGCATCAACTCCCATTTGTGCCTTGACCAGGCAAGCCCAGGGCTGTGAACCAGCGACCTCATCATTCCAGGTCATACTTTATCCACTGTGCCACCACAGGTCAGGCCATAAAGGATTTTATGGTACAAAGACAACCTGTTTATGAACCTGTCTTTCTTATTAGGTCCTTCAGTGTTGTAACTGGGTCTTAAGGATTGTGGCTCACTAACAGACCCTAACACATAATAGGTATTCAAATAAATGTGAAAGAAAGGATTAATTAGGCTGGAAAGATTATACAAGTGCCATAATACAGAATCTTCTAGAAAAAGAGATCAGAAATGAAAGCCAAAGGTGCTTTCATGATGTCCCTCTGGATATACACAGACCCAATCGGTGATTCTCCAAAGGTTCCCCCCTTTACTGCAAACTGAATCAACAAAAATCCTCTCTCATACCACCAAGGGTATATATCCCTATAGGAATCATTACCCCAAGCAACTGGGAAGTTTCAGAGGAATGTTAATTAACTACTTGTCAAAGTTCTGCCATTCCAGTTTTTCCACAAATTCTGAGATTAGCAATGTTCTGGGTCTTCCTTTTTTTTTTTTTTAACTATTTTTATTTATTTATTTATTTATTTATTTATTTATTTTAGAGAAGAGAGACAGAGAGAGAGAAGGGGGGATGAGCAGGAAGCATCAACTCCCATACATGCCTTGGCCAGGCAAGCCCAGGGTTTTGAACTGGTGACCTCAGCATTTCAGGTTGATGCTTGATCCACTGTGCCACCACAGGTCAGGCTCTTTCTTAACATATTTTTGGCTAGGGCCATAAGGAGCAGAAGTGGAGGCGATCATGGTGGGAAACAACTGGGAACATGGAGGGTTTCAGTAAATGTTAGTTCCCCTTTTCCTTACTGATCCTTCACAAGTACTTTCTGTCTCCACCAGTCTGATATCTACTGTACTGTATCAGTGTTTCTACAGAGCTCTGTAATTTTTTTCTTTCTTTTTAAATGTTTATTTTATTGATTTTAGAGAGAGGCTGGGAGAGAGAGAGAGAGAGAGAGAGAGAGAGAGAGACAGAACATCAATCTGTTTCTGTATGTGCCCTGACCAGGGATCGAACCAGAAACCTCTGTCCTTCAAGATGATGCTCTAACCAACCCAGCTATCTGGTCAGGGCAGGGCTTTATAATTTTCAAAAGCTTTTGCATTCCATCTCATTTGATCTTCATCAGCACCTTACAAGCATGACAGATCCTACCTAGTACCTCATTCTTGCAGGTGAAAAAACCTAAATTCATAGGTTGAATGAAGACAGGGAAGTTACTCAATTACAGTTACCAGTGTCAATGAAAACACAGGTGAAAGCAAGCTTCCGGCTGCTGCCCCCTGTGGACAGTTTGCTAAGTTTCATATTGAGAGCAGAGTGGGTATCCTATACTTCTCAGAGCTGAGAACATCAGAAGTGATAATACTTTTCAAATAACTGTTTAACAACAAAGTTGGGAGATAATATCAAACAACACAAACTCTCTTCCTAGAAGGACCATTAAAATTAACATAGCTGTTCTCATGAGAATAAAAATGACAACTACAACATACCCTATTATCTTCTAAAATATATTGTTAGAATATAAAACATAAGGATAAATTATATACATTAATAAACAATCAGGAATATATTGGCTATTAACACAAAATATATTTATTAAACACCAGAAAAAGTAAACAAGCAGGTTTGTTTTTAAAGGGAATCAAAATATTTATCATTTTGACTTTCAATTAAATAGGTATCTGCTATTTCAAATATTATTATTATTATTGAGAAGAGAGGAAGGGAGAGAAGGAAAGGGGAAAGGGAGGGAGGGAAAGTAGGGAGAAAGGTAGGGAAAGGGGGGAGAAAGGCAGGGAAAAGGGGGAGGAGAGAGGGAAAGTGTGGGGAGAGAGAAAGAGAGAGAGAGAGAGGGAGGGAGGGAGGGAGGAAGGGTGAGAGAGAAGCATCAACTTGTTGCTCCACTTTTAGTTGTGAATCCACTGACTGGTTCTCACAGTGTCTTGACTGGAGATAAAACTGGAGATACAGGCTGGCGATCACAGGCTGGAGCCAGCAACCATGGGCTCAAGCCAGTGACCTTGGGCTCAAGCTGCAGGATTGAACCAGCACCCTCTGCACTCTGGGTCAACACTCTGTCCACTGTGCCACCACTGGCCAGGCTCAAATTATATTTATAAGATAAAGGATTTATTTGCTTAGTTAAAATTTTCTAACATAGTTTGGTACAAGATTTCTTCTTTTCCTTTAGTCTTGTTCAAAACCTTGCCAAATACCTCTTTTTCTAATGTAAAACTCCAGTCTCTAAATACTGTCTTTACTAACCTCTATACCACCACAATCCTCAAACACCAACATAATCTAAAAAAAAAAAAAAAAAAAGTCAAGGAGCATTTCAGATCTTGCTTTCTGACACTATTGTCAGTTTGGCTCAAAATGAATATTTACACAATTTTAAAATTAAATAATTTTTAAGTAAAAAAATTTAAATTATAGATTATATCCAACGCCATAAATAATAAATTTTGGCCCTGGCCAGTTGGCTCAGTGGTAGAGCATTGGCCCAGCGTGCAAGAGTCGCAGGTTCGATTTCCAGCCAGGGCACACAGGAGAAGTGCCCATCTGCTTCTCTACCCCTCCCCCTCTCCTTCCTCTCTCTCTCTCTTCCCCTCCCGCAGTCAAGGCTCCACTGGAGCAAAGTTGGCCCGGGCACTGAGCATGGCTCCATGGCCTCTGCCTCAGGCGCTAGAATGACTCTGGTTGCAACAGAGCGATGCCCCAGATGGGCAGAGCATCGCCCCCTGGTGGGCATGCCTGGTGGATCCCAGTCAGGTGCATGCGGGAGTCTGTCTGACTGCCTCCCTGTTTCCAACTTCAGAAAAATACAAGAAATAAATAAAATAAAATAAATTTCAAAACAAAATTATAGCCATTATAAAGTCTAACTCCTATGTAGCTAAGAACCTGTAAAGACACCTACAGTCAGAAATGTTTGGGTTAACCAAGTGTGTTAGAGAAGACAATGTTCCTTACCTTAATAGCCACATCCTACTTCCCCAAATCTGTGAATGTTAAATAGCCACATCCTACTTCCTAAATTCTGTGAATGTTACTTTACATAGCAAAAAGAGCTTTGCAGATATGAATAAATTAAAGATCTCAAAAAACGGCAGAGTATCCTGGCTTATCTGGTTAGGTTTAATACAATTCCAGGTCCTTCTAGGTGAAAGGGGAGAAAGCAGAACAGTCAGAGTCAAAGTCAGGGAGTGAAGTACGGATCTGCAGAAGCTACACTACTGACTTTGAAGACAGAGAAAGGGCCAAAGAGCCAGGGAGAGCAGCCAGTGTCTTGAAGCTGGGAAAGCAAGGAATAGAATTTTCCTCTAGTCTCCAGAAAGGATATAGCCTGTCAATAACTTGATTTTAGCTCAGTGAGACTCATTTCAGAGTTCTGACCCTCCAGAACTGTAAGATAATAAACGTGTATTGTTTTGTGGTAATTTTTTATAGCAATCATAGGACACTAATACAACAGGTTTAGCAAGGGACTATTTACCTGTCCACCTGCCAAGGCCTATTATGCAGGTCCCTTTCGTACAGATATTTAGTACCAACAAATTATCTACAAATCAACACAAGATGGTGATAGTCGAGGAGTGGAGAGATTCACAAAAGAATTTTGGATATGTCAGGAATTTTTAGGCCTCTTATCCGCTTTCCTACAAATACATCTCACTCCTAATTGTCCTTTAAGAAATGTGCTTTTGCTTTATTTATAGTTCAGTTATGGAAGACTTTGTAAAAGCTGGGCAAGTGGCCACTTGCTTAATGCTTTGGTCTACCAGGTTTATTTCATTATCTTGCTTTCTTTTGTAAAGAGCCTTACTCATCCATAATCAATTTACTGAGAGATTTGGGTTCTGTAAATTTGGGTTCCTCCAATTTATCTACTTCTCTTGCTTGGTCTGCCTTATCATGCACAAACTCTTGTTCACAGCTACTCCTAAGCTCCTAGAGACAGCCACCAGGGTCCCTAAGACCTCCTCCCATACTGCAGATGGCCTTTTCCTGGGTGGGGCAGTCCCCTCCATTTGGCATCAGCCTGAAGGAAAGCAATAGCTCCACCCTCTGGGACTCCCTGCCACCTTCTTCTGCAGAGCTTGTGCCCTGCTGAGGAGTCAGCTGCCTGAGCTGGGTATAGAGTTCTGGGCAGAATTAGGGGTGTCAGTGACTGAGTTGTGTGGCTTTGAGTTAGAGGGCATATGCCCACTTTCCTGTGAACCTGGCTGGTGCTACTTCCTCATGGAGATTGGCAAAACTCACTCTCTGATATCCTGGTGGCCACACCCTCCTGAATCCTGGCGGCTCCATCCTGCCAAGGGCTGGGCAGAATCTGGGACAGAACTGAGTTGTGTGAGTCTGGGTTGGAGGCCCCCCTCACCTTCCCTTAAGCCTGACCAGCACCATCTCCTACACAGGAGATCCACCAGCCCTCCCCTCCCCAACTCCCAGTAGCCTGCCCAGCTGAGATTGGCTCCTGGGCAGAATCTGGGAAAGACTGAGTTGTGTGGCTCTAAGATGGAGGACGTTTTTTCTTCGCACACCCGAGCGGAACAGATCCCTCCCTTCACACAGTCAAATCTTGGTCTGTTGGAACCTGATAAGACTGCAGGCCTTACCCTGATGACTCCCTGGGACCCTGCCTCACCAAAATGGTGTGCAAGTCCCCAGTAGGGGGAGCTAGACTTGGTATACCTTGGGACATTTGCTGAGTAGCGTCAGACCCAGCACTGGCACACAGTTTGAATCTGTATTAGTCTGGTGAACACCATTCACCCCTCTACCTGGTGACTCACCAAGAATCTACCTCATGCAACTCAAGTGCCACCAGAGACTCTTTCAGTTACCGAGTATAACAGGCAGCTAGCTGGCTGAAGCAGATCTGGGGTGCCTTGAGACTATTGCTGACCCTGCCTCTGGGGCCTGGCGCTGGCAAATGCCAGTCTTGGTGCACAGCTTAGAACTTCCCATGCACACCCAGGCCCCACAGAAGCAGCCACAAACTATAGATCCCTTTGTAGCTCCAAACAGGCTGCCCAGGGCCAATTACAGGCAGCATCTGACACTGGCTTGCACCAGAGTCCTTCCCAAGTGCCCCCAGAACCAACACATCCACTGGTCAGCTTCACACAACAACATAGCAGGATCCAATAAGCTTCACAAGTAGCATATCCAAAGGGAAATATCAGCAGGCCCCAGACCCTGCTGAGGTATATTCTACTTCATGTGATCAACACCTAGACAGCAGCTCATACACTGTGAAGTTAATCTTCACAGTCAACCAACCTAAGGGTTGACCCCATATATGAAAAGGGTTAACAGCAATCAAGACTCAATTACAACAAGAGGGCCCACATAACACCCACAAGGAACATTCCCGGAATACACAGCTCAGGTGATCAAGGAGACTATGCCACTGGGCACTGGGTCCCTCAGCACACCTACTACATAAGGCCACCTTACCAAGACTGGGAGTCACAGTAGCTCTACCTCATACACAGAAACAAGCACAAAGAGGCAACCAAAAGAGGAGATAAAGAAACAAGCCCTAAATGAAAGAATAGGAGAAATCTTGAGAAAAAGAGAGCTAAATGAAATGGAAGCAAGCAATATATCAGGCAGAGTTCAGAAAAATGGTTATAAAAATGCCCAAGGAACTTAGTGAGAAATACAACAGGCCGCAGCTGGTTAGCTCAGTCGATAAGTGTGCCATCCTCAAACGCAAAGGTTACAGGTTCGATCCCAGGTCAGGGCACAAAGGTGAAGCAACCAACAGATACACAACTAAGTGGAACAACAGAATGAATGCTTCTCTCTCTTTCTTCCCACGCCCTTGCTCCTTCCGTCTCTCTAAAATCAAGTCCTGACCAGATAGCTCCATTGGTTAAGCATCGTCCCTATACACAAAGGTTGTGGGTTAGATCCCCAGTCAGGGTACATACAGGAACAGAGTGATGCTTCTGTATCTGTCTCTCCCCCTTCTCTCTCTAATATCAATAAATAAAAAAATTAAAAAATTAAAAAAAAGGCCTGACCAGGCGGTGGCGCAGTGGATAGAGTGTCGAACTGGGATGCGGAAGACCCAGGTCCGAGACCCCGAGGTCTCCAACTTGAGCGCAGGCTCATCTGGTTGGCGCAAAAAGCTCACTGGCTTGAGCCCAAGGTCACTGGCTTGAGCAAGGGGTTACTCGGTCTGCTGAAGGCCTGCGGATAAGGCACATATGAGAAAACAATCAATGAACAGCTAAGGTGTTGCAACATGCAACGAAAAACTAATGACTGATGCCTCTCATCTCTCCATTCCTGTCTGTCTGTCCCTGTCTATCCCTCTCTGACTCTGTCTCTGTAAAAAAAAAAAAAAAAAAAAAGAACCACTACAGCAAGGAGTCAATGGCTCAGCTGGAGCTCCCCAGTAATGGCACAAACAAGAATCAATGAACAGCCTGACCTGTGGTGGCGCAGTGGATAAAGTGTTGACCTGGAAATGCTGAGGTTGCCGGTTCAAAATCCTGGGCTTGCCTGGTCAAGGCACATATGGGAGTTGATGCTTCCTGCTCCTCCCCCCTTCTCTCTCTTCCCTAAAATGAATGAATAAATAAATAATTGAATAAAATGAAAAAAATTAAAAAAAAAAAGAATCAATGAACAATTAAAGTGCCACAACTGCAAGTTGATTCTTCTCATCCTTCTCCCTTCCTGTCAACAAATAACCAAACAAACAAAAGTTTCAACAAATTTAAGAAGACTGAAATCATATGCCAAGCACATTCTCTGACCATATGGTATGAAACTACAAATCAATCACAAGAAAAAAACTGAAACACACAAAAACATGGAAGCTAAATAACATGTTACTGAACAATAAATGGGTTAGCAATGAGATCAAGGAAGAAATCAAAAGATACCATAAAACAAATGAAAATGAGAATACAACAACCCAAAATATATGGTACATAGTGAAAGCAGTCCTCAGAAGGAGAGTCAGAGCACTGCTGGCTAATCTCAAGAAACAAGAAAAATCTCAAATAAACAATCTAACTTTACACTTAAAACTTGAAAAAAGCCTGACCAGGTGGTGGCGCAGTAGATAGAGGATTGGACTGTGGATGCGGAGAACCCAGGTTCAAAACTCCGAGGTCACCGGCTTGAGTGCAGGCTCACTCAGCTTGAGCGTGGGATCATAGACATGACCCCATGGTCACTGGCTTGAGCCCAAGGTCATTGGCTTGAGCAAGGGGTCACTCACTCTGCTAGAGCCTCCCAGTCAAGGCACATATGAGAAAGCAATCAATGAACAACTAAGGAGCCTCAACGAAAAATTGATGCTTCTCATCTCTCTCCCTTCCTGTCTGTCTGTCCCTATCTGTCCCTCTGACTCTCTCTGTCTCTGTAACCCCCCCCAAAAAAAAACCTTGAAAAAAACAACAAAGCCCAAAGTTAGTAGCAAAAAGTAAATAAGATCAGAGCAGAAGCAAATAAAATGGAGTCCATAAAAACAACACAAAAGATCAATAGAACCAAGAACTGGTTCTTTGAAAAGATAAAACTGCCTGACTAGGTGGTAGTGCAGTGGACAGAGCATCAACATGGGACACCAAGGTCCCAGGTTCGAAAACCTGAGGTCACAGGCTCATCTGGCTTGAGCGCAGGCTCACCAGCTTGAGTGTGGGATCATAGACATGACCCTGTGATCACTGGCTTGAGCAAGGGATCAGTGGCTTGGCTGTAGCCCACCCCCATCAAGGCACGTATGAACAACTAAGGTGCCAGAACTATGAGTAGATGCTTCTCATCTCTCTCCTCCCTGTCTCTCTCATTTAAAAAAAAAATAAAAAAGGATAAACAAGACTGACAAACCTTTAACCAGGTTCATCAAGAAAAAAAGGAGAGAAGGCTCAAATTAATAAAATCAGAACTAAAAGAGGAGAAGTAATAACTGACACCAAAGGAAATACAAAGGATTGATTGTAAGAAAATATTCCAAACAAGCATATGCCAACAAATTGAACAATTTGGACAAAATAGATGAATTCCTAGAAACATATGATGTTCCAAAACTGAATCAGGAAGAATCAGAAAATCTGAACAGATTATAACTACTGAAATTGAAACAGTAAAAAAACCCCAAAAACTCCAACAAACAAAAAGTCCTAGACTAGATGGCTCCACAGGTGAATTTTATCAAACACTCAAAGAAGAACTAATACCTATGCTTCTCAAACTATTCCAAAAATTTCACGAAGAGGGAAAACTCCCAAGCTCATTGTACAAGTCCAGCATTATCCTAATTCCAAAATCAGATAAAGATAATATATACATTAAAAAGATCATATACCATGATCAAGTGGGCTTTTTTGGGGGTATGCAAGGTTGATACAATATCCACAAATCAATAAACATGATACAACACACAAATAAAAGACAAAAACCACATGATCATATCAATAGATGCAGAAAAAACATTTGATAAAATCCAGCACTCATTTGTGATAAAAACTTTCAGCAAATGGAAATAGAGGGAATGTTAAAGGCCATATATAACAAACCCATAACCAACATCATACTCAATGGGCAAAAACTATGTGTTTTCCTTAAGATCAGGAACAAGACAGAGATGTGCACTATCACCACTTGTATTCAGCACAGTACTGGAAGTCCTAGACAATGCAATAAGATAAGAAAAAGAAATAAAAGGCATCCAAATAGGAAAGGTGGAAATAAATCTGTCATTATTTTCAGATGACATGATAATGTATATAGAGAACCCTAAAGATTCCACCAAAACACTACTAAAACTAATAAATGAATTCAGTAAAGTAGCAGGGTACAAAATAAATAGAGAACTCAGTTGTATATTTATATACCAACAATGAATTATCATAAAGGGAAACTAAGAAAACAATTCCATTTATGACTGCATCAAAAAAATTAAAATACCTAGGAATAAATTTATCAAGAATGTAAGACTCATACTTAAAAAATATAAGACATTGAAGAAAGAAATAAGGAGACACATAAATGGAAGCATCTACCATGCTCACGAAGAATTAACATCATTAAAATGTCATACTACTGCCTGACCAGGTGGTGGAGCAGTGGATAGAGCGTCGGACTGGGATGCGGAGGACCCAGGTTCGAGACCCCGAGGTCACCAGCTTGAGCGTGGGCTCATCTGGTTTGAGCAAAGCTCACCAGCTTGGACCCAAGGTCGCTGGCTTGAGCAAGGGGTTATTCGGTCTGATGAAGGCCCATGGTCAAGGCACATATGAGAAAGTAATCAATGAACAACTAAGGTGTCACAACAAAAAAACTGATGATTGATGCTTCTCATCTCTCTCCATTCCTGTCTGTCTATCCCTCTCTCTGACTCTGTTTCTGTAAAAAAAAAAAAAAAAAAAAAAGTCATACTACCACCTGACCAGGCAGTGGCGCAGTGGATAGGGCGTTGGACTGAGATGCGGAGGACCCAGGTTCGAGACCCCGAGGTAGCCAGCTTGAGCATGGGCTCATCTGGTTTGAGCAAAGCTCACCAGCTTGGACCCAAGGTCGCTGGCTTGAGCAAGGGGTTACTCAGTCTGCTGAAGGCCCACGGTCAAGGCACATATGAAAAAGCAATCAATGAACAACTAAGGTGTCACAATGAAAAACTAATGATTGATGCTTCTCATCTCTCTCCATTCCTGTCTGTCTGTCCCTATCTATCCCTCTCTCTGACTCTGTCTCTGAAAAAATAAAAAAAATAAAAATGTCATATTACCCACCATACTACCCAAAGCAATCTATAGATTCAATATCAATTGCTATCAAGATACCAATGGTGTATTTCATAGAACTAGAACAACCTGACCTGTGGTGGTGCAGTGGATCAAGTGACGACCTGGAATGCTGAGGTCGCCGGTTCAAAACCCTGGGCTTGCCCAGTCAAGGCACATACGGGAGTTGGTACTTCCTGCTCCTCCCCCTCTTCTCTCTCTCTTTCTGTCTCTCTTTATCTCTCTTTCTCTGTCTCTCTTCTCTAAAAATGAATAAATAAATTAAAAAGAAAAAAAAAAACTAGAACAAATATTCCAAAAGTTTATACAGAACCACAAAAGACCCCAAATAGCCCCAACAATCTTGAAAAAGAACAAATTTGGAGTAATCACACTGCCTATACTACAACACTATACTAAATCAAAACAGCATGGTACTGGCATAAAAACAGACATATAGATCAATGGAACAGAAAACAGAGAGCCCAGAAATAAATCTATGTCTTTATGGTCAATTAATAATTTGACAAAGGGACAAAAACATACAAAGGGGTAAAATAGTCTATTCAATAAACAGTGTTGGGAAAATTGAACAGGTATGTGAAAAAAGTGAAATTAGACCACCTTCTTACATCATACAAAAGAATAAGCTCAAAATGAATTATAAACTTAAATGTTAGACTTGAAACCATAAAAATCCTAAAGGAAAATAGAAGCAATAAAATCTTGGACACTGGTTATAGGGATATTTTTTCTGATGTATCTCCTCTGGAGAAAAAAACAAAAGAAGAAATAAATAGGAGTTCACCAATTAAAAAGTTTTTGCACAGCTAAGGAAACCATCAACAAAATGTAGACAATTCACCTGACCGGTGATGGCACAGTGGATAAAAGTGTTGACTTGGGACACTGAGGTTCCAGGTTGGCAACCGAGGTTGTCGGCTTGAGCACAGGCTCACCAGCTTGAGCGTGGGATTATCGAAATGATCCCATTGTCTCTGGCCTGAGCCCAAAGGTCGCTGGCTTGGGTAAGGGATCACTGGCTCAGCTTGAGCCCCCCCCCCCCAATCAAGACACGCATGAGAAGCAATCATGAACAACTAAAGTGACATAATTAAAGTTGATGCTTCTCATCTCTCCCTTCTTGTCTGTAATTCTTGCTTAAAAAAAGAAAGAAAAAAAAAAGATGGGTAAAGGACCTGAACAGAAATACAGATATGAAAAGATGCTCAACATCACTAATCATAAAAAAATGCAAGTTAAAACCATAACAAGGCCCTGGCCGGTTGGCTCAATGGTAGAGTGTTGGCCCAGCATGTGGATGTCCTGAGTTTGATTCCCAGTCAGGGCACACAGGAGAAGCCACCATCTGCTTCTCCACTCCTCCCTTCTATCTGTCTCTTTCTATTCCAAAGCCATGACTTGATTGGTTTAAGCACATGGTGCCCCAGGTGCTGAGGATGACTCCAAGGAGCCTCCGCCTCAGGCATTAAAAATAGCTAGGTTGCAAGCATGGCCCCAGATGGGCAGACCACTGGCCCCAAATGGGGGTTGCCAGATAGATCCTGTTCAGGGCACATGTTGAAGTCTATCCATTTCCCATCTTCTCATTTGGAAAGAAAAAAAACAACAAGCATAATGAGACATCATCTCACATCTGTCAAAATGGCGATCATCAAGAAATCAATAAACCAGTATTGGCAAGGGTGTGGAAAAAAGGAAACAAACCCTTGTGCACTGTTGTTGGGAATGCAGATTAGTACAGCCACGGTGGAAAGCAGTATAGTTACCTCAAAAAATTAAAAATAGAACTCCTTATGATCTAGCAAGTCTACTTTTGGGAACATATCCAAAGAAATCCAAAACAGTAAGTCAGAAGAACATATGCACCCCAGTGTTCCCTGCAGCATTATTTACAATATCCAAGATTTGGAGGCAGCACAAGTGTCCATCAGTAGAAAAGCAGATTAAAAAAAAAAAAAGAAGCTGCCTGACCTGTGGTGGCACAGTGGTTAAAGCGTCTACCTGGAATGCTGAGGTCACAGGTTCAAATCCCTGGGCTTGCCCAGTCAAGGCACATACAAGGAAGCAACCACAAATTTATGCTTCCTGCTCCTCCCTCCACCCCTTTCTCTCTTTCTCTCCCTCTCTAAAATGAATAAATAAAATCCTTAAAATAAAAAATTTTTAAAAGCTGTTGTACATTTAATCAATGGAATACCATGCAGCCATAAAAAAGAAACACTTACCATTTATGACTACATGGACGGATCTGGAGAGTATTGTAAGTGAAATAAGCCAGTAAGAGGAAGACAAGTATTGTATTATTTCACATATAGATGGAATCTAATGAACATAATAAACCTAAAGAGCAAAACAGAAACAGACTGACAAAGAGAAAAGACTGACAGCTGTTGGAAGGGAGGACGGTTGGAGAGCTGAGTGAAAAGGGGAAGAAATTAATAAAAAAACAACTCACAGAGATAGACAAGAGTATGGTGATTATCAGATGGAAAAGGGGGTGAGGAAATAGAAGAGGGTAAAGGAGGGATAAATGGTGATAAAAGGAGACTTGATTTGGGGTGGTGAACACACAATGCAATATATCAGGCGTCTGGAACCTTTTTGGCTGAGAGCCATGAACGCCACATATTTTAAAATGTAATTCCATGAGAGCCATACAATATGTTTAACACTAAATACAAGTAAATGTGTGCATTTTATGTAAGACCAACACTTTTAAAGTACAATAAGTCTCTGAATTCTTTTTAATAACATTGTTATGCTGTTGCTAACCAATGATGAATAAAGTACTTCTTACCATTAATGCGACTTCTGGTGCTGCATGGTTTTGCTGATGGCTTTGTAGTCTGGTTGATATGTGGTGAGGTTAAGCTTCATGCAGGCGTTGAGACTTTCATCCGTTAAACGTGATCGTAGGTTGGTCTTAACGTTCTTTAGATGTGAGAAAGACTGCTCACATGCATACATAAAGCCAAACATTGTAAGTACAGCAATACTCACACGCTGCAGTGTGTGGTATGTGACGAGAAGCGCGTTCCAAGTTTGTTTGTTTTTTTTTACAGAGACAGAGAGAGAGTCAGAGAGAGGGATAGACAGGGACAGACAGACAGGAATGGAGAGACGAGATGCATCAATTAATTAGTTTTTCGTTGCGTGTTGCGACACCTTAGTTGTTCATTGGTTGCTTTCTCATATGTGCCTTGACCACAGGCCTTCAGCAGACTGAGTAACCCCTTGCTCGAGCCAGCAACCTTGGGTCCAAGCTGATGAGCTTTTGCTCAAACCAGATGAGCCCGCGCTGAAGCTGGCGACCTCAGGGTCTTGAACCTGGGTCCTTCTGCATCCCAGTCCAATGCTCTATCCACTGTGCCACTATCTGGTCAGGCAGCATTTTATCTTTATTTTATTTTATTTTTTTTTTACAGAGACAGAGAGAGAGTCAGAGAGAGGGATAGATAGGGACAGACAGGAACAGAGAAATGAGAAGCATCAATCATCAGGTTTTTGTTGTGACACCTTATCAGGGGTCTCCAAACTTTTTACACAGGGGGCCAGTTCACTGTCCCTCAGACCACTGGAGGGCTGCCAAATACAGTGGTCCTCTCACTGTCCACCAATGAAAGAGGTGCCCCTTCCAGAAGTGCAGTGGGGGCTGGATAAATGGCCTCAGGGGGCCGTAGTTTGGGGACGCCTGCTTGTTCATTGATTGCTTTCTCATATGTGCCTTGACTGTGGGCCTTCAGCAGACCGAGTAACCCCTTGCTTGAGCCAGAGACTTTGGGTCCAAGCTGGTGAGTTTTGCTCAAACCAGATGAGCCCGCGCTCAAGCTGGCGACCTCGGGGTCTCGAACCTGGGTCCTCGGCACCCCAGTCCGATGCTCTATCCACTGCGCCACCGCCTGGTCAGGCGGTGCAGTCTAAGTTTTGACAATCAGCTGGTCCGCAGGTTAAAGTGTTTTCATCTCTCCCCACTTGTGTTTGCTCACCAACTCTGCTTGCTGTCATGCAAGTCTTTCCAAATCTTCATTCAATGATTTGAACTTATTCACTCACATGTCTGAGGCCTTCAGGTCAGCAGCTTGTAGCTCAAAATCTCTAACGGAGACACCGGGGATGTAACTCAGGCCGGCACTGTCCACGGCACACTCGTGTGGATGGGTGCTGAACTTAAAAAGACGAGTGCGCTTTGAATGACTGCAGGAGATTAGATGTGAAGCCCACTAGGTGCTGGAGATCAAGATGTTGAGCAGGGTCACTTGCTGTGCATGCATCTTTAAACTCTCCCAGTTTTTCAAAGTGTAGTAAACAACCTGTTTCAATGTCGAAGATGAAGAGTTCCAGCTTGTTTTCAAATGCAAACACTGCTTGTTGAAGGGATTAAGACTGTATCTCCAACACCTTGCATTTTCACATTGAGCTGGTTCAGATGTTCAGTCATGTCCACGGGATAGTAGAACTTCAGGAGCCACTCAGTGTTAGCTAACTCAGGATGCTTGACGTTTTTCATTTCAAGAAAAGTCCGGATTTCGCTCAGACAAGCCGCGAAACGGCTGAGCACCTTCCCTCTTGACAACCAACGCACATTGCTGTGCAGAAGCAGACCAGGATAATTATTCCCAACTTTATCCAGCAGTGTTTTAAACTGGCGATCATTTAAAGCTCAGACAACAATACAGTTGACCACCCAAATGACCAGCAATATCACCTCACCAAGCTGCTTGCCACACAGCTGAGCACAAAGCACCTCCTGATGTAGGATGCAGTGAGAACTTAGGATGGGTCTCTTTTCACATTCACGAAGAAGTGCTACGAATCCTGTTTTTCCCCACCATGCACGGAGCACCATCAGTACACACCGAAATAAGTTTATCCATCGGTAGATTTTTTTCTTTAGCAAATTCCGTGAAACACTTGAATAAATCCTCCCTTCTTGTTGTCTCTTTCATAGGCAAAACAGGAAGACTTTCCTCACGTAGTGTGTCACTGACAGCACACCTTGCAATCATGCTGAACTGGGATAAATGGCTTACGTCTGTTGACTCATACAAAGCGAGAGAAAAGAATGGTGCTGCATTTATGTCCCTCACTTGTGTTGCCTCATTTTGATTTGCCATCATGATGGTACAATCGTGAACAGTTCTTGCAGACAGAGGCATGTCTTTTATTCGTTTTGATTATCTTGTCTTTATCTGAAAAATCGTCAAAAAGTTCATTGGCAACATCAAGCATGAACGTTTTGGCATACTCCCCATCTGTGAATGGCTTTCCGTTTCTCACAATTGCTAAAGCACCAGCAAAACTAGCCAAATTCCAGTCACCTTATTGAGTCCAAACACGGAGTTGCTGCTGACTAGCTTGCACTCTGCACAGTAGCTCTTGACATGCTTTCTTCCTGCTGTCCTCCGCTGGATATTTTGATGCAAATGTAATATGGCGTGTGTCGAGGTGCCGCTTTATATTTGACCATTTCATCGATGCAATTTTATCATTGCATATTAGACACACTGCAGAATCTGCTCTCTCCACAAAGGTGAATTCCTCTGTCCATTCCTGCTGTAAAGTACAATATTCCTCATCTTTTTTTCTTTTAGCCATCTTCTTCATCAAAAGGGTTTCTGCAGTTAGCTAGCTGACTACTTCATTAAAAGGAGGGAAGTTTACATCCTGATCTCACAACGACCTGTGTACGTTATGCATTATCCAATAAAAATTTGGTGTTGTCCCAGAGGACAGCTGTGATTGGCTCCAGCCACCCACAATCATGAACAGGAACGGTAGAAAACGAATGGATTGTAATACATGAGAATGTTTTATATTTTTATCATTAATTTTTTTTATTAAAGATTTGTCTGCGAGCCAGATGCAGCCATCAAAACAGCCACATCTGATTCGCGAGCCATAGGTTCCCTACTCCTGCAATATATGAATGATGCATTACAGAACTGTACACCTGAAACCTATATAAATTTAGTAACCACTGACATGCCAATAAATTCAACTGAAAAATAAAAAGTAGAAATTAAAAATTTTTTTTGAAAAATCAGATGTACACATTCCAAGCAAAAGGTGATGCTTTGCCTCATTTCACCTCCCATATTTTAAATAAGCATCCTTTTCAGAGTCTATTTAGTGGCACATTTTTTCTCATTTTATTCTCTTTGTTGGTGATTTTGCAGCTTAATATTGGCCAAGTATTGTCTAATGTTCCGTTGGGCAAGAAAGCTTTGATGTGCCTTATGCAGAGAATTGTGTTAGACAAGCTTTGTTAAAGCATGAGTTACACTGCCATCGGCCAGTTCAATGGTAACGAATCAATAATATATATTAAACAAGGTAAATAGAAACACATAAAGCAAGTTTATATATTGATCAGTGGATGAAAATGTTGTGACCAGAGGCTCACAGGAACCTAACCCTGTATTTTCTCTAGGGGAGATAATTCAGTATTTGCTAACATGATGTTCTCAGTGACTTTACAGAACATAACTACTGCAACTGTTGTTACATGTAGTAACTCAACATGTAGCAACAGGAAAGCCACCGAATTATAGAGCATTTTCAGGGACAAGAGGTCATTTTCTCCAAACTCAAACATTAGTTGAAGGTTCCTGACAGGATAACTACTGGGGCTGATGTAGTGTTATTTCATAGCATACATGATAAAGACATTAGAAGAACGCAATGCACAAAGTCAGAAAATGAAAAATAAATCACCAAGTTCAAAGATCAAGAGGTGGCTGCATGGGGGTAAGGGAAGAGAATATAACATTTATCTATACTTATTTATTTTGTCTTTAAATTTCAATTTACTTTATAATTTAATAATGGTACAATATGTGTACACAGTTTATAAATTCTATTGGTACTGCCTTCTGCTGATGGCGTACAAGACTGAAAAAAGTTGGGAGATCACACTACAGAGGATCAGTCAATATCTGCAAATAAACACCAAGGGCACCTGTCGTTCAGTGAGGGACAGGGCTGGTGGTTTTGAGGAGTCAGATGCACTGGGAACATGTGAGGAAATCTAGGTTCTACTGCTGCTCTGCCCCCAAGTTGTGATGATCTTCACAAAGCTGTGATGATCCTCACACCAGACATTCCTACAGGAATCAATTGTCTCATGAAAAATTAATTCACAGATTGTAACACTCACCAAACTAAGCCAGGAGCCCTTCTTGCTCCAAAAATTTGACAATTCTATGACTCGGAGAAAAAGACACAATAGCTGGTAAGTAAAACCACTGTGTGCTGTCGCCTGGAGTCCAATGGTTGAGGCATGCCCTTGAAAGAGCGACAGGCTGTCCACAGAACACTACTTCCCGAATGGGAAGAGTCTATGGAATCCTTCAAGAGACTCTGTTAGTGTTATATTACATAGTTCAGCTAATCGACTGTAAGTGCTCGGCAAAAAAGGGAGAGTTGGGGAGGGAAGGAAAAACTAATCCTAACCATAACCAGTGCTGGCAATCTGTCTGTCATTCTACCAAATGAGGGTTTTCTGTTCCCTGGGTCAATTCGCCAGGCTCTAACAATGAGAGGTTCATATCTGATACAATGTATTATTCATTTATATCACCTGACCATTAATCAACTACTTTCTTTGGTGCCCAAGTGGAGAAACAGGTATTGTTTCAACCTTAAAGGAAAAATGGCTGCATCTGACTTACTAAAAGATGGAAATCAGCCATAGAGGACTGACCTCCTCAGAATAATTGACAATATTCAATTTTCACAGTATACACTGACTATAGAATCAACCCCCAAATAAAGTAATACTCATTATAGTTTATTCTAGTCTAAGAGCTCACTCCTGAACCTATCACCAAGAGGTAGTGTAAAGTGAATTTTGTTACAATGTGCCTTTATGGTACCTCACATTGTTTAAAGTGCTCTCATATTAACTGAGTCATTTAATGCAAAGACAAAACAAGAACTGTGGTTCCCAACTCAGAGATCAAATGCAATAATGAAAAAGATTTTGAGCCAGACAATTAGAGTTCAAATTCCATACTGTTCAATTTTTCAGAGCTTTAGTTTCCTATCATTTTCACACCTCACCGAGTTTTTGGGGATGAGTCAAGTATACAAATTGCATGTATACAGTACTTTTATCATTCCACAGAAAATAGTGCTTCAAGTTCACACACCTAATGTGACTAATCCCTAATTCTCACTCCATCAGCTCCCTGTTTAGAGATTCAAGAAAAATTTAACAGACTGACTGGTGGTGGTGCAGTGGATAGTGTGGACCCAGAACACAGGTCACAGGTTGAAGCCCTGGGGTCCCTGGCTCTGAGTGTGGGTGGGGCTCATCAGCATAGGGTTGCTGGCTTGAGTGGGAGAATGTTCCACATGATCCCAAAGCTCGCCAACTTGAGCCCAGAGGTCACTGGCATGAAAAGCCCAAAGTCACTGGTTTGAGCAAGGGTTTGGCCCCAGTCATGGCACAGACAAGAAGCAATCAATGCACAACTAAAGTGAAAGCAACTACAAGTTGATGCCTCTCACCCTCTCTCTCAATTCCCGTTTCTCACTCTCTCGCTCAAAAAACAAAGAATATAACCAACCTAGCATCTTTTAAAAAGATGTTCAAAAGATAGAACTAGGCCCTGGCCAGTTGGCTCAGCAATAGCGTCCACCCAGCATGTGGAAGTTCCACACTGATTCCTGCTCAGGGCACATAGAAGTGCCCATCAGCTTCTACACCCCTCCCCTTCTCCCCTCCCTCCCTTTTTCTCTCTCTTCCCCTCTTGCAGCCACGGCTGGATAGGTTCCAGCATTTAGGCCCCCTGGCCCTAAAAATAGCTAGGTTGCTGGCATCTGCCAGGTGGATCCTGGTTGCGGTGCATGCAGGAATCTGTCTCTTTCTCTCTCCTCTCCTCTCATTTAAAAACAAAACGAACTACTCCGCGAAATGTTTTGGTTCAAGTAAATTTGTGAAATGCTCTCTTGAAGACTCAAAAAGGATATGTTTGTGCAGGTGTGTATAATACAAAGTCTCTATAATTGTTTTTATATAAAGCTGACTCATCATGTACACATTTCCCAAAAGTACATTTAATAATGGAATCCCGCCTGACCTGTGGTGGCGCACTGGGTAAAGCATTGACCTGGAATGCCGAAGTTGCTCATTCGAAACCCCAGGCTTGCCTGGTCGAGGCACATATGGGAGTTGATGCTTTCTGCTACTCCCTCTGTTCTATCTCTTTCCTCTCTCTCTCTCTCTCTCCTCTCTCTCTAGGGATAAAAATGAATAGATAAAAAAAAATAAAATCAATAAATATATTTAAAAAAATAATGGAATCCCTTTTTGCATAATTACTATAAACAAGCACACAGACCTAGAGTTCTTATGAACATATAGTACTGTCAGGTGAACCTACTTTTTTGGAAACGTTGGTTTTGAGGCCCTGGCCGGATAGCTCAGTTGATTAGAGCATGGCAGGACATATAGACATTGCAGGTTCAACCCTGTCAGGGTACATACAACAATCAACCAATGATGGCATGAATAATTGAAACAAGAAGTCAATGTTTTTCTCTGTCTCTCCCTCTCTCTCTAAAAATCATTTTAAAAAGTTAAAAAATAAACATCGGTTTAGATAAATCAGTGTATAGCAAATTGACATAATTATATTAGGGTAGTTAATATTAATAAAATGATTAACAGATTGTAGAACAAGACACAAGAAACCAGGGATACCTGAAAAGTCATCCTAACACTTTTTTTTTTTTTTTTGTATTTTTCTGAAGTTGGAAACGGGGAGGCAGTCAGACTCTCACAAGCGCCGGACCAGGATCCACCCGGCTTGCCCACCAGGGAGCGATGCTCTATTGCAACCAGGGCCATTCTAGAGCCTGAGGCAGAGGCCATGGAGCCATCCTCAGTAACCGGGCCAACTTTGCTCCAATGGAGCCTTGGCTGCGGGAGGAGAAGAGAGAGGAAGGAGAGGGGGAGGGGTGGAGAAGCAGATGGGCGCTTCTCCTGTGTGCCCTGACTGGGAATCGAACCCGGGACTCCTGCACGCCAGGCCGACGCTCTACCACTGAGCCAACCGGCCAGGGCCTAACACTTAAGTCTTTCCTTTTGCAGGACTAGAAGCCTCAAGGACCACTAGATCGCGGCCACCACATCGCCAAGTCAACCAGACAGAAGGCGGGGTTCAACTACCCCGCGGGCGGCGCACACTTTGCCTCATCCTGACGCTGCAGACCATTCCCTCCTCCACCCTCTTCCACCACCACCTCCATCGTTTCCCACCCATCTGCTTGTAACCAAACACTGGGATGGGAGAGGGTGAGATGGTGCCGGGAGAAAAAGCATCCCCACAAGCCGCCGCAGCCTTTCTACTTCTCCCCCACAGCGGGTGCAAAGCCACACCGCCTTTTCTACCTCTCGTGTCTCTACTGCAAGGTCTACAATACTCAAAATATTTTAAATTGATTTTAAGCACAAGTAACTTCCCCGCTCCCTTCCTCCCCTCACCTTCACGAAAGCAATCGGGGTAGTGGTACCTTCGATATCTAACAGGATCACTGTGACTTCGGCGGGCACTGAAAGCACGACCATTTCAACACCGAATTATTACCACGGGCCTACAGGTAAGGAGGGCGGTGCCGAGCGCGCCCCCTGCACTATCCTGGGCTTCTGACAGCTCCGCAGGGATCTCCGAGTGGTCAACCGCCAGCAGCCGGAAGCACGAGGGGAAGAAGCCACCTCCACGCCCCCGAAAACGGAGAAGGGAGCGCGCAAGGCACCTGAGCTCTGCAGCTGCCCAGGGCCGTAGGCCGAGACCACGTGGGCAGGAAAAAGGCGGGCCTGGCGGGGCTCCGAAGGGGTGGGGGGAAGTAAAAGCGTCGACACCGGTTGGCCGCTAGAGAGCCTCGAACTGTTCCGTCAAAATAGACCTCGCATGGGCGGGAACAAAGCGAACGCGGGAGCGGAGTGCGCGGGCGCGCTCTCTCCGCAGACTGGTTGAGCGAGCGGGAGCCCCGCGAGTGGCGCGCCGGGGATGTGAGTGCCCCTTGCCCTCTACAGCACCTGGCCCCCACCCCGCCCACTGTCTCCGTTTTTGCATATATACAGTAATCGGGCCGGCCCTGCGCCCCTCCTCCCGTCCTCAGCCGGCAAAAGAGGCCGTGCGGACGTCCTGGCTGGCTTGACTGCGGTGGCGCGGATCCGGCCTATCGGCCGCAGGGAGGTCCGCCGCCCCTCTCGCCTGGCGTACTAGTAGCGGTAGGGGAAGAGGCGCCGGCGCCGCGCCGCGGGCCGTAGGGGCCGCCGCGCGCCCGTTTCCTGTTCGGCTGGTTCCAGCCAGCTCGAGGACAAAACACGCGTGCGCGCGGCGGACGGGCAGGCGCGCTCGCCGCCTCATCCGTCGGTGCCGGGTGCAGTCCGCCTTTTTGTGGAGCAGCCCGGCCAGGGTGCTAATCGATAGCGGCAGCCGCAGCAGTTCCGCACTGGGAACCGAGGGCGGAGGAAGGCAGGGTTGACGGCTGTTGCCAAGAGTGGGCTGGACCGGACGCCAGAGACAAAGGCTCTCAAGGCAAGAAAGACTTGGCCCTGTGACCGCGCTGCTCGGGATTTTTGAACCCAGGAATTTTCGCCCCTTCGTTTTCTCTTCGGACGCTTCTCTCCCAAGCCTGCGTCCTCTCATCCGCGACTTCGCCCCTCACCGGAGGGCCGCGATGGAGGTCCCGCCCCGGCTTTCCCATGTGCCGCCGCCATTGTTTCCCTCCGCTCCCGCTACTTTAGCCTCCCGCAGCCTCTCCCATTGGCGGCCACGGGCACCGCGGCAGCTCGCCCCGCTCCTCCCTTCGCTCGCTCCCAGCTCTGCCCGACAGGGGGCGCGCCGTGCCCAGCGCCACGTCACCGCCCAGCAGCCCTCCCGATTGGCGGGCGGGGCGGCTATAAAGGGAGGGCGCAGGCGGCGCCCGGATCTCTTCCGCCGCCATTTTAAATCTAGTTCCATACAACGCTCCGCCGCCGCTGCTGCCGGGACTCGATCTACGCGCCAGCACCCCCTAGCAGACAGCTCCGCCACCATGGAGGACATGAACGAGTACAGCAACATAGAGGAATTCGCAGAGGGATCCAAGATCAACGCGAGCAAGAATCAGCAGGATGACGGGTACCGCACGCTTCTCCCCTCTCCCCCAGCGCGCCGCACGCGCCCTTCGTCTCTCGAGAGCCGCGCGCTGCCCACATCCTTGCCCGGAGTCGATGCCCCGCGTGCCCGCTGTGCCCTACTAGCTTGAAGGGGAGAGAAAAGTAGGAGACGGAGGGTTTGACTCGAGAGGCCCGCGGAAGGTGGGGGAAGGGCGGAGGGTTGGAGGCGGAGGGCGGAGACGGCGTCTGTGTCCCGAGTGCGCAGGCGTCGCTTGGGGCCCAAGGGGGAGGGGCCGGTCTCGCTGCACCACATGCTGCAGCTGCCGCCGCCTCTTCATTGTAAGTGTGTGTGTGTGTGTGGCTCCGCAGTTTTCCTGGAAAGAGTTTAGAGAACTCTTAATTTGGGAACCAGTGTGCAGTGGTCCCCAGGTCCCTAAAACGCGTTACTATGAGTTTCTTAGGTGGAACTTCAGCTTGACAGCTGAGGGAGAGGGTGGACCTAAATTTTGAGGGATTAGAAAGAAAGCTGGACTTTCTGAAGTAAAACAGTGCTTAACATTTTGTTGGCCTTGGCCTGGTTTAAACTTTGCGTTTATGCAGTGTGGAAGAGCAAGCTGTTATGACCTCAGTGGGATTTTGGAGTTTTTCGTGGTCTATTGATAATGTACTCTGAAAACATGGATTAAATTTTTTGTGCATAGAGATTACATTTACTGTACTTGTTTCATAAACCTAATCCCAAAATTTGATCGTTTTAGTTTTTAACCTTTAAAAAAATTTTATTTCTAGTAAAATGTTTATTGGAGGCTTGAGCTGGGATACAAGTAAGAAAGATCTGACTGAGTATTTGTCTCGATTTGGGGAAGTGGTAGACTGCACAATTAAAACAGATCCAGTCACCGGAAGATCAAGAGGATTTGGATTTGTGCTTTTCAAAGATGCCGCTAGTGTTGATAAGGTAGGAATGTGTTTTTGCATGATGCTGCTCTTGTGTGCTTCTTGCCAGTTGTTAGGAGGGTTGGTTGTATACTGCTGTCAGATTAAATAAATGTGTCTTTTAGGTTTTGGAACTGAAGGAACACAAACTGGATGGCAAATTGATAGACCCTAAAAGGGCCAAAGCTTTAAAAGGGAAGGAACCCCCAAAAAAGGTCTTTGTGGGTGGATTGAGCCCAGATACTTCTGAAGAACAAATTAAAGAATATTTTGGAGCCTTTGGAGAGGTGGGCTGTGTTGTTGCTAAAATGTGTCTTATATTTGATTCCTTTATGTAATATTTATCCTTGGCCTACTTCTTACAGAACAAATTCATGTCAGGTGAGGGGTTAAATTACTGCTTCCAGTCACACCATAGTTGGATCACAGTCTTTTGTGCTGCAATGGCAATCAGTTTCTAATTTTGGTGAAAACTTGGATGCTCTGGCGTGGTCATTGTTTGAACTTGTAACTATTGGACTCTTGATTATGAAATGATACTGGGGGAAAAAAGGTTTTTTTCTCCAGGTCACCAGAAATACTTAATGGATGAAGTGAATCACATT
This sequence comes from Saccopteryx bilineata, assembly GCF_036850765.1. Lineage (NCBI taxonomy): Eukaryota > Metazoa > Chordata > Mammalia > Chiroptera > Emballonuridae > Saccopteryx > Saccopteryx bilineata. Next base: position 201,167,423 of record NC_089494.1, read on the forward strand.
TAGTTTGATGTTGATATTAAGTAGCAGTAGTCTACAGAAGTGATCTTGTTAGAGTAACGTGTTATGTTGAAGCTTGCATAGGGCCTGTGATGTTCTGAAACCTTTGCTGGCTGATCTTGAGTGTGCTTCTTGATTTCAGATTGAAAACATTGAACTTCCCATGGATACAAAAACAAATGAAAGAAGAGGTTTTTGTTTTATCACATATACAGATGAGGAGCCAGTAAAGAAATTGTTAGAAAGCAGATACCATCAAATTGGTTCTGGGAAGGTAAAGCTATTTTAGTTATATTGAATGAAAAGTTTTGAATATCTTTTCACTAATGAAATAGTTTGCTTTGAGAATAAAATCTCATAACAGAACTTAAGTAACAATATTGTTTGCTTTTTAAAATTTGTCTATAGTGTGAAATCAAAGTTGCCCAACCCAAAGAGGTATATAGGCAGCAACAGCAGCAACAAAAAGGAGGAAGAGGTGCTGCAACTGGTGGACGAGGTGGTACTAGGGGTCGTGGCCGAGGTGAGGTTTAATTGTAGGGTCATGACTTACTGGTTTGAGCTGTAAACTACTAAATATGAGTAAGCCCATAAGAAAGTAAAGCCAGGTTTTAAATGTTTCAACATGGAAAATGCTCAGTTGAGTGGGTTGGTTTTTCATTTTATTGAGTTTATTGGTTTCACCATTTTAAAGATTGGCCACTGTAACAGTGTCATCAATGATAGGGGAATCATACCCATTAAATGTAGTAAAGATTACATAAAACACCAGGGCACGATAGTTTTTCTTGGGCATGAGTTCTTGCTTTATAATTAGTCTGCCTGTCTTCACCTTTATCCTGATTTTCCATTAAATTTAGGAAGCCTGATACTGGCAGGATTGGACTTTCTGCCCCTGCCCCCCCCCCCCCCCCCTTATGGCAGCTGGAGTAATACTTTTTCAATCAGATGGTCCATTCTGCCTTAAGATTTGCAGAGTGAGAGATAGGAACATATCGTTTTATGTTAGGAATGGGGGTCAAAATTGTTTCCTAACACTGTGCATTGTTTCAGGTCAGGGCCAAAACTGGAACCAAGGATTTAATAACTATTATGATCAAGGATATGGAAATTACAATAGTGCCTATGGTGGTGATCAAAACTATAGTGGCTATGGCGGCTATGATTATACTGGGTATAACTATGGGAACTATGGATATGGACAGGGATATGCAGACTACAGTGGTAAGAATATTTAACTTAATTTCCTAACCATTGGTATTAAAATTCAGAGTTAAATTATAATCCATTCTGAAATTGTGTGACTTTTCATTGAAGTATTTGAAGTTACATTTTTAAGGCAATTGATAGTCATAGGGTGATGTGTGAAGCTCAGGTTACAGATTTTCAAGATTGTGTGACTAGTTTGTAGGCTGTTGAAATGATTGTTTTCATATTTGTCATGCACAGTTCTATACATCTAATAGTTTTCTAAAATATATATAATAAAGCCATATTGTAAAGTCTCTTAATAAACATTTTTGTATTGTCAAAATAGGCCAGCAGAGCACTTATGGCAAGGCGTCTCGAGGGGGTGGCAATCACCAAAACAATTATCAGCCATACTAAAAGGCGGACATTGGAGAGAACAGGTGTGTATAAGAGCACAAGCCATCAGTAAAATTACCTAATTTAATTTAAAGATCAATAGACAAATGAAAAACAAGTAAAAACATATTGCGTAGCCTGTTTTTACTAAATTGTTAATTTTTAATTGCTTTTTGCCTAAAGTGTCTATAGATCTTTAACTTTAAAGTTTTACCTCACTTTCTTTAGTATTACAGAAAAACTTAAAAGTTTTTCTGTTTGCTTTGTGTACCAGGTGGTCTAGAGGAATAATTAAACTTTTTTAGAACTATTAACAGGTAAAGTACTGAAATGGGTACAACTTAAGGAAAACACGAATGTTGTCTTCTAACTCTGACATTATACCTTGTTTGTACCCGCCAGCGGGAACTTCATTGCAGGCCGTGTGTCACCCTGACCACGTCTATCTCTGGGGGTCGCACGTTGCGGGCAGAGCGCAAGGCATACACCAGAAAACGCTGTCCTGTGGTATGGTCTCTTCCAACTTCATGTACCAGCGTAAAGATTAAAGTGGAAAACTTCAGACTTTGGCTTCTTTTTTAATCTTTTTGGAGATTAAGTGTCTAAACTTAACTTAAATGGTTTTTTACAGGAGTTAAAGTACATAAATGCCTTTTTACAGCTTAATCATTTTGGTCTTCTGTTTAGTGTTGTATTTCAATTGTGGAGCCTCATTTTAAGTGTTCATTCTTTAAGATTTAATGCTTGCTTTTTCTTTTTATAGCTAATAGTGAAATCTACAAACCAAAACAAGAACTTTAAAATCTGGGATATTAATTAAAGATCATATGCACACAGCAATTTTTCTTGTGACATAATAACCTCATTAGAAATTAATATTTGTAGAAGCATTTTACTTGGTTTACTAGAGATGCTTCTAGTAGACTAATCTAGCACAGTTCAACCTGTGGATATGGGAAGGTTGCATTCCCCAATTCTTTTCTAAATAAATTTAAATTGATATCATTTGGGAACTTCAGGGTGAATTTATTACGTACTCAAATTGCATTTTGCCAATGAATATGCATGTGATCTTTAATTATTGAAGAAAATAAAGTGAGGACTTAAAACAATTCATGAAAGTGGACCTGAAAGCTTGTCAGCTTTGCACAAATCTAATTACTATTTTGTTTTTGTTTTTAGGAGGAGATTGTTAAAGTAACGCATCTCGCAGGATGACATTGAAGATTGATCTTCTGTTGCTCTAAGATGATTATTTTGTAAAAGACTTTCTAGTGTACAGACACAACTGTGTCCAACTGTATATAGCTGCCAATTAGTTTTCTTTGTTTTTACTTTGTCTTTTGCTATCTGTGTTATGATTCAATGTGGATTTGTGTTTATACAAACTTTATTTGTATGATTTCATGTTAAACCTCAAATAAATGCTTCCTTATGTGATTGTTTTTCTGTGTCAGGTACTAAATAGATCTGTAAAAGTGTGATTTTTAAATAAGCAATAATTAAGGCACAGTTTGTTTTGTAAGGAGTGTTGGTACGTAAGCAGAAACTGGTCTTCATGAATAGCCAGCTATAGTGTCACCCTGTTCCTCATTTTTAGATGTATTCTACACTCCCAGTCTTCATCTCCTTGTTAACAGGCTTTCACTACACTTCTAAATAATGTAATTTCCTCTCTGTATCTGGAGATGTTGTCATGGTTGTGATTAGTGCAAGCTTTGTAGTAGGCTGTGAGTCTTCTAAGGATTATATTCTGAAGATAAGTAACCCTTTAATGGCACAAAGCATGTTAGCTCCTTTTATGAATAGAAAAGGTTTTGCTTTGTTCCTGTCTCTGGAAAAACATTTGTTACAATTTGCTAAATATCTCTAACTTAATCAGTGGCCTGTTTGGGTGGGCCTTTGAATAATCATAGTTCCATGAATTTAACTTTTGATAAAGAAGCCCAGGGAAAGGGCACTGTTAAACTGGTAAGACCTACAGTTTGAGAGTATCAGAAATAGTCGCATCACACAGGAATTTGGTAGATAAGCCTGAGGTTATTAAAATTAGAGCAAAAGTGAGATTAAGGTATTTGAAGTAGTGCCTGAGTAAAATAGTTATATTCTGTTAGTATGTCATAGCAAGCACCAAACTGAACAGTTTACTCTACTGGGTTATTACGGAGCTTTATTGAGTGTGAGCAAGGTGATGTGATCTCTTAGAAAAAGCCGTGCTAATTTGTTTTTAATCCAATTAGTGCATGAGCTGTGTAGGTAAGCATATCCATATTTGTACATAGAAAGAATACTGGGAAATGATACGCTTGAAGTCTTATGTTAATGCAGATCTAAGGGTGACAAAGTCATGTCATTACAGCAGATCTTCCTGGTACACTAAAAAGCAATTTTAACTAGATTTTAAAGGATTTCCTAGGTAAATCCAAGCTTTGAATTTTATAGTAAGTGAAGTTAATAGAATTAAGGTTTTTAAAGTTTTGTTTTTATGGATCCATGTTAGTCACTAGGATTGACATATGTGTTCACGTGTAAATAGCTGACCTCATCTTAAAGTGTAAATTTTATGCTGATGAACCTGCCCTTTTATTTGGTGCCTGCAACTTTGTTCCAATGATGTCTGTACTTGCTGGAGTATTAAGTTGCAACGCTCTTGGCTTTGTTTTGCTCCGGTTTTCCTTTAATCTAATACCTAGGCCAATTACCAGTTTTGGCTATTACAAGGGGTGCTGTTGATTCTTTATACAACGCTAGGGAACAGAAGGGTTGGTTTTGCTTTGGGGGGAATATTTTTCACTTTATGTTGTCAAAGTCAGTAGGTGCAGTGTCTTTAGGGTAGTGAATCCTGTAGTTCAAGTTTATGATTAGGTGACAGGCTGACATTGAGATTGTCCTTTCCCTGATCAAAATTGAATAAAGGCTTTTTAAACAAAATCCAAACTCTTCAATCAAGTCTTGATATATATGACTTAAGAAATACACTACATCTAGAGATTGAGATCTTTTACAAAGATTTGGAGCGGGAATGAATATGCTCGTGTTTTGCACTTGTCCGAGGTACTTCGGACTCAATTGTGATTTTAGGCTCTAGTACCAGCATGAAAATTTGAAATAAATATCCCAAGGCTAAGTGCTATAGACAATTCTGTAAGGATGAATGGTAAAGTTAGTATCAAGGTTTCACTATGAAGTACTTAGAACTGAGCAAAGTGATTTGACAATTGAAGGGGAAGCAGAAATTCTGAAGTACCTGTAATAAACACTCAGCAAGATTTTAGAGGAGAGGGGAGGAGCAGGAAGCATCAGCTCCCTTATGTGCCTTGACCGAGCAAGCCCAATTTTGAACTGGCGACCTCAGCATTTCAGGTTGTTGCTTATCCACTGCATCACCACAGGCCAGGCTAGCAAGTCTCATAGCTATGTTTATAAGATTAAGAATATTCAGACCTGGCTGGTTGGCTTTGTGGTAGAGCGTCGACCTGGTGTGCAGAAGTCCTGGGTTCGATTCCCGGCAAGGGCACACAGGAGAAGCGCCCATCTGCTTCTCCACCCCTCCCCCTCCTTCCTCTCTGTCTCTCTCTTCCCCTCCCGCAGGCTCCACTGGAGCAAAGATGACCCGGGCGCTGGGGATGGCTCCTTGGCCTCTGCCCCAGGTGCTAGAGTGGCTCTGGTCGCAACAGAGCGACGCCCCAGAGGGGCAGAGCATCGCCCCCTGGTGGGCGTGCCCGGTGGATCCCGGTCGAGCGCATGCTGGAGTCTGTCTGTCTCTCCCCATTTCCAGCTTCAGAAAAATACAAAGAAAAAAAAAATTCAGGTGTGTGTTTGGCTTGATTGGTTCAAGTGCATTGGCCCTGGGTGCTGAAGATGGCTGCGTGGAACCTTTACTTCCAGTGCTAAAAATAGCTTGGTTGCAAGCATGGCTCCAGTTGGGCCGAGCATTGGTGCCAGGTGGATCCTGATCGGGGCACATGTGGGAGTCTATCATCTCCCTGTCACTTAGAAAAAGAAGGGAAAAAAGTCTATTGGGAAACTAAACATGGATGAGCAGAGCTTTAATTTCATTGTTTGATATTTTCATCATGGTGAGACCAAAAACCCTTTGCTTATCTCCAGTAATTGTAATAGAAACATTCACTACTAAGGTTACAATGTGATAACTCAACTGAAAAGGTAATTCAGGACACTGCAAGTAAGATAAATTAATTTTTAGTTGTAGGAAATGAATGTGTTATATAATTTGAATTGCTTCAGCATTAAGCAAAATCATACCATTCTGTAAAAATCACTGCAGTCTGACCAGGCAAGTGGCGCAGTGGATAGAGCATTGGCCTGGGATACTGAGGACCCAGGTTTGAAACCCGAAGGTCATTGGTTTGCGCACAATCTCACAGGCTTGAGTGCAGCGTCGCTGGCTTGAACATGGGATCATAGGACATGACCCCATGATTGCTGGCTTGTGCAAGGGGTCACTGCCTTAGCTGGAGCCCCAGGGTCAAGACACATGAGAAAGCAATCAATGAACAACTAAGGTGCTGCAACTACGAGTTGGTGCTTATCTCTCTCCCTGTCTCCCTGCACCCCTTGCTAAAAAAAAAATAAAAAAATAAATTCTAATTCCTCCCAACTTTCCAACCTAGTCACTGCCATTTACTGAGGTCTCAACTTTTGGAGCAAAAATAATGCAACTTTATCTTTTATACTGTCATTCAAAAGTGTATTAGTCATAAAAATATGGGCTGTTCTTTTAAGATTGGTTAGTTTTATATATTTTTGACTTGGAACAGTCCAATTGGATGTGGAATACAAGTTTTGGTTGAATAACAAATTCACATAGGACTTCTCAACCACTTTTTTATAAATGGTAGGAAAGAATACAGTGGTCTGGAGGCTAAAGGGTTATGCTGAACATTCTGAAGATTTGTGTTACTTTAAATGGCAGTTTAAGCTCGTTTTAGCCTTGGCTGGTTAGCTCAGTGGTAGAGCATCGGCCCAGTGTGTGGAAGTCCAGGGTTCAGTTCTTGGTCAGGGCACACAGGAGAAGCGACCATCTGCTTCTCCACCCCTCCCCACTTTCTCTTTGTCCCGCAGCCATGGCTCGTTGGCATGGTTGGAGCAATTTGGTCCTGGGTCCTAAGAAAGGTACCATGGCTTTGCCTTGGATGCTGAAAAGGCTTGGTTGCTGAGCAACAGAGCAGTGGCCCCAGATGGGCCAAGCATCACCCTGTAGGGGGTTTGCCAAGTGGACCCAGTCAGTTGGGGTGCATGCTGGAGTCTGCCTCCCCACCTCCCCACCTCCCTACCTCTTAAAAAATCTCCAGTTTTCCTCCTATCAGTATTCATTTAAGACGTGTGCCACTTGGGAAGGCATATATATCATCTTGGTGGTGGGACTGAGGGACAGTTTAAAAAAATATTCAACATAATATACAGATTTGTTACTTAAAATTTAGTAAGATAAAATGATTACATAAGTTGTGATTTAACAAAAATCAGAAGTTTGAAATATCTGAGAAACACTATCCTTATCCAGCAGATGAACTCTTCAGATGAAAGGAAAACTTAAAACATATCTATACACAAGTAAATGTAGTTCCAGCGAAATTAAACTTCGAAAGCCACCTAGCTTAAGTGGCTCTTGAAATTGTTTGCTTTTATGGTAGAATGACTAAAATTTATTGAATTTGCTATCATTGATGAGTTGCACAGAGCTTCAGGTGGTACTTGGATATTTGCGTATTGGCTGGTGAATACTCATAGGGTGACTGTTCTATTGATGAGACAATAATGGCCAATCCCACAAAAGGTCCTATGCAAAACCTTGATTAATTCTGATTTTTCAGGTTGGAGAAGTTAGCCAATTAGTTGGAAATGCCCATTTATTAAATTTTGTAAACCTACATTTCTATCAAGCTTCTATAAAACTGTCAAGCATTTCTGAGGCCTAGATTTTGAACAGAAGTATTCTGGAAATAAATTTTAAGCATTAAGACTGGTCAGCAGTCTTTTAGTTAATTTCTGAGTGCTGAGATCTTTTGAAGTGGGATTTTTTTTTTTTCCATTTTTCCGAAGCTGGAAACGGGGAGGCAGTCAGACTCCCCCATGCGCCCGACCGGGACCCACCAGGCATGCCCACCAGGGGGCGATGCTCTGCCCCTCTGGGGCATTGCTCTGTTGCATCCAGAGCCATTCTAGCACCTGAGGCAGAGGCCATGGAGGCGTCCTTAGCACCCGGGCCAACTTTGTTCCAGTAGAGCCTTGCCTGCGGGAGTGGACGAGAGAGACAGAGAGGAAGGAGACGGGGAGAGGTGGAGAAACAGTGGGCGCTTCTCCTGTGTGCCCTGGCCGGAAATCGAACCTGGGACTCCTGCACGCCAGGCCGATGCTCTACCACTGAGCCAACCGGCCAGGGCCTGAAGTAGGATTTAATAATTGATTTCATTCTGTTCCTGATAAACTGGAGCCACCGCTTGTTCCCATGATAGGTATGTCCTATGGAATTGACAGCGACTATTTCAGGTAGTCCTACACCATCACACATTTAGGACAAACTTAGTTTTCTATAGACTAGTGGTTCTCAACCTTTTTACACTTTGGGGCTGGTGAAAATAGGATTATTTCGGGGACCGCTAAGGTGCAAATCACCCTGAGCATAAGTGAATTTGAGTAAGATCACTGGGTACATCAGGGTGATTAATACTTTCATGGACCGGCATGAAATTTCTAGCAGACTGGTCAGCAGACCAGCGGTTGAAAACCACTGCAATGGACCACACAAGCAGAGGGAGAAAAAGCAGGTGGGATAGTGGGGGCTATATGGTATTAGGGTAGTTTGAACATTTTTCATTACTAGGAAATCTTTTATTTTCTCCCTGTGGACTCTATGTTTTGAATAACTTTGTCAAATTGTATATTGCTCTCATTATGTAGTGTCATTTCTATTAAAGGCATATAGCTGCCAGAACTATACAGTATGTGATAATCAGCATCATACCATCAAGTTAATACAATGCCAGCTAAAATCACAGGAACCATTTTTGTTAGCTTGTGCTGATTTTTTTTAATGATACGTGTTTCTATCACTTTTAACATATTGATAATCAGTCCCAAGAATTTATTATAGTAGCCCCTTTATCCATGGTTTTGCTTTCCACAGTTTGTTACCCACAGTCGACCATGGTCCAAAAATATTAAATGGGAAATTCCAGAAATAAACAATTCATGTTTTATTTTTTTAATTTATTTTATTGATTTTAGAGAGAAAGGGAGAGAAACATTGACTTGTTTGTTGCTCTGCCATTCATGCATTCACTGGTTAATTCTTTATGTGTCCTGACCAGGGATCATACCCACAATTTTGGTGTATTGGAATGATGCTCTAACCAACTAAGCTACCCGGCCAAGGCTGACAATTCATCAGTGTTAAATCGCACCATTCTGAGTAGCATAATTAAATCTTTTTTAAAATTAATTAATTTATTTATTCATTTTAGAGAGGAGAGGGAGAGACAGAGAGAGAGAGAGGAGAGACAGAGAGAGAGAGAGGAGAGACAGAGAGAGAGAAGGGGGGAGGAGCTGGAAGCATCAACTCCCATATGTGCCTTGACCAGGCAAGCCCAAGGTTTTGATCCGGCGACCTCAGCATTTCCAGGTCGACGCTTTATCCACTGCGCCACCACAGGTCAGGCCATAATTAAATCTTGTACTATCCTGCTCTGTCCCACCGGGGACGTGAATCATCCCCTTGTCCAGTGTGTCCACGCTGTATATGCTTCCCACCCCGTTAGTCACTTAGTCGCTGTCTCAGTTACCGGATCAACTGTTGTGGTACTGCAGTGCTTGTGTTGAAGTAACTTTTTTACTTAATAATCACCCCAAAGTTCAAGAGTAATGAAGCTGGGAATTCAGATCTGCCAAAGAGAAGCCTTTGGCATACAGTACTTCCTTTAACTGAAAGGGTGAAAGGTCTGGACTTACTAAGGAAAGAAAAAATTGTATGCCGTGCTTGCCTAAATGTACAGTGAAAACAAATCTATTGAAGTGTGAAGTAAAAAAACTTCTTGCCAGTTACAGGTTATCATTAGTTATTTTTGTTACAGTAGATTATCATTAGTTATAGTTCATCTCTTACCATGCTTAATTTATACATTAGACTATATCATAGGTATGCATGTATAGAAAAACAGGAAATATCAGGTTAGGTACTATCCACGTTTCAGGCTCCACTGGGGTCTTGGAATGTATACACCTCAGATAAGAGGGAGTATGCATTGCTTTCATAATCTGGAAAAAAATGATTTTAAAATACTTGTGGTATGGATATAATTAAGTTTTTCTAATTTTGCATGTGAAATAAAAAGTCCCCCAAATTGTACTTTTGATTTCATTTAAAACATATACTATTTTTCATACATTTATATTTTAGTTTTAATCCATGTAAACATAGGGTTTAGACCCTATGAAAACTAAGAATAACTCCACTCTGGTCTATGATTTCCCCTATTCTTTTACTTTAAAGTTATTTTAGTTGCTATTAGCATGATGTTTTAGACATGAAGATACACACTAGCAAAAGTGTTATTTCCCCTGAATTTCCCATCTGAGACAATGCCAAATGCAAACACACCATTTCATTTCTGATTATCTGCTGAAAGGATTATTTTTTTTTAAATATCATTCCCAAGAAGGGAAGGTCTTCTTGGTGTTGGTGACAGATACAGAGAGATTTGCCATTGATTCACACTCAAGAACCACAGTACTACCAAGCTAGTACTTGATTTTTTAAATCTGAATCTTTTTAAGTTCTGGGTGTAATACATGCTCCTTGATGAAATGGAAGTCATTCTTTTCTTCATTAAGTATACCAAGGGGCACATTTCTCTCTGCCTGTAATAGAAACAATCAAGCACTCCTAACCAGAAGATTTACAGGCATTAATTACTGTTCTCTTGACAGTTCTCCTAGGAAAGGCAAACAAATTCAGTATAACTTAAGAATAGTGGTCACTTTATTAACTCCATTTGCTGCCATGAGAAAGAAAAAAAAGACATTAAGTGAAGACGTCAAAGGTTCTCAGATTCACTATTTCATAAATTGCTCCCAAGATCATGTCCTGTTCTTTTTTATGTCGCATTACATCACATTTCCATGCGTTAGCAGTCTTACATATAGTGTAAAAGTATACACTCAGGTGTATAAATATATGCATATAAAAGGTAGATACGTTTTCAAAAAGTATTGCTTCCGCCTGACCGGTGGTGGTGCAGTGGATAGTGTCGATCTGGGACATTGAAGTCCCAATTTGAAACCCCTAAGATTGCTGGCTTGAGTGCCAGCTCATCTGCCTTGAGCACAGGATTACCAGCTTGTCCATGGGATCATCGACATAATCCCATGGTTGCTGGTTCTGCTGGAGTGCCCCCCACCCTCCCACCTCAGGCAAGGCACATATGAGTAGCAATCATATGCGTTGATGCTTCTCATCTCTCTCTTCCTGTCTCTCTTAAGAAAAAAAAAAAAAAGACTGCTTCTACTTGCAGCAACAAATACAAAATAATATTGAATGTAAACCGTAACTGAAATATAAAATTTTAAGCTTGAGCGCGGGCTCATCTGGTTTGAGCAAAAAGCTCACCAGCTTGGACCCCGGGTCACTGGCTCAAGCAAGGGTTACTCGGACTGCTGTAGGCCCACGGTCAAGGCACATATGAGAAAGCAATCAGTGAAAAACTAAGGTGTTGCAATGCGGAACAAAAAACTAATGATTGATGCTTCTCATCTCTCCATTCCTGTCTGTCCCTGTCTATCCCTCTCTCTGACTCTCTCTGTCTCTGTAAAAAAAATAAAAATAAAACACTGAGAGAGAGAGAAATTCACGTGGCTAAAACCTAGAAGGTCAAAACCTAAAACTGGCACTCAAACTGGATTTTGACGGCCTTATGGGACAAAGGACACAGAAGTCAAAGTTTTTTGTTTTGTTTTTTTTACAGAGTGAGTCAGAGAGAGGGATAGACAGACAGGAAGGGAGAGATGAGAAGCATCAATCATTAGTTTTTTGTTGCACGTTGCAACACCTTAGTTGTTTATTGCTTGCTTTCTCATATGTGCCCTGACCACGGGCCTTCAGCAGACCGAGTAACCCCTTGCTCCAGCCAGCAAGCTTGGGCTCAAGCTGGTGAGCTTTTTGCTCAAACCAGATGAGCCCTCGCTCAAGCTGGCGACCTCGGGGTCTCTAACCTGGGTTTTCTGCATCCCAGTCTGATGCTCTATCCACTGTGCCACTGCCCGGTCAGGCAGAAGTCAAAGCTTAAATCCAACCAAAGACTCTGATTACTCCATCAAAAAGCTTCCACAGGGCTACATTCTCCGGACAAGATGTAATCCAGGTCCTCAACTGCGTGGTTAAGGAAACCTCAACCTCAGAATTTAAAAGTCCTAGAAAGGTAAGGAGCCTCAAGTGCCTGAAATAAAACAAATAAAAATCATTTCTTCACTTGATTTGATTGTTTTGACAAAGATTTTCTTTTTTTTTAATTTATAATTTTTTACAGTTCTTTTTAGATTTTATTTACTCATTTTTAGAGACAGAGAGAAGGGGTGGGAGGATCAGGAAGCATCAACTCCCATATTTGCCTTGACCAGGCAAGCCCAGATTTTTTTGAATCAGCGACCTCAGTGTTCCAGGTCAACACTTTAACCACTGCACCACCACAGGTCAGGCTCAAATATTGTTTTCTAACACATAAAAATGTAAAAACTTACTTTCCCAGGCTCCCTTAGTGCCAGAGCACAAATATGTGATCTCAGCTATTATCAACTGAAATTCTCCTACATTAGATTTTTTTTTTTTTTTTAAGAAATAGAGGGAGAAAGAGAAGGAGTGAGATCGTAGTTGCTTCACTTTAGTTGTTCACTGATTGCTTCTCATAAACACCTTGACTGGGCAAGCCCAGGGTTTCGAACTGGCAACCACAGCATTCCGGGTGGATAATCTCCACCCACTGCACCACCACAGATCAGGCAACGTTAGACTCTGAGACAGGAGTTAGTAAATCAAATTGGTTTAGTGGAATCGATGCTAGAACAGGTGGCAGCCACAGTGGCAAGTACTTTACTAAGGAAGCAGTGGTTCCAGCAGTGACATCCAGTATGTCACATTAATAAAGTCAGTGTTGAAAGCAGCAGTATTTGTGAACAGCAGGAATCACCAGCAGTAGAAACAGGTGTCTCATGGAGCCAGTTCTGTGATTTTCGAAATAGCTCCTGGATGAAAGTTCCCAAGTGTGGCTTTCCAACTTTCCTGGAGAGTCTGAGGTAGCTAAAATAGATTTTTAGTTAAAAAAAAAAAAAGCCTGACCAGGTGGTGGCATAGTGGATAGAGCGTTGGACTGGGATGCAGAGGACCCAGGTTCGAGACCCCGAGGTCGCCAACTTTGCTCATCTGGTTTGAGCAAAAAGCTCACCAGCTTGAACCCAAGGTTGCTGGCTCCAGCAAGGGGTTACTCAGTCTGCTGAAGGCCCGCGGTCAAGGCACATATGAGAAGGCAGTCAATGAACAACTAAGGTGTTGCAACGCGCAATGAAAAAAAAAGTATGGAATGGATATATAACAGGCATATTAATCAGAAGTACTTCCAGAAAAGCAGAGGGCATCCAAAATTTCACTTCTCCATAAAAGCAATGAGAACAGTGGCAAAAATTGTCAAAATAATTGTTTTCAGAACTCTGGAAATAAAATCTTTGCAATGATCCAAGGATCATTTTTTTTAAACACAACCTCTCAGAACCAGTGAGCTTTGTGACACTGTAACTTCCCTATAAGGAAATATAACAAATAATTGTATACCAACAAATTAGATAACGTAAAAAATGGATCAAGTCCTAGAAAGATAAAACTATTGAAATTATCTCAACAAGAAACAGAAAAACAGCCCTGCCTAGATAGCTCTGTTGGTTAGAGCACTGTCTGGAAGCACAGAGGTTGCCGATTCGATCCCCAGTCAGGACACACACAGGAACACATGGATGTCCGTCTCTATCTCTCTCTCCTTCTCTTCTTCCTCTATAGCTAAAATCTGTAAGTAAATTAAAAAACTAAGAGATTGTGCCTGACCTGTGGTGGCGCAGTGGATAAAGTGTCAATCTGGAACCCTGAGGTTGCTGGTTTGAAACCCTGGGCTTGCCCGGTCAAGGCACATATGGGAGTTGATGCTTTCTGCTCCCCCCCCTTCTCTCTCTCTCTCTCTCTCTCCCCCCCCTCTGTAAAATGAATAAATAAAATTAAAAAAAACAAACTAAGAGATTGAATTAAGTATTTTTGGGTTGTGTGTGTGTGTGTGTGTGTGTGTGTGGCAGAGACAGAGAAAGAGAGAGAGGGACAGACAGGGAGAGAGATGAGAAGCATCAATTCTTCATTGTGGCACCTTAGTTGTTCATTGATTGCTTTCTCATATGTGCCTTGACGGCAGGGGTGGGGGTGGTTGTGGAGGGGGGCTACAGTAAAGCAAGAAACCCCTTGCACAAGCCAGCGACCATAGGGTCACATCTATGATCCCATGCTCAAGCCAGCAACCCCGTGCTCATACTGGTGAGCCTACGCTCAGTTGGCGACCTTGGGGTTTTGAACCTGGGTTCTCTGCATCCCAGTCTGATGCTCTATCCCAGGCATGGCCAACATATGGCCCACGAGCCAGACCCAGCCCACGTAATGAGTTTTTGCGGCCCGTGATTAAATTTTTAATATTCTCCGCACAACGCACTGTGGAAATGAAATAAATGGTACCTTTAAATCGTTATACATAAACTATGATATCTTCAGTAATCTTCAGCTCAACTTATATTTGTGAACAAACTTTTTCTTTAATGAATCTAAATAAAAGTACAAGATCAAGATAGAATGATTTATATTTGGAGGCTGTTAAGAATAGCTACTACAAGTATAGAGCCAGATATTAAAATAATAATAGGCGATGCAAAGCGCCTCAACACGTCCATTAGTTTTTTGTTAATTTGTTGTACTAAATTACTTACATTCATAAACAAATTACATAATAAAATTTTGTTTACGTAAACTAATCGTTTTTGTATTTAACATTTTTTAATTTTAATATTTTGTCCGGCCCGTGAAAAGTTTTCTTTCTAATCTGGCCCGGGGGCAAAAACTGTTGGCCACACCTGCTCTGTCCACTGCACCACAGCCTGACCAGACTGAATTAAGTTTTCTCTCTTTTTTTTTTTTTTTTTTTTTTTTACAGAGAGAGAGGGGGGGGGGATAGACAGGGACAGACAGGAACGGAGAGATGAGAAGCATCAATCATTAGTTTTTTGTTCCGCATTGCGACACCTTAGTTGTTCATTGACTGCTTTCTCATATGTGCCTTGACCATGGGCCTTCAGCAGACCGAGTGACCCCTTGCTCGAGCCAGCCAACTTGGGTCCAAGAAGGTGAGCTTTTGCTCAAACCAGATGAACCCGCGCTCAAGCAGGTGACCTCGGGGTCTCGAACCTGGGTCCTTGGCATCCCAGTCCGATGCTCTATCCACTGCGCCACCGCCTGGTCAGGCATGAATTAAGTTTTTTTTTTGTTTTTTTTTAATTTCTTTTCTTTTTTTTTATTCATTTTAGAGAGGAGAGAGAAAGAGACAGAGAGGAGAGAGAGACAGGGGGGAGGAGCTGGAAGCATCAACTCCCATTATGTGCCTTGACTAGGCAAGTCCAGGGTTTCGAACCGGCGACCTCAGCATTTCCAGGTCGATGCTTTATCCATTGCGCCACCACAGGTCAGGCATGAATTAAATTTTTAAAAAAACTTTCCATTTTGAAAACCCAGGACCAGATGCTCCAGCGATGAATTTCACTAAAACATTTAAAGAATTAGCACCGCCTGACTGGCAGTGGCGCAGTGAATAGAGCATTGATAGAGGTCGCTAAGGTCCCAGTTTCAAAACCCCAAGGTTGCCAGCTTGAATGCACAGTTGCGAGCTTGAGTGTGGGATCACAGACATGGCCCCATGGTCATTGGTTTGAGTCCAAAGGTCACTGGCTTGAAACCTAAGGTTGCTGGCTTGAACCCAAGGTCACTGGCTTTAGTAAGGGGTCACTGGCTTGGCTGGACTCCTCCCCCCCCCCCCCCCCCCCCGTTAAGGCACATATGAGAAGTAATCAATGAACAACTCAAGTGCTGCAACTAAGAGTTGCTGCTTCTTCTCTCTCTTCCTTCCTGCCTCTCTATTTCTATCACTAAAAAGAAAAAAGAAAAAAAAGCCAAAAACCAAATAAAATAATCCCCCACAACTAATATCATACTTAACAGTGAAAGATTGAATGCTTTGCAACTAAGATGAGAAACATGATAAGGATGTCAACTCTTGTTTTTCTACTGAATGTGGTACTGAGGGTTCTAGCAGGCCAGTTAGGCAAGAAGAGAAATGAAAGGTATTCAGATTTAAAAAGAAGTAAAACTATCTCTATTTGCAGGTGACATGATCATGTATATATAAATAGAAAATACTAAAGAATCCAAAAAATATTAGAATAATTGAGTTCAGCAAGGCTGCAGGGTATAAGATCAATATACAAAAATTATTTTATTTCTATAATCTAACAATGAACAATCCAGAAATAAAATTAAGAAAATGATTCTTTTTACAATAGTCTCAGAAGTAATGAAATACTTAGGAATAAATTTAACAAGAGAAATGTAAGATTTTAAAATATTAAATACATATTATTGAAAGAAATTAAAAAAGTTCTATATAAGTGGAAATATAGCTCATGTTCATGGGATGGGCCTAATACTGTTAAAATGGCAATACAGTACTCCCTAACTTCATATACAGCAGGTTGTCAACCTGTGGGTCGCGACCCCGGCGGGGGTCAAACGACCAAAGCACAGGGGTTGCCTAAAGCCATTGGAAAATACATATTTATTATACATTTTTAAATAAAATATGTACTTCCGACAGCTTTAGGCGACCCCTGTGTTTTGGTTGTTCGACCCCCGCCGGGGTCGCGACCCACAGGTTGAGAACCGCTGATATACAGAGTCAATGCAATGACTGTCAAACCCTCAGCTGGACACACTGCTAATATTGACAAGCTGACCTTAAAATTCTTACGGAAATATGTATATTACAGCATAGGGAATATAGACAATAATACCATAACTATGTATGGGAACAGTTAGGTACTTGAAACATCAGGGGGACCACTTTGTAAAGTACATAATTTTCTAACCACTATGTTGTACATCTGAAACTATTCAAAATATCTAATGTAAACTGTAATTGAAAAATATCCATAAGTATTAATATATATATGTATTTTAATTTAATTTAATTTTTATTTTTTATAATTTTATTTTCTTTTTTTCTTTTATTTATTCTTTTTTTTTTAGAGAGAAGAGAGAGAGAGAGAGAGAGAGAGGAGAGAGAGACAGGGGGGAGGAGCTGGAAGCATCAACTCCCATATGTGCCTGACTAGGCAAGCCCAGGGTTTCGAACCGGCGACCTCAGCATTTCCAGGTCGACGCTTTATCCACTGCGCCACCACAGGTCAGGCCTGTATTTTAATTTTATTTACTGATTTTACAGAGAGAGGAGGATGATAAAGTTTAGATATGCAAAACTAGAGCTGGGAAAATTTGATTTGGTATAAATTATGATCATAAAAAGAAATTATGTCCTAGCTGGGTAGCTCAGTTGGTTAGAGTATCATCCTGAATCACAGACGTTGCCGGTTCAATCCCTGGTCAGGGCACATACAAAAACAGATCAGTATTCCTGTCTCTCTTTCTCTCAAATCAATAAATAAAATAAAATAAATAAAAAAGAAAATATAGCAAAAAATCTTCAATGGTAAAATTAGTTATGGGCAAGATGAGACTAAATGTTCAAAGCATTGATTCTGATTAAATAATTTCAGAGAAATAAAAAGAAAATGAAAAACATTGGAAACAGGTTTACTGCTCTCCATATAAAATTAATCAGACTTAAATTTACATTATATTTAGCTATATAAAATTGATAATTGATTCTTCAATGTATCATTCTATTAAATTTTTTTTTTTTTATATAGAGACAGAGAGAGAGTCAGAGAGAGGGATAGACAGACAGGAATGGAGAGATGAGAAGCATCAATCATTAGTTTTTCATTGCGCATTGCGAGACCTTAGTTGTTCATTGACTGCTTTCTCATATGTGCCTTGACCACGGGTCTTCAGCAGACCAAGTGACCCCTTGCTCAAGGCAGCAACCTTGGGTCCAAGCTGGTGAGCTTTGCTCAAACCAGATGAGCCCGCTCTCAAGCTGGTGACCTCGGGGTCTCGAACCTGGGTCTTCCGCATCCCAGTCCGACACTCTATCCACTGCGCCATTGCCCGGTCAGGCTCTATTAAAATATTTTTATTGATAAAAAATGTAATAAAAAATTTCCTAATCTCAAAACCACAGTATGAAAAGTACTCTTAATTTCACATTAGCTTGACTAGTGGTGGCACCAGTGGACGAAGCATTGGCCTGGGACGCAAGGTCCTGAGTTCGAAACCCTGAGGTCACTAGTGTGAGTGCAGGCTCGTAGGCTTCAGTGTGGGATCAGACATGAACCTATAGTCAGTGGCTTGAGCAAGGAGTCACTGGCTCAGCTGGAGCCCCCATCAATCCAGCACCACAGTTTAACAGCCTTTTGCAACCTAATCAGTGAGGTGGGGGTTGGGCAGACTGTCAGCTTACAGCCAATTCCCCACACTCTGTCCCCCCAAATTCTAAACTCCAAAAACCCTGTTGTTTTTTTGTCCCCAACAGGCACATATTTTTCTGGAACAGGGCGCACCTGGAGACTTCCTAGGCTGCACCAGTGCGCCCTGGCGAACACTGAGAACCACTGGACTATCCCTTCAGACCCCTGGACCTCTTGTGTAAGTTGCAATTATGTCTTCACCCATCCACTAGAACTCTATGTCAATTACTCCATATCCCTCTTCCAGACTTCCCTTTACATTTTAAGGCTCTGGGTTGCATGTTTCGGGGGACAGAAACAGTGCTAAATATACACCTGTTAACTTATTTCTCAGAATAACCCTGATAAGAGAAATCTAGTTTAGAGAGTGTGGAATAACTTGTTCAGTGAACATCTGTTGATGACAACCTCAGCAAGGACAGAGAACTCCTCCACTGTCTTCTCCTGTTACAGCCAGGGTTCAAACCTGTCTGGCTTAAAAGCCTGTCTCCTTGTATGTAGGCAACATTGCAGTGTCGTGTTCCGGTATTTTCCCTAGCTTGGATCCCCATGGAAAAGTTTATCAAGACCAGCTATTTATCAGTCTATACTCCTTAAATATACCAAATCAGTAAGAATTGATGTATAAAATCTGAATGTTATTTCTGTCCTGAATAGTGTTAGAAAGAGCACCATCTCAGCCTTAAAATCTGAGAAAGTAAAAACATGCCCTGCTATGCATCCATCTAGGAAAACAAATAAAGTCAGTTGCAAATTTAACAAGAAATAATGTTTTCTCCAAGGACATGGTGCAGCTATAAAGCATCAAAAGAACTCCCTTCATTGAGTGGCTACTGGTTCTCTAGTCATAGACTAGAAACTTAGCTGTTTGAAATGATATCAGGGCCTGACCTGTGGTGGCCCAGTGGATAACGTGTTGACCTGGAACGCTGAGGTTACTGGTTCGAAACCCTGGGCTTGCCGGGTCAAGGCACATATGGGAGTTGATGCTTCCTGCTTCTCCCCCCCCCGCCCCCCCTCTCTAAAATGAATAAATTTTTAAAAATATTAAATTATTTTTAAAAAATGAAATGATATCAGGAAGGACATTAGTTTGTCCCAGAGAATCTAAGGTACAAGGAAGCGACCTTCATTTCCAATCCAGGTGTACAGCTTCAGAAAACAGGTTTCTGAACACATTCCACCTGTGTTCAGGTACCTGAACTTTGTCGTTTTCAAGGAAACATGGGCTTGTTCAATTTTACAGTTCAGATCTGATATGGCCCCTTTACATACGACCCCACTTTGCTTTGATCCTGTCAAAACAGTGGTTCATTTATATTTCATCCAAATGCCACCCTTCCCCCAAATCCTGTAATTCTTCTCTTTTCCTTTATTTAGTGAGACATCCCATAGTTCTTCTGGTAAGCAGTCTCTGTTGTTGCAAAGAGTATAAATCCCACTATGACTACTGTGCCTGATGGTCTTTGGCTGATTGAGTTAGAGTGGTTCCCATCCAGGTATGGCCAACACCCTTGCTCGGTAATGATGAACCAGGACCTCGACTCAATAATAATATGCACAGCCTGACCAGCCGATGGCGCAGTGGGTAGAGCATCTGACTGGGATGTGGAGGACCCATGTTCAAGACCCTGAGGTCACCAGCTTGAGCATGGGCTCATCTGGCTTGAGCGAAGCTCATCAGCTGGGACCTAAGGTCGCTAACTTGAGCAAGGGGTTACTTGGTCTGCTGTAGCCCCAAGGTCAAGGCACATATGAGAAAGCAATCAATGAACAACTAAAGTGCCACAATGAAAAACTGATGATTGATGCTTCTCATCTCTCTCCGTTCCAGTCTGTCTGTCCCTGTTTATCCCTCTGACTCTGTCTCTGTAAAAAAATAAAAATAAAAAAATAATAATAATATGCACAGCTAAGACCCCTTCAGTTTTTCTTGCTTGAGGACTCTGTCCTTGAGTATGTACGGGTGTGCTGACGCTAGATTTTTATCTCTGGCCCTTCAGAGTCATGCAAGTTTTTTTTCTATCATTTTTTTAAATGTTTATTAATTTTAGAGAGGAAGGGAGAGAGCAGGAGAGAGACAGGAATATTTGTTCCTGTGTGTGCCCTGACTGGGGATCAAACTGGCAAGCTCTGTGCTTCAGGATGACGTTCCAACCAACCTAGTCATCTGGCCAGGGCTTTTTCTTTTTTTAAAAAAAAGATTTTGCCTGACCAGGTGGTGGCGCAGTGGATAGAGCATCGGACTGGGAGGCGGAAGGACCCAGGTTCGAGACCCCGAGGTCGCCAGCTTGAGTGCGGGCTCATCTGGTTTGAGCAAGGCTCACCAGCTTGGACCCAAGGTCGCTGGCTCCAGCAAGGGGTTGCTCGGTCTGCTGAAGGCCCACGGTCAAGGCACATATGAGAAAGAAATCAATGAACAACTAAGGTGTTGCAACGCGCAATGAAAAACTAATGATTGATGCTTCTCATCTCTCTCTCTGTTCCTGTCTGTCTGTCCCTGTCTATCCCTCTCTCTGACTCACTCCCTGTCTCTGTAAAAAATAAATAAATAAATAAAATTAAAAAAAAAAAAAAAGATTTTATTTGGCCCTCCTCAGTTGGCTCAGTGAGTAGAATGTCAGCCCAGTGTGCGGACATCTCAGGTTCGATCCCTGGACAGAGCACACATAAGAAATGACCACCTGCTTCTCTCCTTCTTCCCCTCCTGCAGTCAGTGGCCTGTTTGGTCCAAGCATCAGCTGGGTGCTGAGGACAGTTTGGTGGGTCCAAGTGTCAGCCTCAGGTGCTGAGGATAACTCGATTGATTTCAGCATTGACCCCAGATAGGGGTTGCCAAGTGGATACCAGTCAGCGTGCATGTGGGAGTCTATCTCCCCTCTTCTCACTTAAAAAAAAAAGATTTATTGATTTGGTGGAGGGTAGTGAGAAGAATCAACTCACAGTTGCTTCACTTAGGTTGTTCATTGATTACCTCTCATGCATGCCTTGACCGGGCAAGCCCAGGGCCTCCAACCAGCGATGTCAGTGTTCCAGGTCGACATTCCATTCACTAGACCACCACAGGCCAGAGTCATGCTGTCTTTTGAGTAAGAAGGCAAGGCAACTTATCCTTAGGGTTAGAACACAAACTTTTTTTTTAAATTTTATTTATTGATTTTAGAGAGAGGGTGAGAGAGACAAACATTGATCTGTTCCTGTAAATGACCTGACTAGGGATTGAACCAGCAACCTTTGCATATTGCAACAATGCTCTAACCAACCAAGCTATTCGGCCAGGGCCCAAATCTCTTGTATTTTAATTTTTGACCAAATGTCTATGTCTACCAACTTCTCATCAGTTGCCTGCGAATAAACTTTCACAGGCCCTGGCCCGTTGGCTTAGCAGTAGAGACAGCCTGGTGTGTGGATATCCCGGGTTTGATTCCTGGTCAGGGCACACAAAAGTGACCATTTGCTTCTCCACCCCTCCCCTTCTCCCTTCTCTCTCTCTAGCTCTCTCTTCCCCTCCTACAGCCATGGCTTGGTAGGAGCAAGTTGGCCCCAGGCACTGAGGATGGCTCCATGGCCTCGAATAGCTCGGTTGCTGAGCAATGGAGCAATGCCCCCAAGGGGCAGAGCATCACCCCATGGTGGGTTTGCCCGTTGGATCCTGGTTGGGGTGCATGCAGGAGCCTCTCTGCCTCCCCACTTCTCACTTTAAAACCCCCCCACAAACTTGCACAACTTCCTGCCATAACTTTTCAGATGGTTTAAAAATGTAATGACTACTCTGAAAATTTCTGACCTAAGACTGTTTGTTGTAGAGACACCTAAGAATGAAAAAGAAAACAGAAACCTCCATGAAGAGATTGCCTGTATTATCTGTCTAAAAGAAAGATCACTTAGTTTAATAGAAGATCCCCCCTCCTCAAACATCATTCATTTTTGTTCTCAAGGAATTAAATAGTTTTATTTTGTGACCTAATAAAATTGTCAAGAGCCTACAAGTTACTGTTTAAACCAGCTCTAACAACTCATGTATCATCATGTGTTTTGAAATGGATTTTTCTTTCTTAAAGATTTTATTTATTGCCTGACCAGGCGGTGGCACAGTGGATAGAGCATCGGACTGGGATGCAGAAGACCCAGGTTCGAGACCCCGAGGTCGCCAGCTTGAGCATGGGCTCATCTGGCTTGAGCAAAAACCCACCAGCTTGAACCCAAGGTCACTGGCTCCAGCAAGGGGTTACTCGGTCTGCTGAAGGCCCACGGTCAAGGCACATGTGAGAAAGCAATCAATGAACAACTAAGGTGTTGCAACGCGCAATGAAAAACTAATGATTGATGCTTCTCATCTCTCCGTTCCTGTCTGTCTGTCCCTGTCTATCCCTCTGACTCACTCTCTGTCTCTGTAAAAAATAAAAAATAAATTAAAAAAAATATTTTATTTATTGATTTTTAGAAAGGAGAGAGAGAGAAATAGAAAGGCGGGAGGGGGAAGCAGGAAACACCAATTCATAGTTGCTTCTCACATGGGGTTTCAAACCAGTGACCTCATAACTCCAGGTCATGCTTTATCCACTGCGCCACCACAGGTCAGGCTGAAATGGGTTTTTCTAAATCTAAGTTTTTTCTTTATCCTTGCAGCAGAAAGATTATTAACCTTTCTCCGATGATAATATTATATTTTTCTAAGGCTGGCTCTCATTCAATTTTTTTCCCCTTCTCTTTCCTCCTCCTTCTCCTCACTTGAGAAATTTTAAAACTTGACCAGAAAAAAATTCTGTTGTCATGTGTGCATTCTAGAAACATCCAGTGTACATAAACAATCAAAATTTCAACAAGAGCCTGACCAGGTGGTGGCGCAGTGGATAGAGCATCAGGCTGGGACACAGAGGACTCAGGTTCAAATCCCTGAGGTTGCCTTGAGCATGGGGTTGCTAGTTTGAGCATGGGATTATAGACACGACTTCATGGTCGCTGGCTTGAGCCTCCCAGTCAAGGCACATATGAGAAAGCAATCAATGAACTAAGGTGCCACAACAAAGAACTGATGCTTCTCCTCTCTCTCTTCCTGCCTGTCTGTCCCTCTCTCTGTCTTTGTCCCTGTCTCTCGCAAAAAAAAAAAAAAAAACTACAAAGAAATAAAAAGTTAATAAAGTCTTTTACCTTAAAGTTAAAAGCTTTAATTTTATTTTATATACTTGTACTTACATGTCTAAGAATACACATATACTGTAAATAAATACTGTGATTAACTCAAGAATCACCTATAAATGGTAAAAAAAAAAAAAAAACCCACAAATTTAAAGTATATTCAATGTCAGATTTATTCATTAAAAAAATCTTACACATTCTTTACTACAAGTTGGTACACGGATGACATTTTCTAAAAAACAAAACAAAAAAGGAGTAAAATTAGAATTGGGTCTTCTTTTTGGAAAATGACCAAATTAGTATATGTACAGATATCAGATGTTCTTTTCAATTACCAAAATATTCTATTAATTCTCTGGACTTCTGGAATATTCTTGAAATTCAATTCTGACCAAAAATTCTTCACTTTGAAGTTCCTAGCAATCGCTGCTCCTTATTGCAGTGGTTTTAAAACATGGATAATAAGTATGTTCATATATTATATATACATAGTCTCCTCTGAAAGTTCTTCTAGATTTTGTCTTTACTATATTAGGCCCTACATTCAGAACAATTAAAAACATTAAGATGTCTTTTGTGCTTAAAATCTCAGAGGCTTCCTGGAATGGCCACCAGGTAGCACAAAGATTTTCTCCTTCACTTACAAAAAGAAAGGATAATTGAAAATAATTGTTTATGTATTCTTCAAATTTTTCTTGAACTACGGTAAGAATGTTCTTCTTTTTAACCAAATAGCAAATACTATAAATACAGAAAATCAGAAAAGAAAAAATATATATATACTTTATCAATTTTCTATAATGTGTAAACATTATTTTAAAATAGGTATGACATTTTCTTTTTTTTTTTTTTTTTTCATTTTTATTTATTCATTTTAGAGAGGAGAGAGAGACAGGGGGGAGGAGCTGGTAGCATCAACTCTCATATGTGCCTTGACCAGGCAAGCCCAGGGTTTCGAACCGGCGACCTCAGCACTTCCAGGTCGATGCTTTATCCCACTGCGCCACCACAGGTCAGGCGACATTTTCAATTAAAAGTTAAAGACAATCAGTCAAACACATACTTAAGTGACTTTGTCTGAACCTATCCTGTTAAGCCAACAGCAGGGAGGCATCAATCAGAAAATGAGAATCAGCCGGCAGGGAGGATTTTGAACTATGGAGAAATGACTGCAGCAAAGAGGGGCTGTGGGAATCTGGAGTCACAAAGAGGACTTTGGGTTGGGGCAGGTGAAGGATGTTAGGAAAAACAAAAGACAGAAAATTTAATTTTTCTTCGGGAAATGAGTCAGAAAAACTGCTCTGGAGGCAACACAGAGCAAATGAACACAGTACACTTCTGGGATGGAAGAGAAGAACAATGTCCGGAGGCTGGTGTGTAGGGTAACTTAACCAGCACTTTTCCTGGGTGTCCTTACCAGGATGACTAAGTCTTTCTTTATGAAGTGAAGAGCCCTGAGAATTCTGGGCTGGAAATGTCAGCAGATCATTTTACCTATTCAGAACTCAAATTTCCACTTTTATTCTGAGTTTAGAAGAGTGATGTGTTTAACATCACTAAAGTCCCTGGGGACTTCTTAAATGTACACTGTTTTATTCTAAGAGGACCTTTGATCTCAAATAGTAGTACACTCTAGAGCAGTGGTCCCCAACCTTTTTTGGGCCACGGACCAGTTTAATGTCAGAAAATATTTTCACGGACCAGCCTTTAGGGTGGGGCGGATAATGTATCACGTGATCGAGACAAGTGTCAAGAGTCTTAGATGGATGTAACAGAGGGAATCTGGTCATTTTTTAAAAATAAAACATCATGGCCCTGGCCGGTTGGCTCAGCGGTAGAGCGTCGGCCTAGCGTGCGGAGGACCCGCGTTCGATTCCCGGCCAGGGCACATAGGAGAAGCGCCCATTTGCTTCTCCACCCCTCCGCCGCGCCTTCCTCTCTCTCTCTCTCTTCCCCTCCCGCAGCCAAGGCTCCATTGGAGCAAAGATGGCCCGGGCGCTGGGGATGGCTCTGTGGCCTCTGCCCCAGGCGCTAGAGTGGCTCTGGTCGCAACATGGCGACACCCAGGAGGGTCGCAACATGGCAACGCCCAGGATGGGCAGAGCATCACCCCCTGGTGGGCAGAGCGTCGCCCCCTGGTGGGCAGAGCGTTGCCCCCTGGTGGGCGTGCCGGGTGGATCCCGGTTGGGCGCATGTGGGAGTCTGTCTGACTGTCTCTCCCTGTTTCCAGCTTCAGAAAAATGCAAAAAAAAAATAAAAATAAAACATCATTCAGACTTCAATATAAATAAAACGGAAATAATGTAAGTTATTTATTCTTTCTCTGCGGACCGGTACCAAATGGCCCACGGACCGGTACCGGTCCGCGGCCTGGGGGTTGGGGACCACTGCTCTAGAGAAAAGGGATAGAGGCATGCATAAAAGCCATGAGTACAAATCTGGCACAGATGTAACTCCTGTCAATTAGCAGTTGTGCCAGACACTTTTTTCTTAAAGATTTTATTTATTGATATTTTAGAGAGAGAAGAGAAAGAGAAGGAGGGGAGGAGCAGAAAGCATCAACTCGTAATAGTAGCTGCTTTTCCTACTGCCTTGACCAGGCAAGCCCAGGGTTTGGAACCAGCGACCTCAGCGTTCCAGGTCGCTTTACCCACTGTGCCAACACAGGTCAGGCACACACTGCTTAAATTAACCTGCAATTCAATAATTGGAAATGTGAACTTTATCAATAAAAATTTATATTAAACTGAATATCTTAATAAGCTCAATCAAGAAGAATAATACCTCAGTTACCTACATTCTCCTTCAGAATTTTATTCTTTTTGCTCACAAATATTTTTGAAATTTAATTCCTAGAAACAAAACAAAATATATAAACATACTAAAATTAGCAACTACTTCTATTCATTTTTTTCTTTCAATTTTATTTTCTATTGGTGTCAGGTGTATAGTCTAGTGGTTAGACAATTATATACTTTATGCTTCTATTCATTTTTTATACAATAGCTTTATTGAGATATAATTCACATACAATACCACTCACTCATTCAAAGGGTACATACAACTCAATGATTTTTAGTATATTCACAAAGCCATGCAATCATTACTACAATCAATTTTAGAACATTTTTATCACACCAAAAAGAAACTCCACACCCATTAGCAATCACTTTCCATTTCCTCCAACTTCCCAGCCCTAGGCAACGAATACTTCTTTTCTATCTTTATAGATGTGCCTATCCTGGGCATTTCATATGCACAGAATCATACAATATGTGGCTTTTTGTTGCTGGCTTCTTTCACTTAGCATGTTTTCCAGGTTCGTTATGTTGTAATGTGTAATAATACCTGACTTCTTTTTTTTGTTTTCTTCAAGATTTTACTTATTGACTTTAGAGAGAGAGACAGAGAGAAGTATCAACTCAACTCATACTTGCTTCACTTTAGCTGTTCACTGATTGCGTGCTGTATGTGCCATGACCCGGCAAGCCCAGGGTTTTGAACTGGCAACTTCAGTATTCCAGGTCGTCGCTTTATCCACTGCACCACCTCAGGTCAGGCAATACCTCACTCCTTTTTATGGCTGAATGATATTCCATTGTAAGGTTTGCAGAAAAGTTAACACAGCAAGCCCAAGAAAGTTCTGCTTGCAAGGTTAGCACTTGGTTGGCATCTCGGAACTTGAATTTGGGGAGATTGCCACCATTCCCTAATAGGTAAGAATGGTTTATTCGTGGCACAGTGGACAGAGTGTCGACCTGGGGCACTGAGGTCCCAGGTTCGAAGCCCTGAGGTTGCCAGCTTGAGCACAGGCTCACCAGCCTGAATGTGGGGCCACCGGCTTGAGTGTGGGATCATCGACATGATACCATGGTCACTTGCTTGAGCCCAAAGGTCGCTAGCAAGGGGTCTCTGGCTCAGCTGGAGCCTCCCCCACTTCCCCACCCCTGTTAAGCCACGAATGAGAAGTAATCAATGAACAACTAAAGTGCCGCAATTACAAGTTGATGCTTCTCATCTCTCTCCCTGTTTGTCTCTCTCTCTCTCTCAGGAAAAAAAAAAAAAAAGGGCGGGATTGTGACTGTGTAGTGACTACTGCTTTTTTCTTTACTGATTTTACAAAGTGAGGGAGAGGGAGAGAGACACGAAGGAGGGGGGCAAGAGGAGAGCAAGAGGAGGAAGAGAAACATCAATCTGTTCCTGTATGTGCCCTAAACGGGGATTGAACCAACAACCTTTGTACATCGGGATGATGCTCTAACCAACTAAGCTACCCAGCCAGGGCCACATATATCTTTGTTCTTGATCAAGGTTTTTTGAGTTACAGTAACAGAAATCTACTTAGATTGTTCTCATGTAAATTGTGAATCCAGGGGATCCAGGAGCACTGCAAATAACCCAAAGAGTAAGCTCAGCTGAGAACAAAAGTGACTGGTATGTTTTTTTTGTTTTGTTTTGTTTTTAACAGAGACAGAGAGAGAGTCAGAGAGAGGGACAGATAGGGACCAACAGACTGGAATGGACAGAGATGAGAAGCATCAATCATCAGTTTTTCGTTGTGACACCTTAGTTGTTCATTGATTGCTTTCTCATAAGTGCCTTGACTGTGAGCCTTCAGCAGACCAAGTAACCCCTTTCTCAAGCCAGCAACCTTGGGTCCAAGCTGGTGAGCTTTGCTCAAACCAGATGAGCCCGCTCTCAAGCTGGCGACCTCGGGGTCTCGAACCCGGGTCCTCCACATCCCAGTCCAACGCTCCATCCACTGTGCCACCACCTGGTCAGGCTGCTATGTTATCAAGAACAAAGGCAGATACCATCTGCACCTTGTCAGGACCACATGGCCTCTGATCCCTAGTTATTTCTACACATCTGCTTCACTCTCTTCACTTCCCACTCCAACCTATGTTCTTAGCATCTCTGATCCACCAGGTGCAAAAAGGCTGCACAGTCATGTAATCAAATTTCTCCCTAGTTCCTGCCCTTTGTCCAACTGCTTAGAGACCCAGTATCCCAATTTCAATTTCTAGTTTATTGGCTGGGTCAAGTCTCCACCCTGGATTTGGCTTTGGCAATAAAAGTGGGGGTAGAATCATCTAATATAAATTTGGCTGCAAAGGGGTTACCCTTGGTTGCAGGGAAGAGTTCAGAGGAGCGAGTCATGGCCTGGCAGACAACTCAAAAAGGTATTTACTACCTGGACTTCTCATACGTCTTCAGAGTTAAGGTCCAGATATGGGAATGGGTTGAAGAGACAACATGACAAACTGTAACTGGTTAAATGACCACACACCCATATCAGTGATATACTATAGTGCTGAAGGTTTCTGGAGAGAGTTGCTTTCAGATCTTATAAGTAGATCTCCAGTAGCATCCAAAAGGCGAGCTCCTTGTGGGCTCTGCCTTGGTGAACATTTTTTATTAAAGTTAAGATTTCCCGGGCCTTGGCCTGGTGGCTCAGTTGGTTCAAGTATCATCCTGACATGCCAAGGTTGTGAGTTTGATCCCTGGTCAGGGCACATACAAGAATCAACCAATGAATGCATAAATAAGTGGAACAATAAATTGATGGTTTTTTTTTTCTCTCTCTCCCCCTAAAAATTAATAATAAAAAAAAGAATTAAAAAAAAAGGATTTTCCAGACCTAGTAATTTTGTGCTTTCATGTTGCCTAATATACTTAAATCTTCTCTATTTCTACCCTATCCACATTCTCAGCTAATGACAGACTTCTTAACTAGCTAAGAAAAATGAAAGGAATCAGAATTATCTGTTTATCACCAAACCTATCGATGAATCCACACCTGCATTCATATAATCTCCCTTCTTTCCTATACAATGAAAGAGCCATTTCTACTCTACTTGTACATTGGACCCCATCTCCTCTCACCTACTTAAGAAATTGGCTTCTGTATTTATACCCCCATTTCCACCTACATCACCAGTTTGCCTTTCCACTGGCTCATTGTCATCATCATACAGCCATGGTGTAACACTGAGGAAAAAAAAACTAGCAACCACAAATAGAGCTATACGGCACCCAGACATTTTTTTGTTTTGGGGTTTTTTTTTGGTGTTTGTGACAGAGACAGAGAGAGGGACAGATAGGAACAGAAAGGCAGGAAGGGAAAAGAAACATCAATTCTTCATTGCATCTCCTTAGTTGTTCATTGATTGCTTTCTCATATGTGCCTTGATGGGGTACAGCAGAGTGAGTGACCCCTTGCTCAAGCCAGCAGCCTTTGGGCTCAAGCCAGTGACCCAATGCTCAAGCTGGATAAACCCGCGATCAAGCTGGCAACCTCAGGGTTTCAAACCTGGGTCCTCCGCGTCCCAGTCCAACGCTCTATCCACTTCGTTACCGCTGGTCAGGTGGCACCCAGACTGTTAGCCACACATTTAAACTATCAGCAAGCCAAAAAACCCGTTTATGTTCTAGTCCTCTTGAACAAATACTGTATCACTTTTGAGAAATGTTTTAGCAATCTTTACAAACAGCTTTCCAAATTTGTTAAACTATGGTAAACACCAGAATATTATGCAATGTACTTGTTCTGTTGGGGTCTTCCAGGATTTGAGTTATTATTAGTCTATAAGTTATAAAATGAGAAGTGAAAGGTATGAGTCTTGAGGAAAATCCACACTCCTCTGCAAAGCAGCTACCTCAGGATAGGTCATTACAGGTTCTTCAGGCAAGGGGAGGCTAATCTAGATAGTAGATGGACCATATTCCTATTACTGCTATGACAAGTTACCATAAATTTAGAGGTTTAAAACAAGTTACTATCTAGTTCCAGAGGTCTCACTGGGCTAACTTAAGGTGTCTGCAGGCCTGTGTTCCTTCAGTTTTTTGTTGTTTTTTTAAATTGATTTTTAGGAGAGAAAGGGAGAGGAGAAACATCAATCTTCTGTTCCACTTATTTATGCATTCATTGGCTGATTTTTGCATGTGCTCCCACTGAGGATCACACCCACAAATTTGATGTAATAAGATGACACTCTAACCAACTGAACTACCCAGCCAGGGCCATCTGGAGGTTTTAAGGGAGAATTTATTTCCTTGTCTCTTCCAGTCTCTAGAGGCCACCTACATTCCTTGGCATGTGGCCCCCTTCCTTCCTTCTCAAAGCCAGCAGCATATCACCTTCAAATCTCTGACTCTAGCCCTCCTGCCTCCCTCATATAAGGATCCTTGTGATGACAGTGAACCCACTCAGATAATCCAGGATAAGCTTCCCATTTCAAAAACCGTAATTTAATCAGAGCAGCACAATCCCTTTAAGCACAGTGGTCCCCAACCTTTTTTGGGCCACGGACTGGTTTAATGTCAGAAAATATTTTCACAGACTGGCCTTTAGGGTGGGACGGATAAATGTATCATGTGATCGAGACAAGCGTCAAGAGTGAGTCTTAGACGGATGTAACAGAGGGAATCTGGTCATTTTTAAAAAATAAAATATCGCTCAGACTTAAATATAAATAAAACGGAAATAATGTAAGTTATTTATTCTTTCTCTGTGGACCAGTACCAAATGGCCCACAGACCAGTACCAGTCCGCGGCCCGGGGGTTGGGGACCACTGCTTTAGCACATCAGGTAATATATTCACAGGTTTTTGGGATTAGAATGTAGATATTTTGGGGGGCCATTATGCTGCCTACCACAGTACAAGAAAAGCTGTTTTTGCTGGCAAGGAAGGCTCAGCAAAATTTTGAGGGTCAAAGTACTCAGCTTCATTGAAATCTATCCAAATGTCCCCATGTAATTTTCAGTTTTATTTTTTTCCTGATCAATACTTTAATCTTAACATAGCTCATGCAAGTGAATTCAAGTTTTTTACTTGATTTAGAGAAAGGAAGAGTGGGGAGACATCAATTTGCTGTTCTACTTATTTTTGCACCCACTAGTTGATTTGTTATGTGCCCTGATTAGGGATCAAACCCGCAACATCAGTCCATTGGGGTGACAGTCCAGCCAGCTGAGCTATCAGCCAGGGCAACGTGCTTTGTAATTCAGTCATCCTCATGATCACTTTTTGAGTTTCTTTTTCTGAAATCTTGACCGTGGTTACATCTCGACGGATCCATCCCCTACCCCTCAGGCAGGTAAGGAACTTTCTGGCTCCTTATCCAGACCTCAAAGTAGGAATTTATACCTTGAGCTGATCATTTCTTTCTCTGAATTCTCCAGTGTAAGTTGAAATAGTTGCTCCACTCCAGTCCTTGTACCTTTTTTGTCTACTATGTTATCATATTGCAGCTATTTATTGGTAGTCCAGGGTGATAATTAACCATTTGCCATTGTATGCCATGAACTAATACCATTACCAGTGGCAATGGCGTTCATTAAATCAAATGGGATCAAAGAGCTAATTCCCATCTTTAAAATTCCGAGCCTTTTAATAACTACTTCCTTCTAATAACTAGGTGTAGTGAGGAAACAAAGCCACTGCAAGTACTCTGGAATAAAGAGATTTAATGCAGGGACTGAGGATTAGGCGAATGTAGTAGAAGCTGAAGGAGTAAAGGTCTGGGAGCTGCAGCAGAAGGATTAGAGAACATTTACTAATGACTGACTTGAAGCACTGGAGCAGGTTGAATAAGCTAGAACTCATGGAGAAAGGTAAGAAGCCAGAGTTTGTGGAGTCAGAGAAGCTGCCATTATGGTCACCTTGACCGCAAACCAGGAGTTTGCAAGGAAGTCTGCAAAGCCATTATGTTTGGCGGCCACAACTGCAATGTGAGTTTGTGGTGAGATCTGAGGAGCTAGAAACTGCTACAATCTCCTGGAAGAAGTCTATGCCCCTGCCACAACTTCCTGAGAATAAGTTTTTTTTCCTCTATTTTCCCAATCTCCTATGAGTACCTGTCATTGGCAAACTCTAACTCAGAACCATAAAGGAAGGGGATTGTGGGAAATGTTCCTGGCTTCTCTGAAAAGCAGAGAGGGTACAAGTGGGTGGTTGTAATGCAAAGCTGACGACCAGCAAATTCAGCATAGTTAGAACACTTTTGATTTTGAGGTATAAACTGGCAAGGCAAACTGGCTTAACTGATAAAGGGAATTTATTGAGTTACCTAAGTCTACAGGTAGAAACAGCTGTAGGCAGAAACTCATTTGGTAGTTCAAAGAATGTGACCAGGACCTGGTATCCGGTCCTTCATGTTTTTTTTTGTTTGGTTTGGTTTTTGTTTTTGTTTTTTTATAAACTGGAAACCGGGAGAGACAGTCAGACAGACTCCTGCATGCACCCGATCCACCCGGCACGCCCACCAGGGGCGATGCTCCGTGGCATCGCTCTGCCGAGACCAGAGCCTCTCTAGCACCTGGGGCAGAGGCCAAGGAGCCATCCCCAGCGCCAGGGCCATCTCTGCTCCAATGGAGCCTTGGCTGCAGGAGGGGAAGAGAGAGACAGAGAGGAAGGGGGGGGGGGGTGGAGAAGCAAATGGGCGCTTCTCCTATGTGCCCTGGCCAGGAATCGAACCTGGGTCCCCTGCACACCAGGCCGACGCTCTACCACTGAGCCAACCGGCCAGGGCCTCTGGTCCTTCATGTTTTGGTAACAACTCATCGCTGATTCCTAACTTCACAGGCATCTTTTTGTCGCCAAACAGCCACTGTTGGGTTGTTCCCTCAGCCACATGCTTCTCAGTTTGTGAATGACCAGTCCACAATATTTTTCACTCATGGCAAAGAGAAGTTCTACAATATGATTGGCCAACTTAGGCCTAGTGCCCTTCGCAAACCAAAAGATGTGACCAAGGGTGATGAGTTCATTCTAATTAGCTGACTTGCTGTTCCCTAGACCCTGTGCCAGCCTAACTAGCTTCTCCTATGTTATTTTTTTTATATATAGGGACAGAGAGTCAGAGAAAGGGATAGACAGGAACGGAGAGAGTTGAGAAGCATCAATCATCAGTTTTTCGTTGTGACACCTTAGGTGTTCATTGATTGCTTTCTCATATGTGCCTTGACCAGGGGCGGGACTTCAGCAGACCGACGAGTAACCCCTTGCTCAAGCCAGCGACCTGGGGTCCAAGCTGGTGAGCTTTTGCTCAAACCAGATGAGCCTGTGCTCAAGCCGGTGACCTCGGAGTATCGAACCTGGGTCCTCTGCATCCTAGTCTGACGCTCTATCCACTGTGCCACCGCCTGGTCAGGCTCTCCTATGTTATTACTGAGAGAAGGGAAACTTGATGTTGTAGAAGGAACCCCAAACAGCAAATGTCTACTACAGCAGCCAAAACACCAAGGACACGAACCTGTTAGATAAAGCCCTCCTCTACGGCCAGAGGAACTATCTGATTATGTTTCACTTTTTAAAAGTGACTTTTGAGGAAACTGTGTTGAGAACACACAGTCTTGGTGTAAAGAAGTGATCATTCTCACCTGACCAGGTGGTAGCACAGTAGATAGCCTGTGACACTGAGGACCCAGGTTCGAGAAGGCTCATCAGCTTGAGCACGGGATCATAGACATGACCCCATGGTTGCTGGCTTGAGCCCAAAGGTCACTGGCTCGGCTGAAGGCCCCCACCCTTCCCCGTGTCAAGGTACATATGAGAAGCAATCAATGAACTAAGGTGCTGCAACTATGAGCTGAGGGTTCTCATCTCTCTCCTTTTCGGTCTGTTTGTCCAACCCTCACTAAAAACAAAACAAACAAACAAAACACACACACAGGCACACATGAAAAAGAAGTGATTATTCTCATGCAGTTTGTATAGGATAAGGAGTATCAAATAACTCAGAGCCACTGCAACAAAGGACAAGGCTCCAAATAGCCCCAGGACAAGAGACATATTCCTTTTTTTGAGGCTTTCAATATTTGTTAGTTGAACCCTAATCTGGAAACCTCAAGTTTTTTGTATTGTGTTCTCTTTCGGTAATTATTCCCTTGAACTGTAGCTCTTACAAATTAAATAGGACAGTTATAAAATTACAGCTAAAAGAAGCTTAAAAGTACATTATGACACAAAACCTGACACTATTTGGCTTCAGTCTTGTTCCCTGGGGAAAAAAACCAAACAAACCTGGAGTATCCAGCATGCTGGAACTCAGTTCAAATCAATATACATATTGTACTGTACTTATTGCAACGCCTGAGGCAGAATTATGAATAGGCTCTGTACAAACCCTAGCTGAAGTAGCTAAACAAATTTCATCCAAGAGTTTCAAAAAGGCTAAGAAAAAGGAAAAAATTCTGAATTTAATGAAAATTACAATCTTATTATTCTTTATTCAAAATATACCGCTCACAAAAATTAGGGGATATTTCAAAATGAATATGAAGCGATAGAAAAAAGCATTTGATTTTTTTATTAAACAAGAACATCAGAAAAGCACACAAGTCAAAGACAGTTGTCCAATTATGCAAATGAGATGCAAAACCAACTTATTTCATTGGTGAAAATGCGCTGTACAAAAGGCTGAAAGTACTGGAGTATCTGCATGTTTGCTGATCCCCTAAATTTTGTGAACAGTGTATTATCAATATTAATTCAGTTTTTATTTTTAATAAT
Organism: Saccopteryx bilineata; assembly: GCF_036850765.1. NCBI lineage: Eukaryota > Metazoa > Chordata > Mammalia > Chiroptera > Emballonuridae > Saccopteryx > Saccopteryx bilineata. Next base: position 201,202,391 of record NC_089494.1, read on the forward strand.
CCTTTATTAGATGTTTTTCTTTGTAGAAAATGTAGTCATTATTTTAATGACTATCTTTAAATAATATCCTATTTGTAGATTTGCCTTTTGTCAGAAGAAATCAACCATGAGAGGCCTAACTCATCTCCCTGATGCCCTCCTCCCTCCACAACATCCAGAATGATATGGATTATTAGAATCCAGATTATAATGATCTGGATTTTTCTGGACAATTAAGGCTTGTCAAATCATGTCCTTCCACTGCTCAAAACCATCACACAGTTTATCATATTTGTAATAAAAACAAAGTGCTAACTGCAGCTTACAAGTCCCTGGCTGACCTCATTCTTGGACATATCTTCGGTATGATCTATATGCTTTCTTCCCTTCACTCTAGCTTTTATCTTGTATTCTTCCTTAAGCTATATTTTTAGCTTTCTCCAGAACTTCTTTCAGGGTTCCATTAGTTACCTCCTTGCAGTCTTCTCTGACCACCCTATCTAAAAAAGTATATAACCTGTCTCTAGCACCTTATTATTTTTCTTACTACTACCTAAAATTACATAACACATCTACTTATTTTGTCTGTTGTTGCCTCTCCCACTAGAATGTCAGCTGAGATCAAAGACTTTGTTTTGAACACATATTCCTAACACCAGAAATGTACCTGTGCTGTGTTGCATGGTTAAAGGTGAATAAATCTTACCAGAAATAATCCCACTATTTGTGTTTAAGAAGCAGTTAAATAAATCAAGATGCATTTTGGAGGTAGGAGTTGATTGAACGAACATATGGAGCAATATTAAGGACTCCCTAACTTTGGGCAGGAGCACATTAGGTTAGTGGAGGTTTCATTTACTGCAGAGGAAGATAAGAATCGGATTTGTTGGGAAGGTGTTCGGTTTTGGACATGTAAGCCTGAGATGCTTGCGGGACATCAAGTGCAGATGTTCAGTAGGCTGTGTGGAACTAGATTTTAATTGAATTTAAAATTCTGTACTGACATCTCTGGTTAAACAAAACTCAGACTCTACCACAGACTTGCCAAAATAAAATCTGACAGTTCACAACGATGGGGCCTCTGTTAATCTAGTGAAGTGAGAGCTTCCTGACGAGATATGATGTTAGAGATTGTTCAGTTTGGGCAATTCATCACTTTACCTAAAACCACAAACTAATTCAACAAAATGCTTCAATCCTACTGAGGGTGTTTGGTAGGTGAGCAAATGGCTATTAAGCAGGGTTGTAGAAGAGGCTCAAGTATGGGTATCTTAGATAGGAAATGGGTTCTTCCTTGCTTTTTCTGGACAGTTTATTTTAGGTTGCCACTTAAAAAAATATGTATATATAACATATATATAGTCAACAGAGTGGCAACAGGCAGAGGGAAAAGGGAGGCAAAAGGGGAGAAATGGGGGTGGAAACTTTGCACGGGGTAGAAATGGTGCACGATGTAGTGTGTAGATGGTGTTATACTGAGTGGGACACTTGAAACCATGTCAACACAATCAATTAAAAAATAACAGGCTGACTGTGGTGGCACAGTGGTTAAGGTGTTGACCTGGAATGCTGAGGTTGCTGGTTTCAAACCTCGGGTTTGCCAGGTCAACTCATAGTTGTCACTTTAGTTGTTCACTGTTTGCTTCTCATGTGCCTTACAGCAGCAGACAGTGGGGGATGGAGAGTGAGGCTGGCTCCAGATGAGCCAGTGACCTTTGGGCTTTAGACAGCAACCAGGAGCTGGCGCTAGAGCTGGCTACCTCAGGTTTTGAATCTGGGGTCCTCAGCTTTCCAGGTCGATGCCCTTTCTATTGTGCCACCATCAGTCAGGTGTCAATGGAATTTTTGATGTCATGGACCTTGAGAGGGGATATTGCTTCCTTGTAGTGGTTTGGGCCAGTCTAATACAGAGCCAATAAATAATCTTCAGTCACTTAAACATTAAATTCTCACATATGATTGGGGAATAAAGGTTTGGTTTTCTCCTTCTTAAGGAATGTCATGTATCAGCAAGTGGTGTGAGGAAGTGTTTGTATGTCAGAGATGAAATGGGATCGTGGGGAGGGGATCCTTTTAATTCCATTGGAAGCATACCTAATTTGCCTCAAAGGCCTCAATCATAACGGGTTGGAAATATCTAGTATTTTGTCACTCTATAACAGTGGCAGTCAACCTTGTTCCGTACCGCCCACTAGTGGGCGTTCCAGCTTTCATGGTGGGCGGTAGCAGAGCAACCAAAGTATAAATAAAAAGATTTAACTATAGTAAGTTGTTTTATAAAGATTTATTCTGCTAAACTTAGCGAAAATCCAATATAAACTTCTTGATAAGTAATTTTTTTTCTTCTTTTTTTTTACAGAGACAGAGAGAGGGATAGACAGGGACAGACAGGAACGAAGAGAGATGAGAAGCATCTATCATTAGTTTTTCATTGCGCATTGCAACACCTTAGTTGTTCACTGATTGCTTTCTCATATGTGCCTTGACCGCGGGCCTTCAGCAGACTGAGTAACCCCTTGCTCAAGCCAGTGACCTTGGGCTCAAGCTGGTGAGCTTTTGCTCAAACCAGATGAGCCTGCGCTCAAGCTGGCGAGCTCGGGGTCTCGAACCTGGGTCCTCTGCATCCCAGTCCAACGCTCTATCCACTGCGCCACCGCCTGGTCAGGCAATAAGTAATTATTATTATATGCTTTAACTCGCTGTAACTCTGCTTTATAAATTTTATTAAGTAAAGTTACTTCCATACTTTATAAATCACCATTACTTTGGAACCGGTGGGCGGTTATAAAATTTTACTAACAGAGATACAAGAGTGGGCAGTAGGTATAAAAAGGTTGACTACCCCTGCTCTATAATATAACTGACAACTAGTCTACTATGTGTACACTCGTAAGTATGCCTTAGATACAAAGACTACATTGTCTTGGCTCTCCAGGAACTCATCCAGTACAAGTACATATTTAAGAATAACAGGATAAAGGGCTGTGAGCATGGATGATTAATTCTGCCTCAGGCAGTCTAAGTTTTAAAAAAGGAACATTTGATTGGGGTTTTCAAAGATGAATAGGGGTTTACTAGGCAGATGAAGAATGTGAAAAGAACTAGGATTGAAATTGAGTGAGTTGTAAGTGGAATGCTGGGTGGATGTAAGAGTCAAGGGTGCAGAGATTTGGACCATAATATATAGAGATAGGAGTGATACGGCACCATACATCAGCAGCATATAGTAAAGGTGTTAGCTTTAAAATGATTCCTATTTTTTAAAAATATTTTTTATTTATTGATTTCAGAGAGAGGAAGGGAGAGAGGCAGAAACATCAATCTGTTCCTGTATGTGCCCTGACTGGGGATCAAACCAGCAACCTTTACATATTGGAGGATGCTCCAACCAACTGAGCTATCCAACCAAGGCAAATAAATCTATTTTTACATAAACTCCAAGAAGTCTATAAATGACTGGGCTACATGTGAGTGAAAATAAATCTTTATGGAAAGTCTATTACTTTGGTAAGCATGTCTAAAGCTGTCTTAAGAGCAAAAGAATCCTCTCTGCAAGACAGAAAAGATTCAAGATACCTCTCTTCAGGTGATTTTCTTGGTTGTCTCTAAATTGGAGTATTTGGCTTGAGCGCAATACCTCCTTTCTCCTTAGCTAGTATTGTGACTGACGGCTACAAACCTGAAATCACCAACAGCTGATCTAAGATATTTCTTCTTGGCATTGCCTGTGTGTGATCTGCTTAATACAGGAATTCAGTATTGTATATGTACATACTTTTTAGTTTTCAATTGCGGTTGACATTCAATTTTATATTAGTCTAAAGTGTACAGAATAGCAGTTAGAAATTTATATAACTTATGAAGTGATCCCCCTATAAGTCCAGTATCCACCTGATATCATACATAGTTATTACAGAATTACTGATTATATTCCCTATGCTGTACTAATAGGATTGATTCTATTTTTAGGACGTTTTCAAGAATTTGAGCTGTACTCTTGAGTTTTAATTATTCTGTAATGCAAATTTTGCTAATTTAGTAATAAAATTAGATATTTTCAATCTTCCTTTGAGATTTTTAATTGGCATTCAATCAAACAAATTCACTTAATTACATAGGGGATCTCAAACCAAATATTTACGATCTTTACGGTTCTTTACTGTATTTTGCATTAGTTTTTGTTTCTCCAGTGCCTGTGCACATGCTAAACAGGCAAATAATTATTTGTTGACTAAAGCAGTAGCTAAAAAGTATATTTTCTTCTGGGTGTACTGCAGGAAGCTGCAAATCCCAAAGCCCAAATAACCCAGTTTTCAGCCAACGCATTTGGGATTTCTAATAGGTCTATTAAAGAATTTTAATGTTACCCTGCATGAAACGCCTAGCGGTGTTTAAACACACACACACATCCCACACATAACAAACTCAGAAACCTTGTAAAGATGATTCACGGTATTTATATATTACAGTAAGTAGGACAAGAACTAGAAATCATTAAGTTAAATGAACCTTTGGTTGATCTAACACACTTTCCAACTCTTAATATTTTTAAAGAATCGCGGTAGGTTTTAGGATCTTCAAATAAAACAAGCAAAGCAAAACAATCACTGCTCCTTAAAATGTACTAGTTACCTGTTTCTTTAGGCGAAAACTTTCAGGAGAAAGCAAGCAAAAAAAAAAAATCTTACTTGGAAAACAAATCTTAAAAGAAAATATCCTAAATCGTCAGCGGTCTCAGCCTGCCCGCCCATTGTCGGAAAGCGGGGCGGCGGCGGCAGCCGGAGGACCTCAATGTCACCCGGTCGAGGGCGATTAAAGCGGGCGGAAGAGCTGCGGCAGTCCGTGCACGCGCGCAGCCCGTCGCAGGGTCTCGCCCAGCGTGGGGTGAGCCGGGAGTCCCCAGGCGCCGCTCAGGACGGAACTGGAGGCAAAGGGACTGCAGCTCAGGGCGGCCTCCTTTCTCGGGCTGGCACTTCTAGGACACAAGGAGCAGCTGGTGCGAGCTCCACGGCCCCAGCGCAACGCCGCAGGCGCACAGGGCACAGTGGCCTTCCGGGAGGTACTACCACACCCCCGCCCGCCGCTGGTGGGTGAGCGGAATCCAGGAACCCTCGGGAGGGAGGGGACAGAAGAAGGGGCACTTCTAGCCGCGCCTTCGAAATAGCGCTCCTTGTTCTCGATGGTCCCCGCGCGGCCGTCTAATCGAACGCCACTTCCGGTTCCGTTTAAAGGCCCCACGCTGTGCGGCGCAGCGCGAGCAAGGAAAATATAAAAAGGAGCGAGAGGGCGGGACCGAGGAGGAAAAGGAAAAAAATAGCGGTAGAAGGGGCGGGGGAGGTGCAAAGGGCGCGCTCGCGTGTCACGTGACCGGGACGCGCCGTTCTTCCGTCGGCCATTTTAGGTGGTCCGCGGCGGCGCCATTAAAGCGAGGAGAAGGCAAGAGCGGTCGCCGCTGTTTCGTATTCTTTTTCAGTGCAGTCGAAGAGAGCGGGAGTACGCGCTGCGCGAGAGTGGGAGGCGAGGTGGGCAGGCCAGGGAGAGGCGCAGGAGCCTTAGCAGCCACGCGCGCCTTCTCTGTCTTGTTGTGTGCCTCGCGCGGTAGAGCGGGCGCGCGGCAGCGGCGGGGATTACTTTGCTGCTAGTTTCGGTTCGCGGCCGCAGCGGGTGTAGTCTCTTCGGCGGCGGCGGAGGCAGTAGCACTATGTCGGAGGAGCAGTTCGGCGGAGACGGGGCGGCGGCGGCAACGGCGGCGGTAGGCGGCTCGGCAGGCGAGCAGGAGGGAGCCATGGTGGCGGCGGCGCAGGGAGCATCGGCGGCGGCGGCGGGAAGCGGAGCCGGGACCGGGGGCGGAACCGCGGCCGGAGGCACTGAAGGAAGCAGCGCGGAATCGGAGGGGGCGAAGATCGATGCCAGTAAGAACGAGGAGGATGAAGGGTGAGTAAGGGGCGGCCCGGGATAGCCAGGCCCAACTAGTTCCCCCTCCCCCTCCCTATTCCCCGCCATTAGGCCTCGTTCCCGCTCTCCGCCCGCCCTCCAGGTTCCCATGCAGCCTCCTCGCACTGTTATCACCTTCTTTACGTTGGGATCCCTGGGGCTTTTATTTCTTTTTTCCTGCCTGCTGTGGCCCCCTCCCCCATCACACACGTTTCCACCTTTAGCCATCACCACGCTGCTCCCCGGCCCGCCCTCCTTCCCTCCCTGCCACGGGTCTCCTCCCACCGACTTAGCCGCCAGGATTTTTTCCCGCCTGTCGAGGGTACCTTTTTTCTTTGCCCTCTATCTCCTCCGTTCCCTTTTTTTTAAAGTCCCGGGCATAAAAACACAAACATACGTAAAGCTTTTCTGCCTGAAAAACTAAGGTTTATTTGGTTCGAGTCACTTCATCCGAGAGACGATACGATTGTATTATAAGCACATGCTTTAGGGACCGTGTAGGCTTCCACCTGTGCTCCACCCGTTTTGGCTTCAGGCCGATTTTTTTTTTTTTTTGCTATTTTAAGTAAGTTTCTTTTCGACCTCTTCGGTGTTCCACTGTACGCTGTCACTCAATGGCTTGCTTACAGTCCCTACTTTTCAGTCGAGGGAGCAAATTGAACTAGATGAAATTTCCCAAGCCGCCTGTTGGTACGCTGGTTTTGCTCCACGGGCTTTGGTTAAGTTCCTTGTCCGCGGGGCCTGCACTTGACTGGAGCTCCTCTACCTCTGGCCTGCGGGCTGCCCTTCCCCCCACCCCGCCGGGTTACACTAACCGCGCACCCTTTTCTCGCTCTCAGCTATTGGGTTCCCTAATTGTTCGTACAGATTGTACTCTTACCTACTTTCCTCCTTCTCTGCAATTTCCATTTTTACCAAACCCTTTTTTCCCTACCCAGTGCCCAGGATCCTTTTTTAGTCTCTCTTGATTTCTCCTTCCCGCTCTTATCCACTGTTTAAAGAGGCCCACTAGCCTTTCAAAATTGAACAAATTCTTTATTATACTCTGGCGTGACTTTTTTTTTTTTTTTTGCAGGTTTTTAAGTAGTAACTTGCGTCCCCCAGTTGGAATTGGTTGTATACATTATTTAAAGCTGCAGTTAATATATTGAAATGCAGCATTTGGGAGCGGGACCACAATACAGGAGTTAGCAGGAGGGACTAAATCGGGGTTCTTGGTTGGGTTTTCTTATTCCCGATACTACTGACCTTGTGTTAAGCTTCCAATCCTTTTTGTTGTGTGTGTGTGAATTTATTTCACTGTACAAGGAGGAAGGTGTTGGAAGGTAAAAGCAGTTGGGAAGGAGCACAAGATTTAGAGGGGGGGGAGAGAGAAGAACTTTGGAGTATAGGATTTAATCTTGGCCCAGACAGATTTGTCTGGCTGTTCTGCTGATTGTGCTGACTTTGGGAGAGGAGGTGGGATAGGAAACTAGGTTTTCTTAATTAATATTGAATGATGTATAGTTTAATTTAATAAAGGAATGTGTTAAATATTTGGAAACTTAAGCCTTTAATATTTTGGTTTTCGTTTTCTGAATTCTGTTCTTTGGACAGAGGCACCAAAATGAGTAATTGTATAACTTGCTGTTTGGGGCAGTCTTTGTTAGCCCCGATTTTTCAAATCACAAAGCAGCTGCCTTTGTAGTTATCTACTGTTGAACTGAAGTGTAAATGAATTAAAAGTTTTTAACCCTAACAATGTCAAAAACTAAAACTAGAATTTTGATTGGTTGCTGTACCGGTTGTTAATTCCCTAGCCATTCAAACTCCTCCCCACGACACACTGAAGCAGCGACGGCACAGCGGGAAGAATGGTAAAACTTTTAAATTTTATTTCTGTATTATAAAGGTTTCAATAGTCATAACTTGCAGAGGCTGTGTTTTGGTTGGTTGCCCATTGACTCCCCAGGAAATTCTCGACATTAGTACAGTAGGATATCTTGTACCTGGGATATAAAACCTTTTTAGGCACTTTGAGCGATCTTTGGGCAAAACTAATGCCATTACATGGTTTTTGGTCTGTGGTAATGCATGTAATTGTGGCTTGGCTAATTAAAGCTTAATATAATTAGTAATGATATTTTTTACCTATGCAAGAAAAAGTACTGTAATTTTAAATTTGATTTGTTCTTAAGATATATTTTTGGAATTCTCTATTTAGTGCTAAATGTGAAGGTTACTTGATACAAAATCTTGGTGTTTAAAATGTCTTGCATGTTATATTGAAATATTCTGGAGATATCAAAAGTAAAGCAATTTTTATTTTTCCCATTTAAAAATTTTTACTGACTGCTGAAATGATATTTTGCATATATTGAGCTTAATAAAGTACATTAAATTTTTCCTATTTTACTTTTTGCTGGTTTTTTTTCCTTTTCATTGAATGTTTTGGGGTGACAGGTTAACAATTATACAGGTTTCAGGTGCAAATGCAAAAGTTTTTAAAGTGGCATTGTGTATATAGATAGGTATTATGCAAAAATGTATGTTTTTTGTCACCAAACTTATTTATAAACATAACTTAAAGAATTGGGCATGTACTGGTCAGAGGTGCGCTGATGTGGCTTTCCACTACAGCTCTTAAATCAGATTCTTAACTTATGTGGTTTGGCTGGAATGTTAATTGTAGTTGGTTGACATGTGTTCACAATTGTATGGCTTCTTTTTGGAAGGCTGGTAGATCGAGTATTCTTTATATTCCTTTTCCCTAAATGTCAGTCTTTCTTTAGGATTATATTGGAGTTTTCCAAGAGTTTTGTATCCACTACAAGTAGAATATAGAGGGCCAATTTGTAGACGGTGACTTATGTGTGTACAAATTACATTCCATTTTAAGAGTCCAATTGGGATAACCTTTAAATTTTACATGAGTTTTTTATTACTGTATTCTCATGCACTGAAAACTGTCCAGTTTTATATTGGAGATAAAGCAGATTGGCAGCAAGTCTAAAGGGCAGAGTGAGAGAAGAGACTGGGGTCAGGGTTTGACATAGAGAATAAAAATGTTTCTGATGAAAAATACCTTCTCGTACTCTTATTTTCAAGGCTAATAGTGGCAAACTGAGATTCAACCATAACTACTTGACTTTTACTTCATTCTATAGTTCAAATCTTATGTAAGCAGTTATTTTCAGTAATTTGAAAGGACCATAAACTTACATTTGAAAGTCACTGTTTTTACTCTTACAGGAATTATACTTACTCTGCTACCTAATACCATGTTTCCCCGAAAATAAGACAGTGTCTTATATTAATTTTTGCTCCTAAAGACGTGCTAGGTCTTATTTTCAGGAGATGTCTTATTTTTCCATGAACAAGTCATTGTTGAACAAAAAATCAACATTTATTAATATACTATAGTCATATCATCACAAACATCAGCATAACCAGTCAAATTCTGAATTTCATCAAGAATTTCTTGTGACTGTTTCCATGTACAACAATCTACCCTGTTTCGCCCAAAATAAGACAGTACCTTATACTAATTTTTGCTCCTAAAGACCCGCTAAGTTATTTCTAAGGTTGAAAAAAATTGCACTAGGTCTCATTTTCAGGGAAACAGGGTACTATATACATACCTTTATAAGTTTTTTGAGTGACCTCAAGAAAAATGGGCAATTAAGTTTATAGTTTACAAATATTTTTAGATTCTGACCGGTTATTTGACTTTTTAAAATTACTACCAATCACCCAGCCTCATCCTGTTAATATTTTTTTAACTTTTTGAACAAAAAAATCTCAAGACAAACTTCTGTTTGGTGTCTGCACTTGCTACCCTGTTTATTCTCTGTCTCCCAGTTTGAGGGACATTGGGCAGCAGTTTTATAATAATAGTTTTAGTAGTGGGGATAAAACTGCTTACTGGAAAAGCATCTAAATTTAATTTCTTAAACATACTCCTGAATGTTTTTCTTTTAAGTTTTAACTTAAGAATTGATTTCAGTTTCATTCTAGAGTACTTTAAAAATAAATTTGTTGTAGATTTTAAAGTTTTTTAAAAATTTGAATATAAGAATAAACAGCTGCTTTAAGGAGCGGATGCCTGTTACGTCTATTGGGATGTTTCCAAAGTTTACTATGGACTTTTAGAATAATTTTTCCATAATTAAAATGCCTTCCTGAGTTCACCTCATTTTAATCTTTCCAGCTTTAATATCTTTAGTTTTTACTTAGAAGCATTTGCACTGGAATTTCCTGTTTTGTATGAACTCATGTTTTCTACAGGGCTGCAGTTCTATTAGATAGATACTTAAAAATTAGTGTCTCGCAAAATATACATGCCAGGTAGGCTACCTGGAGTCAGTTTTTAAAAGTCATTATCAGCAGAAAATTGTAATACTGTATGGTGTTAGACAATTTTACAAGATAGCACATTGACTGGTCTGCATTGGATTGGGGAGGAAGCAAAATACTAGGCTCATTCAGTTATTGAAGTAAATCAATACTGTTCTCATTAGTGTGTAAGCTCAAATGTAATTCGCCTGTTAGGGAATTTTGTGACCTGCTGTAGGTTGTCACCTGTTAATTTTTAAGAAATGTGACTACATGTGTTTTAAATATTTGATATTGTAGTCTATACCTTGGTGTTTTGGGAACATTCTGGACACATTTTGCTTTGTGAAACAATTTTAAAGCAGTCTCATGTCAACTTGATTGGCCTTTGATTCAGTAAAGATGGGTTTACTGGAAAGTTGAGAACCTGGGTAGATGGGTCTGAATTAGCATTCTTTGAAATCTTTGACAGATTTCCAGTGTTAAATTTGCAGAAATTGATGCCCCAAATCTGGTGATGAACATATAAGGAAGGGATATTAAATTCTCTCCATTTCAAATTTTTATCTGTTATGAATAGGGCTATGTGATTAATCTGACCTTTTGGATTTGGAATTGGAGAATATCATTGAAGTGTTTCAGTGCTCATTTTTAAAATTAATATATGTATTTGCCTTAAGCCAGTTTATTTCCAAGTCATGTGACATCTATAAACTATTTACTGTGTAGTTTTAATATTGCCTGAGTATTCTGTCATCTCTAAGACTGCCCTAATAGAAGAAAGTTTTGAGTCTACTATTGGGATTTATGGCCAACATGTAGGCCTTATTTTGACCTTCGGGTGATATATTCTATGCTTGAAAGCATTTGAAAAGGAATAGAATAACTTTTTTCTATCCTACTTAAAGATGTGCACCTCAAATGTGTACAGGTTCACAAATGGAGTGAAACAACTCTTGTTAGTTCAAAGTTTTATTTCACTTTAGTTCTGCTTCAACGTTTTAGTAGATAGGGCACTGAACTGGATGCTGGAAGCGTGGGATCTGTTTCTGTTACTTCACTTCCAACAATGTGGTCTCAGGTAATATAACCTGTTTGTTACTTGGTTTGCTGATCTATGTGTTGGAAACAACGCTCACCACAGGAAGACTGACTACGTAGCTTGCTTTCATAGCTTGTGTGTATTTGTCCTGTGTCTTAATAGTTTACCAGTGGTTTACTCCTGTGGAGTAAAGGTAAGCATGTTTTAGTTTCTGGAGTATTATATTGTACATTGGAGCTAGACATTTAAGACTTTGGGGGTGGGGCGGGGCGACTCTTGTTACTGGCAGTGGCAGTGTTTGGCCAATAATCGAGGTGATAGTTTTAAGTATTGGGTCATGTTCTGTAAACTCCTGCTTACCTAAACTTGAAACTATCACAAAGCCCAAATAATTAGGGAAATCCCCTCATCCCCCTTTAGTCTCGTGAGGAAGATGAAAAACTATCAGCAAATATACTCAAAAAGTAACCAACAGAGAATGTCATGGAATGAATCTTTTGTAATTTTTCCCTTATACTATTAAAAAATCAAAACATTGCAAGATTCTGAGATTTCATCAGTAAAGGTAAAAATCATTTTCTAACTTTAGTGTTGATACCTGAATTCATTTTCAATAGAAATCTTTATAGAATTGTGAATGTGTAGCAATCTCAGTTAACCAGAACTTTAACCTCTATGTTAAGGAAACCCTAGTCCTTAACCTCTAGGTAGATGGGAGTTTAACTTATAAAGCTGGGAGTTTTATTTTAAAAATAAAGATACAAGATGTCATTTCTGCCTTGGAATGAATGAACAAAAAGGGATATTTGGGGTTAAACATTTAAAGTTTATTCAGAACCTGTTTGTTATGTTTATTAACTATTGTTTTCAACCTAGTTATCTTTTAGTCATTTGGGTTCATTCTAAACTATAAAGTCATGAGATTTAATATACTGGGCTAAAGAAATTAATATTTTTTAATGACTTGTTAAAAGTTTGTCAGGCTATTTCCAAAGATACTTTTTTCACAGAATCCAAAATGATTATCCTAATGTGATAACTGTCTAGTCACAAAAGGAGAAATCCAGCCCATCCATTTTATTATAGGTAACTGGTGGCTTTAAAATCTATAACTTCTAAGGAGAAAACCATTAATGCTTTGGTGAGAAGATGTCATTATACTTAAATGTCATTGTAGGATTCTAAAAGAATAATTACAATGATAAAATACCAGGAAATTGATTTAAATAAGGGTTAGCGGTGTGCTTGAGTATTGTTACTCTAAAAGGTGACAGCGATTGGCTAGTCATGTTACATACTTGAAACATAACATTTACATTCTGTTGTATTTTATAAACTGTCAGAACTTGTTATGCAATCATGTATGAAGATCACGATTTGTTCTAAAGTTTCTGAAAGTTACAGAATGGGGGAGGAGTCCCTGTACTCAATAATGGTGCTTATTATTTTACCTTAAATGAGGTGTTTCACAGTAAAGACTTATTAGGGAAAGTACCTTGAAATAAAATACCGTTGGCTTTTGAATCTTAACCCTAATGACCTCAGAAGTACAGAGAATAAGTTCCTTGGATGGGAAAAAGGTATTAAATCAGAACATTTCCTACACGCCAGCTCTGCTCCATACACGTATTACCTTTTATATTTTGAAATTATTCCTTACTAACATTAAGTGGTGTTCATGTTAAAATGCAGATAGATCATCATATGATTTGGAACTACACTTTAGAGTCTTAGACAACCTGATTTTCAGTCTGTATTTTTTTAATGTGGAATACTTAAAAATTTCTGAGTTAAGTCTGAAAATAATCATAGGATCATTTATATAAAATCATCCTGCCTTTTTCCCCTTAATGTTGGAAACTTCATATAGCTCAAGTAGATTTAAATTATGCCATTAAGTAAATAAGTTACTTTATTAAATTATGGATTGTACTCTACCAATTCTAAGTAATAACTTATTTTTATTGAGCACTTAGTATGCATCAGACTATGTTCTGTGCCCCTTTATTCTGTTCATTTAGACCTCACTTGCAGATTTGTGAGGTAGGCTCTTGGTCCTTTTTTATTCCTTCTTCTACAGATGTGGAAACAATCACAGAATTTTTTTTCCCCTTGGGAGTCCCAGTTAGTAAGTGGTGGAGGCAATATTTAAACCCAGGTATTTTGATTTACTGTCTCTAAATTTATGTTCCTTATAAAGTATGTCCCACAGCCTGACCTGTGGTGGCATAGTGGATAAAGCGTCGACCTGGAATGCTGAGGTCTTTGGTTCAGAACCCTGGGCTTGTCCAGTCGAGGCACATACAGGAAACAACTATGAGTTGATGCTACCAGCTTCTCCCCATTCTTCTCTCCTCTTCTCTCTCTCTCCCCCCTCCCTCCCTCCCTTCTCCCCCTCTCCCTCTCCTCTCTCCAAAAAAATCAATAAATAAAATATGTCCCACAAAACAGCCTAAATCCTAAGTGACACTGCATAGCATTTAGATAAGTCACTTACACTGGGTTATATAACTTTATGCCAGTCATTTAGTGCTATAATATGGTATAAAATCAGTATCAGTAAAAGCAAGGAGATTTCAGTTGAGTAGATGTTTTAAATGAATACTGTATTGCCTTTGGGATGCTAAATAGCTTACAGGTAGGATTAAAAAGTTAAATTTTGTTAATACTGTATGTGAAGTCCTACATTTTAATTGGGATAATTGATTTATTTACAACTAAGGTTCAGATTTTAAACTATTGAAGCATTGGGGGCCCATTTTTGTTGCTACTTGAACAAATCTTTTGATGTATAGTAGTTTTAACTTGGCTGCTTAGCATTTTTTGACATTCTACCTGTACTTCATAAAGTGTTTGCACATCTCTGCAGGAGTGACAGCAACTTGGAAGTCAGTCTTTGTATTCAAGGCAGCAGAGGTAATCTGGATGGACAATAGGTATTGTGCTTTAAGCAAGATACAATAATATAAAACATAGAAAATTTAAATTAGTATCATCTTCTATCTCATAATTTGAGGGAGAGCATATCAGAGAGCTGGTGTCCTATAGAGGCAAAGACAAATTCCCATTTATCTAGAATTAAGATGACATACCTTACTGTACCATACTGTGACATTTTGGTAATGGCATATATTTAATATTTTCCAGACATAATGGATTTGGTACAGTTTATGTTCATTGTAGTATATTAACCTGTCTGGTAGTTCATTGTATAGCAACCTTCCTTGATTAGAACAGAATAGGAAGTTCTTTTTTGCCTACCAAATGGTAACATATTTGCCTCAGAAGAGCCACTAAGGCTTTTACTCGGAGATTGCTACACAAAATTTGGAAAATTTGAGTGCCACCTACCCTACAAAATGTGTGTGTGTGGGGGGGTGATTTTAAAACAGCAACTGGTGGTTAACCTGGCAAAAATGAAAAGTAACTTGTTAAAATAGTGAAGACATGGTATATACACTAAGTGTATTAATAAATAGCTCTCTAATTTCTGAAGAGCTGAGCCAGCCTATGGACATGCTGTAGTAGCATAATAGGGATGACTGACCCATACAGTGTCAGATTGTAATTACTATATTTAAGAAGGGAGAAGGATGATATGATGTAAAGCAGCCTTTATTCCAAATAATTAATTGAGGGTTCAACAATGGGGAGAGGTGTTAGGGAAGGCTGGCAGTGTCTTAAGGAAGGTGGAATATTTGTCTTTCCTTCTTTAAAGGTGCTGGGATAGCTGAAGTTACACTACATAATTTGCTCTAAATTTTTGAGAAATAGTAATCAATCTTAGGGAATATGTAATTATAGTTGTCCAGAATACTTTATGTTCTGAATAAATGATTTGATTGATTAAGATGGATAGCATCTTTAGTGACTTTCAGTTTTAAGATAGGCACATTTAACTTGTCTACCAAACGCTGTTAAAGGTGGAACTGTTTTGGGAGAGCACTTTATAGGGCTAATTACTTAAGAACAATCCCTATTCTGTAAAAAAAAAAAAAAAAAAAAAAGAGCCATTTATGGCTTCTGAATAATAATAGAACATGCCTTGTTCTTGGTGTTATAAATTCTTTGTAATTGTTTTCTGTTTTATGATTTAAGGACATTTAACCCAATATAAACATTGCCTTGGTTAAATAAAATTAAAAATAGTTGTGTCTCACATACAAAAGCCTTATTTTAAAAAGCTAAAGTTGAAAGGCAAAATTCTGTGTCTGGTATGTTCCATTTTTTTCAGGCTGAAATAATTTCAAATTTAAATTCATGAAAATTTCTGTAATAACAGAAGTGATCATTTAATTTCAACCTACTTGAACTTGTTTCTGTTCTGGAACTTGCTATGGTGAGCAAGAGGTCATTATTGCTTTACCAGTCAGTTTTCTTTCTGATTTTTAAAAAAATAGTTGTATCCTCACCTTGAAAAGGGTAAAAGGTTGGTAATAAACTTTAATCTGTGAAGGAAGTACTTTGGATATTTAATTTAAAAAATAAGGTGTTTAAGGCAACTTAATTGACTAGAGTTGGATATTTTTACAAGGTATATTATTTAAATGAAAGAAAATGTAATTGGAAATACCTCAACTTTTTTCCCCCCATGTAATTAACAATAAACATTAACAATACCTATATAACATGGGTGTTTTTATGTTCATTTGATAGAAAATACGAAAAAAGGTTAATAAGGGTTACTTAAAGGATGGAAATTTTAACAAAGTCCTGAAAGTTCAGTGTATAAAAGATAACCCAACTTTAAAATATATGTGCGAGATGAAAGCCTAATCTGAAGTGGGAGGCACAGTGTATGCCTAAAGATTTCTTTTCATTCAAAGTTAACTTAGTAGAAGTAAAAACAAGTTTATGGGTGTAAAATAAGTAAGATCAGTAACACCTCAGTTAATCTGGCATCTTCAGGGACAAACAGAAGATCTTATTCTAGGGATAAAATTGGCTTTTTATTGCAAGAATTGGCTTTAGTGGCAGTATCATAAAAGCTCTCCAAGATATTGATGTTTTCTGCTTTAATTTGTTTCCAGAGCTGGAAGTTAGTACCACATTCCTGTCCCTAGCCCAACCTACCTGAGTTATAAAGATGGAAAATTATTGAGCAAGGATAGTTATACTCCCATGCTGAAATTTTTAGCATTCACATAACAAATTCTGACAGTTTACCCTTAAAATAAAAATCTCCAGTCCTGTCTCTTTAAAGGGTAGAAGGTATATGTTAGCTCTTTGGGGGCGCGGGGTGTAGGGTGCAGATCTAAAAAGGATCAAGAATTGCCAGATCTGCGATTAATGGCCTTTTGCTGTTTAAAAATAATTCACCTAAATTTTATTTTTTTGGAATATATATTTTTGGTCTTAAAATATCTTAGTTTCCACTTAACACTGATCACTTTCAGCATTTTGAAGGTTTAAATATTTATTGCTGGTTAACTGAGGTTCTACTGTAAATCATCTGGATTAATTAGTGGATTGTGCTTCAATGGATAATTCTTTTTGTTCACTGAATTGTTTACATGATTACTTTTCTTTTTATTAAGAAATCTTAGCACATCAAAAAACTGGTTTACAACTTAATTGTGAGACTTAGAATCTTCCATTTTATGTGCTAAGAGTTTTATGCTAAGAGTTTTAATGAGCAAACTGTTTAATAAAAATGGAGCTTCAGCATAGATATGCTGTCACTGATCACTGGAGGCTGCATAGCCTTTTTACAATTACAATGAAGATTTGGAAGAGAAATTTGAAATTAAAATTTTGTTTTACTGTTACCAATATTTAACTAAAATAATTTAAGAAAGACTTAATATACAGTTTTTATTTTGGGGATATGTTAATCTTTGCCAAGTCAGGTGACTTAATCCTGCTGCTTGCTCACTATCTTGTAATTACGCAGGCGCAGCAGTGTTAAAGCAAAACTTTCCAAAACCGGAGTGTAGGGTAGTCTTGATATGTCGTTATGTAGGAGGAATGACATTTTCATAGACTGCCCAGTAAATTGGTGCAGTTTGAAAAAAGATTGTTGTGGATACTTAAGGCAAAGTTTAATTTTATTTATTTATTTTTAGCATTTTAATATTGCTTTTTGTCTTTACAGGAAAATGTTTATAGGAGGCCTTAGCTGGGACACTACAAAGAAAGACCTGAAGGACTACTTCTCCAAATTTGGTGAAGTTGTAGACTGCACTCTGAAGTTAGATCCTATCACAGGGCGATCAAGGGGTTTTGGCTTTGTGCTGTTTAAAGAATCGGAGAGTGTAGATAAGGTAGTGTGTTACATGTTCCAATCGGTTAATAATATAAAATATGTGGATAGTTTGATAAAAATAATTTGCCTATTAATGTATGATTTCCCCTTTTGCAATAATATGAAGAGATACAGTTCTTGCCAATACATTTTATGAAGAGTCAGATTCAAGAATTGTTTACTGTGCCAGCTAATATATTTATTTAAATTAAAATTTAAATATTGAGACTCAAAGATGACTACTTAAAAAGATGTGCTGTGACTAGTTTATAGAAGTACAAATTTTTTAAATTTGCTAGGCAAAAAACTTTGAACTGAGTCATTTTGTCTTGGACTAAGGGGAAGGTGGCAATCATGCCTATATTGTTGACTTTTAAGGTGATGGTTTCTAGTTACTGATTTGTATCTCCTGGTTCTTACTGACCTTTATGTTTAAATACTGGTGTATGTTAGTTGGTGTCACATCACCACAATTGGACAGTTTAGTTGAATCATGAGCCAGGTGGCATATGCCTAGCCTTCACTATATGAATTTAATTACTTTTAAGTAAGTTAATAGTCTCTGAATTTAAGGTATACATATTTAAAATAAAAAACTTCAATTTTCTTAGGTCATGGATCAGAAAGAACATAAGTTGAATGGGAAGGTGATTGATCCTAAAAGGGCCAAAGCCATGAAAACAAAAGAGCCTGTTAAAAAAATTTTTGTTGGTGGCCTTTCTCCAGATACACCTGAAGAGAAAATAAGGGAATACTTTGGTGGTTTTGGTGAGGTATGTGATAATGTTTTGACCCAGTTTTTTGTTTTGTTTTTTTCCCAAATTAGTGTAAACATGATTGTCACATTAAGAGTTTTACAAAACTTTGAATTTTGGACAGATTATGCAGTTATTTTTACAGTAAGGATATTGTTAATACTTTATTAGCAGAACTTTGAAAGTTAGATTATTGCTTTTTTTCTCATTTATTCAGGATCTATATGCATAATACTGCTGTGCACAGTACACAAAGATGAAATAGAGCATTATCTTATGGAATTTACCAGATTAATAGAAGAAAGAAAAATATAAACAACATGAGGAAGAAATCCAGATTGGATTACTTGAGATACAGAAGGAAATGGTTCAGTTGAGAATAGGAAAGAAATGAATTAAGAATAAAGTCTGATGCCTGCCTTTTTTATTTAAATACATGTTACATG